>NC_092412.1:55357577-55992077 GCF_040894005.1 Engystomops pustulosus | reverse complement strand
CAGTAGTTGGACGCCCACGTCCCCGCCCTCGTCCTCTACCCCTAGCCCTCGGGTTAAACATTTTTAAAATGAGAGTTATAACTTTATTTTTTTTTTTACTTTTTTTTGTTTTTTTTTGTGTTTTTTTTTTTTTTTTGTGTTTTTTTTTTTTTTTGAGTTTTTAAAACCAAACAATGCTATCCTATTGCTATGGCTATTTTCTAGCCAAGTATCAAAGGAAGCACAGTACTATGCCAGATGAGATGACACTGAGTTATTGCCTAATAGAAATCCAACCCCTACTGAATTTTGCCACTTCAGCCTTTGCTATGGATATGTGCGCCACTAAGCGCAGAACACAGCGGTCGCAAGTCCCACTACAAATTGCTCAGAATTGGCAAGTACATGCACTGCAGAAACTACAGTCACCAGCAGATCAACCAGAAATCAAATATATAGAACGCTACTGTAGGCTTCAAGAAGCTGTTTGTATTCTCCTATGGCTATTTTCTAGCCAAGTATCAAAGGAAGCACAGTACTATGCCAGATGAGATGACACTGAGTTATTGCCTAATAGAAATCCAACCCCTACTGAATTTTGCCACTTCAGCCTTTGCTATGGATATGTGCGCCACTAAGCGCAGAACACAGCGGTCGCAAGTCCCACTACAAATTGCTCAGAATTGGCAAGTACATGCACTGCAGAAACTACAGTCACCAGCAGATCAACCAGAAATCAAATATATAGAACGCTACTGTAGGCTTCAAGAAGCTGTTTGTATTCTCCTATGGCTATTTTCTAGCCAAGTATCAAAGGAAGCACAGTACTATGCCAGATGAGATGACACTGAGTTATTGCCTAATAGAAATCCAACCCCTACTGAATTTTGCCACTTCAGCCTTTGCTATGGATATGTGCGCCACTAAGCGCAGAACACAGCGGTCGCAAGTCCCACTACAAATTGCTCAGAATTGGCAAGTACATGCACTGCAGAAACTACAGTCACCAGCAGATCAACCAGAAATCAAATATATAGAACGCTACTGTAGGCTTCAAGAAGCTGTTTGTATTCTCCTATGGCTATTTTCTAGCCAAGTATCAAAGGAAGCACAGTACTATGCCAGATGAGATGACACTGAGTTATTGCCTAATAGAAATCCAACCCCTACTGAATTTTGCCACTTCAGCCTTTGCTATGGATATGTGCGCCACTAAGCGCAGAACACAGCGGTCGCAAGTCTCACTACAAATTGCTCAGAATTGGCAAGTACATGCACTGCAGAAACTACAGTCACCAGCAGATCAACCAGAAATCAAATATATAGAACGCTACTGTAGGCTTCAAGAAGCTGTTTGTATTCTCCTATGGCTATTTTCTAGCCAAGTATCAAAGGAAGCACAGTACTATGCCAGATGAGATGACACTGAGTTATTGCCTAATAGAAATCCAACCCCTACTGAATTTTGCCACTTCAGCCTTTGCTATGGATATGTGCGCCACTAAGCGCAGAACACAGCGGTCGCAAGTCCCACTACAAATTGCTCAGAATTGGCAAGTACATGCACTGCAGAAACTACAGTCACCAGCAGATCAACCAGAAATCAAATATATAGAACGCTACTGTAGGCTTCAAGAAGCTGTTTGTATTCTCCTATGGCTATTTTCTAGCCAAGTATCAAAGGAAGCACAGTACTATGCCAGATGAGATGACACTGAGTTATTGCCTAATAGAAATCCAACCCCTACTGAATTTTCCCACTTCGGTCTTTGCTATGGATATGTGTGCCACTAAGAGCTAAACACAACGGTAGCAAGTCCCCCTGCTAATTCCTCACAAAATGGTAAAAGATGCAAATTAAAATAAAAAAAGTAGAACGTTATTGTAGCCCTAAGAAGGGCTGTTGGGTTCTTTGAGAATCACTCCTGCCTAACAGTAAGCTAATAGAACACCCTAACGCTTTCCCTGAGCAGCAGCAGCTCTCTCCCTAGCGGCATCCAGAGACAGAATGATCCGAGCAGCGCGGCCAGCGGCTAGTCTATCCCAGGGTCACCTGATCTGGCCAGCCAACCACTGCTATCGACGTGTAAGGGTACCACGTCATGCTGGGTGGAGTGCAGAGTCTCCTGGCTTGTGATTGGCTCTGTTTCTGGCCGCCAAAAAGCAAAACGGCGGGAGCTGCCATTTTCTCGAGCGGGCGAAGTATTCGTCCGAGTAACGAGCAGTTTTGAGTACCCTAATGCTCGACCGAGCATCAAGCTCGGACGAGCATGTTCGCTCATCTCTAATAATATGGTAGAATATGAATGGATAACACCACAAGGATAAGGTCAATCCTCATGTGAATGATCCTATATAGAAGCTTAGCCGGTAATATAACCACTGGTGTAACCGCTCTGACATAAGTGAAGGGCTCATCTGTCTGGATCTCACTGATTGAGAACTGAGATGAGTTCCCAAATGAATATTGCAGAAGCTCGAGAAGTCGAGCTTTGGAAATATCCCATAAAATCATAACACTCTACACCCACCCACCCACTCCTTTACCCCCCTCATATAGAGATGTTCTTCTTCTTTCCCCAATAGCTTAGTAGTCGCAAGTTGGGAGAGGTGAGAAATAAAAATCTCCTTTCTTCCCTGTAAATGGAGAAAATTCCCAGAAATGGAACTCCGGACCTGCCTTGAATAGTGAGAAGACGGAGAATAGCCCAGAGGAGCGGCAGTCCCTGTCTGCTCAGTCTTCAAGAAAAACTCAATTATGAATGCTGACAGCATTATAGATACAAATGTATATTTATATAAAGCGCACTGCATTGCCTAGCAGAATAAACCGCCATGAAAAATGCATGCACCACAGAGCATTCAATCTTTTTATACTGGGTGAGGATCAGACGGTAAAATGACCTTGTGCAAGGTTATATGGATTACGGAACTGTTCCCAAATAAATCGAGCATTGTTTTTCCCGACGCAAGGTGACACATTACTGGAGACAATGCAGCGTGAACTGAGTATTCAGCACAAATTAGCATACATAAGAAATAAGTGATTTGCCTTGTAATGACAACAGGGACAATGTAACAGTCAACAGTCCTGTTCTGAACCAGTCACATGGAACATGCAGCATAATATAGAGCATAGGGGTCCAGCTCACCGCTATACAGTTTGGAGGGACATTTATGAGTATATACTGAAATATCAATCTATGGATACTCACTAAATGTTCAAGGTATTTTGTGTATCACGAAATCTACCATGAAAATCAAGCATGATAAAACACTTACTCATAGATCCAGGCACCATGACTTTGGTAATCTTCTTATATTTGTTATCCATGGCCCTCTTTCTAAATTAAGCAAAGGTATCCTAAGGGCTGGGTGTGTTACCAGTGCCCCTCCATGCTAAAGCTTCATAGGTTGTAGCACTGCCCCACACATTCCCCAGCATTTCACTCTCCCTTTGCCCAATGTAACCTCACTGCAACAGTAAATTACAGCACACACTAGGAAAGGGAAGTGCTCCTGTGCAGTGCGAGAGCACAGAAATGCTCGGGTAACGCCCTCCCAGAGCCCTTCATGCTCATTATCATTATTATAAAAGTTGAAGGAAGGAGGCCATAGATAACAAATATAACAACATTACCACAGTGCTTGGATCTATGACTAAGTGCCCCCGGGTTTATCATAATGGATTTTAATGGTAGATTTCCTTTCAGTTCAAATAAAATAAATCTACCCTATGGTAGTTTATGGTTTTATGTTGGAGTATAGCAACAGCTGTAGTTTAATGCTGGAGGAACTATCTTGAACTGTCAGTAGATGGCACTGTACTTTTTGTTCCATGGGTATACTATATGTATACACTCACCGGCCACTTTATTAGGTACACCATGCTAGTAACGGGTTGGACCCCCTTTTGCCTTCAGAACTGCCTCAATTCTTCATGGCATAGATTCAACAAGGTGCTGGAAGCATTCCTCAGAGATTTTGGTCCATATTGACATGATGGCATCACACAGTTGCCGCAGATTTGTCAGCTGCACATCCATGATGCGAATCTCCCGTTCCACCACATCCCAAAGATGGGATGTGGATTGAGATCTGGTGACTGTGGAGGCCATTTGAGTACAGTGAACTCATTGTCATGTTCAAGAAACCAGTCTGAGATGATTCCAGCTTTATGACATGGCGCATTATCCTGCTGAAAGTTGGGTACATTGTGGTCATAAAGGGATGGACATGGTCAGTAACAATAGTCAGGTAGGCTGTGGCGTTGCAACGATGCTCAATTGGTACCAAGGGGCCCGAAGAGTGCCAAGAAAATATTCCCCACACCATGACACCACCACCACCAGCCTGAACCGTTGATACAAGGCAGGATGGATCCATGCTTTCATGTTGTTGACGCCAAATTCTGACCCTACCATCCGAATGTCGCAGCAGAAATCGAGACTCATCAGACCAGGCAACGTTTTTCCAATCTTCTACTGTCCAATTTCGATGAGCTTGTGCAAATTGTAGCCTCAGTTTCCTGTTCTTAGCTGAAAGGAGTGGCACCCGGTGTGGTCTTCTGCTGCTGTAGCCCATCTGCCTCAAAGTTCGACGTACTGTGCGTTCAGAGATGATCTTCTGCCTACCTTGGTTGTAACGGGTGGCAATTTGAGTCACTGTTGCCTTTCTACCAGCTTGAACCAGTCTGTCCATTCTCCTCTGACCTCTGGCATCAACAAGGCATTTCCGCCCACAGAACTGCCGCTCACTGGATGTTTTTTCTTTTTCGGACCATCCTCTGTAAACCCTAGAGATGGTTGTTCTGAAATACTCAGACTAGCCCTTCTGGCACCAACAACCATGCCACGTTCAAAGGCACACAAATCACCTTTCTTCCCCATACTGATGCTCGGTTTGAACTGCAGGAGATTGTCTTTACCATGTCTACATGCCTAAATGCACTGAGTTGCCGCCATGTGATTGGCTGATTAGAAATTAAGTGTTAACGAGCAGTTGGACAGGTGTACCTAATAAAGTGGCCGGTGAGTGTATACTGTTATTGATGTTAGGTTATCTATGGCGTCCTCCATCTTGTAATGATGGTGGAGTTGTATATAATTGTTGCTGCTTCTTCAAAAAAAAGTAACCCCATTTGTTTTACTGCAATGTCTGCATGCTGCTGAAGATAGAAACTCTGCAATATTTTATGCATCAGGGCATAACCTGGTTATTAAACGTACTTAGCTTGATGAATTTGTTTCGAGATGGTTGTATTACACATCCCAACTTGATAAGCTGTAACAATTACTAACTTAAGATCAAAAACTGATACATTTCCTATATGGCATTGTATTAAGACATGCCTAAACTTCTGCTGTTAAAGAGATGGTCACACTTGCTAAAGATCAATTAATCAATTTTTTATTCAACAAATAATGTCATGGTGCAAGTTGATGTATTATTGTTCTTTGAAGATTTATTTAAGACCTCATAAGGACCACATATTTTCTATTATTATTATTATTATAATTATTATTATTGTTATTATTGTTGTTATTATATCCATAGAATGCAGTAGCTCTGGTTTCCTGGTAACAAATGTTTCTTACTTTTAATTATAACTTGCATTGCTCTTAGGTTTAGATCACTTGTACAAGCCCTTTAAGTTCCTATATAGTCCCTAAGAGTTAAATTAGAAAATTTTCACAGATAAGAAAGGAAAAATCTATTCATATATTGTGTATACAATGAAAGGCTTGTATTTGCTATCATCACAAGTGAGTGAAGCACACACAGTGGGGGATATTTATCAGGACCTCTGCGCACCGCCAGTGGCGCAGAGGCCCTGAAATAATAGCAAATGCTAGCTTATTGCTAGCTTTTGCGATTATTTTCCCCAATCCGCCACCTTCACGCCAGTGGGGTGTGAAGGGGGGGGCGCGGCCGGCCGAGCGGAGGGCGCGGCCAGATGAGAGTGGGCCGGTGCGGGGCGTTACTGTCCCTGCGCCTGCGCACTCGCTGCTGCCGGCGACTTTTCAAACGTGAAAAGTCGCCGGCTGCGGTTTTTTCTATGCCAGGCTCTGCCTGGCGTAGGATAAACGCTGCGCTGCTGGCAGCTCGATACATCAAGAGGCAGAAGTCTCTTGATGTATCGGGCTGTGAATTTGCAGCGGCGGGGCTATCATACACTGGCGCACGAGCGCCAGCGTATGATAAATATCCCCCTATGTCTAAGATGGCAAGCTAGCAGTCGGTTAAGTTTGGAGAGGTTGTGTTATATTGCTTTTATCATCTATGCTAACTCCTTCCACTTATTATCCTAATATTTCTTCAGTAGGAAATAAATCTGAATGAAGCTCTGCCACCTGCAGGCATATATGGAATACAGTCTTGTTTTAAATCAATGATTATCCTGCAAAACAAATTAATTCAAGTGATATAAATCTCATGTTTTAACCTGTATGGCACATGTCCATGATTATGGCATTGACAGTACTTTGATGTAACTGATTTTATTGGGGAGTATTGGTTATAAAGATTAAAAATGTGGTATCCCATTCAGCTTACATCCTGATTGCCTATGCTCAGGATTAGAGATGAGTGGACCCAATGTTATCACCCCCAGCAACTAGCCATGACTAGTTAGGGGCATATGTGGACAAACCTGGGAACGGACATTGGGTCCATTTATCTTTACTCAGGATGGGTCATCAGACTGTAATCAGTCTGTATTTATTTACTGAGGTTTTATCATTACTATGAAGACTGAATGGAGATCAGACATTTTAGATGTAAAAACCTCAGAGTTCCCTTTCATAGACTTGCCTACAGGCACCAAGAACCTAAGGTGCAAGTTTACCGGTATAGCTGGTCCTACCCCATAAATGTGGTCATAATTTATAGCATGTACCTCCCAATAAAGGCCTTCCAATAAATCTAAAGATGGAGGGAAGGCAATAAGAATTGTCTGTAACCTCAACATCTGTCCCAAGCAATAGATCTCTATTTAAGAAAATACTAGAAAGGGGGGTACTACAGAAAGCAAACTTTTTTTATATAGTTAATATAATACATTATTAATATAATTTACTTATATACAAAATCTGGTTGATTTGTCTGCATTTAAGTTAAATTAATAGATATATTGAATGATTATAGGCTGTTATTACTGTTACCATAATATTGTCCAATAATTGCTGTGAGTATCATCGGGGCCATAAAATACTCAATAACTTAAATATTTCCTTGACTTTCTATAAAATAGAAGCACGAAGTATCAGAAATACCAATAGGATTTCTGTCATTCTGTCTAAGGGATTTTTTAAGCTGTGGGTTTTTGACACGTCAATTATAAAAACCATCATAAAGAATATTATAGAATCTTGAGGATTTTTAGAAAATGTTTGACAATTCTAGGTCATAGTGCCAGGCTTTACGACAGTAATAGAACAGGAATAGAAGTGGTGGCATCAAGCTTAGTTATCTTCTTAAGAAACTTAGTCCTGTACTTGACATCAGATATTACTGGAGAATACCTGCTACTGGCCAGGGTACATAGACATGAAGTCTAACTACAACCAATCAGGGTTCCAGGCTTGTGTTATATCAGAAATCCACTGGAATCTACTCACTAGGGAAATGACTTTCCCAGTATTTGGACTATATCAGTTTCAGTTAATGTCTGATGACCCCACCGATCACTTGAATGGACCTCTATCTTCACATCCCTACAGTGTGGAATTGGGGAAGGCACTATGCACCTCCACCCAAACTCCATCTCACTGCAGTCATGACACATGATGGGTGCGTAACCCAGGACCCAATCACCCTGTGAACAGGTGATCATTTTAGATTGTGAGGGAAATAATTTTATGAGCTTTACCCATTTATACAACAATAAAAAGAACAGCATCTGTCATAGATTCCACAATTTTTAGATGCTTTTTTTCCCCAGGCTTTGCTGATTTGTATAGATATCACAATCCGGACAGAAACTTCTTCAATTACAAAGGACTACAGTTCCCTGTACTTTTTGGTGTGGGACTGTGGCAATTGTGAGAGTTCTCACTACGGTGGAAGAGCACCCATACTTCATTAGAGAGATACATATTGGGAAGCTATGAGTTCATAGAATAAGCTTATAGAGTACGAAGTAGCCATAGCCATATATGAGATATCTGTTGGTCCAATTCCTGTCTAAGAACCATTGAAAGAGAAGTCGCAAGATCCAAAATACTGTACATTAGTAGGTCTGGATCTGGATGAAACTAGCGGATTGGCAGAATAAAAGTAAAGTGTATGGCCAGCAAAGGATGATGCTTACAATATATGTTCCTTTAACCATATCTGAATGTTTTATTCAAGGACTATTTGACATAAAACTACCAATCTGGTAAATTTACGCCACTAACAACTAGCCATGGCTATGATTGGGCAGTGTATCCCACTAGCCAATAATAGCCATGGCCAGTTGTTAGGTGCGTTAACAACGCCGAACGCCGAACCTACACTTTGGGTCCGCACATCCCTACTGATAAAACTTGTACATCAATTTGTAAAACGATTTATTACTTTTGTAAAGCAATAATCAGTTGTGTATGAAAGAGGACAAGATCAGGTTTTTACGGATTGAAGGTTGGGATATACAACAAAAGAAATCCAATATTTTGGGTTTAGTCAACCTAATTTGGAAGTTCAAGCTTTATATGTGATTACTCATCTCTTCATCCAAGCTTTCCTTTGTGAGTTTTCAGTAGGATATTAACATTTTCATCATTTCATCAACAGGATTTAGAAAGTTCTTATTGTCCTTTTATCACCCTTTGAGGATAGGGTCATATCAGGCACAGCATGAAGCAAAACCACAATAAATGAATGTGTTTCTGTGTCATGCAGGAGTAAACTGACCCAAACGTGATACTACATCAATGGAATGAACTTCTGCACTTGACTTCTCAGAACTCTATGATTGACTGGTTTTCAGTGAGAGCGGCCAGGCACTGGAAAAGCCCATAAGATGAAAATCTTAGATCGTTCCACAGTATGACACTTTGTAGTTTGACAGAATGACAGGTTGTGGTGCTCCATGTGCGGTACTCCTATATATATGTAAATAAGTCCCATATGGTTTCCTATTTCTTAAGCTGTCCATAGAAACTAGTATTTTGTCAGTGGATTTTTGCGTCTTTGGGATTGCAATGAGTCCCCTGACGGTGGAATATGAATCATAAGTCGGACTTAATTGCCTTTATCTCTTCTCCCTCAGCTCTACTGAAATAATATGCATGTTTTTTGAGAATCCACCTTGGCAACTGTTGGCCCAATGACGATTTGGCAGCCAGTTATCTCTATTGCTACAGCTGACGTTAATGGATCTAGGCTGATAGGCTTTTTGAGGGAATGAGGGCTAAGTAAACAGAATTATTGGCTTTTCTCCCATACAGAAATTACTTTGACGTTCATATTGACATTAGTCTTAAGCTTACTAGCTAGTTTCGAAAAAATCCTATTTTTCCTAAAATCCTAAAAAATACTGGTTTGTACGGTCTGTTTGTAAGGTCTGTTGAAGTTGGTTTATCGTTTGCTGCAATGTTTTCATTAATGACCTGTAATCGCCTTGAGCCTATCTGCACATGACATGCGCAGCTCTCTGTCCGCAAGCATCAGTCTAGTGGATTGTCATCGATAGATGAATGCCACCGACAGGGGCTGTAAAATTCCCAACCATTTGTATGAGCCCAAAGAAGTAAATAGAGGGGCATGAATAAACGGCAGAAGTCCCCATTTCACATAAGGGTTTGTTAAAAAAACCTTTTGCACTGAACTTTGAGTTGATCTTAAGAACACACATGTGTTTGGCGCTCTGCTTTATTCATGCCTTATACTACCTTTCTATCCCACCCCCTCTCTTGGCTGACGTCACTTGGCTCTCAGGAGCGCTCTCTCAATGCCCTCCCTCCCACAACAGGAATCCGCGCTCACACTCGCAGCTGCATTGAGGAGCATGCGGCTGAGCATTGAGGATGTGCACTTACAAGTGTTCCTGAGAGCCAGTGACATCAATGTAGGGCTGTCAGGAACTATGGAGCAGACATAATAAAACTTTATTTATACCACAATAGGTTTATCTGATGCTGGATGAAACATCTCTTGCATTATTAGACTGTCTAAGGCTGCATTTAATCGTACGCAATTGGGAATGAGGCCCACATGTTTTGCATGTAAACATCTGGTTCTCCTTACCGATCACATGTGTTTCTGTGGTAACACAAATCCGATCTTGCCAAGCCCCTCCCTAGTTCATTTGAATTCAGTTTCAAAATGTAAATACATTTTGTGAACATTACACTTCGTACTTAGGCCGTGTCCCTTTCTATTGAAGCAATGCCCCATTTTTGGACCTTTCGCATGCATTTACAAAATGCATATTTAATTTTAACCATTGTTGCGGATATTTTCCCAATTTTTATTTTTTGCATTTTCTTTGGACTCTGAGAATTTCTTCAGTTCCTCTCGTATTTTTCTTCAAACTGGATAAATCTACAACTCCTCACTTGGGATATATCTCTGCATATTCTTACTCTGTCCTGTCAGTGATACATCAGACTGTGAAAGGACATATAGCACATTTGACAAGCGTAACACCCAGTTATTAATTACTCGAGGAAGAATTACAATATTAAGAAAATAGGTTATTCTACAGGTTATATGAAAGATAACAAGTAGAGTTGAGCAGACCCCAAGTTCTATGTTGGGCATTCAGGTCTCTATGCCTAAGCCGGACATAACCGATCTTACGTGATATGCTGCGGAGCAACCAATCTGGGAGACTTAGTGAAGCCAATAGTGAAGGAGTACTTGTACAACCAGTTTAACCTATCATTTATCTAATATCTACTATTAGCTGTATGTATGTAGCTGCTTATATATTGCAACAATGAGATTGGTACTTATCACTTATTTGGGTTGGAGAATTTTCATAATTTGACTGTAAAAGGCTGATCCATGTGTCACCCCCCTGATAATAATCTACTGTTTGCCACCAAAAGAGACCTAATTATTAATACATTCATGATTTTTCAAAAAAAAAATATTGAGATAAGATCATTTCTGTACAATAAATGTCTGGCTCCCAGCAACACTCCATATATAACCTTATTTGTGCTGGAATTTGATGCAAAATGAAAATGAATGGTAATGAACGACATGCATGAAACTAATGAACGTTAAAGCTAAAGCATTTTTCAGCGGAAGAAAATTTTTTTTTAATTAAAATAATTAATAATATTAATTTTAAAATAAAAATAATACTGAAAAATAACCTCTCTTTTCCTAATATGACGTTTCTGATACTATATGAATTATAACAGTGAGGACATATACTGTATCGCCCCAGTGCCGGTTTATTAGAAAGGCTGGGTCTACCTATATGCAATGAATAGATTACAGAGCCTATTATGGACGTGCTCTTGCACCACCGTTGCATTGACTGCGGATTGAATCATTTCATCTTCAGAGAACCGCACACAGAAGTCCTTCTCCAACCAGTTTAATTATGGTCACGTTAATTGGAATGATGTCCTTTGTACTGGAAAGTCAGAGTCATCTGGGACAAAAATCTATTTATCCTGAGCTCTCAAGCTTTTATATCTAAACTGCGGCTGCTGTGACACTGGAATCTATGTTCTTTTATTCTAAATTAAATTGAACTTTACTATCTGTTAAATATCTACTCTTCTGAGGAAGTCGGAAGCTAAGCTATTCTAATATTAAAGTATAAAACAGACCTAGATGTCAGAATGTTGTATATATTTCACACAATCATTCATTTTTGTTCTCAAAGGAGCAAAATGAGGTAATTGCCCCAGCACAAAGTCATGGTTACATGGTACATTTTATGGCAATTTCATGGTATTTTACCAGGCCAGAAGTTGACAGTTAGTGAAGGAAATTTTCTTACCTCTGTGGGGTTTTTTATTACTCTTTCTCAAAATTGTGGAGTAAACAAAGGAAATAACTGGATCATGACTTGAATCAACAGCAACGGCTCAATACAAGTCAAGAAAATCAATACAAATATCCCAAAATTAGGTTTGAGTTTCACGGTGGTTGTATGTATATAGGAATTATCGGTTGGACCCAGAGCCAGCTCCAGGTTTTAGCAGGCCCCTGGGCAACATAGATGCAGTAGGCCCCTATGCAGTGAACTCATGTGGTGGCATAAAAAAAAACTATTTCGTTTATCATATCAAACATCCCCCTCATGGTTATTTTATATAAAGCCCCCCTCACCCCTATCGATTCTTTAGATACAGCCCCTATTCCTTAGCCTTATTTGGCCCCCCACCACTTGCCTGGGTATGCCCAGTGCTGGCGCCGGCCATAGTTGGACCTAATGTTTTATGTTGGAAACATACATCTACAGTAAATAATGTATTGATTGGCAAATCTAAAGTGTAGATGTGTAGATTGTAATGTATAAGATTTGGGGAGTAAGAAGGATTGAGCACTTCAGTTCCTGTGTAAGGCTTCATGTACACGTGTGCTTTGGCTTTGAGCTAGCCACACAAAGCGCCTTCTATGGGGCACAAACATGGTGCATGCACCATGAGACACTGTTCCCCACTGCCCTGGGAACATGCTGATTGCCCTCATTGCAGAAGATAAGGCAGGTCCTTTTGCTACCCCTATACGTGGCGGTCCTACAGCAGTCAGACAGCCACAATGGCACACCGCCTGTTGCTTGCGGACGCAAAATGCCCACATATGTGTGGCCTAAGTCTGTTCCTGTGACTCAACCAAAAGGGTTTGGCAGCAATGATTCACCACACACACACACAATTCTCAAAAAGATGGAAAATATGTGAATCCCTAAATAGAACACAACAGATAATAAAGTTTTAAATAATGTAACTTCTTCATATTTCCAAAAAGAAGTCGCCCATCTAATGTACCCATCACATTTCAGTGACCACAGCAGAAGTGCCAGTTCATACATAATGTACATTTTAAGTAGCCTACACTGTCAGGCATAATTTGACTGCTCCACATGTAGTCTTTGTTTTTGATTTGATGCCAGTAAAACATATATAAAAACCCACAGCACCAAATCTGGTAAATAATGCATTGCTCATTAAGACATAGCTATCAGAGCGATGACATCCTCACAATTTATTTACAGTCTTAATCTTCATGAGGATTACAAGAAAATTCATCCTTATTCACAGTGAACTTTTTTTTCTGCAGGACTTGGATACTAACGCTCTGCTTTCATGATAGGACAAGCATTCATGAATATTTCTATTTGGGAAAGAAAAATAAGAAGTAGCTTGTTTCCTGTAGTAGTTGTGTTGAATTTTATTGTGACAACCCCATACTCACTGGGTATGTATGATAAGTTAAAGGAAATCAAAATCCATCGTGATAAACCATGGGCACTTACTCATAGATCCAGGGTAATCTTATATTTGCATCCTTCCTTCTAAATCCACTATTAAAATTGTGCTAATGAACCAGAATGGTTATGGATGCATTATCAGAGCCTCCCCCCCATGCAGTAGCTGCACAGGCTGTTCCCCCAACCAATGTGTGCTGAGGGAGCAGGGGAGAGAGTGAGACTGAGAGGTGCTGCAGCTCAGTGTAACAACAACCTGTGAAGCCAGAAAACAGAGGGCTTCTGTAACAAGCACAAAGCCCTGCTGACTCATTAGCATAATTTTAAAAGTTTTATTTTAGAAGTCCACGGAAAACATATATAAGATTTACACAATCACGGTACATGGACCTCGGAGTAAGTGTCCCTGGCTGATCAGGTAAGAAGAAGGACAAACACAGAATAGGTGATAACTTTCTTATCAGATGAGATCCTCAAGGACCCTTCAGAATCCCAAGAAAGCATCCTGTTGTCCAATTATTAATGAATACGAAGGTCCACTCTTGAGATAGTAGAAAAAAGTCCATCAATGTGCGGTTCCAAAAAGGTAATTATAAAAGCAATATTTTATTAAAATCATTTTAAAAGTGTCACAATGCCATGGCAGGAATAGGGGGACTTCTGACGGGTTTCGAATCTGGTGAGATTCTTAGTCATAGACTTTTTTCTACTATCTCAAGCATATGGACTGACCTCGATTCAGCTTCTCCGTGCAGTGGAGTTAACCTGGACATATCTCTTCGTAGGTGAGCTGTTTTTTCTCCTCCTCTCTCTATTTTTTATGCATAAGGAGGTCCACTCTATTCCAGGCTGCTAATTATGCAAACCCCTGAACCTCCATATCCCATGCTAGGAGAGGGTGATGACATCATACGAGGGCCGTGAAATCACGCCTCTCGCACAACGTCATCTCCCTCTACCATGCTCCCAGCATGAGAAAGGGAGGTGCGAGGCATAAATAATTAGCAGCATACAGTGGGATTTGTCTGTGCCATATGTTGAAAGGACACGTTGGGAATCCTACAACGTATGGCATAAAATGTGATGTGAACCCAGCCTTACATACAAAATTTCAGGTAATGGTGGTGTTTTTCATGCAGGTGCTCAAAAAGGTTACCATTACCGGAAACATTGCATGTAGTATGGAATGAAGACCACTATTTATTTACAACCCATAGCTGGAGTGGTGCTTGCTTCCTTGGTTCATTTTAGAATGCGGCCTACGGACTCAACAGCGCCAATTTCTATTTGGTTGTGTTACTTGGACTTTCTGATTCTATCTATCTATCTATCTATCTATCTATCTATCTATCTATTCAAATAACAATAAGCAGCACTCCAGACAGCAAAAAATTGGTGTGCACCCACCCTTACACAGAACGTAATATCTATCTATCTATCTATCTATCTATCTATCTATCTATCTATCTATCTATCTATCTATCTATCCATCCATCCAATAATCCATCCATTTATCTGGATAGTGAAGCGCACACAAAGGAGCGGTTGATAACATGATGTAAACAGGCCCTAAAGCCTCATTGAATTTTCATTTGTTACAAGAACAGAGATGGACACAAGTTCAGTAAGAGCAAAATGATAAAATACTAAAATATATGCATTACACAAAAATCTCTTGATATGTTGTTGAGTTATATCTGGATGTGCAGCTTTAGGGAATATTCTGACAGCCGTATGTGGCCGAGCGGGCATACCGCTGTGCGCTGGAGAGGAGGAGAAGACCCCTTCCTCCCCCGTAGAGAAAAGCGGTGCATGGCTGCACACATGTATGGCACCGTACCACTGCCGGGCCGCAATTGCCATCTATGAGAATGTATATGTGGCCGCAAATTTGCGGCAACATATACATCCCCCAGATGGCCTCTGAATGCACCCTTACACTGACAAATTCAGTGTATTAAATACAGAGCAGATAGCGGCCATGTTCCCTGGACTCCTGGCATTGTAGTGATCAGCGCTGCTAGGACTCCCTGCTTCCCTGCTATGCGCCTGTACTGAACTGATACTAACTACTACTATACTAATAGAGTATATAAGGTTCTGCAGGGGGAAGTGACCTTGATGACTATTGTGCTAGGAGTCTCAGGAGTTACTATGAAAGTAATTACAATTTGAGCAGCTGTAGATAGTGGTGTTGATGGTGGAATGTAAAAATTAAGTTCTGGTAATTGTATTTTGTTTTAAATGTGAGATATTGTATTGCATAAAGATTTACCATGACATGTTCCAGTGATAGGTTAACTATTCCATGTCTTCTGTGCCTGGATGTACTGCCCCTCCAATGTCGTCTTCAGTGCACCCACATGCCCAGCCACAGGAACCTTTGCATTGTGCTATAATGTGGTCCTATTATACATATGGTGCTACTATACAGATGTGCTGTGATGGTGTTCATTAGTGACAATATGGCAGTGTTTTCTATAGCTAGGGGTGTTATCTAGTCACGGTGCAGTGGTACCAATCAGTCCACGTATGGTGGTGCTATTCAGTCATTATCAGTATCTTCTTCTCACAGTATGGGGGTTTTATTTAGTCACTCAATGTGGTATTATATAGTCAAGATATGGTGGTAATATTTGTTTATAATTTGGTGGTGTTTTTCAGACTGTGTATGGTAGTGTGACTTGGTAACCATGTCTTATGTCACTGACAGCCACTTACATTTATCAGCTGTGCGACTGAACAATTCAACGCTTCTCAGATGCTGCAGAACCTCATCACACTCACCTCAGCTGCTGCAGAAACCCATCATACACACCTTAACTTCTGCAGAACCCCATAAGGCATACCTCCACAGATGCAGAACCTCATTACACACATCAGCTGCTGCAGAACATTATAATACACACTTCAGCTGCTTTAGCCCATCATAATACACACCTCAGCTGTTGCAGAACCTCATCATACTCACCTCAGCTGCTGCAGAACATCATAATACACACCTTGACTGCTGAGGAACCCCATAAGACAGTGATGGCAAACCTTTTAGAGACCGAGTGCCCAAGCTACAATATAAATCCACTTATTTACCATGAAGTGCCAACATGGCATTTTAAGCAGTAAGGTATTGCTACCTTCCACATCTTTCAATCGTATCAGCCCCCTGAGGCCACCAATACAGTTGAAAGAAAGAGTACAAATTCAGACTTGCATTGTAGCTTCTCTCCAGGGTCTCACTGTAGAGAAAGAATGAAGGGTCCAGGAGGGGAACCTCAAAAAGATAATGCAGCCCTGTCCACACCTTCTCACTTTTCCCGCAGTTCCAAACAGCCAATGTAGTATTGCTTAAAAATAGAGCTGAGCAGCATTTCTTAAGTTGCCTGGGACTGCAGGAAGATTTGTTCCTGTCTGGTGAACTCTGTCCTGGGGTGATAAAATGAGTGCCCACAGAAATGGCTCTGAGTGCCACCTCTGGCACCCGTGCCATAGGTTCGCCACCACCGCCATAAGACATACCTCGGCTGATGGAGAACCTTATTACACACACTTCAGCTGCTTTACACCATCATAATACACACCAGAGCTGCTGCAGGACCTAAACATCCACACCTCAGCTGGTGCAGGACATCGTAATGCATGGCTCAGGTTCTGCAGAACCTTATTATACATGCTTCAGTTACTGCAGAACATTATAATACACACCTCAACTGCTGCAGAACATCATTATACTATGTGTTTAAAAGGAATATCATTACCCAAGGAGCATGACGACAACCCAAAGATGCAATGAGCAAAGGCTGCACCAAAACAGTAAACCAAGGACCACGTGCCGAGTTGACATAAGTCAACCACCTTCAAACTAAATTAAGTTTTGTTTTCACACTGTATTTAGAAATGTAAACTTAGACAAATGACATAAAATATATTTACAAAAATAGCCAACATTGGGGAAAAAAAGGTTCCAAGTTCAGAATGTGCACAGCAAAAGCATGTCTCTTTGTTGGCATCTTCTATAAACGTTTTTGACATATCTAAAAGATTTGTGCCAAAAGATGACAAAAAAATTGTGCCAAGACGATGTCAACAGTATTAGAGTTTAAAAGAGCAATATGTATTACTAATCCCCAGATAGAAATTGTCAGATTTGGATGTCGGAGCTTGTTATGGTGAAATATTAAATTAGTTCTGCCAATATAAATATAAGTATTTGGAATCTAAATGTCTAACCTACAAGCATGTCTAATCCCCTAACAAGACGGACTTTTACCTGTTCACATCATAATGCCATCATTTCCAGGGCCATTTTACCCTTTAATAGGAGATTACCTCCATGATGTGACAAATACTCTCCTCTCGGTATACTATGCAGAAACATGTAGGTTGTAGGGAATCTGTAGTAACTCAGCATGGCCACTATACATTATGGAGCCGTAGTTCTCTATTTTCTCTATGGGATAGTTCTAATTTTCTGATATTGATGACCTTTCATTTGCACATGTCATGAATATCTTTAACCTGGAACATCCCTTTAGGATACTCACTTAATCTGAAGTTAGTTGTACCCTCATTACAAACAACTATACTGTACTCTGCCAGCCCACATGTAATATCAGTATTGTGGAAGGTATTATTTCAGTTTTCATCTTTATGCAAATAAACATCTCAGTGCACTAGCGGCAGTGCCTTATCTACTAGTGCACCTATTACATCTCTTTACACCTACATTCAAAGATTATTTATAGGGTTGCCTGCCTTATATAAAGGGGGCTGAATGGAGAAAGATTCATAGAAGAAGAAATGCTGTTTAAAAGAAAGGACCCTAAAGGCCATGTTACATGTTGCTGAGGATGATCACAAAATACTTTGTAAAAGCACAGAATTAGTCATGTAAAAAAAGTTGTGGGTTATAATATAAGTAACCCTCCAAAGGGACCTATGGCCACCCAAGGCACCTACCAAGTTTGATATTGCACTGTGGAGATCATAAAGAAAGAATAATAAAGATAATAAAGAAAGGATACAGCCTTGCGATCCTCATAAATAAATGATGCCACTCGACACACACACAGGGGCACATTTACTTACCCGTCCCGTCGCCATCCCCACCTTGTGTTGTCTGTTGAGGATTCGGGTCTGGCACGATTCACTAAGATTGTGCGTCCAATTTCCTGCATGTGTCTTTTCCCACGCTGTGGTCCGCGGAGTTCACCATCTTCTTCCCGGTATATGTAAGTGCTGATCTTGCGACACAATTTGCTTTTTAAATTCTGCGGTTTGTCCGAATCAGTCGGGTTGTCCGACATCCACGCCCTCCAATTTGTGTTGCATGAAAGTCGTCGCCGATGTGACACAATCCGATTGCTTGCACCAAAAACCCGGGGCAATTCAGGGCAAAACAGAAAAAATTGCAAAACCCAACAAAAATGCGGCGTTCGGACCCCACAGTGACCGCTGAAGCCCATTATTGATAACATTGATGACATTACAGCCTGGGACCACTGGAGGATCCTTTGAAACTCTGGTGAGACAAATATGCATACAGTCCAGGACCTTTCAAGGCCCTCAAAATATCCTTAAAGTTCTGAATGTTGGTTATTGTATTGTATGTAGGCAGTAAACATAGACTTGTAGGAGGCCCACAATTTTCATACAGGACAGAGTCCATGGCCTTTGACAAAATGGAACAGTGGATTTTGAAACCTATATCATGCCAAATCTCACTTTTTCCAAGTTTGCTAAAGATGAAGAGATGTGTGACCTACAGATTTTCGACCACTTGTGACCCACATCATTTAGAGAAGTGATCTCATTCCATATTTAATTTACGATAAAACATTAACCAAGTCAATTGTAAGATTTCTTGCCCTTTTTTGGGTCTCAAGGTGTCTATCCTGTTCTCAACATGACAACGTCATTACGACTGATAATGAAAGATAGTTCAAGTAGGAGAAGCCTTCTAATGGCAAAGTTGATGGTAAATCATAGAAATTGTAGAAGCCGTAATAATACTAATTACTCCTACAGCAACATATTAAGAGGACTACACTATTCGCATGTAATATATCTAGATATCCATTAACCTCTACAGAGCTGTCTACGTGATCTGCATTGGTAACAGTGGCTACGCGTCTTTTAAAGTACAGTATTAAAACGAAAGAGCAAAATGCGATCTATGCAGTCGATAATCTTGAAGTCATATGGATCCCCACTTTGCTTCAATCATCAAGGTCAAGAGAGATTTGATTTCTGTAGAAAAGACTGAAGCAATCGGTGACATTTAGCCCGAACATTCTGTGAGGTATAATCAATTAATATTTATCAAAATGTCAATTGCTGATAACTATCCAACTACAGACATATCGTTTCACCTGGCATTAATGGGGGTTACCTGATATTTAGCCCCAGTCACCTGGTCAGCTGATGATATCCAGCACTTTGCAACAGTTTAAGGATGTAAAGTAAGAATGTACATCAAGTCAAGACAACCCTTTGGGAGGAGTCCTAGAAGTGATGTTATGGCCTCTACAGAGATCTCTATATCTTCAAATATGTCTACATTACATAAAGGGACAGCTTTGGGCAAGCGGTTAGATCTTCTTTGTATAAAACAAAAGATCCAACACTGATTTGTTAATGAGTAAGGAGTTAGTCATTGATGGTTCTTGTTGTGTGTTTCTACGGCGGTAGTCGTATTTTTATTACTTATTTTCCTCTGATTCGGACTACGGGTCCACAATAAAGTAAAAAAGATTTTCACCATCCGGATGCAGCACGCTGGATTATTTTTTCTTCCTTCAAGTCTTCGTTCACGCAGTGGTCCGTGCGGAATCCGTGACGTGCAGTGCTGGTTGGAAGTATCGGGTGAGCGATAAGAAAAAGTACAATATAATTTTTTTTTTCTGTTGTAGTCTACTTGGACATTAACCTTGGTCTCAGGTTGTCTGAGCATCAACAGATTTTTTCAGTATTGTGAAACGGTGAGGTAGGTAACTTCGGATTCAAAGGTATCTCTACTGTCCATTCTGGTTCTGGAATTCTTTAAAGTGATGGGGCAAAGAATATTCTATTCAGGTTTTTAAAAAAAATCTAAATATAGCTGTAAAGTTATGTGTTATTTTTTAAATTAAAAGCCTAACTATTTTATGTTTTTGCAAATCTGCAATGTACTCACTGGGGGGAATTTATTATGGTGGGCCAGTGTATGATATAATCCCTGCCCCTTCCAACGCACTAGTTGTTTCTAGAGTCTCCAGCCTCCTGACATACCTGGAGATCAGCGTACAACGGGGCAACTCTACACTAGTTCCTGGAGCAGTGCCACAGCCTGGCACAGCCCCCTTCATGCCCCTCTACGTCCACTTGATGTGGAGATGGTGTAAAGCAGGGTAATAGTCGCAATTCCTGTCTGTGCATATATAAACTTTGATAAATCCTGCTGATTGGCTATGTAAGAGACATATATACATTTATCTTATTGTATGGTTGTAGTTCAGCCACAAATCGCTTTACATTAACCAAACCCACTTAAAAAAGGACAATTAATTTTTGCATTGACCTTCTAATCTAGTCTCCCCCTTTGAAAACCCCCTTGAAATTTGTGTAGTTAGGATCTTCACTGCAGCTTAGGGTTAGATCCTGTCTGGTTGTTTGGTCTACCATGGACAAGAGATGGGACAACGATAATTAGCCAATGGCAAGTTCTACAGCTGATATAAAACCACAACTCCCATCATGCCCTAAGAGTTGAACAAATTTTTTATGCCAAAAGTATTTGCATAATAAATTTACTGACTCATATCCATCTTCTGTGGCTTTTTAAAGGGGTATTCTCGTCTGGGTATTCACCTTCAGTTTCATTAATCTGCCATATATAAACATTTCTTCAATTAGATGTTATTAAAAAAGAATTTACCTGTGTGAATATAATTTCTCATAAAAGTAGTAATATGATCCCTTAGAATCAAGACTGACTCCTTGGATACGGCCACCGCTGCTAGAGTAATTGCGCGAAGAAAAGGTTTTTGTATGTGTAATGTTCGGGAGTTACTGCATGTCCTACAGCCGTCCTGTGGTAATAAATGCTGAATCCAGGAAGTCAGGCAGGGCTCAATAGCGCATGTCTGGCCACCGCTGCCAAAATGTGAGTTGGTCGTATCCAAGGAAGCTATCTCGTTTCTAAGGAACAACAGGGCCACATTTATGAGAAATTATCTTAACACGGGAACATTTTTGTTAATGACATCCAATTAAAGAAATGTTTACATATGGCAAATGAATTTAATAAAAATTGAATGGCCAGATGGGAATACCCCTTTAAATAACAACAGTTATATCAGTTATAACCTCACAGAAACCTGAAAATCCCTTACAAAAGCCAAATAATTCACTAAATTACAACCTTCCTGAACGTTTCATCTTCCTGGAAACGAAGAAGATATGTAAAGTGGCTCAGCAACCGGCAAGTTCCAAAACAAGGTGAAAACAAGAGCAGTCAAGTGCTACCAATATGCATGATTGAGAGTCATTTTCATGTCATCTTCATGGAATATTGCAAGCAAGCTGAAAAGTCATTGTCACAATCTCATATGCTAGAAATATTTTATAGCTGAAACCAGTGCCGGTCATGTCGCCTTTTCCAAATTCCAATATTGAACAAGCTCCCTAAGGATGTCAGCAAGAATTTCTTCTGACCACATCATAATGGGTTATTTCTGTTCCAGAGCATAAGATAATAGGGAATTTGTGTTATCGCAAGAATATTAACTTCAAAGTACAAATAGCTAAATGAATCACAAGAAATAAATGAATCAACTCTAATAATAATATAAAATCGACACGTCCTCCAAAAGCCCTTTAAAAATAGCCCTGCATCAAAAAGGTCGTAATAAACCCAGCATCATATTATGCCAACATGAGGTTATAATGTCATAATTAAAAGCTTTACTTTCCCTGGAGATCTCTTCCCAGAGGTGTTTTCATTATTACCTTAATTAAAATATGTTACTCTCATTAATAAAATGCCAACAGGAACAACAAGTAGATTAAGATAAACACCATGGAAAAAGATTAGCACTATTTTCTCTACAATACTTACATTCTAGGGGTATACATCAACCTTTGGGGCCAATATTGGGATGATGTTAACCTCTTCACAGAATGGGGCTCATTGACTTCGGGTCGCGCTGCACATTTTTGTCAGACTGTGCACCTTTAAGGCACACGGGACCCTTTTTGTGGCGCAGCTGCACTGGCTTCCATACAACACAAATTAGGGGGCATGCTGACGGACGGCCGAATGATTTGGACCCAGCACCATACTTAACTTTTAAATTGTGTCGCAAGCCCTATGTTTAAGATGCACCATAAAAAAGATGATAGTCTGTCAAACCAGTGCGGGAAAGCAACACATTCATGATTTCTGGCGGACAATCTTAGTGAATCACCGCCGCTGCATTGCAGACGGACAATGCACTTTCAGTGGACTCCAGTGACCGGGTAAGTAAATGTGCCCAAATCTGTTTAATTAAAAAAAAAGTAAAAAAAAAATTAAAAAATCAAGAATCGGGGGTGCTGGCACATCATGTAGGTCACGCTGGATATATTGTCCTAGGAGTGGAACTCCCAAAATATGTAGGAGCTCTCTCCCTCTGTTTTTGACATGATGAAGACATGGGGGCACATTTACTTACCCTGACCCTCGGAGTTCCCAAAAGTGCATTGTCCATCTGGAATGCACTCTGCCGCACTCACTTAGATTGCGCGCCCGATTTCTGCCGGGGTTCACCATCTTCCTCTCGGTGCAAGTAAGTGCTTGGCTTGCAACACAAATGGAAATCGTCAGGATGTCCGATGAAAGTGCGGTCCGGTGGGCCCTTAGTAAATGGGCCCCATGATGTCTGTGTGGTTGAGTTCATTAGCTAAGCCAGTCTCTTGTCTCTGTATCAGCTGTGAATGTAGAAGGGAGCTGGCTTAGGACAGTTGTCCACCAGTGTTCCAACAAACTTGCCTCGTATCTGTAAGATGTAGCCGTCACATGTGTGGCACCGATCCGGGCCTCACACCGCAAAAAGATAGAGCATGCCCTATCTTTTGGCGTGTGTGCGGCCGTGCGCCGCTACTCTCTATAGCACGGCGGGCATACCGCGTGTGAATGAACCGTATAAATGTGTGAGCATACTAATATGTATATTTTCTGAGGGGGTAGGGGGCGCCCATTCAGAGTCAACAATGGGGCCCTGCCTCTCCTAGTTATGCCCCTAAAATTTGCACCAACACTTCTTAAATACATGTGCAAGCTCCAAAGACGATCCTTCTAGTGCAAAGTCAGACAGAAAACTGGCGCAGCCACAATACAGGCAGTCCCCGGGTTACATACAAGATGGGGTCTGGAGGTTTGTTTTTAAGTTGAATTTGTATGTAAGTCGAAACTGTATATTTTATAATGGAAGTTCTAGACAATTTTTTTTCTTTTGTCCCAGTGACAATTGGAGTTTCAAAATTTTTGGTGTAATTGGACCAAGAATTATCAATAAAGCTTCATTACAGAGACCTTACAGCTGATCATTGTAGTCTGGGACTATAGTAAAGCATCCAGAGAGCTTCACCAGAGGTCACATGGGGCAGAGGGGTCCGTCTGTAACTATGGGTTGTCTGTAAGTCGGGTGTCCTTAAGTAGGGGACCGCCTGTAATAGATCTGGACCATAGTGAATAACATTCTTGCACTGATAATTAAAATAAAGTCCTTACATCATTTGTCAAAAAGTGACTAAAAGACAGATACAAATTTAATAGAAAATTTCTTTAACAAAACAGTGTTGTACCTATCTGTAGGCTTTGTCTGGTGTTGCAGATCCAGTCCACTTACACAGTCATAAACTTTTCAACAAACTTTGTTCAGTAATATATGTGAACATATTCTGCAATATATTTCACCTTATTTTATTTGTATGGGTTGCATTATGGGTAAATTCACCCCTGGATGTTATATAATACATTTTCTGAGATGTTTTCTTTGAAGCTACAGTATTTGTATTTATAAGTTATGCACAACTTTGCCATTTTATTGAAATGATTGAAGATTGGCTCAAAACAAATAAATAATGTGTATTTTATGTAATCAGTTCCTGAAATGATATGGTAGATCATGATCACATGTCAGCAAGACAGGATTTAGGATTAATATCTGTTTGCTGAGGGTCCAACCCTTCGGAAATCTAAAGAATAGAGGGCCACAAGTCTCCATAAACTGCCCTATACGACAAAAGACTTCCATATGGACCAGAACGCTCATATAATTTAGAAGAGCACTGGATGGGTCAGACACCAATATATTTAACCTCCATTCTCTTAAATGTTTGTGTGAATTTTTTTTAAGGAGGATCTGAAGGTTTCAAAGTACTTAAAGGAAACCTACCACCACGGATCTAACTATTAAGGTAGATCCAGTGGCAGGTTCCTTTAATGTATAGTAAGAAAGCTCTTTTTAGGGCTAATTCTTTTGTGGCCCAGAGGTTTGATAAATTTTAATTCCCCCAATATGCAAATTTCATAAAGAGGCTACTGGAGTATGGAGTAGCCGGAGGTGAGGCTACGCGGCGTGACTATTCCACACCCCAGAAGCCCCTTGCGTTCAGCCTACCAATGCATCTTCAGCGCACAACTACAAGGAGTTGCGTGCACTTGTCCGCGAAGCTGGGTTCTGCGCATGAGCCCTGATGAAAGCTCCGGTCAGGTGCTAAAACACGTCACAATTTGATTTTATATATATATATATATATATATATATCACCCAATGAATTATCATTTTATCCGATCCTGGATATCTGAGCGTCATTCTCCTTCGGATCACGCTGAATACATATTATGCTTTAAGAAGTGCACCATAATACGTATATAATGGTACACATCCTCCATTTTTTAGTGTGTCAGGTTGGATGCCAAGGCCCCTTGACACTGCGGGCCCCATAGCAGCTGCTAAGGCTGCTACCGCTGTAGTTACGCCCCTGGCCAATTTGTGCAGTGTGCCACCAAGGCAAAATAAATGTGCGCCTAAAGGATCATGTTAGTACATAGTCAGAGCTTGTGACACATTTAATACAGCGACTCAACAGCATTGTGTTGCAAGCTGTACGTTACAGGTTCACCTAAAAAAGATGCTGCACATTTCCCCAGCAGTGCACCATAATAACTGAAAACCGTGCACCAGCATTCAATAATCTGGGAACCCTGCACATTTGCGAGGTAAACTGCATCTCACTTTTGATAAGTCTGGGCCAATGTGCTTAAACTCAGCAGACACAATAGAACATGCAAAACTGCAGAAGTACCCGATGTCTATGCAGGAAGCTTTTATTACTGCGACACATTCTCACCGGTATATGGCTGCTCCCGGTATTGTGAATTCATTAGCTTCCCAGCTTCAGTTCCTAATGTCTTTAGTAATGTATAATATAGAGGTTTATTATTACTAAAAATAAACCTTTTTACTTGCTCTTTGTTAGCTCGACTTGCTTCTTGAAAGCATGCAGTGTTGCCAAAAAGATTGAGATACAACTACTGTGCCTAGGTAGGATGGAGCTGTCTGCTTTGTGCAATATTTAAGAAACATGAAAGAGAACCCCTGTAGGCTCGTAGCATCCCCCTCTTCAAAAAGCAATGTGATTCTATAGACTTTCATTTGATCATCAATATCCTTAACAGTCCATTTGGGCTGAGGTTTTTGAAGCTAGCAAAATCCGACAACCAGAACATCTGTGTACTTGAAAAATGGAATACTGCCGACATAATAAAACACATTACTTCTTAACCCCTCTGTCCTTGAACATCCACGCTGCTATAGCTACAATTGTAAAAAGAAAATAACACAGACTACAGTAATAATTTTAAAGTTTGGACCATCATTACTACCAACAGCTTCTCAGGACCTACCATTATAATTTCATTGTGTCCTGGACAACTAGGAGAAAAGGTACAACACATTAACTGAGGATCTCTATATAAATATTGTAGTATGATATCTCTGACCAACTATTGGTCTTTGGGAATTATAATTTATGGCCTATTCGCAAACCGTGCACCAGTTCAGATGTTTGGGTATGGCTTGTAGTTACCACTTCCAGCCACTTTACTAGACATAAAACCAAATCCTTCCCACTAAATTAAATTTCCAAGTCAAGTACTTTCAATTACTTTTCTGCAGAAGGTAGGCAGTGGGTGAATAAAGATGATACTGGTTGATAGTGGCAACCAACATTTTATATTCGTATGTGGTCCATCAAATTACAATGGTTTGAGGTTGCTATAATTTCAAAATTCACTATTCTTTCCATGGCAGTCATACCTTAAAGCTATATCTAACATACCTTGTCAGACACCCAGTTCTGACATAGGTCTGCCCCATGTATTTCTTCTATCCGCCATTCCATGCCTGGTTTTGTGCTTCGGTCATGGGTTGCCCTGCCTGTTGTCTTGATGATGGAATTTCTGGTTCAAGCTATGTTGCTTAGATGTTCTTCTGTACCAAATTCCTGGTATATAACACAGTTTATGCACCTACCATTTCTATTCCATGTCCAAAACTACTGCCTGCTTACCATTGTGCCAAATCAAAGTCAAGGCTAACCGAAGCCCGTCTTTTGTTGCGATTAAATTCAAAAGATTTTTTTATTGCATCCTGGTGTCATCTACTCAGTCACTAACATAAACTACTCATTTGTACTAATTTGGGGATTCCTAGCAGCGATGGACACTACACGTTATAGGAAATCTACCAACCGGATCCTACAATATAAATCAGTATCACTTACAGTACATGATCTTGTGTGCCCCCTTGCTCTGCATCTGCTTTTCCTTTTTTGGTGAAAATAGAGTTTTCTTCGGACTCTCAGCAATTCCCGTGCATGCGCAGTCATCTTTACAGCGCACAGCTGGCTGCACACTGCAGAACCAGACTTGCATAGCTGAGAATCGATGAGAACCAAGTGGGCTGGTAGTTATAACTACAAAGGGGCGTACATAATTTAGTGACATCCGAGCCTGGAGGAGCTCTGATCATGCCCACCAGAACTCCTCTGGTTCATTTGCATATTTAAAACTCTATCTGCACCCAAATGATGTGATAAAAAAAAGCTAAAGAACAGCATATGCAGAAAAAGAGAGCACACAGGACCATGTGAGTGACACATTTTATTTTATCATAGTATCATAATAGATAAGGTTGGAAAACGACACAGGTCAATCAAATCCAACCTATAAGAATTAAACAAATGTTTTTTTCCCCATAACCTGTGATATTTAAATTCTCAAGAAAGTCATCCAGGCCTCTCATGAACATGTACATAGAGTCCGCCATAACAACCTCCTGCGGCAGAGAGTTCCACAGTCTCACTGCTCTTACAGTAAAGAACCTTTGTCTATGTTGATGGTAGAATCGTCTCTCCTCTAGGTGTAGAGGATGTCCCCTGTCTATGTTGATGGTAGAATTGTCTCTCCTCTAGGTGTAGAGGATGTCCCCTGTCTATGTTGATGGTAGAATCATCTCTCCTCTAGGTGTAGAGGATGTCCCCTGTCTATGTTGATGGTAGAATCGTCTCTCCTCTAGGTGTAGAGGATGTCCCCTGTCTATGTTGATGGCAGAATCGCCTTTCCTCTAGGCATAGAGGATGCCACAAGATCTTTGGAGAGATCCTTGTACTGCCCATTCAGGTATTTGTACATCGTAATGGAGGTCTCCCCTCAGTCGTCTATTTTCTAAACTGAATCATCCCAAATTTAGTAATCTGTCATTGTATTCTAATCCCCCCATTCCCCTAATAATCTTGATTATTCTCTGCACCCGTTCTACTGTGTCCTTTTTATACACTGGTGCCCAAAACTGTACACAATATTCCATGTGTGGTCTGACCAGGGATTGTCCTTATCATGAGAATCTATTCCTCTCTTGATACATCCCATGATTTTATTTGCATTGTTAGAAGCTGTGTCCCTCTGTTCACTAAAGTTTACCATTTACCAATACCCCCAAGTCCTGCTGGTAGATTTCCTTTAATTTGCCTTTCTAGTGGCCCAACTGGTTCCAGAATCATAAAAATTCCTCACAGTAGGAAAATCTCATTTATCATTTATGAAGCAACTTCAGTTCTTCTTGCCATTTCTATTTTCTATCTTCTAGTACTTACTACAGTTCCCTTTATTCTAGGTATCCTCAACTGAGACTCTATGACGCAAGTCCAGCAAAAGAAGCGCTGGCTATGCAACATGTGCTGTACGCTGCACCGTTCTTAGTATGACCTCTGTCTCTGAGCACGACCTCAGAGGAATAATTGAAATTCTGATGAGATTTAGAATAAAAATACGGTAAATCAATGTCATAAAAAAAATGAAAAAGCATTACAAAAAAAGGAAGGATATTAATTGACATCATCATTTTCATTCAGGTTTAGTTTAGTCATCACTACTAAGGATCACAGAGAGGCTGAAAGATCTGCAGAAGGGGTTAATAACGCGTTCACAATCTGACATTCATTAGCGTCTCAGGTTTTACTCTTATAATTGATTTTTACATTGATGCTGTAGACCTGAAGATCGCACCATTTTATACTGTGATGGTCTGAATGTTCACCGTTCTATTGTGACCCCCACCATGGACATTTGGTATCGACACTAATATGTGTCAGTACTCAGCCCATTAAATAAAATGCTCTAATGATCTCTAAGGACCTTTCCCGTCACTCAACATATGGAACAAGTAACAAAATCAGCGAACGGTTTCACTGACCATATGGCAGTATGTGCCATCAAGCAGAATAAGCAGGTCATATCCAACATTGATGTCTACTTATACCTTTAATACTTTTTCTACATTTTATCTCATGAGACAATGAAGTTAAAATTAGAATCTGAATCTTATCACATCATATAACCACAACGGCTTCCAACTGTTACAAAGTAATATAACAAACAGCATAGAATATGGAACTTGGAATGGACAGCGGGGCCCTGGACAAAACTAAAAGTGGGGCCCCAAAATAAAACTATTTTATGATCAGTCACAGTCAGTAAGAGGCTCCTTTTTCCCTGAACAGTAATAGCACTTTGTAGTTGCACACAGTAGTAGGTAAGTATCTGTAATATGGGACTGTAGGAGGATGTTATATGAGATAGACAGATGATAGATTGATGGTAGAATAGCTCGATAAATAATAGATAGGAGGTAGATAGAAGATATATAGATAAATAGATAAATGGTTAGATAGACAGATATATAGATAGAAATAGACATTAGTGGTCTTGTTGAATCACGACAGACTTCATCCTCGTCAGACAACGCACCTCGGGGAACGCGCAGGGACCAGGTAAGTAAATGTGCCTCATTGACATTACAATTTAGTCAAGAAGTCTTGGGAGCTTGGTAAAGAATTGGAGCATGTCTAGGGACAGTGGGGGACTAATGTCCTTTCTATTTCTACTACAAATAAGTGACCTTGAAATGGGGAACCCATTTTTTTTAGAAAATCTAGGATCCCTTGACTCAGTATGCCGCACCTTTCCCTGGCAAATTTAAGGTGACCAATGAATGTTGTTTTTATACATTAACCGTCTATCTATCTATCTATCTATCTATCTACCGTACATACTCGAGTATAAGCCGACCCAAGTATAAGCCGAGACCCCTAATTTTACCACCAAAAACTGGGAAAAACTACTGACTCGAGTATAAGCCGAGGGTGGGAAATGCATTGGTCAAACCCCCCCAGTAGTATACAGCCTGCCAGCCCCCAGAAGAATACAGCAGCCCCTAGTAGTATACAGCAGCCCCCAGTAGTATACAGCAGCCCCCCTGTAGTATACAGCAAGCCCCTAGTAGTATACAGCAGCCCCCATGTAGTATACAGCAAGCCCCTAGTAGTATACAGCAGCCCCTATGTAGTATACAGCAAGCCCCTAGTAGTATACAGCAAGCCCCTAGTAGTATACAGCAGCCCCTAGTAGTATACAGCAGCCCCCCTGTAGTATACAGCAGCCCCCCTGTAGTATACAGCAGCCCCTAGTAGTATACAGCAGCCCCTAGAAGTATACAGCAGCCCCCAGTAGTATACAGCAGCCCCCCAGTAGTATACAGCAGCCCCCCAGTAGTATACAGCAGCCCCCAGTAGTATACAGCAGCCCCCCCTGTAGTATACAGCAGCCCCCATGTAGTATACAGCAGCCCCTAGTAGTATACAGCCTGCCCCTAGTAGTATACAGCCTGTCCCTAGCAGTATACAGCCTGTCCCTAGTAGTATACAGCCTGCCCCCATGGCCCTTAAAAAAATAAACTTAAATACTCACCCTCCGATGTCAGCGCGGCTCCCGATGTCGGCGCGACTTACCGATGTTCCCGATGTCAGCGCGTCCTGTCTTCTTTCTTCTCCGCGGCTCCTCTTCACTCTTCTCGCGGCCATGTTTTCTTCTAGCAGGCGCATACTATGACGCGGCCGCTGCTGACGTCATAGTATGCGCGGCCATGAAGAAAACATGGCCGCGTCGATGATAGAAGAAAGAAGAGAGAAGAGGAGCCGCGGAGAAGAAAGAAGACGGGACGCGCTGACATCGGGGACATCGGTAAGTCGCGCCGACATCGGGGAGCCGCGCTGACATCGGAGGGTGAGTATTTAATTTTATTTTTTTAAGTGGGTCATTTTTTGGGGGTAATAGACTCGTGTATAAGCCGAGGGGACGTTTTTCAGCACATTTTTTGTGCTGAAAAACTCGGCTTATACACGAGTATATACGGTATCTATCTATCTATCAACAAACAAAAATTGCAAAGCAGCACAGCCTTCAGGAAAAAAAGGTTCAGACGGGTGATATCCTTTTCAATACTCTTACCCATTATTCCATCTCTAGCAACGTTTCAGCTGTTAATCAGCCTTTGTCAATCAGCCTTTTTTTGCTTCTATATCTATCTATCTATCTATTTATTTATTTCGTTTTAACTTTCCCTAAGCATGTTTATATGAGTGACAGTCTATCTAGTATTGTTATTGGTTATTTCTTTGTCACAGATATATACGTCATATTGACAATATTATAAATATAGAAAGGAGAGGGAAAGTATAAAGATAAACAATCCTACAAGCAGTTGTTCTTAAGTTGAGTTTGTTTGTAAGTGGGAACTGTATATTTTATAATTGTAGCCCCAGTCAGAATTTTTTGGTCTCTGTGACAATTGGATTTACAATAAAGCTTCATTACAGACACCTTTAATAACTGTTATAGATGTTTATTGTAGCCTGGGGCTAAAGTACAGTAAATTACCAACATCCAGAGCGCCGTTTGTAACTAGGGGTCATCTGTAAGTCGGGTGTTCTTGAGTAGGGGACCGCCAGTACAACATTTTACTTGGTGTAACTTATTGATTCTCTCCTCGTTCCTCTAACATTTGGTGTCCGTGCCATGGAGAACATGAAGATGTAAAGCTGAATGAATAATTGCAATTAAAAAAGCAACAGCAGAATATAAAAATGCAAAATATAATCTGGAAGATCCAATGGGCATTGACATAATTATTAAATAACTAAATGAACATAAAACTGGGAAACTGACAACAAAGAGATCAATCTGTTGCTATGCACTCAGCCAATGCAGTCAGCTAATAATAACCAGACTGCTCTATGATAACAGGTTGGAGATGAGGATTCTGAATTGCAAGCAAAGATTTAAAGAAATCCAGTATGTCCAGTATAAGGTGCTAAGCAGATTATATATAGTGCAGGATCATTCAGCAGCATGTTATAAAGCAGGAGAAACTGAGCTGTACGTAGTGTTCTTTCAGAAGGCCACATGCTATAAAACAGGAAAAGATTGTACATAGTGGGGGTCATTTATTATGACACCCCATTACATCTCACTGAAATATATAGCACATTACAGCGCCACCCTGTGCCCAAATTGATAAATGCACCTAAGTGTCATTTTAGCAGGCAACATTTTATAGAGCTGGAGGAACAAAGAATATTGTACATGGTGTCCTAACTGCGAGCAGCATGTTATAGAGCAGGAGGAGATGAATAGATTGTACATAGTGTCCTATCTGCAGGCAGCATGTTATAGAGCAGGAGAAGATGAGCGCATTATACATAGTGTCCTATCTGCAGGCAGCATGTTGTAGAGCAAGAGGAGATGCGTAGATTGTACATAGTGTCCTATCTGTACTCAGCATATTATAGAGCAGGAGGAGCTGAGCACATTGAACATAGTGTCCTATCTGCAGGCAGCATGCTATAGAGCAGGAGGAGTTGAGTAGATTGTACATAGTGTCCTATCTGCATGCAGCATGTTATAGAGCAGGAGGAGATAAGTAGATTGTACATAGTGTCCTATCTGCAATCAACATGTTATAGAGCAGGAGGAGCTGAGCAGATTGTACATGGTGTTCCATCTGCAGGCAGCATGTTATAGATCAGGAGGAGCTGAGCAGATTGTACATGGTGTTCTATCTGCAGGAAGCATGTTATAGAGCAGGAGGAGATGAGTAGATTGTACATAGTGTCCTATCTACAAGCAGCATGTTATAGAGCAGGAGGAGATGAGTAGATTGTACATAGTGTCCTTTTAAATTGTTTACGTGTCGACTCACCTCACCTACTATAGTCAGTCATGAGGACGGTTACATCTGTGACTTCTCTTTATACTTATGCTATTGGATTCTTTCTGCAGGTTAATATCCACACCTGCTGGTGCAACTGTTTTCTTCTTTTTAGTCATTATTTCTATGGTGATCAGGGGCGTAACTACAGTGGTAGCAGCCATAGCAACCACTATGGGGCCCACAGTGTCAGGGGGCCCACCACCCGACCAGACACACTAAAGAGTGGAGGATGTGCATCAATATATCCAAATTGTACATCATAATATGTATATAACATATACGTGATGTATATATGGTGCATCTGTGTATATGGTTTATGGCGTCTGCATATACTGTATGTGTGTGTATATATGCTGTGTGTTTGTATATGTCACTGTATGTGTGTGTATATACTCTATATGAGTGTGCATAAGTGTATAGATGTGTGATTGTAACTTGCATGTGTGAGTGTACAAATATGTAAACATTTTTAGTGGGAAAGGGGGCCCCATGTCAAAGCCTGCTATGGGGCCCTGCCTCTCCTATATACGCCACTGATGGTGATATCAATCTTGCATAGAAAACAGGTGTACCGCCAGACATGGCCACACTCAGAAGCATAAAAAATTGCATAAATAAAAATATGTCTTTTTCTGTATTATGACAGATCCCTGGTAAGCAGAGAGGGTATGTCTGGTAATGATATGTAACACAGTTTTTACTTGTGGGGTGATGAAATTAATGAATTGAATAAAAATTATACCGTAAATATGACTTATTTCCATTGTCGGCCACATTTATCAACATCCAGATAATGTTTTGTGTTCCTGTCCGGATTTGGAAAAGTACCATAAGCAGTTAATATACTCACAGCACTCCTCGACTATATACAAAGCTTAATTCTAGCTTTATCATCCAGAGAGGACAGAGAACCACTTGGTGGTGTGAGCCAATATTCCCCTATAAATTCCCAGGGATTTAGTGTCAGCGCAGATGTAATTAGCTTCCAGGGACCCTATGGAGGGGATGTTATCAGGAGTGCGGATTCCGGCCTCTATTGTATGTCGGTAATGGGTTCTCTTTAAGTTGTAATACACAGATCAGGAGGAAAACCAACATTTCTGGAGTGTACATCTGTGTTCCTGAGGACAAGCCTGTAGTAATAGCGACTCTGCGGAGAATGGAATTGGCTCCATGATAAACCATCTAGTGCTGGGTCTTGTCATAAATTTCTCTGCAGTAAGAGATTTGCCTTTTTATCTGTTCTGCGGATGAATTACGAGTCCATTGGTACAGACAGTTTTGCTGACTACTTTGTATGGATATCATTTGAATAAAATATTAACATAGACTCCATAGCCCGGATTCTGCTGCAATTCACAAAATTCAGATTTAACTCTTTCCGAGATTCAGATGCAATACTGCAATGCAGAATATCAACTATATATGAGACATAATCAGGGAACCAGTTTCTTCCCCTGACATTAAAAATATAGCTCCATGTTGTGCCATCCCAATGTTTTTCCTTTTGGAAATATATGAGTAATTGTACAATTGGGTGTAATTAGTTCCTACACAGTCTGCCGCTATCCAACCATTGTTGACAGTATTAGGGCACCCATGAGCATTGTGTATTCTGCACAGATATTTCCATGCAGGAATATCTGCAGAGTAATACAGTAGCTGGATGTGTATGGGATTTGGCCAAATCCTATACACACACTGCAGAGAAAATCTATGATGTCTATAAAGATTGAATTCTGCACCAGGATCCTCGGCAGATAAATGACATCCTGCAGATCCCAAAGGTTGAGCTTCCCCGCAGCAAAAGCGCAGCATAAAAACACATTACACTGTTATCAAAGTTGAAAATGCATCCCTTTCATTATACAAATACATTTTTATGTGGTCTTACATATTCCATGACTGATATTATGGTTTTGTTATTATAACTAACCAGTTTCTTTGCCCATATTAAAGGGGTATCCCATAAACAGAATATTCCCCATATCCGTAGACTAGATGATAAATGTATAATGCCTGGGTGAGACCACTAGGACCCAGTTTGGGTTTCACTTTTTTGTTGGGCTAGGTTATAAATGGGATAACCCTTGAAGTGTAAGTAATTGGCAAATCATCAGTAACCAATCATTTTTAGCTGGTGACATGTTACAATAGCCTATGCTATGCTGATTTTAAAACTGCCTTTGTCAGCATTCTGAATATTTCCACTACTGTACAAAACTTTATTTCACATAACCTGACTCCCTGCCTGCAGTGTGTTGTGAGTCCCAGGAGGCAGATGCAGCAGCTCTTGTGCCAGTGACTCTCCTTGATGCATTCTTCCTCTCCTTCCTTTCTGCCGCTCTCCGTCCCTCCCCTATTCCTGTCATTTGCATTGAGTAGGCAGGGTAGGGAGAAGAATGGTGTGCTGGAGAGGAAGAAGGAATCAAAGAGACTGAGTCACAGGCACACACAGGCTGCAGCAGCATAGAGATCAAAATCTGAGTAATGACAACAGATGGATCCAGCAGGACCAATGTGTATAGCAGCCTATAGAAATACATCAGTGAGAAGGAAGATGTAAGGACCCATATTAAATGAAAAATGGAATAAATAATGATGGGTGTCAAATACTGTAACACCGACTGTAGCACATGTCTGGATAACGGGATGGTTGTTTTTCCTACCGGGTCTATCCATTTATCTCCAAGTCATGTTGAATATACAGATAATTGGTAGAATGCATTGGTTCTGTTAATCATAGGCAACTCTGGCATTCTCAGTGGTCCACGCAGGTAAATACTGCAATCATTAGATAACAAGCGCAGACTAATAAGGCAAGTCTCAATATGTCGTTAGGTCTTCATCTTCTTACACTTATGAACAAATAACTTACCTACTAATCTTACTTACATTTAGGGATGAGCTGGACTCATGCTTAAAAATCCTGTGTAGGCCCAAGTTCCAGTACTAAACCTATACCACTCCCTAGTACCAGCAGTATACTGCAAGTGCCAGCAACGATCACGGGTGTTACCGGTTGGGTGGTTGAGCTGGAACCAGACATCTAATAAAGTTTGGGGGACTGGAACTGGCAAAGTTCAGTATCATCCCTACTAATGTTGTGTTTACAGGGCAAGATCTGTGCCCCTCCATATAATATAGGTGATGCTCCCCATTATTGTTCTCAATTTGCTGTGTCATACAGCTTGAATACCACCAGTGAAAAATGAAATCAACTTAATGCTCAATAATGCTTGGCAATAATACTGTCATATTGGGGAACATTTCCTATGGGCTGAGCGCCAGTTTTCTATTGGACTTTACACGTTCTTTCTAGTGCAAACTGCTTGAACAGGTATTTAGCCCCTGCTACTAGTACGGTGCGCCGGGTCCCGAGTACTGAGAACAGCTCACATGTGGCATTAGTGGATGTCCCCTATCCCTATGAATATTATAAAGATGACCTATTCTATGGATATATGATAAATATTTAGCTGTGAAATCACCATTAATCGCCAGAAAGAATGACATGAATGGTGATGAAACAATTGATAGGAGATATCCTCAGTCATGAAGGATGTAAATATTAAATCCTTCCACCTCGGCAACCATCTTCCAATATAATCTGTAATGACATCAGTCTATGCTGCACACAATGTTGATAAGGAAGGAATCAGAGTTCTAAGTATAAACCAATTTGTAAGAAATAAGTAAAAACAAAAAGAATCCCCACTAAATCTACCTATTATCTACAGAATCTACCTATTGTCATGACACAATGTAGATGACCCAAAATTTAAAGGTGACTTATAAAAGTGACATTACTATGGGTACATGGTAGAGAAACATACACGCCCATCCCAATCAACTGGTGTTGATCCAGAAGACGGCACAAACTCACATCAAGTAGTAGCACTTTACTTTATCTTAAGTCGGTTTCCAATAAGTGAGCACAGTCCGTCAAATTAAGTACGGTCCGGACTGAATCAAGAATCACTGAACCAAGTGGACATGCTGGTTTTAATTCAGTGATTCTAAATTTGGTCCAGTAAATCCGGCAAGGGAATGAGCTTCTTGGATGTTACTCATACATGGGCAATAGGCTATAGTGAGAATATTTTATGAACTACTAACTATAACTTATTATATATTGCTCACAAGATAGCCCCTCTGGCACCTTTTGTACTTTTTCGATAAATTTTTGATGACAAATTTCTCTGGCAGGGAGCATCGTGGTCTCCCTGCACTTACAGGAGAGAACTGATTCAAATATGAGCATTTCTATAAGCAATCTTTTAGTGGTAAATATCCTTTTGAGATGATCCATCATCATCCTGTGGTATCAACACAAGCCGAACAGTATCAATAAAGGGTACCTATGTGTTATTTCTATATTTCGGTAAAGACAACATTAAGGATCATGTAGCTTGTTACCTGGGTTGTGCAGGACCCCTACATAATAATAATAATCTTTATTTATATAGCGCCACCATATTCTGTAGCGCTTTACAAATAACATTGTACTGGATCAGATCCGCTGAACAAAAAGTGGCCCATGCTGTTTCCCATGAGTTTACTGTATGTTAGTTATCTTTCTTCTTCCAATTTTATGCTATATACTGGTGATAATACACACACATATAGTAAAGGATTCTCAGGATATATAATGTTTATAAGGTACGTAAAAATAGAAGTATTAACGATAAATGACCCTTATACTACAATACATTGATGCGACAATTGATGCTATGAAACAGAAATGTGCACATCTTTAAGACGCACCAAGTCATAATCTCAATCTGAAGAATTTATCTTTCCATCTATGAAGTGGTCACCTCGCCAGCGAAAAATCTACCGTACAGATTACCAGGCTATAAGCAATGATGTGAATTATTAACAATAGCATTTTCTATACATAGGACACATTGCACGGAGAAGACACTTAAAGCTTTATCTGCAAAGACAACTGTGCAGGTTTTGATCAAGGGGTTAAACCCGAATCCTACACTGGAGGTTGCCATGGTAATGTTAGCATTAGTGCCCTGCTATGGCTGCGTTCACTTATCTTCCCAAATGCATGGAAAAATAATGGTAAATGCAGCACACCGCCGGAATATGACATGTCCAAGCCCCCTGAGCGTCTGCTGAAATTGTTATTCTTATGGGGTCGGTGATTTGTGCAGAACGCTTTTGTTTTGAAGGCAAGATGGAAATCACCGTTTCTCAGCAAAGATGGGATTCCTATGGGTGGTCTGCGCATGTGGGGAGGGAAGTCCCTTAACCCTTCATATGCCAGGTACTCACAGAGCTCTCAGTTTCACCCACATCTTCTTGCTCGGGGTCGATTTCAGCTCGAATGGAGATGTGCATCCCTCTAGCAAATCTTTGTCTACACTCGGAGCCTCCATCATTCCTGTGCAAGAGAGGAAAACATGTCAGTGGTAGGATATAGATGTGTATTGCATCTAACAAGGGATACGTCATTGATGTCATTGATCACAGTTCAAATGTTCACTTCTACATAAGCATACAGTTGGTGATATTCCAATGTTTACATACATGATCATCCCGAAAACTGATATTAAACACGTAACCAATACATAGACCAAGACCAAGAGGGCAAGACAACTGATAAGGAGCGATTGACGTACAATATTGAGACTGACAAATACCAAAACAACAATAGCAGGATCAACCTTTATGTGCCGGGGTAGATCTGTGCCAGCAAGGAAGGGGTTCATGCAAATGATTATTCTCTCACATGTTCTGTGGTCTACCCTGCGTCCTTCAGGGAAATCAGTCCATTCTCCGTGCGCCGTGATGGATAAATGTGGGCAGCAGGGAGGGGGGGACTAATAGCAGCAGCAATAGCATGAAGCAGGATGCCGGCCCCTTCTGCAGAGGGATCTGTACGCGTGTTAGTGAACGAGATATGAGTATGGTATACCTCTAATCCATGGAAGAACCTCCCTCAGTGACTCTAACAGGTTATCAGTGTCTGCACACATTATTATTCCCACCCCCCCATGCTGCAGGATTTCTATAGGACCTGTAGGAAAAGTCCTACTCTCCAGAGGTGCCACATGTGTCTGCCATGGCAATGTGACAGTTCCTAAACAACGGATTATACGGCAGTCAGCATAAAACTGCACTGCACCAAAAGCACTCATCTAATCCAATACTCGGCTCGCTTATTAATATACATTAGCATATATAAAAGCCCATAAAATATTGTTGGCCAGGAGAAAGGCAACATTGTGGAGTTCCTGGCGGCGCCCACATCCATATAATCAGCATAAAACACAGATTTACGGGCACAAGTAAATGACCTGTAGCCACATCTCATCTGTGTATATATAGATAGATCCCTAAATCACAGATAACAATGTGGCAATGTTGCTAAGCAACACCCTGCAAACACACATTCGCCCATTTAGTGGCAGACCTCTTCTATACTTTGTATTCCGCTCTGGAAGTATAGAAATGTCACTGACATGGAAATGTAACGAGGCATCCTGAACAATCCCCATTGCTATTCATGTGATAAGTAGCGGGATGGATATGAAGGGAACATTTGCCGAGTGACTGATTTATCTTTTAAGATAAAGGCCCATTTATTGTGAGCGGAATATAAAGAGACGCTCGCAGGAGGCCGGAGAGAAAAAAATTGAGATACATTTTTATCAGCTGCACATATAAACATAAGCCCGTGATTTATATATAACCCTAATACCCTACAGCAGAACCACCCCGGGGTGAAGCATCAGACATAAACCTGTATAGTGATATCTTAGGCTACATTCACATCGTTTTGTTTGTGTAAGCTGAGCGTAAAACACCAGGAGAGCTGACTATATCCATAGCCATATGCTGGCAGATGGACATCCATTATGTTTCCGTCTGCCCAGTATATAGTACTAGATGGATGGAAAGACACAACAAGATACATCTTTCCACTCAACTTCCTACTGCTGAGCAATGTGTGAAAGGGAGATGTTATCGGAGGTCATTCCTCCCCGCTGCCATCAGGCTGTTCAACCAACAAGGGCCAAACAGAAGTAACCTACGCCCCCCCACCTAACCAGTCCCTGCATGTCCCATCTACAGACTGAATACCAAACCGCTGTCTCTTTTTTTTTGTCTTTTTATCAGTTTTTTTTCTTTTTGGTCATTTATCCCTAAAATTATTCTTCTCTGTACTACTCTCTGTACTCTCTCTCTGCTGCTGTAACATTTTATATTTCCCCACTGCAGGACTTATAAAGGACTATCTTATCTTAAAGGGGTATTCCCATAACAGCAAATTAATGTTATTATTTTTATGATTAAAAGTTACACAGTTTTCCAATACACTTTCTGTATCATTTCTTCACAGTTTTCTAGATCTCTGCTTGCTGCCATTCTATGGAAAGTTTCTATGTTTACTTCCAGGGTATAAAAATCTGACCATGGTCAGACAAGTGCGCGGCTCGTTATATCACATACATCTGATTACTCTCTGTGATATAACGAGCCGTGCATCTGTGTGACTATGGTCAGATTTTTGTCCACTAGTAGTAAACATAGAAGCTTTCCATAGAATGACAGCAAGCAGAGATCTAGAAATCTGTTAGGAATTGATACAGAAAGTATATTTTAAATTGTTTAACTTTTTTATTACCAATAATTTGCTGAAATGGGAATACCCCTTTAACTTATTTTATATGCTCATTGGTGGTCGTAATAGTCTGCAGGGGACAGATACAACGTATTTCATCCAGCCCCAGCCTCCGCTGAGCGTACGCTGTCCATAAGGACAGTGACATCACTGGGAAAACACCTTGAAGATGGGATGATGTATTACAGTGTATGAGTATACAGTGTGATGCGTCTTAGCCCTACATTGTAATGTTTGGATGGAAATCCTTCATATAACGTATCCTTACAATGGAGAGCAAAAACATGGTGTGAACCCAGCCTCACTCAGTTTGATTCCGTATGATGTTTCTGAATTGTTGAGAAATCATGTAATATAATGTTAACAGGAACATACTATTTTTGAGCTCCAATGTATCCTGGAAAACCAAAGATTTCTATGGCTGCTCTGTCACAGCTCTGTGCGATTTGCATGTAAGAGGTCTCAGAAGATCAGGCGGGGGAGACTTAATATAGCTGACTAATGTTTCTTCAAACTGCATCTACACTATTTTTCCAATTGCACCTATATAGGCTCAGCATTCATGCATTTTCAATGGCTAAACTGGCATTCATAAATCCAACCAACTTAATGCATCTTTCCCAGGTCTCCTTCCTTTGGGTAGAGTTGGAAACCCCATTGACATTAAGTATACAGTCTCTATTTGATGGCCTTATTTTTTTGGCTTAGTTGGACTGGACAGCACCAAAGACTAGGCTTAGGGTGGGCTCACACCATGTTATTTGCCACACGTTGGGGATATTCTGACAAAGACCTATCCCACTGTATGTCTCTACAGCAGCCCGCAGTACAAAAAACATGGTGTGAACCTTAATCAATTACAATCTCTTTGGCTAATTGAATTTGTTTTATTATCTAGATTTTCACTAGTAATGCAGATCTAGAATTAATAAGACATTGGTTGCATCTTTACATCTTATCTCATAAGTCTGCTATCAATCACCTATAAGGATGTGAAAGTAATACAAAATATCCTGGCATCCAGAGGTCGCATTAACGCCTCACCACGCGTCATAGACGCGTGATGAGGCGCAATTACCCCCAAAAATAATTGCCATGCGTAAAAGAACGCATGGCAATTATTCCCTGTAGCGCGCAGGCTGAGAGGGAAATGTTAGTAGCGGGATTGCAGCGCGCCGGGCCACTCAGCGGGACACGTGACACAGTGTTCTGTGCCAGCAGTGCTCCGGAGAGACCCGGAGTGGGAGCGCAGGCCCCGGGAGACACGTGGACAGTGGGGCTGCGGCTCCTCGGCTGTAGTATCCCGTCAGGACCGGAGACCAGTGCCAGGTGAGTGCGAGGCCCACCTGTGGAGTGCACCGCGCTCACTGCACTCTGTGTAGTGAGTGTGCTCTGTGTGTGTGTAGTGAGTGTGCTCTGTGTGTGTAGTGAGTGTGCTCTGTGTGTGAAGTGAGTGTGCTCTGTGTGTGTGTGTGTAGTGAGCGTGCTGCTCTGTGTGTGCGTAGTGAGCGTGCTGCTGTGTGTGTGTAGTGAGCGTGCTGCTGTGTGTGTGTAGTGAGCGTGCTGCTGTGTGTGTGTAGTGAGCGTGCTGCTGTGTGTGTGTAGTGAGCGTGCTGCTGTGTGTGTGTAGTGAGCGTGCTGCTGTGTGTGTGTAGTGAGTGTGCTGCTGTGTGTGCGTAGTGAGCGTGCTGCTGTGTGTGTGTAGTGAGCGTGCTGCTGTGTGTGTGTAGTGAGCGTGCTGCTGTGTGTGTGTAGTGAGTGTGCTCTGTGTGTGTAGTGAGTGTGCTCTGTGTGTGTAGTGAGTGTGCTCTGTGTGTGTAGTGAGTGTGCTCTGTGTGTGTGTGTAGTGAGCGTGCTGCTGTGTGTGTGCGTAGTGAGCGTGCTGCTGTGTGTGTGTAGTGAGCGTGCTGCTGTGTGTGTGTAGTGAGCGTGCTGCTGTGTGTGTGTAGTGAGCGTGCTGCTGTGTGTGTGTAGTGAGCATGCTGCTGTGTGTGTGTAGTGAGCGTGCTGCTGTGTGTGTGTAGTGACCGTGCTGCTGTGTGTGCGTAGTGAGCGTGCTGCTGTGTGTGCGTAGTGAGCGTGCTGCTGTGTGTGCGTAGTGAGCGTGCTGCTGTGTGTGCGTAGTGAGCTTGCTGCTGTGTGTGCGTAGTGAGCGTGCTGCTGTGTGTGCGTAGTGAGCGTGCTGCTGTGTGTGCGTAGTGAGCGTGCTGCTGTGTGTGCGTAGTGAGCGTGCTGCTGTGTGTGCGTAGTGAGCGTGCTGCTGTGTGTGTGTAGTGAGCGTGCTGCTGTGTGTGTGTGTGTGTGCAGTGAGCGTGCTGCTCTGTGTGTGCGTGTGTAGTGAGCGTGCTGCTCTGTGTGTGCGTGTGTAGTGAGCGTGCTGCTCTGTGTATGTGTGTGTGCGTGTGTAGTGAGCGTGCTGCTCTGTGTATGTATGTGTGTGTGCGTGTGTAGTGAGCGTGCTGCACTGTGTATGTGTGTGTGCGTGTGTAGTGAGCGTGCTGCTCTGTGTATGTGTGTGTGCCAGTGTAGTGAGCGTGCTGCTCTGTGTATGTGTGTGTGCGTGTGTAGTGAGCGTGCTGCTCTGTGTATGTGTGTGTGCGTGTGTAGTGAGCGTGCTGCTCTGTGTATGTGTTTGTGCGTGTGTAGTGAGCGTGCTGCTCTGTGTATGTGTGTGCGTGTGTAGTGAGCGTGCTGCACTGTGTATGTGTGTGCGCGTGTGTAGTGAGCGTGCTGCACTGTGTATGTGTGTGTGCGTGTGTAGTGAGCGTGCTGCTCTGTGTAAGTGTGTGTGTAGTGAGCGTGCTGCTCTGTGTATGTGTGTGTGTGTGTAGTGAGCGTGCTGCTCTGTGTATGTGTGTGTGCGTGTGTAGTGAGCGTGCTGCTCTGTGTATGTGTGTGTGCGCGTGTGTAGTGAGCGTGCTGCACTGTGTATGTGTGTGTGCGTGTGTAGTGAGTGTGCTGCTCTGTGTATGTGTGTGTGCGTGTGTAGTGAGCGTGCTGCTCTGTGTATGTGTGTGTGTGTAGTGAGCGTGCTGCTCTGTGTATGTGTGTGTGTAGTGAGCCTGCTGCTCTTTGTATGTGTGTGTGTAGTGAGCGTGCTGCACTGTGTATGTGTGTGTGCGTGTGTAGTGAGCGTGCTGCACTGTGTATGTGTGTGTGCGTGTGTAGTGAGCGTGCTGCTCTGTGTATGTGTGTGTGCGTGTGTAGTGAGCGTGCTGCTCTGTGTATGTGTGTGTGCGTGTGTAGTGAGTGTGCTGCTCTGTGTATGTGTGTGTGCGTGTGTAGTGAGCGTGCTGCTCTGTGTATGTGTGTGTGTGTAGTGAGCGTGCTGCTCTGTGTATGTGTGTGTGTAGTGAGCCTGCTGCTCTGTGTATGTGTGTGTGTAGTGAGCCTGCTGCACTGTGTATGTGTGTGTGCGTGTGTAGTGAGCGTGCTGCACTGTGTATGTGTGTGTGCGTGTGTAGTGAGCGTGCTGCTCTGTGTATGTGTGTGTGCGTGTGTAGTGAGCGTGCTGCTCTGTGTATGTGTGTGTGTAGTGAGCGTGCTGCTCTGTGTATGTGTGTGTGCGTGTGTAGTGAGCGTGCTGCTCTGTGTATGTGTGTGTGTAGTGAGCGTGCTGCTCTGTGTATGTGTGTGTGTGTAGTGAGCGTGCTGCTCTGTGTATGTGTGTGTGCGTGTGTAGTGAGCGTGCTGCTCTGTGTATGTGTGTGTGCGCGTGTGTAGTGAGCGTGCTGCACTGTGTATGTGTGTGTGCGTGTGTAGTGAGCGTGCTGCTCTGTGTATGTGCGTGTGTAGTGAGCGTGCTGCTCTGTGTATGTGTGTGTGTGTAGTGAGCGTGCTGCTCTGTGTATGTGTGTGTGCGTGTGTAGTGAGCGTGCTGCTCTGTGTATGTGTGTGTGTAGTGAGCGTGCTGCTCTGTGTATGTGTGTGTGTAGTGAGCGTGCTGCACTGTGTATGTGTGTGTGCGTGTGTAGTGAGCGTGCTGCACTGTGTATGTGTGTGTGCGTGTGTAGTGAGCGTGCTGCTCTGTGTATGTGTGTGTGCGTGTGTAGTGAGCGTGCTGCTCTGTGTATGTGTGTGTGTAGTGAGCGTGCTGCTCTGTGTATGTGTGTGTGTAGTGAGCGTGCTGCACTGTGTATGTGTGTGTGCGAGTGTAGTGAGCGTGCTGCACTGTGTATGTGTGTGTGCGTGTGTAGTGAGCGTGCTGCTCTGTGTATGTGTGTGTGCGTGTGTAGTGAGCGTGCTGCTCTGTGTATGTGTGTGTGTGGTGAGCGTGCTGCTCTGTGTATGTGTGTGTGTAGTGAGCGTGCTTCTCTGTGTGTGTGTTTGTGGTGAGCGCGCGGTGAAGATGATTTTCATGTATAAATAGCGTCTGTTAACATTATATACAGCTAGAAGTTTTATATTTTTATTACAAAAAATTTAATACTCCTCCTCGGCTAAAAATACTCCCCAAAAAAAGGAGGAGGAGTATTATTACCCTTCTGTAAAAATCTTAGTGCGACCTCTGATGGCATCCCCTTTAAATACTATTATCATAGTTCATATATTTATCATCTATTATGTTCATTTATCACCTCTGATTTCAAAATAAAACAATTTCCCATCAAGTAAAACTTTAAAAATTAAGGGCCTTCATTTCCAAGCTATAATACCTCCCGCTTTTATTGGTTGATGTCAAGTTCTTTTTAATTATTCATAAACCTTAACATGGTTACTAATGACTTTATTAAATTGGATGGGTCACATCATATCCAGAAAATAGTCTTGAATATGCACTGCAAAATATGACTGGACACATTGGGGCAGATTTACTTACCCGGTCCATTCGCGATCCAGTTGCGCGTTTTGTGTGGAGGATTCGGGTCTTCCGGCGATTCACTAAGGTGGTCCCCCCGACGTCTACCAGGTGTCGCTGCTGCGCTGAAGTCCATTGGAATGCACTGAAGTTCACCAAGCCGGGACGGGCGCAGGTAAGCGCGTGTCAAGCGACCCTTTTTTTTTTAAATGCGCGGTTTTTCTGAATCCGTTGGGTTTTCATACAGCCACGCACCCCGATTTCCGTTGCGTGCATGCCGGCGCCGATGCGCCACAATCTGATCGTATGCACCAAAAAACCCGGCGCAAAACAGAAACATTTGGGTAACCCGCCGTAAAAACGCGATTCAGGCCCTTAGTAAATTACCCCCATTGGGGGGCATTTATTATCACGTTTCAAACTGGGCTTATTGCACCTTAATAAATGAAGTGTTGGTGCCACAATATTGGTGTTTTCAATTTTGGGGGCGCAACAATGTAGCGCCACCTGTGAATTTTTCTGGTGCTTATATTTTTCCGACCCACCGTAAAATATAGCACGGTTCTAGCACCACCCTGCGCCCAAATAAATAAATGCCCCTCCTTGTACCATTTTATCTTTATTATACTCCACTGCAGGTCTCATGCTCTTATGAAACCTGTGATGTTTGAAATTGTATGGGATTTACAATAGGTATCATCCTCCAGGTATTTATATTGGCCCAATAGGGCATGGGGCTTATGGGGATCCTTTATCTAATAAAAAGATCTATGACTCCAAAACTGTTATCCATCAGTAATCTCAAAAAATCCATCAGGTCTAGATTTTATACCACTATCAAGGTCCATTTCCTTATTGCAGGAAGTGGCGAGTGGCAAAGGGAACAAGTCAAGTTGTAACTTCAGACACCGCTATTTTTTCGGTGCAATAGAACCTAGAAACATGTTTTTGTGTCGTATTAAAGATAAGAATCACTTCTTTCAAATGATTGTGGTTCTGTGACCTTCAGGACTGGAGATATAGGCAGTTCAAGACATAGTTGGTAATATGAGCTGCAGATAAAAATCAAATGCCTGCATTTTTTAAATGAGATTTCAGAGTCCTCAGTTGTTGATACCTTTAAAGGAAACCTACCACTGCTGGCATGATAAAATCATGCGAGCAGACCACCTGGTATGCTATTTAATACTGATGCCGGCACATACTTTAGTTAGGCACGGCGATCGTTAGTTTAGATAAAAAAATGTTTTACTTACATATGTAAATAGCCCTCCGGTGCTACCCCTACGTCATCTTCGGAAGGGAGATGCCTTCCGATCTTGAATTATTCCCGCCTCCTTCATTGTAACCGTCCTCCTTCGGGTGCCGAGAGCCGTGACGTCACCAAGCTCTCGCAGCGCCGAAGCCTCTTCTGCTCTAAAGTTTAAAAAGTGTTAAAACCGCGATACCGCGGTTTATAACACTAACGAAAGTGAGTACCGGCACCAGCTCACCCTGAGCTGGTGCTCGGTACTTACAGCTTACCCCTGCCATTCTAAGTGGTAGGATTCCTTTAAAGAGGTTTTCCCATTTCAGCAAATTAATGTTATTGTTTGTATGATGAAAAGTTATACCATTTTCCAATATCCTGTATCAATTCCTTACAGTTTTCTAGATCTCTGCTTGCTGTCATTTTATAGGAAGCTTCTATGTTTAATTCCACTGGACAGAAATCTGACCATGGTCACACAGGTGCACGGCTCGTTACATCACACAGCTCTGATTACTCTCTGTGATACTAACGGGCGGTGCACCTGTGTGACATCACATGACAATGGTCAGATTCTGTCCACTGGAAGGAAAAATTGAAGCTTTCTATGGAAAGAAAGTAAGCAGAGATCTAGAAAACCGTGAGGAATTGATACAGAAAGTATATTGGAAATGTGTATAACTTTTCATCATACAAACAATAACATTAAATTGCTGAAATGGGAAAACCCCTTTAAGGAGTCATAAACCGACATAAATCCATGTGACATATTAGTCCCTGTATTAAAAAACAACTTCAAATCTCAGAGAGAAAGGAGGGTCTGGGATTATAAGTTTATGATAATATTTCACACTCTCAGAACAGGAATGAATGTGTCACGCAGAATTCACTTTTTACATATGGTATTAGAATCAAGCTTCTTGGGGAATGGAGGATGTGTCTCTTCTTTCTTTCAATCTGTGGTTTCAGGACCTTTGGAGAAACTTTAAAGGTCCTGAAATGGATCTTGTGTACACGTGTATTAAGAGCAGGAACAGTTGTACAAGGACATTATAGGTGAAGGCCCTTCTCAGTATTAAACTGGCTGGGTGGTTTGGGTGACTTGGACCCTGAGCTATCATCCAAACCGCCGTGATTATAATCACTACTGAGTTCAAATCTTTTTGCATTTTTTTAACTACCTGTATCTCTGGTTCTGTAGCTCACATAACCACAAGCCTGATGTGATCTGAAAGATAAGATTTTTATATTTAACATGACATCAACATGTTCTATAGAAATGAGGACTGGGGCATCTGAAGTGACCTGCAGCCTCTTAACTTGACATATCTCAGGTAAAAGATGACTCTTTGCTCATTATCACATGACTTTGGAGTATATTTTTTAAATAGGTAATTAGGTTACACATAAAAGAGTATATTCTAGAAAGGACATTCCATACCCTAAATCAGGGTGCTAATAATTTAATGGGGTAAGATCTGGTGGCAAGATTGCTTACAATGTAAACAGCCCGCTATGTAAACTTTGAGCTGGTGTCATAGACATGTAGCCCTAGCCTAAATCTATAACTACCAAACATAAAAACATACCTAAAGGCTGGAAAATTTGGTAAAGGCAACTGTATCTGACTCTATGAAACATACAAGCGCTATAGCATTTGCTTGGCTCAGAGTATTCTGAGTGCACAAATGTCCTCAGATGACGTGATCTGGCATTTTCTTGTACAAATGAGGTCAATGACAACTCATGAATGTGGTCACTGTTGTCTCTAAGCCGATCAATCTGGAAAAACACTGGTCCTCAGCTACCAGGGAATCCAATGTGTTCCGCGCATCATTTAGGCACCACTCTCGTAAAGCCAACACAAGCAATCTGCGCTCATTGAATATTTTTTCTCTATTCCGAAAAACATGGTTACATTAGACTGTTTTGTTTTAATCCATAAAGATCATGCTGACTTTTTTATTACACTTTTATTAGGAAAAAGATATGATGCACAATATAATTGTTGTTCCACAATTACATATTGATTTTCATACATTACAAATCAGGAGAGGGAACTAAGAAGACTCAGGATCAGTCAATTCTGATTAACAGACTGTCGATAACATGTATTGCTTTACATACAAACCGCAGGACCCTCACCGCATCCTCAATGCCCTTTAAATTTATAGGGTACAGCTCATTATTTTTCTATTTCATGTCATTTTTATTTCTCTTTTCCATTATTATATGTGTAATTTTTTGCCTCCTAGTGATCATTTCTTATCCCTCTAGATGGAATGATCCAGGATTTTTTTTAAGATAGGTAAACAATGTGAGCACCGGATTTAATATGGAGACTGGGCTTTTGTACTTTAATTAAATTCACTTGAATGGGACTGGGCTGCAAACTGGCCATGTGGTGAATGGATTTGAAGTCACAGACGTGTAAAGTGGAAACTGATCGGCAGAGTTGCCCAGTGTCAGATCAATACAAATTTGATACCGGTCTCCTAGCCTAAGGGTAATAAAAAAGGAGGGGAGACATAGCGAATAAGATTTTACCAAATTGTCCTACTTATTGCAACAAAAACACGCTCCACAGGTAAGCTTTTAACCTGCAGCATGTCAATTTGTCAACATTCCAGCAACAAAAAACAATTAAGCCCCTAGTGTCATAGTGTGTACACCGGTCAAGTTTGAGGGCTCTCCATACCGCGATAGAGCAATCTGTACAACAAATACTTGAAACCACTGTGTAATCCAATCAAATACTTTATATAAATCCTTGGATGACAAACATAGACATAAGGCATATAAATACTTCACCAATTTCTGGCTCAATTTGCTGAAGTCCACAATTAAAAGTCCACGCTATGTTAACCTGGTTCACTGAGACGCTGAACGCCCGGTGTGTCCAATGACGTTTCGGAGGTAACCCCTCCTTCTTCAGACATGCGTAGTGCCGGTCAGGTGCGGGTTTAAATACATACGGAGCATTATTACAATATTCAAACAAAACCCTACCACAACAATAGTACAGCAATTACATATAATATACAAAAAAGACAACATGAAGAATGTACCAAAAACCTTCTATAAAAATGCACTGAAGCAACATTGTTCATTCAACCCGCGGGGTTGTAATGTATCTAACTTGGTAATCCAAAATACCTCTCGTTGTAGGAGTTTTTTATTTAAACCCCAATCATTGTCTTGTGTGACCTCTTCTAAAATTAACCACCGCAAATCGCTCACTTGGTGTTTATTTTCTCGAAAGTGTCTAGCAACACCCGTTTCCTGTTTAACCTTTTCATTACTGGCCATTAGTTCTTCCTCCGTTTTATTAAGATATTGTCTAATGAGGGATTTATGTTCATTAAGTCTAACACGAATGGCTCTGCTGGTTTGGCCCACGTATGCAAGTCCACATGGGCACTTTAACATGTACACAACTGCTTTGGTGTTACAGGTAAAGAACCCCTTTAATTGAATTTTATGTCCTCTCATAGGGTGGTTGACAAAATCACCTTTGATAATATTTGAACAATTTCCGCAAGCTAGGCACGGGAAAGTGCCATTCTTCTTAGCGGCAAGAAACATTTGCCGTGACTTTTTCTTGACAGTAATATCGGATCTCACTAATTCATTAGCGACTGACCGACCCTTTTTATAAGTAAACTTGGGGCGATCTCAAGAAAAAGTCACGGCAAATGTTTCTTGCCCCGCGGGTTGAATGAACAATGTTGCTTCAGTGCATTTTTAAAGAAGGTTTTTGGTACATTCTTCATGTTGTCTTTTTTGTATATTATATGTAATTGCTGTACTATTGTTGTGGTAGTGTTTTGTTTGAATATTGTAATAATGCTCCGTATGTATTTAAACCCGCACCTGACCGGCACTACGCATGTCTGAGGAAGGAGGGGTTACCTCTGAAACGTCATTGGACACACCGGGCGTTCAGCGTCTCAGTGAACCAGGTTAACATAGCGTGGACCTTTAACTGTGGACTTCAGCAAATTGAGCCAGAAATTGGTGAAGTATTTATATGCCTTATGTCTATGTTTGTCATCCAAGGATTTATATAAAGTATTTGATTGGATTGCACAGTGGTTTCAAGTATTTGTTGTACAATTTGTCAACATTAACTGTGCATAAGATGAAAACAGTGGAAGCCCTAGGGCTATTCAGGGTTAAAAAAAAAAAAAAACTATTTGGGGATTTGAAAGAAACCTGCTGCAGTATTTCCATGATGGTCTGTGTACACAAAGCTTCAGTCTCCACAATGACCCCCTAAGGTTTTTTGTACTATACAAAGTGGTTTATTAAATTATTCACCTGAATTTGTATATTTCTTTCTGTGAGTAGTTGTGCATAACCAAAGAGATGAAATATAGGTCTGACCATGGAGACCCCCAGCAATCACAAAAGGGTTACCCAATTCCCTATGTAAATGGAAAGGTATTGCACATAAATCACCATAATTCCATTTACTTTTATAGGACTGAATACAAAACTCCTTCAGTACCATCGGATGAGTTAACCCTCATAATTGAGAGCTATGCTAGTAGTCTGCCTGTCCCTGAATGTTAATTTTCATGCTGGTTCTGTGTATGTTGTTTACAATGTCAGAGTAAATTTGTTTCAGCTAAAAGACATGATATTTGGCAGATTTGGTATTTCTTTGGTATCAAACAAATTTATGTTTATGTTGGGGGGGGGCTAATGCATGGCTCATGGCTGGATTTTTACATCCTGCTTCCTCTGGGAAATCAATATAAATGCTTATTGGAGGCCATTATAGGCTATGAGGGACGGATACTAAAATATGGCATCCATCTCCACCCTCCACTTAGCGTGAGCTCTTGGATATGTAACTGTCCATAGAAGGAGAATGATGTCACTTGGGGGACACCCTCAAGATTGATTGAAGTGAATCACTGGCTGCTGCCAATGTTTGTTCCTCCTCCCACTTTCAGGGAGAGGGAGGAGCAGAACCGAACAATGGATTCCAGTTCACGAGCATACAATGGGTTACTCTACTGTCCTCCATTGTCGGGAATCCTCCTGAAATATCTTTACAACAGAGGGAGAATAACGTGATGTGAACATAGACTTAATAAAGTAGATTAAACAGACTGTTTTTGATTTCTATCTATTTATGGTGCTATGTCTAAATTGCCTACAAGTATTTCTGATCTTTGGGACTACGGTAGATAGAAATAATGGCATACAAGCCCTGAAATAATTGCAATTCCTTTGTTAAACACAAGGAATTGCAATGATTATTCCTTTATGCCACCTCCATGTCAAGTGAAAGTGAAGGGACATGAAGGGGGGTGCAGCCGGGGCAGGGGTGGTCGTTCCTGCCCTCCGCCTGCACACTTACTATAGCCTGCAAGCCTGCAAGCAGTCACTGGCAACAGCGTAATTCTAACATCACCTCCTGATGTATCATCCCGTCGGAGGTGCAGGGCTTTCTATCATACTTTGGTGCGCAATGTTCTGGCATATGAAAAATGTCCCCCATGACTTAAGTAATGTTGAGGATCTTATCAGGGGCAGCTAAATCACCTTTCTAATGGACTAATATCCTTCTAATTTCTGTGTTTCTTGTTGATTTTTGCTTTCGATAATCTGCATGTTTTAACAATAGTGTTATAATTTGTGGTAAATACAAAAGACAAAGTGGGGATTCATGAAACGCTAGCTAACTGGCATAGAAGCCCTGATAAATCTTCCCCATAAAAAACTTAATAAATCACTTTTCTTAATATTTTTTCCAAAAGGTTATAATGACAATGCTGTCCATCTGTTATAATTGTGTGACATTTAATACCAATGTGGGGTATATTATTGAAGGGTTATTTGTAAGGCTCAGCTCACATCTTCATTAGGTCTTCAGTTATTTCCTTCAGCTATTCTGAACCAAAACCAGGAGTGGTGAAACACACAGAAGAGGTACAAGTATAAGCGTTACAGAATTTGATGGTGCTATATAAATAAAGATTATTATTATTTCCATTATACCATAACTCTTTAGAGTCAATGGGAAGCCTTGCACCTGTTCTATGTGCTCGACTACTCCTGGCTTTGGTTCACAACGAAATTACTATATGTGAACTGAGCCTAACAGGTGTGTAACGTAATGAAAAGGTTTAAAAGATTTCAGAGGTATTTTGGCTATTGGCCATGTATGAGGGAGGTTCAAAAACTATGGGTTTTTTCCAACATACCGTATATACTCGTGTATAAGCCAAGTTTTTCAGGATTAAAAATGTGCTGAAAAACCTCACCTCGGCTTATACACGAGTCATTAGAAAAAAAAACTTATATACTCACCCTCCGGCGGCCAGCGCATAATATGATGTCACCAGCGGCCGCGTCATAGTATGCGGCTGTTAAAGAAGAGCGAAGAAATAAGAGTAGCTGCGGGTAAAACAGAACAGGTGCTGTGCCGCCATCAGGGAGCCGCACTGAGCATCGGGGCCGCCGGAGAGTGAGTATATATGTTTATTTTTTTAAGTGCTGGTGGGCTGTCTGTATATTACTGGGGGCAGGCTGGCAGGCTGTATACTACTGGGTGCAGGCTGACTGTATACTACATGGGGTCAGGCTGGCTGTATACTACATGGGGGCTAGCTGGCTGTATACTACTGGAGGCTGGCTGTATACTACTGGGGGCTGGTTGGCTGTATACTACTGGGTGCTGGCTGACTGTACACTACATGGGGCTAGCTGTATATTACATGGGGGCAGGCTGGCTGTATACCACAGGGGGCAGGCTGGCTATATACTACTGCATTGCCCACCCCCGGCTTAATCTCTAGCCAATAGGTTTTCCCAGAACTTAATTCTTGCAGTTTGGTGGCGCCAACTCCGGTTGAATCCGCTGGTGCGTTATCGTGTTGAAACAGCACCTTTTTTTTTTTGCCAAATGCGGACGTGTCTCCTTCAATTTTTTGTCGAAGTGCTCCAATAACTCACTGTAGTATTGTCCAGTGATCGTTCCTCCTTTTTCTAAATAATCCATTAGGATGACTCCTTTCGCATCCCAAAAAGTTATTGCCATCATCTTTCTGGCCGATGGGACCGTCTTCGCCTTCTTTGGAGAAGATTCACGGTAAATCCATTGTTTTGATTGTTGCTTAGTTTCTGTTGTGCAATGATGAATCCTGGTTTTATCAACGGTGACAACTCGATGCAAAAACTCCTTCGGATCTTGCTTAAATTGCTCTAAACACTGCTTCGAAGTTAACAGCCGCATCCTCTTGTTGTCCACCATGAGTGAGCAATTGTGGCACCCATCAAGCCAACAATTTTTCTTATTGACAACTTATCATGTAAAATATTAATTGCCGTTCTGGTCGACACACCTACGGCCTCTGCTACTTTGTGTACTTTTGTTTGTCGATCAGCGAGTATCATGTCGTGGACGGTGACCACGTCTGCCGGGCGTCCTGGTCGCTCCTCATCAAAAACGGATGTTCGCCCACGTTTAAATTCGTTGAACCAATATCTAACTGTGGACTGTGGTCATAGATGGCGAAGTGTCCCCATAAACAGCATCCAACTTTGCTTTTATCTCCTCACATTTTATCCCATCCAAAAACAAAAAGAGAATTACCAAACGATACTGCTCTTACTCAAATGGCTGCCAAATTCAAACTAACCTATCAATCAGTCTGCAATTTGTGTTGCCGTTGTTTGATAGATGGCAGCACACACTTATAACACCAACTTCCCTCAGGAACGCCCTCTGTCGGCAAACAAGGGTACTTATTGAACCACCATCGTATATGCCAATATCAGATTTTAGCAGTGCCTTCACCATTATAACATTATTCCAAAGTATCTTAAATAAAAAAATATTAAAATTTTCAAATATTCTTGACTTATGACACTTCTTTATCATCTAGACTGATGGATACTGGAGTCGGACTGACTGCTAAGTTGGAGATGAGTAAAGCTATTCTTTGGTTTGTAAATTCAGAACCAATTCGCCATTTTTAAGGCACAAAATTGAATCCAATGTTTTCTGTTTCGCATTGGTTTGAATGGCAGCTAGAGCTATAGCTTAGATAGGGATGATGGGCATATTTGCATAAAATTTACGAAAAGTGATAGGAGCTTTTCATGTACATTCTGTGTTTTGAAGAACTAGCAGAGTAAATGCGTACCAAAACACTCAGGACAAATGTATGCTTCCAACTTTGCAAACACAAAAGAGTGCGAAACAATTTACTTGCATCATAATCTTGCCTAAATGTGTGGCCTTGACGCTCAGAGACGGAAACTATAACTCAGCATATTTGTTCAGTGATCACACTCGCTCATGGGAAATAGGCCCAAGTGTTCCAGCATAAATCTACGCCAGGTCCACAGATGCATGGTTGGGTTAGTTTGGTGTGGTAGAACTTGACTGGTTACACAAAGCCCTGACTTGAATCCCATCAAACACTCATAGGATGAACTAGAAAGGAGATTGTGAGACAGGTCCTCTCCTGCAATATTATTATCTGAACAAATGATCTTTGGAGTGAATAGACAATATATTTGTTCTTGAGGTATATTCCCTAGTTTAATAAAATTTGTGGGTTTGTGTACTGCACCCACCATCTTCAAATCCAACAAAAGATTTAAGCACAGCAAAAACTTGTATGCTTGGCATCAATGTCCAGCTAGAAGTTCCAGTGATGCTCAAGGCCTTAGCTTCATCCAAATAAGCTCGATTTTCTCTTATGATTTCCTGATACTTAATTAAATACAATTCACCCTCTACAACCTTCCATCACTGCCAAGTGTCTACTATAACCAGTTTTTTTTTCAGCATATGATTCCTTCATCCTTCTCCACACATACCACAGACCTGAAATATTCCAGCTTTTTTCACTGCGCCACAGAACAAAATTCCACACCTTTTGTGGCAGGTGCTTTTCGGTCAGTAGATGTGGAAGTTTTGGATAGAGGTACATTCAGGCATGGAGACTTTCAGCATTCAGCACTTTACACCTCAGTACTTGATGCCACCAAATATTATTGCGCCATTTTGTAGTAACCTGAGAGTTTTTGACCACCTACCTCTTCAGGAGTTTAGTGACCCTTCAATAGAGCTCCCTTTTTTGCCACATCCAGGTAATGTAGCCAGTGTGAACTAGCAAACTAAAGGGAAGATTTAACAATCTGTTTACGACATAATTATGTCATAATTTGCACCAGACTCTTCTGATCCGAATGCTGCAACATTTTGACTCTTGTAAAAGATCCTTATAAAACTAATGAAAAGAGAAAAGTGAAATTGAAACGAATATTTCTTTATTTAATTCACCATATCCCTTTGTTAATGACTTGCAACATAGTAACGTAACCCTGAAACATTCAAATTTACAATAAAAACCTGCTCTGCGAATAATATCTACATGATACCTAGAGTATGGCTTCCCTCATTGCCACTACAGCTTCTCCATCAGATACAATCTCAGGTTGTAGAATTTATTTTCTCTGTGCCCTGGTCTCTTATCCCATAGACACCCAAAATACATTTTCTGCTTTGTTGTGCGGGTGTAAGTATCCTTTCCCCTCTAGTAAGGGAGGCTGAGCTGTGAGCTCCTACATTAGAAGCATGCGATAGATCATTATCATATGTAAATTATAAAGGACATGTTCCTGTGTAGAACATTATATGGAGGAAGGCAGTAGGTGAGAACCTAAGCTTTAAAGGGGTTGTCCCACGATTAGTACTCACCCCCTGTCCACAGGATGTCCACAGGATAGGGGATAAGAGTTAGAATAGGGTCCCGCAAATGCCCTGTGGTGTCGTGCATGGATATAGTACAGCAGCCCTATTGACCGAATGGAGCAATGGCCATCCATGTGATCCACCACTCCATTTACAGCTTCTGACCTAGTGATTGCTGAGGGTCCAAGGGGTTGAACCTTAAGAAATCTGGAATTTATTCCTTATCCTGTAGATAGAAAATAATTCTGATTTTGTGGCACATCTTTAAGTACATTTTATCAATCAGAGAAAGGTCATATTGCCCAATAATCAAAAAGAAATGTAAGTAATAGATAAAACAGGTAATAGTTGCTGAATTGCAGTATATAGATACTGGAATAGATACATATTTCTACCAGAGTATTTCCTATTGGACATGTAGTAAAAATTTCCTGAAGTGACCGATAAATGTAAGACTTGTACACTATATTTTGATGTACATTGCCAGAGTATTCTCGCATATTTTAATTTATAAATCTGTCCCAGCACATGCTTTTTTTCTTGAGCTAAGCAGTGCCATACATGTCTATCAGCCCATCACATGGGATTAACAGGGATTGGTCAGGAATATTTTAATGGAGGATTGGAGATGTTAATTGCTGTGGATAGAACATCTTTCCATCACCCTAGGTTTATAGACGTCCATTATGATTGTAATTTAATGATGCAGACCTGTTCCATCTCATGGAGTTCACTGACTAGCTCCTTAATTGTATATCATTTCATACACCCTGGTTACAATGTAACATAGGGATTCATCATTTTACCACCAATCTCTTATGTTAAAAAATAAATGCCTTGATTTTTTGTCCCTTAATTCTAGTTGGGAAAGAACAAACCTGCAGAAAATGTTTTTATGGCTCCATAGAGATTAGAGATTAGACAAAAAATATTGGTGGGGTATACGCAATGCCACCAAAAAGTCATGCATTTCTAAATGAATAGACATAAAACATCACATACATTGTGTATGTGACACCTGAGCCAATCACAGATCATATAGCAAATTTATAGCAAATGACAGCTGGGGACAGAGATTGCCTCAGTCATCTTCATGGGTGTGGAGTCAGAGTCCTTATAAAGTGTACTGATTGGAACAGCTAGGTCAATGCCGTATGAGCTGAAAACTCTGGAAAATTATAAAAATTTCCAATAAATATCTGCCCTATTTCTCTTTGAACTGAGATGATTGTGTGCTGCACTTTATGTACATGATCAGTAATAAAGCTCCAGGGAAGGGCTGCCAAGGGGAGTTGGGTCCTTCCACTGTTGCCAGACTGCTACCATATCTGCATCCTCATCCAATCCCACATGCGTGCAGGTGGCATAGCTGCAAAAATAACCACTATTTCTTGCAAGAAATTGTCATTATTAGAGGTTTATGTTTAATATTTTCTAAATTTCCTAAAACCTGACCACTGATTACCGAGACTGTAAAGATGGAGTGAGCATCAACCAGGACAAATCATTCTTATTCCAGGAGGTTCAGACTGATGATTAACCAAAATAACATGGATGCAGCACGCCTCCCTTAGGGAATGACTGGTGCCTACATACAAGAGACAGATCCTGCCAGAGGTCCCATCCAAATCTGCCCCCAACAACCACATGGTCAGCTTTCTGCCAAGTCCGATCTGTCACAACATTTCCCTGACATTGATTTTTAGTTGTACTATTTAATTAAAATAAAGTCATCAGCGAATTTCTTTGACTGGGCTTTCCATCAAAACAATCCTGATAGAAAATAGAGATGGGCATGTGCCAACCTGGGGATCTCTAATAATGAGCCCAGTGCAATCCCTTTTCTGTGTCTCATTTTAGAGACGCCAAGTCTGGAGTTCAGCATTTAATAAATCCTGACACTGTAATTGCTCTGCTTTTTGAAGTTTGCAGTGGATTTACAGCCTCAAAGGCTCTTAAAGGGAACTGTTACATGAGCTGTTAGATGTAGCAGTGCTGAAACTACTGTATCTTTACACAGCCTTTTTTTGTATGTTTAGGCTTTGGTCACATTTTGGTGATGCATACCTCCCAACCGTCCCGTTTTGGGCGGGACAGTCCCGTTTTTTAACCCTTGTCCCGCCTGCACGGATCGTTAAGTGAAAGTCCCGGTTTTTTTGCGTTTTCACGGATTTTTCCGTCTTGTCCCGCCCCCGAGTCCCGCCCCCCGAGTCCCGCCCCCGTCCTGCTCAGGATACAGAGAAGCCAGGGGGCGGGGTGCAGCGTCCTCCTCCTCTCCAGCTCCCGGCTGTCTGCTGCAGAGTCGGCACCTCCCCCCATCCCCTCCCCTGGGAGGCAGAGCCCTCCCTGTCCTCAAGCTGCCACTTGCAGGCACATGGATGGATGGATGGATGGAGCAGTGCAGAGTGTCCTATTCTCTGCACTGCCCCTGCACAGCAGCCCCAGGGGATCAGCCTCCGTGCAGGCAGGAACTCTCCAGCTCTGCTACATCAATAGCTCCCTGCCCCCACCTCCTCCTGCTCTTCACTGAAGTTCGTCTGATGAAGCAGAGCCGAGTGTGTGCAGCTGCTGCAGTGTGATAACAGGTACTCTACAGGGACTGCAGGCAGCAGCTAAAGGGTTAAACACTTAACTTTCCTCCATAGACCCCCTGCCCCCATCCCTAATCCCCCCAGTGCCCTTCTATTCTGCTTTTATTGTACCATATACTTAATCCCTTAACCCCTTAAGGACGTAGGGTTTTTCCTCTCATTTCTCGCTCTCCAACTTCAAAAATTCATAACTTTTTCATGTTTCCGTGTACAGACCTGTGTGAGGGCTTATTTTGTGCGTAACAAATTTTACTTTCCCGTAATGTTATTTATTTTAACATGCCGTGTACTGCGAAGCTGCAAAAAATTCCAAATGTGGAAATTTTTTTTAAAAAAACCGCACGTGTCACGTTCTTGTGGGCTCAGTTTTTTCGACTTTGACTGTGCACTCAAAATAACACCTCAGCTTTATTCTTTGGTTCGGTGCGATCGCGGTGATACCGGATTTATAGGTTTTATTGTGTTTTAATACATTTTCAAAAATTAAACGAATGTGTGCAAAAAAAAATTTTGCCATCTTCTGACGCTAATAACTTTTTCATACTTTGGCGCACGGAGATGTGTGAGGTGTCATTGTTGGCGAAATGAGCCGACGTTTTCATTGCTACCATTTTGAGGTCTGTGCGACATTTTGATCATTTTTAATTTCATTTTTTATGTGATGTAAAAAGGTGTAAAAGTCGCATTTCGGACATTTGGGCGCCATTTCCCGCCTCGGAGGTCACCGCCGCCCGTAACCGTTTTTATATTTTGATAGATCGAGCATTTTGGGACGCGGCGATACCTAATATGTTTGTGATTTTTACTGTTTATTATGTTTTATATCAGTTCTAGGGAAAGGGGGGTGATTAGAATTTTTAATATTTTATAAATTTTTTTTATTTTTAAAACTTTTTTTTTCTTTTTTATTTCCACTATTTCTTAGACCCTCTAGGGTACATTAACCCTAGATGGTCAGATCGCTCCTACCATATACAGCAATACTTCTGGCTCATTGTAACGAATCTGCAGAAGCCATGTAGCCTCATGTCAAAAGAAGACCCGAGGCTACCACGGCAAACGATCGCCGCCCCCCCGATGACGTTCGGGGGCACAGCGATTCTAAAAAAGACTTTGCCGGCGACAATGACCGACCGCGGTTATTAGCGGTGGGGGTTTTCTGCAACATGCAAAACCCCCCACCTTGTATGAAGAGGACTCAGCCCGTGAGCCCTCTTCATACACTCCTTATACTCTCTGCGCCGTAGAGCTACAGCGCAGAGCGTTAAGGGGTTAAAGGGGTTTTCCCACAAATACAAGTTAGGCCCTATCCATAGGACAGGGCTTAACCTGCTGATGTGTGGGGGTTTCAGTGATGTGACCCCCATAGATCATGAAAACGAGGGGTCTGTTGGGGTCCACATAAGGTCATCGCTCTGTGACAGTAATGGAGCAGAATGGTCATACACGGCCGTCTGCTCCATTACTCTGACGGAACGATTTTTGCGTTTCCATATTTCACTCCCCACTTTCAAAAATCAATAACTTTTTTATTTTTCCATGTACAGAGCTGTGTGCGGCCTGTTTCTGCGTAACAAATTATACTTCCTAGTGACAGTATTAAATATTCCAGGCCCTGTACTGGGAAGCGGGAAGGAAAATATCAAATGTGGTTTTTATGGCTTTCACTGCGCGCTCCATAGGACCCCTCCCCTTTACTGCGCTCCATAGGACCCCTCCCCTTTACTGCGCTCCATAGGACCCCTCCCCTTTACTGCGACAACGAGCATGTCTCCCCCCCCCCCTAGACAACAAGCATGTCCCCCCCCTAGACAACAAGCATTTCCCCCCCTAGACAACGAGCATTTCTCCCCCCCTGGACAACGAGCATGTGCCCCCCCCCTAGACAACGAGCATGCCCCCCCCAGACAACGAGCATTTCCCCCCCCCCTAGACAACGAGCATGTCTCCCCCCGACTCCTAGACAACGAGCATGTCCCCCCCCCTAGACAACGAGCATTCCCCCCCCCCCCCTAGACAACGAGCATGTCTACCCCTGACCCCTAGACAACGAGCATGTCCTCCCCTGTGGCTGCGTGCCCTTTTTTGTGTGTTTGTGTTATTTTTGTCTTCCAGGACCGTGCCTGCTGTGGACTGCTTCGGATTCGAAGGATTACGTCGATGACCGACATTTCTAACAAATAAAATGGTCAACGAGGGTGTGTCTGCGTTTTTTGTTCAATAAAATTTTCTGAAAACGGTGTGATTATTTATTTTTTTGCGACACTCTTCATAGTTTGCCATAGTAGTGGTGCCGGCTAGGTGACGGTGCTCATTACTAAGGGCTGGCCTTAGTGTTTGCCTTAATTTTTTTGGCAAATTCACACTAACGCCCATACCATTACCCCGGTACCCACCGCCACCAGGGGTGCCGGGAAGAGCCAGGTACAAACCAGTACCTGACCGTCTATAGATGGTCAGGTAGTGGGGCGGCTGCAGGCTGTTATTGTTGCGCTGGGATAGCCCCCTAACAGTGGCCTATCCCAGCGCAGTAATGGCAGGCTGCTGCTGCTTTTTTGTATCAGGCTGATTTGAACAATAGGGGGCACCCCATGCCGTTTTTCACCCCATTTTTTTGTAAAAATGGGGGAAACAGCCTGGGAGCCCCCTTTAAAGGGGGAACCCCACGCATATTTTTGTCAAAAATTTGAAGAAAAAACGGCATGGGGTGCCCCTATTTTTCAAATCAGCCAGATACAAAAAAGCAGCAGCAGCCTGCCATTACTGCGCTGGGATAGGCCACTGTTAGGGGGCTATCCCAGCGCAACAATAACAGCCTGCAGCCGCCCCACTACCTGACCATCTATAGACGGTCAGGTACTGGTTTGTACCCGGCTCTTCCCGGCACCCTTGGTGGCGGTGGGTACCGGGGTAATGGTATGGGCGTTAGTGTGAATTTGCCAAAAAAATTAAGGCAAACACTAAGGCCAGCCCTTAGTAATGAGCACCGTCACCTAGCCGGCACCACTACTATGGCAAACTATGAAGAGTGTCGCAAAAAAATAAATAATCACACCGTTTTCAGAAAATTTTATTTGACAAAAAACGCAGACACACCCTCGTTGACCATTTTATTTGTTAGAAATGTCGGTCATCGACGTAATCCTTTGAATCCGAAGCAGTCCACAGCAGGCACGGTCCTGGAAGACAAAAATAACACAAACACACAAAAAGGGCACGCAGCCACAGGGGAGGACATGCTCGTTGTCTAGGGGGGGGACATGCTCGTTGTCTAGGGGGGGACATGCTCGTTGTCTAGGGGGGGCATGCTCGTTGTCTAGGGGGGGCATGCTCGTTGTCTGGGGGGGACATGCTCGTTGTCTAGGGGGGGCATGCTCGTTGTCTGGGGGCGGACATGCCCGTTGTCTGGGGGGGACATGCTCGTTGTCTAGGGGGGGACATGCTCGTTGTCTAGGGGAGGACATGCTCGTTGTCTAGGGGAGGACATGCTCGTTGTCTGGGGGGGGGCATGCTCGTTGTCTAGGGGAGGACATGCTCGTTGTCTAGGAGGGCATGCTCGTTGTCTGGGGGGGGCATGTTCGTTGTCTAGGGGAGGACATGCTCGTTGTCTAGGAGGGCATGCTCGTTGTCTGGGGGGGGGACATGCTCGTTGTCTAGGGGGAGTGGAATATGCTCCCCAATTATATACATAAATATACATTGGTGCCAGTGGATGCGTTGAAGGTATGAGCAGTGACATGGCCAGGGGGTGTGGTTAGGGGGCGTGGCTAGGGTGTGGCTTCTGTGGGTAAAAAAATTCGCCATTTTGTCCCTCTTTCTCCTCCACAAAAGTTGGGAGATATGGTGATGGACAGAGCCTCTGTGTCAGATTTGTCATATTTGATAGGAAAAACACAGTGGGGCACATTTATCAATCAGTCTGAAAGTCAGAATATTTCCAGTTGCCCATGGCAACCAATCACAGCTCAGCTTTCATTTTACCAGTGCTCATGAATATTTTAAAGGGGAGCTGTGATTGGTTGCCATGGGCAACTAGAAATATTCTGACTTTCAGACTGCTTGATAAATCTGCCCCAGTGTGCAGTGGTGTTCTGCTTGTCAAAACGACAGCACCCATTGTTATCCATTACAAGTCAATGGGGGATAGTAATATCTATCATGCGAAGGTTCTGATCAGAAACAGTTTATTGTTGACAAATCTGAACAAAGCCTTACAATACATTCCATCTTATTGAAAACAGTGGATAACACAAAGAAAAACTAACCTATTCTACCAAACTGCAAACTCATCCCCACTATATGAGAGGAGTTCAGACGTACTGCACTAGACACGCTCCATGTGTGTGTATATGTTATCTGTATACATTATGAATGCAGAAGCCTTTTCTTCTGAAAATAGAAATGCTTCATACACACAAGACCCTGATTCCAGGAAACTGACGTAGAAACAAGTTGGCGTCTGGTGCCACTTATCTGCATTGTGTCTAATACAGAGTAACAGATATGGTCTGGGATCTTGTTTTGGACCATAATACAAACAATTGTATACTGCACACCATGGATGGGTTTAGTTATTAGGGGTATTCATGTTATAATATGTTCTTGTAAAGTCAGTGGGGGTCATTTATCTTATCTCTGTGTGTTTTGGCTAGTTTTTGCCTGTCTTTTTACCGTCTTCTTTTGTGGTAATTTATCAATCTCACTTTTTCCTTGTGCAAAATGTTTTTTTTTTTCTGTTCTCTTTTTGAGACATTTGTTATAACTGTCTCAAAAATGTCGCACAAATTTCTCCAGTCACTTCTTTCCATTTTCCAACCTTTCCTAAAGGTATGTTCCCATTTCGGCAAATGAATCTTATTGTTTGTATGATGAAAAGTTATACAATTTTCCAATATTTTATCTGTATCAATTCCTCACGGTTTTCTAGATCTCTGCTTGCTGTCATTCTAAACAGAGCTTCTATGTTTTCTTCTAGTTGACAGAAATATGACCATGGTCACATGGGTGCACGGCTCGCTAGTCTCATAGAGAGTTATCAGAGCTGTGTGATATAACGAGCCGTGCACCTATGTGACCATGGTCAGATTTCTGTCCACTGGAAGTAAATAATGAAGCCTCCTATAGAGTGACAGCAAGCAGAGATCTAACTGTGAGGAATTGATACAGAAAGTATATTGAAAAATTGTATAACTTTCCTTAATTCAAACTTTAACATTTATTTGCTGAAATGGGAACACCCCTTTAAGTACGGTTTCATCTGGAGTTTTTTGTGCCAAAAAATGTAGCAAATTTTAGACAATTTGAAATAATAAATGTAATTTGTGACATTAAGCACATCTGGAATAGAAGATAAATGTGTCTTACTGACCATAAACAAATGTCCAGCCGGCATTTGAAAATGCACCCAAAAAGTGCAAAAATTGCAATGTGCCAAAAAAAGTCTCAAAAAACACAGAGAAAACAGGAAGAAAAATAAAGATAAATTCTAAACCCCATAAAAGTCAATATGTTTTTTAATGTATGACATTTGGGGATCCACTGCTACCATGACCTTGGCAGTGTAAGTTTGCAGATTTCAAGTTCATCCGTATCTGAAGTATTTACATATGTTGCTACAATAATCAATATTTACATAAAAACATATAGATGTATAGTAAATACTTATGATGCCTAGTCAAACCTACACCCAGCGTATCAAGATGAATGTTTGTACATGCTCTACATCTCCACAAGTGGTTATTAGTCATTTGGGATTTTATGACCCCGAGGTTAGGGGACCCTACTTTCAAATATTTAGTGAAAGGTAAAGGTAATGAATAAATGAATACAGAGAATCTAGACATTTAAATATCTATGATGTTCCATCAGGAAAACTGATCTATAGAAAATAATCCCTCCCCCCTTCCCAGCTGAACATCTGCATTGCCCACAACGTCTCTCAATTGTTGCTCCAATTGCAACAATGAACAGAAGAGTGGAATAAATTTTCGGTCAGTCGGATGTTTTTTCCATGTGTCGCAGAGAATTGTTTTGTCACCAAGACCACGGCTCATTATCAGTTGCATTGCCCACATTATTGACTTCTTTGTATTCATAGGATCCATGACGGACTCATCCTCATGTGTGTCAGTCAATATGGCATTGTATATGTATATATCAGGACTTGGGAGTCAGTCACATTGTGATACATGAAGCTACAGAAGTCTGGCAGCAGCAAGTGATTGTATGCAGTGTAGAGTATGAGCGTGATGTATGAATGTATGTATGCCTGGAGGGAGCGGGTAATGCTATGTAAATGTATGGATTTACAATGTATACAACTATGGAGTAACAGGTCCAGTAGCTGGAGGGAACAGGTAGTTGTACATATGTGGAATATATTTGTACACTATCCATGCGGTATTTATGTATGGATATATGCATACCTTCAATAGCATCTGGATGGAGCTGGTAATGGGGCATGTATATAATATATGTGTGTATGCAGTGTACACAAGAGTATATTATGTATCCAGTGTACACAATAATATACTAAGTCCATGATGTGTGTATATCTGCAGGAGTGTATGAATCGGATGGACATAGTTAGTGGTTTCTCATCGCACTAGAATTATTTATACCCCAGCAGGCATGTAGTAGGTACTGTACTATCACCTACCTGGATATACATTTCATGGATGTACAATGTGTAGGGTCTGCTACCTGGACGGAGCAAGTTTGTGTACGTAGTTATAAGGTATATAATAAGTTTATACATCTGTAAACTGTATGAATGTACACTAGCTATATGTAATGTAAGTAAATATGTGCAGGGTATGCATACATGGTTGGAGCCCTGAGCACACTGTAAGTATATATAACATGTATGTCCCTTATCATGATGGAAGGATGTATATATGCATGTATTATGTTCAGAGAAATATGCAGTGTATGGGGTCCATTATCTGGATGAGGCTGGTCAGTAAGTAGTTATCATACATGTACATTTATACACAGGGTCAATACCTGGAGGAATGGTGCCTGCATTCAGATATGTATACATTCTATATCATGTATGTACAATGTACATTGTTCAGGGTATGTATAATGTATGTACAATGTATCTACAGAATGCAGGTTTCAAAACCTGAATGGAACAGGTGTAGATATGTAGTTAGTAGTACGTAATCATGTATGTACATATGTCCAGTATGCAGGGTCTTGTACCTGGATGCAGCAGGCGTGTGTATGAAGGTAGTATGTATGTATCATGTATGTTAATATACCAAGTGTACCGGGACCGTAACTGGATGGAGCAGGCGTTAGTAGTATGTAGTTGTGTATATACATATGTCCAGTATTCTGTGTCCGGATGGACCAAGTTGATGCAGTAAATAGCTGTGATATATGTACATATGGTCAGTACCTGGATGGAGCAGGTACTGTGTGTACATTGTGTATATTGTATATTGAGTATGTATGAAATATGTAAATATGTCGCGTACTTTTATGAAGTTAACTTAAATGGATGCATGTAAATACAGTTTGTTTGATACCTTGATGGAGCAGGTTGTATGCATGTTGTAGGTAGGTATCATGTATGTATGTAGTAGGTATAATGTGTGCAGGGTCCGGGATCTGGTTAAAGCAAGTGTATGCATATAGTAGGTGTAAGAGATTTTACATATTTCCAGTGATTAAGGTCCTCTCTCTACTTGGATGGAGTCGGTGTATGTATTTAATAGGTATGTATCATGTAATTTTATATGCCCAGTGTGCAGATTTCGGAACTTGAATGGAGCAGGTGTATATATGTAGTATGTATAATGTGTGTATGCAGGGGGTATGATGTGATTATGTCCTGTAACTTTATGGAACAGGTGTGTATATACAATCGGTAGTATGAATGAAAGTTTAATATTTGTATGTAGTAGGTATGAACTTTGTACACATGTCAGGCACCTAAGTGAAGCAGGTGTATGTATGTAGTAGTTATGATGTATGAATGTAGTAGGTATGATGCATGGATGTAGTATGTGTAGTTATGGACTAATTTGACAAGCTCTGTGTAGCGCTGTGTAATCTGTGTGCGCCATATCAATAAAGGAATTATTATTATTATTATTATTTTTATACACATGTCATGAATAATGATGAAGTAGGTATGATGTATGGATGTAGTAGTTATGCTGTTTGTACACATGTCACGTACCTGAATGAAGCAGGTGTATGTATCCAATAGTTATAATTTATGCATGTAGTGTAGTAGATATGATGAATGTATTATATAGGTAGTAGGTGTGATGTATATATGTAGTAAATATGATGTATATATGTAGTAGATATGATGTATGTATGTAGTAGGTGTGATGTATGTATGTAGTGGGTGTAATGTAGGTATGTAGTAGGTATGATGTATATATGTAGTAGGTATGATATATGTGTGTAGTAGGTATGATGTATGTATGTAGTAGGTGTGATGTATGTATGTAGTCGGTGTGATGTATATATGTAGTAAATATGATGTATATATGTAGTAGATATGATGTATGTATGTAGTAGGTGTGATGTATGTATGTAGTAGGTGTGATGTATGTATGTAGTAGGTATGATGTATGTGTGTAGTAGGTATGATGTATGTGTGTAGTAGGTATGATGTATGTATGTAGTAGGTGTGATGTATGTATGTAGTCGGTGTGATGTATGTATGTAGTAGGTGCGATGTATGTAGTAGGTATGATGTAAGTGTGTAGTATGTATGATGCATGTACATCTGTCCGGTACCTGGATGGAGCTGGAGGGCAGCTCCGCGCTGCAGTCGCCGTGTCGCTGATTGGGACATGTCTCCACGGGTTCCGCCTCCGCTCTCACTTGTTGCAAGTCCCGGGGGAAGCTCCCGGAATCCCGGTTGGTCCCCGGTGTCCTGTACAGTCCCTGGTACCCGCCTGCTGCCCGTAGTCGCCCCCAAGCCTGTGCCCGCTGCTGGCGCTGCTGCTGTGGTACTCTGCTGCTCCTCTGGACCGGCGCTCTGTGTATGTGTCTGCGGAGGAGAGCGGCGACCATTCACATCTCTGGAGAGGAGAGCGGAGGGGGCGACCACACAGAGGAACAGCACAGAGGGGAGGGGGGAGGCAGCGGGAAGAGCCGGGACTCCCAGACACAACACGGAGGAGTGAGGAGGGTCCAGGGATCGGGACAGCTCCGCTGCTGGATACACTGGTCCTGCGGATCAGCCTGCTGCTGCTGCTGCTGGAGAAACATCACAGCTACGTCGCCACCATATCACTTTTCTAAATACTTCTAAAATTTGTTAATATAAAAAGACACAAAAATATATTTATATGCTATGAGCTAAAAAAATCCATCATGATAAAACAGGAACACTTAAGGGTGAATTAGAACTTCTAAGGGCCCTGGGCTGTATGAATATTATAGCCCCTACAAGTCTGGAATCAATTTCTACATATGGTCCTACAATCAGCTTCCTGGGGAATGGAGAATGTGTCCCTTCTGCCTGCTTTCAACTTGCAGTTTCAGGACCTTTAGAGGACCTTCAAATGTCCTGAATTGGCTCTTGTGTATATATGTATTGAGAGCAGGAACTGATGAACAAGGTCTTTCTGAGTATAAAATTTGGTGGGTGGTTTGTGTGTACATGGTCCCACTAGAACACAATTGGCCTGGGCTACCACCCAAACCATATATTATGATCCACTACTGCACTTAAACATAGATCCTGGAACTGTGACCACTGCCTGTGTAATCTATCAGGGGGAGACCTGCTGTGCCATTGTTACATCATTTGAGGCTACAGCAATAGAGGGCTTTGGATACACCCACAGGAGCCCTTCAAGCTCATTAATAATTATAAAAGTTGATTTTAGAAGGAAGGAGGCCATGGATAACATATATAAGAAGATTACCACAGTCACGGTGTCTGGATCTATGAGTAAGTGTCCCTGGTTTATTATGATAGATTTTGATGGTGGATATCCTTTAAGAGATTTGGAAGTCTTAAGACCCCTAATCACTTAGCAAAGCACATGTGTAAGGCTCAGTTTACACATTCATCAGGGGTTTCCGTTACACTCTCAGTTTCAGGAAATCATGAGTAAGACATAGCTGTGATGGGCCAAGCTGAAACACGTAGAGGGCTGCTGTCTATCCCTTCTGTATAATGTTGTTTTTTGTTTTATGGAATTTATGGAAGTTACCAGAAGATTTATTGCATCCGTATGGAGTGCTGGATCAGTTTTTCTGCAAACAGGATATACTTACCTATCTCTGGTACGCCATTGAGATGAATGGGGCAGCCGTCCATCTCAGGGAGCTACAAGGGATCCAACTGGGGTACATTGGACTCCTCGTTCTTGTGATCTGTGGGAGTCTCATCACTAAAACCCCCACCTATCAGCAAGTTAACTTGTTTGTGTGAAAACCCCTTTAACTACTATAAGTTATTATCATTTGTATCTATTTATTGCCTCTTTGTTCTCTATTAGGTATAAGTGGGCTGAACCACCTTTTCTTTTGATCCCTTGCATATGCCCTTGTTCTTTACCCCTTCTTTTTTCTTGGTTGATCAATACATCCTACACAGAGCACATAAATTGATATTCCTTTGATGATCAAAGCAGTATTCAGTGGACGTTGAGATGAGTTCCAATATTAACCATCTGTACTCATCCCAGTCCCAATCCCAAAAACTACTGAATTGTGATCGACCCATGCCAAAAAAAAATCTGATTGGATTGTGAGCCCCATTGGGGACAGGGCTGATTTGGAAAGCTCTGTGCAGCGCTGCGTCATCTGTGTGTGCGCTATATAAATAAATTATTATTATTATTATAAAAATACCCTAAAACTATGGGAGTTAAAATGCTGCATATTTTTGTATAATGGTCACATCTTCCAGAATGAACACTGCCTCAGCACAGGGATTCACAGCAGCATGACCATATATCATGTGTGAGTGCCTATAATTCTGCCTGTATTGCATTACAACCTGTACTCAGCCTCAGAGCTGTATTCATAATTCTGATGCCTTCAGAGCTCATTAGAGTACACGTCATACAGTAAGTCTCAGGACAATTCTTTTCCTCTATGGAATTACGTGACATTGATAACATTGCCTACAGTATGGTGTCTACAGAAAAGGAAGAACATCTGTAATGACTGCTCACATTGATGATCCTCTAACTATTAGCAAACAGTATGATCCTGCATTATCCTGTGCACCTGTTACCAGACATTTGATCCATAGTAATGATGAATTGCCGTTTGTATCCATGAGATGAAAAAATGTGTTGAAAGAGATAGAAAAATGAATGGAAGCATGGTAAGGGGATATCTACCCTCTCTTGTAATTTGGCCCCCCCCCCCCATGACAGCATTATAAGCAACGCTTCATTATACAGCAGCTTGGGGATGAAAATGTAGAACAACTCTTGCTCTATTAGGCGATTGGCACAGTCTATTCTTCATCATCAGGACAGTAGTTCAATGACAAAGAGAAATTAATTCTTATTACCATTGGAACTGATAGCAGTGTCTAAGATAGACCTTCTGGACCACTTATGATGGGTGTTATTTACCAGTTGACAGCATGGTAATAGTCTACTAATGGCATATACGTTCCTATTAGTGAGCTGCATATTGCATAGTGTGAACACAGCCTGGAGGTGGCCATAGATAGTAGAATAAAGACAGTCAAACTCATTTTTGACTGACTGGTTGATTGTCCAATGTGTATTAGCTAAGTGCCTGCTGTTAAAGGAAATCTACTCAAAATCAAAATCCGTCATGATAAACCAGGGACACTTACTTATAGACCCGGGCACTGTGACTGGGGTAATCTTCTTATACTTGCTTTACATGGCCTCCGTCCTTCTAAAATCAACTTTTGTAATCATGCCAATGAGCCAGAAGGGCTCTGTGGGCGTTACCATACCTACCATAAACAGGTCGCCATCATGGGGGTTTACTGGGGCTGTGTTTATGGGGCCCCCATCAAAGGAGTGGCCTGTAGAAGTCACCGTACCCCCACCAGTGCCTTCCTGCCTGGGAGCGCTGTCCTGGCCCTCAACAGCAATCAGCGATGTGTATGTAAGGCACTCACAGCACTGATTGCTGGATGCAGGCAGCGATGTTACCCCTGTCTACATCCTTTGTGTGACCAAGATGCCACCGTTGCTAAAGCGATGGCGTCTGTGTCATGGAGAGGAGGTCGCTGGTGCTTGGGAAGAGAAGAGGAGCACGGGAGCAGGGGCTGTGGTGCTGGGGCCTTCTATATAATGAGGGAGAAGGTGCTGGGGCTATCTATATACCAAGGGAGCATGTGCTGGGGCTATCTATATATCTAAGGGGCATGTTCTGGGACTATCTATATACTGAGGGGGCATGTGCAGTGGCTATCTATATACTAAGGGGGCATGTGCTGGAGTTATCTATATACTAAGGGGGTATGTTCTGGGGCTGTCTATGTACTGAGGGGGCTTGTGCTGGGGCTATCTATATACTGAGGGGGCATGTCCTGATGCTGTCTTTATACTGAGGGGCATGTGTTGGGGCTAAATATCTATATACTGAGGGACCATGTGCCGGGGGCATGTGCTGGGGCTATCTATGTACTAAGGAGGCATGTACTGGGGCTATCTTTATACCAAGGGGCATATGCTAGGGCTATCTATGTACTGAGAGGGCATGTGCTGGTGCTATGTATATACTGAGGGGGCATGTAATGGGGCTATCTATGTACTGTGGGGCATGTGTTGGGGCTATCTATCTATATACTGAGGGGGCATGTGCTGGGGCTTTCTATATACTGAGGGGGCGTGTAATGGGGCTATCAAGGCACTGAGGGGCATGTGCTGGGGCTATCTATGTACCAAGGGGGCATGTGCTCAGGCTATCTATATACCTAGGGGGCATGTGCTGGGGATATCTATGTACTGAAAGGGCATGTGAAGGGGTGTTAAGGAGGTCGCACTGATTTCGGACGCCATCTTGACTACTGTCTGCCATCTTAGATACAGCGGCCATGTTCCCTGACCATTGTCAAGTTAATGTCATGATTCAAACTTCATTTTATGTAACCTGTTTGCTCGCCTGTCAGCTAATACCCTTTGACATTTAATGAGAAGCCAGTCTGTCCTCGATGCTGCATGATATTATGATTCTGGAGCCACTTATCATCTCCTTCTCAGCAAACTAGTATAAACAATATCTGTGTACAAGGTCTCTGAGAACTGAGCACAATTAATTCACTTTTTTCCCAGAATATGCTGATGTCCAATAGCTTTGCAGTATACTAATCACACCCCTTTGATGACTCTTCTGTCTGATATATATTATGCATTTTGATTATTAAAAGGTGGAAGATCTTGACTAAGAGATGTCATGTCTTGGTCTATATGTTCAATCATGAAAGGGTTAATTAGGACTCACCTTACAAAAGTCAAGAGGGCTGTTGGGGCCCTGCATAAAAATCCCTGACAGGGGCTATCTATATAGTGGCGCATGTACTGAGGTTATCTATGTACTGAGGGGGCATGTGCAGTGATGGGGCTATGTATATACTGAGGGGGCATGTGCAGTGCTGGGGCTATGTATATACTGAGGGGGCATGTGCAGTGATGGGGCTATGTATATACTGAGGGGGCATGTGCAGTGCTGGGGCTATGTATATACTGAGGGGGCATGTGCAGTGATGGGGCTATGTATATACTGAGGGGGCATGTGCAGTGCTGGGGCTATGTATATACTGAGGGGGCATGTGCAGTGATGGGGCTATGTATATACTGAGGAGGCATGTGCAGTGCTGGGGCTATGTATATACTGAGGGGGCATGTGCAATGATTGGGCTATGTATATACTGAGGGGGCATGTGCAATGATTGGGCTATGTATACACTGAGGGGGCATGTGCAATGATTGGGCTATGTATATACTGAGGGGGCATGTGCAATGATTGGGCTATGTATATACTGAGGGGGCATGTGCTGGTACTATCTATATACAGTGCCGAATATTGTTCTGTATAGCAGCTAAAAACACAAAAAATGAACTTATTGCCTGATTTTTAAAAAAATTTTAGATTCACTTTAACGTTAAAAGAAGATTGAAAAAGTGTGAAGAGTCTTAGTCCACAATCTAGAACTGAAACTCAATGGGGGTCATTTACTAAGGGCCCGATTCGCGTTTTCCTGACGTGTTACCCGAATATTTCCGATTTGCGCCGCTTGTACATGAATTGCCCCGGGTTTTTGGCGCACGCGATCGGATTGTGGCGCATCGGGGCCGGCATGCGCGCGACAGAACTCGGGGGGGCGTGGCGAACGAAAACCCGACGTATTCGGAAAAACCGCCGCATTTAAAAACCGAAAATGTGTCGCTTGGGGAGCGCTCACCTTCACCTTCTATGGGATGGTGCATTCCAGGGCGTTAAGATTATTTTCGGCGCTGCAGCGCCACCTGGTGGACGGCGGAGGAACTACCATCTTAAATCCCAGCCGGACCCGAATCCTGTGCAGAGAACGCGCCGCTGGATCGCGAATGGGCCGGGTAAGTAAATGTGCCCCAATACGTTTTATCTGGGAATCTGCAGAACATTTATTTAAAGGTCAACTAAAGGAATGAGGGCAATATCCCTCCTTCAAAGAAGGATTAACTTTCTGTTATTATGAAGACGTCTTTGATGGATTTCCATCATTGGTCAGACATTCAGCAATGAGATTGGAAGCCAGAATTAAGCAGAGCTCTTATACTGTCACTTAGGAAAGTGACCTTCACGTACGGGTTCACATGAAGTGTCAGGAATCTCCAATATATGTCTTTTAGTCTAAAAAACAAAGGATTTACATATTCATCCAATGACAGTCAGTTCTGCTACATATTGGGGAAATAACTCTGTGCATCATATAACAATATTGCGATAATATCACCACTCTACAATTTTATTTTCTTTCTTTTCTTTCTCTTGTGTTGTGTCATCATGTCCTGAGGCTCCACTTGGCCAGAGGAAATGGCTGAAGGGGCACATTGCTTTCAACCAGCCAGGAAGAGGGGCTGGACAGTGAGTTTCCAAACCCAAGGGAGTCTCTTTTGGGAATATTGACACCTTGGGCCAGCATGTGGTGGAGGAAGGTGGATGAAAGAGACAGCAGACCATGTGGTATTCTCCCTCCAAAACTCAGACAAAGGCTGTCCATAACTGGGGCATAATTCATAATTATAGGTCCCCAGTTACACGGAGCAGTTATGGGGTCTAGACAAACGCTCGGGCCGAGTTTCAAAAGCCAAGCTGCAGGGAAAGCCAGCCAATGGCAGAACACCCCTGATATTAGGCTAAGGCACCCTGAGTTTAGTATGGGTTAAATGGTAATAAGGTACCTGGTTGATTGGAAACAATGGCACAGTTGTGCCATCTTCCAATCAAAAGTTATGGGGTTTTAATAAAACCCCAGACCCAGAAAGTACCTCGTTGATGGGAGGGGGATAGAAAAATTCCCCCTCACAGTGACATCACAGCCAGGGGTGGGGGTCAAAAATCCACTGGGTTTAAATTAGTGAAGTAGCCACATGGCTTTGGTTCAGTTCTGTGGATTCTATACACTAGAAGACTGGATCGCTCTCTATGTTCTGTCATATGAGTCATGTATATTCTAGAAAATGAAGCTTTGCTTTATTTACAGATTCCTAAGTATAAACATATAAGAGTTTTATCAGATGTGATAAACTGGCATTTAGGACAATTACCATAAATTATTGTCTGATGACTTTTGGGACTTGTATGTCACATCTGCATTAAGGGAAAATTTGATCCTGGTAACTAATCGTTATCCTATGGTCTTCCATGACTTGTATACAATACCAAACTACTGCCTGCTGCCATTATATAAGCCACAGGGAAGGCTGCAGAGGCAAACTGACCAAAATATGGAAAAGGATATGCCCTCTATACTGCCCTTCTGGCTGTCATGGCTAAACCCTCTGATGGGGTTGAAGGGAAGGGGGGGGGGGAGGTGATAGGTATTTGCAACATCCCCCACCGGGCCTAGCCTTTGAGGTGCGGCCTGGAGACAGCCGGGGCCCGCGGTACCGGAGTGGCTGGCGGTTGCGGCCTAAGCACGCTATTGTCACGGTGCTTGGTACGGGGGCACCGGAGGGCTGTCCTACAGCCTGGCAGGTCTCCAGCAGGGTGGTGTTGGCAAGAAATGATGAGGGAGAGGCTGCTATAGCAGATCTCCCTGGGGCAACCCCTTAATGTCCCGAGTGTAAGTCTCTGGGTGATGGACAGGGTGCCCGGTGATGAAGGCAGCCGTATTAGCAGGGACCAGACGGAGACAGAAGTTGAAGAAAACAACTTACAGTTCTTTATTTGAACCGCAGGAACCGCAGCAAACGTGCCTTTAACAGGTAGGTAGGGTGCCGAGATGTGAGTTGGAGGGAGCCTCAGGAGATAATTCACCAGCCTGGAAGTAGAGGGCAGGCTGGGAGACAGCTGTGTCCTCGTGGGAAGCTTCAGCTTGTCCTGTAGGGCTTCAGGTATCACCTTCAAAGGTAAGATGATACCCCTTTCCCTCACTACACTACTCTAGTCTAATAGCTCCACTCTTCAGAGGCAGGGGCTAGGCTCTTCCTGCTCTGGTATGGGCTAGACAGAGATTTCTCACTCACTCACTGATTCTCCTAGGATTCCACACTAGAATAATCACTAACTCCTCTCTTCTCTCTCCTGAGAGAGACTTCTCCAGAGTTCTCTAGAACATTCCTGGCCAGGGGTTTTATTACCTCCCTTTTCCTCACTACACTAACTCTAGTCTAATGCTCCACTCTTCAGAGGCAGGGGCTAGGCTCTTCCTGCTCTGGTATGGGCTAGACAGAGATTTCTCACTCACTCACTGATTCTCCTAGGATTCCACACTAGAATAATCACTAACTCCTCTCTTCTCTCTCCTGAGAGAGACTTCTCCAGAGTTCTCTAGAACATTCCTGGCCAGGGGTTTTATTACCTCCCTTTGGTCAGGTGGTGGCTGCTCCTCCAATCACATCTCAGCTTACAGAGCACAGGATGTAACACAAATCATTGGATAACAGCATCTGGCATTATACAAAATACTTAACTCCTGCCTTGCCAGGCAGGATTCACCACTGCAATATCCCTATGTCCTATCAGAACCATGTAGTGTAATGGGATTACATGCAGGTGGGACGTATTCGCAAACCCTACCTCGCCATTGCATCGGCGAGGGTGTTGCATACCCCGGGGGCAATTGAAAGAGCCGCCCTCGGCTCGACTACAGATGGTTTGGGGCACAGAGGGGGCTAAGGGCACTTCTGGGAAGTGCAGGCTATGTGAGGTGTAGGGACAAACCGCCCATGGTCCTGGAGACAGGCACCTGGGTTGGTGTCCGACTAAGACAAAAAAAACATGTAGCTGTATGACAGTTGGTCGCTGACGCCATTAAACCTAACTGTACAGTAGGAAAGGTGTGGTGTCATGTCCTGTAATCCACTCCTTGCACCAAGGCCTGTATATTTGTTTTATCAACGCTTCTTCCCTGGCGGCAATTATATAATGTGTCTATCTGCATTGCGTTAGCATATGCGACACAAGTACCTCCTGACTGGTATCCTTACCCATGTATGGGTGGCATCCAGGTGCTAACTCTGTAACACCCCCGGTCCCCTAAAGACCCGCAGTTTACGGACTACCCCCATGTGCAAACCTCGGTTTGAGGGATCAGGTAGCGGTCAGTGTTTTACAAAAAGACGGTCCGACACAGCCACACTACAACCTGAAAAGCCTATGAAAGGGTTAATGCAGACTACTGGCAGATATGACAGTGTGCAAACATTTGGCAAAATCACATTGGCTTAGCAGCCCAATGGGTACACATCTTATAACATTGCAAACGTTACGGAGGTACGCTACTCAGGGTAGCAGGATAGTGAATGTCTCTTTTCCTGCAAAGAAAAGGCATAAAACAGTGCAAGCATAATGTCCATACCTAAAAGGAAAGGCATTAAGTGCAAAATGATAATAAATAAAGTGGCAACTTTTCCTGGTAGTATCTGGCAAAAGTCTCACAGAAGGTCTCTAATGACAAAGTCCATCTTCTGGGTACAGCCCTTGATGTGGGGAAAAGTGCACTGAGAAGCAAAGGGTCTCCTCTATGTGTAGAGGGACAGGGTCCTTTGAAGAAATCTCTGCTGTGGCAGAGGAAGGGTGCTATCATAGCACAGGACAATAATCAGTTCAAGGTATGTCTCTTGACTGAGATAAATAAGGGTGAGAGTCTCAGGAAAGTCTCTGGCTCTCTGGGGTAAGGACAGAAATATACACAATATGTACAGTACCTGAAGTGGGCTACAGCCCTTCAGGGGTTACTCTGCATCTTCTTCGGTGGTAAGTACTTCGGTGTCAGAAAAACGTACCTGCTTCCTGCTCCTGCGGGTCACCAGCTGGTACTCCTGCAGGTACGCAGGAGCTTTACCTTTTGTCTCCCTTTGAGACCTTCGAAGTTCCGGCCTGGAGAAGATAACAATCTCCTCATCGTCGTCCTCTGATTCAGGCGCTGGAGTCGGAGTCTCAGCTGGCTCTGATGTTTCAGGGGTTGCAGACAGTGGAGCCGGATCATCCTCCACAGGCAGCAGTATTGGAGACTGCGGTGGGGATGATGGTCTCTGCGAGGTACCTCTTACTGGAGTGGAAACAAAACAGAATTGAGGCACAGTCACAAGTTCCAAGAAACTGGGGGTAGGCGAACACAAGGAGGTCTGTAAGTTGGGGGTCGAGGTGAGAGGTGTAGACATAGGGGCAAAAGGACGAAGACATCTCTTCAGCCGGTTCCTATGTACCCGGAGTGGTGGACGGTCTCCTCTTGAAATCTCGTAGACTTCAGGGGAGAGACTGTCCCTAACTAGGTATGGCTCACGCTCCCAACGCCCATCTAGCTTTCTGGTAGGATGGTTGTTGCGCAGCCACACTCGATCTCCTGGGGCAAAAGGCTCAGCACAGGCATTACGATCGAAGTCCCTTTTTTGTTTCTCTCGGGCCTCTTCCAACCGCAGATCCACAACTTCTCTGGCATCCGCCAGGCGCCTCTGGTGTTCGTGAACCCAGTCAGTCTGAGGGAGTAAAGACTGGGAATCAGGGGACTCCATGTCCCAGGTCATATCAGCAGGGAGATGGCCGTGTCTCCCGAACATCAGATAATACGGGGTGTACCCTGTGGAGCAATGAGTGGTATTGTTGTACAGGTACACTAATTCGGGCAACAGTTTTGGCCAGTCAGCCCTTTTTGCAGGGGTCAGAGTCCTCAGCATATTGATTAGAGTCTGATTCATCTTTTCACACAGCCCGTTGCCTTGGGGATGATAGGCTGTGGTCCTCAGCTTCTTGCAGCCATATAGAGTGCACAGCTCCTGGAAGACTTGGGACTCAAATGCTGTTCCTTGGTCTGTAAGGATCTGGTCTGGACAGCCATAGGGGAGGATGAAGCTCTTCCACAGGGCCGCTGCGGTAGTCCTTGCAGACAGATCTCTGACAGGTACTGCAACCACAAATTTGGTATAGTGGTCGATGATCGTAAGAGCATAACTGTGACCGGATCTGCTGGGCTCCAACTTCACGTGGTCCAATGCCAGGATCTCCAAGGGCCGTTGGCTCACAATGGGACGTAGAGGGGCCCTTTGATTGTGTCGCTCTCCTCGAGTGATGGCGCAGGCTGGGCATTCTCGACACCAGGCTTCAATGTCGGACTTCATGTTGACCCAGAAGAATCGCCTTCGGAGGGTGGCTTCAGTCTTCTGAGCGCCAAAGTGCCTGGACTGGTCATGGTACATTTCCAGTACTATCTTGGCGTCCCTCCTGGGAATCAGAATCTGGTATATCCGATCATAAGTGATAGGGTCCAGAGTTCTTCTCTTTAGCAGACCCTGGTGCATACTCAGAGCCTTTCTCTGGCGCCACAATTGAGACAGTTCTCCATCAGCTCTTCTGCGCCGGATTCTTTCAGGCACTCGCCCACTAGAGAGATAGTCCATTACTTCTCCTATGGCACGGCTATCAGCCTGAAGACTCATCCAGAGGTCCTTTTCCGCAGGGGGCTCTGACTCTTCTTGAGGAGTAGCTGGCGCTGCCTCTGTCGGTAGGGAGTAAACTCTCTGGGCATCTTGACGCACAAACCGGGCATAGAACGCTGGCATCTCCACATCTTCCCACTGAGCATCCGTGGAGGGTCCCTCCCACTGGTCAGGGAGACGGGACAGAGCGTCGGCGTTGTCATTGGTCTTACCAGCCCGGTACTCGATGGTAAAGCTGAAATTGGCAAGTCTGGAGGCCCACCGTTGTTCCAGTGCTCCAAGACGTGCGGTGTTCAGATGCGCCAAAGGATTATTGTCTGTGAAGACAGTGAAAGATGATGCAGCTAGGTAGTCCTTGAACTTTTCAGTCACAGCCCAGACTAACGCCAGAAACTCCAACTTGAAGGAACTATAGTTCTGGTCATTTTGCTCCGGTTCTCGGAGGGAACGGCTGGCGTAGGCTATGACCCTTTCAGTTCCGTTTTGGAGCTGGGATAATACCGCCCCTAGACCTTGCTTGCTGGCATCAGTGTATAGGGTGAAAGGCAGACTATAGTCTGGATATCCCAACACCGGAGGTTCAGTCAGCCGTTGCTTGAGCATCTGGAAGGCAGCTTCTCGTTCGGCCGTCCACTCAATGGATACTCGGGAACGTTGGCTCTCCTTTGGCAGGCCCCGTAGAAGCTCTTGCAGGGGAGCCGCCAGCTGGGCAAACTTCGGGATGAAACGCCTGTAATAACTGGCAAATCCCAGGAAGCTTTTGATGTCCCGTACGGTTGATGGGGTAGGCCAGTCGTGGACAGCTGCAATCTTCTCTGGATCTGGCTCAATTCCATGAGCGCTCACCACATGTCCCAAGTACTTGACGCTAGGTTGTAGCAGGTGGCACTTGGATGGCTTGACCTTCAACCCATGTTGGGTCAGGATTTGGAAGACTTCAGCCAAATGTTGGAGGTGGTCTTCATAAGTCTTGGAGTAGATGATGATGTCGTCCAAATATAGCAGGACGGTCTCGAAGTTGCGATGACCCAAACATCTCTCCATCAGCCTTTGAAATGTGCCTGGGGCGTTGCATAGCCCAAACGGCATGTTGTTGAACTCGAACAGGCCCATTGGGGTGGTGAAAGCCGTCTTCTCTCTGTCTTCCGGCGCCATGGCCACTTGCCAGTAGCCACTGGTCAGGTCCAGGGTAGAGAAGTAGGCAGCTGACCCTAGGGCTGCGAGGGATTCCTCGATTCGAGGCAGAGAATAGGCGTCCTTGTGGGTGATATTGTTGATCTTCCTATAGTCAACACAGAATCGAAGGGTTCCATCCTTCTTCTTCACAAGGACCAGCGGGGCAGCCCATGGGCTGTGACTCTCCCGGATAACGTTGGCTGTCTTCATCTCTTGTACCAGCTTCTTCACCTCTTGGTAGCGGGCTGGAGGTATGGGCCGGTATCGTTCCTTGATAGGAGGATGAGAGCCAGTAGGGATGGTGTGTTGGATCAGAGTAGTCTGCCCAAAATCCAGTGGGTGTTTGCTGAAGGCCTGGTGGTGCTTCATAACGACATCCAGGACACCTTGTACTTGGTCTGCAGGAGTAAAATCGTCGTCTCCAATATTGAGCTCAAGCCACCAGGATTGCTCAGCAGGCTCATCTTCAGCACCTTGCTTCACTTCCAACTGTTGGGAGGCAGACAGAGAGGTTTCCACCAAGTCTTCAGGATGGACACTGAAGAGAGTGGCTACGGCTTGGTACTTTCTCAGATCCACTGGGGAGTCTCCCACATTTAGTAGTCGAATGGGTACTTGTCCTCGGGATACAGTGACTAGGCTCCTGGCGGCTAGAATGGGCAGGTCTTCATCAGCTGGTAGAGGTTCTACTATCGCCTGGTAGTCTTGACCTTGGACGCCCATGCAGGCTCGACACCATACTAACGTCTCAGTCCCAGGTTGAAGGCGGACAGGTTGGGGATCCTTGATCCGGGCTCTGCAGATTTCACCATTAGGGCCAGCAAACTTCTGTTGCGCCGCTAGAACCTGCATAGTCTCCTGAATTACCTTCCGGGAACCGTTGGGCACTGTTGGCAGGGAGTCGTGGAGAGCCTTCAGCACTTCAGGGTAGCAATTGCGGAGGACATTGGTACCCAGTACCAGGGAGAAGTTACCGTTTTCGGGCACACGTGTCACCACTACGCCCTGTCTGGTTAACTCAGTGTCTCCAATGGTTAGCGTGGGCTCCCAGTAGCCGCGGATGGGTACGGGTTTTCCGTTCGTAGCAATAATGTTCAAGTAAGCCTTTGGAGGCTGGACTAGGGATGCTTTTCCTCGGCATTTCTCGAAGGCAGCACTCCGGAGGGTGGTCACTTGAGAGCCGGTATCAATTAAGGCCGGTAGGGTAACTCCATTGATGGTTACATGAACCATGGGGCGAGTCCCCACGAACCTGGGCATCCAGTTAGCATCTCGGGGACTTACAAGTTCTTCCCTTGGAGGTCGTCCCTTAGCTCCAAGGGTTTGTCGTTTAACTGACGACAATCATTCTCTTCATGCCCATATTTATGGCAGTAGCTGCACCGCTGGCGGGGTTTCTTCTGACTCCAGGTGCTTAACGACTTCGCCTCTTTTGGGCGCTGCTTAGTCGGAGATTCACGAGGAGTAGCTGACCGTACCGGGTTCTCTGGAGGTTTCCTCCTCATAGCGGAGATAGTCACTTCCACCTGGGTCAACCGATCGAGGATTTTATGCAGGGTGTCCGCCAGATTAGAGACCTGTCCTGCTAAGTCAGCAACTTCCGTAGCCGCAGGAGTAGGTGATGTCGACTGCGTTGGATAGCAAGCTAGAGCAGATTCCTCCATTTCCACGGACTCAGGCTCTTTCTGCGGTCCAGTAGGCGGTCGGTCCCCTAATATGTCAATGGCAGTTTCCTTAAACTCAAGGAAGGAGGCCTGGGCATGTTGAGAAGAGATGATCTTTAGTTGACACCTTTGATTTCTATCAACAAGTCCATTAATAAATTGTTCCCTTAAGGTTTGATCAGAGGTTTCAGCGTCTTTGGGCTCCAGGCAGGTGATGGCCTTCCATGTCTCCTGTAGGGAGAGGGCAAAGTCTCGGAGGGACTCTTGGGGCTTCTGTCTTTTCCCGAAGAATTTCTGCTTCAACTCGGAGACAGTACACTTGTCAAAGGTGTTACGCAGCCTATCAAGAATCTGGACCACATTCTGACACTGTTCTCGGGGCCAGGACTTGACTTCCCGGAGAGCGGGTCCTTTCAACTGCCCGATGAGGATGCCCACTTTCTGTTCCTCTGTGAATGGGAGCAAGGCGAAGGTGGCTAACAACTTGTCCCTGAATTCAGGGAGAGTATGTGATTCTCCCTCGTAGTAGGGTAATCTGGGGGCCCCCAGATAGTAGGGCATAGTCAGAGGCATCATGGTGGGAGTCCCAGGGGCACTAGCTGTAGCAGGGCTGAAGGGACTCTCTGGAGGACTTAACATGCTCCGGTACCCTGAGGAGGGACCAGGGGATGGGACTTGCTCCAGTCCCGTATCTTCGTCCTGGGCGGACATGACTGGCCTAGCTGAGGGAAGCCTGTAGGGTTACACAATGTCCGTTGCTATGGGCGATGGCTAGAATGGGACGTGGGCACTTTAAGACACAGTCACTATTCCCTGGGAGGTGAGCCAATAACCTAGCGTCGGAAACAATCTCTACCCCCCTTTAACTTCCCCAGCGGTACTCACTCAGGATCAGCCGCGGTGACAGGACAGCTCCGGTACACGAAGGTCTCCGTTCCCGATGTCCGGCAGGCAGCAGGGCTCGGTGATGCTCAGCGGTGTTCTCCAGTCACAGGACACGTGCGCCGGAACTCCGGATGAGGCGCACGCAGCTGGCAGGCTTCAGGCGCGGCCTGCGCCGAAATCCAAGATGGCCGATTAACCCTCTTCGTTGCCGGCCGCACTCGCTCCAGCTCCTCCTCCACGGTGCTTCGCGCCACTCGCGCAGGGGGCGGAGCCTAGTGACGCCTCTGGAGTTCCCGCCAGTGAGGATTTGGCGGGCTGGAAATACTTGCTGCGCCACACGCCTCTGAGGTAAATACTTCAGGCGCAGCAGCGCCGGATGTAGCAGAGCTGAAACAGTTCTTGCAGGAATTAACCTCTTGAGTGCTGGAGCGGCGCTCGACAGCACGTGGCAGCAGTATAAAGTTCAATGTAGAAACACACAAATACTTGGGCCTAAACCCGGATGGCAGCAGGGTTAGGCAGCACAGTCTTTTTCTTAATAAAGTACAGTCTTTAGTGCCAGGATAAGGCACAGAAGTAAATATCCTGTTCGTGACGCCACTTGCAACATCCCCCACCGGGCCTAGCCTTTGAGGTGCGGCCTGGAGACAGCCGGGGCCCGCGGTACCGGAGTGGCTGGCGGTTGCGGCCTAAGCACGCTATTGTCACGGTGCTTGGTACGGGGGCACCGGAGGGCTGTCCTACAGCCTGGCAGGTCTCCAGCAGGGTGGTGTTGGCAAGAAATGATGAGGGAGAGGCTGCTATAGCGGATCTCCCTGGGGCAACCCCTTAATGTCCCGAGTGTAAGTCTCTGGGTGATGGACAGGGTGCCCGGTGATGAAGGCAGCCGTATTAGCAGGGACCAGACGGAGACAGAAGTTGAAGAAAACAACTTACAGTTCTTTATTTGAACCGCAGGAACCGCAGCAAACGTGCCTTTAACAGGTAGGTAGGGTGCCGAGATGTGAGTTGGAGGGAGCCTCAGGAGATAATTCACCAGCCTGGAAGTAGAGGGCAGGCTGGGAGACAGCTGTGTCCTCGTGGGAAGCTTCAGCTTGTCCTGTAGGGCTTCAGGTATCACCTTCAAAGGTAAGATGATACCCCTTTTCCTCACTACACTAACTCTAGTCTAATGCTCCACTCTTCAGAGGCAGGGGCTAGGCTCTTCCTGCTCTGGTATGGGCTAGACAGAGATTTCTCACTCACTCACTGATTCTCCTAGGATTCCACACTAGAATAATCACTAACTCCTCTCTTCTCTCTCCTGAGAGAGACTTCTCCAGAGTTCTCTAGAACATTCCTGGCCAGGGGTTTTATTACCTCCCTTTGGTCAGGTGGTGGCTGCTCCTCCAATCACATCTCAGCTTACAGAGCACAGGATGTAACACATATCATTGGATAACAGCATCTGGCATTATACAAAATACTTAACTCCTGCCTTGCCAGGCAGGATTCACCACTGCAATATCCCTATGTCCTATCAGAACCATGTAGTGTAATGGGATTACATGCAGGTGGGACGTATTCGCAAACCCTACCTCGCCATTGCATCGGCGAGGGTGTTGCATATTATTTATGCTATGTTGAAATTAGCTACAGTAACGTTACTCACATCAAAAAACTTATTTCTCTCAGAAATATCTAAGACATCCAAGTAAAGATTTAGATTGTAAGTCCTGAAAAGACTGCACTGAACACCTCATTTTCCTGTATGGCATCATGTGTCTTCAATGCTAACAGAGTCAGCCAACCGGGATCAACTACAGAGGGACCAGTCTAATATAATCAAACAGCGATATGGACAGTGCTAGTTAGAGGTCAGGAGATTAGGGTAGGTACAAGGTGCAGGGTGCTCTTCCTTTAGGAGCAGTCCTGCAGTTGAGGGTCTAGTAAAGGGGCAGATTAAAGGGGTTGTCCGAGTTTAAAAAAAAAAATATATGTGGGCGGGAGCGGGGTTACTAAAACAATAAAGCTGTACTTACCTCCCGGTGCCCTCCCGTATCCAGCGCTGCTGTCGCTCCGGTCCGGGGGCCATGTAAACAAACATGGCCGCCGGAGCAGCGCTGCATTCAGCTTCCGGCCGGATGCGACAACCTTCCGGTCCCCATACACAATGCTGTGTATAGGGACGGATAGGCGTACCCGGCCACGGCCGGCCGGAAGCTGAGTCCAGCGCTGCTCCGGCGGCCATGTTTGTTTACATGGCCCCCGGACCGGAGCGACAGCAGCGCTGGATACGGGAGGGCACCGGGAGGTAAGTACAGCTTTATTGTTTTAGTAACCCCGCTCCCAGCCACATATTTTTTTTTTTTTTAAACTCGGACAACCCCTTTAAAGACGGGATTGATTAATACCATGTATACTTGAGTATAAGCCGAGTTTTTCAGCACAAAATATGTGCTGAAAAACAACTCGGCTTAAACTCGGCTTCCAAGACCCCCCCCCCCCTCTCCGGGTGGTCTTCTTCTGTCCGTTGATGTTCCGGCTCCCTCTCTCCGGGCAGTGCCGAACTCTAGTTGTGGCGTCAGCTGGAACATCGATGGATAGAAAAAGGGGGGGGGGGGTGGAAGGTGAGTACACTTTTTTTTTCTTATAGGCTGGGAAGGGGCTGTATACTGGGTGAGGGGCTGTATATTGGGGGCTGCAGGCTGTATACTAGGGATAGCTGGCTGCTATCACAGCTGTATACTGTGGACAGGGGGCTGCATTCTGTATACTGGGAGGCAGGGGCTGCAGATTATATATTCGGGGGGCATGGGCTGCAGGCTGTATACTGGGGGGCATGCCAATTAATTTACCCTCAGCTTATACTCGAGTCAATAGTTTTTTCCAGTTTTTTGTGTTAAAATTAACTATGATTATACTCGGGTCGGTTATGTTCGAGTATATACGGTACACGAGACATTAAAAACATTTAAAAGTACCATAGTACACATATAAGTAAGGCTGCATTTACACGAACATATGCGGGGGGCCTATATACGGCCGCAAGCCTGTGTCCCCTATAGACAGCAATGGGCACATGGAGGGATACGGTGTCACACACGTTTGGCACCGTACCGCTCCAAACACAGGGAAAATATAGGACAGGTAACTCTATGAAGAGGGGAGGGGTCACCGCTCCTTCTCTTTAGCCTAAAGCAATAAGTTAAGTAGTGAAATATAAAAAGTAGAAAAAAATCGGATCGCTCACCCAATCACCTAGTTGTCCTCCTGCACCTGTGACCTGTGGTGGTGCACGCCGTCAGATCCTCGACTGCTGAAATCTCCAAACTTTACAAAAGGTAGTAGTAGGCGGCACTCAGGAGAACCACACCGGAGTAGGTGCAAGCATGTAAGATCTTACGCGTTCTTTTTATCCATGTACTGATGCACGACTAAAGCCCAATAAAAAGAACATGTTTGCACCTACTCCGGTGTGGTTCTCCTGAGTGCCGCCTCCTACTACCTTTTGTAAAGCAATAAGTTGGTACGGTCAATCTACCCAAATCACCACCATCTGCCAACACAAATAACCTGGGTCAAGTTATGCCACAACCCCTCCTAGCCCTAAATAACATAAAACTTCTACATACACGGGCGAAATGATCTCATTGTGACTATCAAAAAATAAGCTGAATGAATGTAAGGCATGAATAGATGACAATAGCTCAGGAAACAAAAATGCCTACTATAAAATACACTTGAAAAATGAGAGGACAACAAGTGCTAGGCAGTGATAGATAACAAGGCGATATAGATCCGGTGTGACCCAGCACCAGGCTGGGAGGCTCTTCACGCATATCATCGCTGAACAGCGACTTTCTCAGGGGTCTGAAAATCCTTGACCCAGTAGACCAAAATCCCTGTGTTGGCAATCATCTTTTTCTTATTCTGTAGACGGTTAAAGATTTCTGTGGATTATGATTCCCAATGTTACCTCTGATACATATGTATATAGTAAATACAGTATGTTCCTAATAATTAGCCCCCACCTATTTACTAAACAGCGCACTTTTGGTATTGTGTTGTTCCTTACCTGTCGTACACCTGTAAAGCTAATTATATGTTTTACCCATATTACTTGCTCTATTTTAATCCTCCCCACCTGACTTCATGTCGCTGCTAAGAAAAGCTGCGCTTTCTGCCTGTGGGCTATCTGTAAATGTTGTGAATTGGGCCATAGATGATAATCACTTGCAGTTATCCATCTGTGTCAGGTCTGAGCTGGGAAGAGATGTGAAAATACAGTGTGAGGCAATACTAATCCTCTGACCCACAAGGTCCCTCATTAACATTAAGCGCCGTGCTGGACCTGTTCCTGCAGAGCAATTCATGGCATGTGCTCTATGGCAGGGGGCCAACTAGCAGCTCATTGACAGCCTCATTAGCAATCATATCATCATCTGGCATGTTCCTCTTCACAAATGAATGTATTTGACTAAAAGTACAAAATAACATAATTATATACTCAGCACAGACCTACAATATATTACATGTCTACATGGTAGTGCAACCCCACACATGCACTTCTGAGCTAGGGGTTCAGGCTCTGACCTTCTCAGATATTACCCTTTCTATATTTATATCAATATATTGGGTAGATCTTAAAATGCATTGTAATATTTCATTTTGTGATGGTATTTACATATATGTGATAACTGCTACAGGACATTACACACATAAAATATATATCCTGGTAACTGTAAGTGAATCCAAATATCTTTGTACACAATAAAAATAGTGATGTCACGGTACAGAAATAATACACATAATGATATCAAAGAACAGGGGCAATAGACAAAGTGATGTCACAGTACAGAGATGATACACATATTCAGGGGTGTAACAATCTCAGTCGCAGAGGATGCAACCACGGCCGGGCCCGTTGGGGGGAAGCCCTGCTGACACCTGTCCTGATATGCTGTTTGTGTATGGTGTGTGCGGGTGCCCTGTTGAGTGTATTTGGTGTGTGTGCCCTGTGAGTGCATGAATATGGTGTTTGAGTGTATGAATATGGTGAGTGAGTGTATGTGCTGTGTGAGTGTATGTGGTGTATATACTGTATGTATGTGTATATGTTTTATGTGTAAGTATATGCAGCATCTCTGTATATACTGTATGTGTGTATATGCTGTATGTATGTGTGTACATAAATGTGTGGGTATAAGTGTATACATGTATGTAAGTGTTTACAAGTATAGAAATGTGTTTATATGAAAGTGTATAAATGTGTGTATATTTTTTAAGGCTACATTCGCAGGGCCATTGGGGGACGTATATACGACTGGCGTATATACGTTGTGCATATGTCCCCCATTAACGGGCAATGGGTGCATGGCGGGGTAAGGTCTTTCCCTGTAATACGGCACCGTGCGCCATATATCTCTATGGAGAGGGGCAGGGGCGAGCAGAGCTCACCCCCTCCTCCTCTCCCATGCACCGATGTGTGAATTTGCCCTAAGCTGAAGGGGGGCCCCATGCAGAAGTTTGCCATGGGGACCAGCCTCTCCTACATATTGTTGTCACAGTACAGGGATAATCCACAAAGTGATGTCACAGTACAGGGATACTACATACAGTGATGTCACATCACAGGGATAATCCACAAAGTGATGTCACAGTACAGGGATAATACACACAGTGATGTCACGGTACAGGGATAATACACAAAGTGATTTCACAGTACAGGGATAATACACACAGTGATGTCACATTACAGGGATAATACACAAAGTGATGTCACAGTACAGGGATAATACACACAGTGATGTCACAGTACAGGGATAATACACACAGTAATGTCACAGTACAGGGATAATAGACACAGTGATCTCACAGTACAGGGATACTACATACAGTGATGTCACAGTACAGGGATAATACACACAGTGATGTCACAGTACAGGGATAATACACACAGTGATGTCACAGTACAGGGATACTACATACAGAGAGTGTATGAATAATACACACAATGATGACACCGTACATAGATCATATATACAATGATGTCACAGCACAGAGATAGAAAAACATACAATAATGTACATAATACTGTTATATAGTAAATAATATAAAATACAGTAAGAAGGCAAAATGAGCACATAATGGAGCATGAAGATTAATAGTAAAATAATTCAAACACACTTAATTTTGATCATCCATCATCACCAGTATCTTACATCTGAGGGTAAATGGTAGCTGGGGTAGTGCTTGTCACCCTGGTAGTTATGTCAGTCATTAGGATGGGACGGAGCCCTGCAAATGAGTACAGCAAAGGGTCTCTGGGCAGAAGCACATAATACGGAGACCCTCTGCATGTATGGATCCGCTATTGTGTCTGTTATCAGTGAAGGGGAGACCCCCCAAACATAAAGACCTAACCCCACCTTATGTCCCGAAATATCCTTCTAAGCCCCTCAGGTAGATGACATTGTATGAAATCTCCAAGCATACATGCAGCACATTAATGTCTCATACTCCGTGGTAGCACAGTCATCTGTTTTTATTTGTTGGGTGCAGTATTCTCATTACTTGTACAGTCCTATTGTAAATGCTCATTTCATTCAAGTTCTTATGAGAGGAATGAACTGTATCTATGTCAGGTCATAGCCCACTAGAATCTACCGACAGAACATGTAGAAAGGATTGTATGGATTAAAGGACGTATAAACATACAGAATACATCAAAGAATCACAGATATATCACCGGGATATTAACAGGCAAAGGAAATTGGAGGGTTTTGAATTGTATATGAACACATTATTGTATCCATATTTAACCCCTTCACAACTGTCATACAGATATGAACTTCCTAATTGTACACTATGCAGGTAGCTCATGTACGGATGTCAGGGCAGGGGGCACACTCTAAATAGCTGGAACTTTTAAACCTTGAAACACAGTCCTTGTGTCACTTCAAAGAGGAGTATCTACCCATTAATTCTGCATTCCTCGGTAACACCTAGAAACTTAATCTACCAGAACTGTTTCTAGTTGCCACAGTTCAGAAGTTATAGCTGTTAAATAGTGATGAATCAGTTGGACCCTCCGGCGGCATGCCCACCAATTTGTGTCGCATGGAGGCCAGCGCAGAGGCGCCACAAAAAGGGTCGCGTGCGACACAATAGCGGCACAGACACTTCTTAAATATCTGTGGAAGTGGTTTTAGCCATGAAAAATGTGCACAGTCCAACAAAAGTGCACCGCGCGACCCTTTGTAAATGTGTCCCAATGACTCTCTGCTAACTCAGCTATCTTACACACACAGTCTTTACTCTCTTCAAACAGCTGTTTGCCAGCAGGAAATGTGAGAGTCTGTGTGTGAGAGCTGGTGTTGGAATGCAGGGGAGAGTGGTGATGCAGAGACACTTCAGTGTGAAACAGGAGAATCTATTCATGTCCTGCCCGACCCTAAAGTGAGAAGACTAACAGTTGGATCCCGGGACAACCGAAATTGTGCGCACCAGGACTGATAGACACAGGTTGCAATTATATCTGTGAAATGCTGAAACTTGCAGTAAATTAGATAATTTGTTATTTTGTTGTCCTGAGTATATTTAAGAATCTTGTCTTTGTGGGAATACCCCTTTAACAGCTCATTGACGTACATATTTGTCATGGAGTATTAAGGTATTAATCTCTCTATCCCATTTGGGTTCACATGTTAAATCTGGAGTAAGTTGATTGAAGTGAAGAGTGGAGTGGGTTGGCAAAATAATCACAAATCGGGTCCAAATTGGCAAATGTGACAATTTTGAGACATCTTAAATAGAGGAACCTGCCATTACTGCAATGATACATCCCCCGACTGTGTTATTCAAGTTACCTACTGTATAGAGGGTGCACACTTCTAAGATATAGACGGACCATCCAAAACACTATGTAGCTTGAAAATGTAGCTTTCTTACGAAATTCTATTAAAAACATTAAAGCATCAGAGGAACTTATCAATGGTAGAGAAGGAGCACTCGTCTGACCACTTTGCTCTGAGGACTTTTATGTATCAGCCAAGTGCTCTTCCCACACTTTGACAGGCTGCAGTGACACCTTAATGCTTTTATCTGGATTAAATATAGGAGAATTTTACAAGCTGCTCTAAGGACTGGCAGTCTGCCTTTATTTTTTGGGAGAAATCTTATGAGCAGCTTTTAGTTGAGAAACTTTTTAACGAAAATGGATTGTTCACAGTGGGTGACTCTTTAGAGCATTATCACTGGATCTTAATGGTGTCAGTAAGGAATTAAATGACATTGTCTTAGTGATTGGTAAACCTGGAGTGCGCCTCACTATCACATAGGAACCGTATCCCTGCAGTAACTGCTGGGTATAAGTCATTTTTACCATTGTTCTCTAATTTGCAGGTGCTGCCCCAGTTCTGCAGAAAATGCTAAGTTTCTAACGACTTTTTACATAAGGAATGTAGCAATGTGATGTGTACATACAATACATATATACAATACGGAATATTATGTAATACATTATTTGTAGGTATTATTCTTAATTGTATCCTTCTTGTTGATATATCACTAACAAAAACAATCCTTGCCCCAAAAGGGCTTGCTATTCCCTGGCGTTGATGGTTTATGGATAAATATACACGTATTGCATATACAAATAGCATATGAAAGTATCAATTAAATATTTCCTAATGAGATGTCATAATTGCTTATTTTGGGAAAAATGTTAACATACTTAACAAATTGATGTCTTTACATTTGCAATCTTGTCTCTCTTTAGCTCACCTTAGTAGTCAGTCCTTGCTAACCACACTGAGAATAATGGGTCACCCAAATATCCCACTACTATAAAAAATTTTTATATTTCCCGACTATTCACAGGCCACGCAACAAAAGCGAACCAAATTTAAAGATGTAAAGTCGCACCTGAAGGAGGCAGGCCTAAAATTCTCACTGTTATATCCAGCAAGACTGAGAGTGATTCATAATGAACAAACTGTTTTCTTTGATAATTCCATAGACGCCTCTGAGTGGCTGGAATCTAAGGGTTTCTAGGTGGTGCATCGGGAGGTGGGGGTAGTATAGATTGTCTGGAAGTTTATAATTTAGAGCACGCGGACGTGGGACAGGCAGGGGGGACGGGGATGTAGGAGGTTAGAGGCCTGTTCAAAGTGATGGGCCAAGAAGGGGTCAAGGTAGGGGGAGGGCGGGATGGGATTCGGGTGGTGGGGGAGGGTAATTGCCGTGGGGAATATATTATTGTTTTATTTGTTACCATCCTCGATTTCTGCTTCTGCTTCGCTAAAAAATGGCTACGCAAATTTTCTGCTGGAACGTAAGGGGGCTGAATGACCGCCGAAAGCGGTGCATGGTTAACGATGTGGTGATTCGACATCTTCCGGGGATTATTTGTTTAACAGAGACACATTTAACTCACGATACGATTGGTTGGTTAGATAGACGCTGGGCTTCTATGTCATTTCACTCATACGGGTCCGCATTTTCCAGGGGGGTCTCGGTCATTATTCATCAGAAGGTTGATATTAAGATTTTATCACAAAAGATTGACCGGCAGGGAAGATATATTTTTTTGTATTGTGTATTAAATCAGGTACAGTGCATCCTCGCATTTGTATATCTTCCTCCCCCATTTTCGTTTCAGGTATTGAATGCCTTAGCTAATTTTGTTATCGATAGGGAGGACAGCCCAATGATGATCATAGGGGACTTCAATACAGTGCTGGATCCTGCTCAGGACAGACGCAATATGCGAGGGTCTGGCCCTCAGAATCAACGGGGATCCTCTGGATTGAGATCTTTTTGTGAGAACTTGGGCCTGAGGGATGCCTGGAGGATTAAATGTTTAGATAGACCTGCCTTTTCTTGCTTTAACCGCACCCATTCCACATTATCCAGGATCGATATGTGTTTGGCCAATGATGCTTTTTTGGGATTCATAGTGAAGATTAAATATGAATCTATTGTAATTTCTGATCATGGACCCATCTCCCTGTAGATAAGGACAGAGCGGGGCCCATATCTAGATAAGAAGAGCTTTTTCAGGCTCAATCCTCATTGGCTTTCAGTCTTGGATAATGAGGAAAAGGTTATAAATTTGGTTGAGGAATTCTGGAGGAATAATGCTCCCGAGAGGGACCCGGGCTTAGCTTGGGACGCACTCAAGGCCTTTCTCCGAGGCCTGCTCTTTTCTGAAATTGAGTGGGCCAAAAAGAAGTTTAGATTGAGAGAAAATATTTTAAAGAAAAATTTGGCCACTACACAAGAGGCGTGGGCGGTGTCAGCTACAATGGAAGATAGGGAAAGATTTCTCGAAGCACAGGCTGCATACAACTCTTATGCGTCCGAGAGGGCGCAACACAAAATTTTTTTTGCTGGGCAAAAAAATTATGCCGAGAGAGGGAGACCGGGTAAAATTCTCGCGAATCTTCTCAAAAAGAGAAAAAATCATAACGGGATTCATTTGATTATAAATGCGACAGGAGAGAAGATACAAGGTCAGGGGGCAATTCTGGAGAACTTTCGGCTTTTTTATCAGTCGCTATATAACTCAGAAGTAGTGTTTTCAGATACTCAATTGGAGAATTATTTGGAATCAGTCTCGTTCCCCTCTTTATCAGCGGAGCAAAGTGCCACTCTGAACCACCCCATAAGGGCCAAGGAGATTATGGAGGCGATAAACAACTCCTCGGGGGATTCTGCTCCAGGGTTAGACGGCCTGCCAATGGCATTTTATAAACATTATAGTAAGATGCTTTCTCCTATTTTAGAAACAGTTTATTCAGCAGCTCTCACTGCAGGGACAGTCTATGGATCAATGACGGAAGCCTCTATAGTGCTGTTCCTCAAAAAGGATAAAAACGAGTCAGAGATGGGTTCTTATAGACCCATCTCTTTGTTGAACTCAGATGTCAAGATCCTGGCCAAGATCCTTGCGACGAGGCTGAAGAAGGTTATCTCTTTTATTATCCACCCTGATCAAAATGGCTTTATTCCGGCCCGGGGGACAGCCTACAATCTTCATAGACTGTTCTCCGATATGCAATTGGGGGTAGGGGAGGACCGCTCCATTCTGTCCTTAGACGCTACTAAAGCGTTTGACAGGGTGGAGTGGCCCTTCCTATGGAGGGTACTAGAAAGATTTGGGATCGGAAGGGAATTTATAGATTGGATAAAAACAATGTACCATTCCCCAAGTGCACGAATGTGCATAAATGGAATTTACTCAGAGCCATTTCGGTGATATAGAGGCACCAGACAGGGCTGCCCCCTCTCCCCCCTTCTATTTGCCCTTTTCGTAGAGCCTTTAGCAATTAAAATCCGCGAAGCAGAATGGATTAAGGGATGGGGTTGCGGAGGGGTAGCAGAAAAAATATCACTTTATGCCGACGATATCCTGCTGACTATTCAGAATACAGGTAGCTCAATACATAACGTGATACACTTGGTAAACGAATTTGGCTCTTTCTCAGGTCTGAGTATCAACTGGGAAAAATCCATTCTCCTCCCTTTAGATAGTGCTGTTCAGGAGAGAGGGGTTCTGGTTAAGGTCCTCAGGAGAGATGAATCATTTAAATACCTGGGGATTTATGTCTCAGCGGATCTGGGACGCTTCGCAGAGTTAAATATTATCCCGCTTATCACTAAAATTAGACACAGTATTAATGGCTGGCTTAAAATGCCCCTTTCCAGAGCAGACAGGGTAGGGATTGTAAAAATGATTCTACTCCCGCAGCTATTGTACCCTCTCTCGGTCTCCCCGGTCTGGTTACCCAATAGACTATTCAGATTAATGGAAGGATTAATTAGGGATTTAATTTGGGGGAAAAAATGCCCCAGGATTGCGTTGACGTCTCTCTATTGCCCAACAGAAAAAGGGGGGCTGGGGGTGCCATATTTTTTCGGGTATTTTATCGCAGCTCAACTTGCATTCTTGATTACAAGGAGGGAGTGTAGCGCCTTTGCGAAATTACTACAAATAAGCGAGGTTACTAGGGATTCAATTTTTAGTCTTTTGGATAGTGGGGAACTTGGGCACGATAGATATAGAGGCACGTATATGGGGAAATTGTTGGATAAGAGTTGGATTGCGTATAAGAAAATTAGAGGTATTCGAGGGATATTTAATTTCACACCAATATGGGGGAATTATTATTTTGAAGAGTTTAGGTCCATTCCGGATAGCAGATATTGGATGATAAGGGGGGTAAAATTTTTCACACAATGCACGAATTTAGATAATTTACGGAAGTTATTAGACTTTTGCACATTAAATAGAAGAGTTGATATATGTTTTTTAAGATTTTTTCAACTACAGCACGCATATAACTCGGTTGAGGACAAAAACAGGTTTAAAGTATGCACAGATGCAGGGGTAGAATTTTTATTGGGATCTTCCACTGGGAATAAGGTGGTAGCACATATGTATAGATATTTGATTCAAGGTCTCGCAGAGGGAGTTATTCATCCTAGTAAAAGAAAGTGGCAGGAACATGTGGGTGCTCTATCGGAGGCGGATTGGGAAAAATGCTATAGGAGTATTGGGTTGTCCTCCCTCTCCTGGAATCATAGAATGATACAATTTAACTTCGTGCACCAACTGTATTATTCCCCGTATAGTTTATTAAGAATGAAACTTAGAGACAATGGGTGCTGTCTGCGGTGCAACCTGGAGAATGCGGATTTCGTTCATGTGTCCTTTCTATGTAATAAAGTATATGTCTACTGGTCTAGGGTATTCTTGTATCTAGAAGAAATGTTTAAAGTAAAATTACCCCGCACTGTCTGGGTTGCTCTGCTTAGCCTTCACCAGCTTTGTAATAGGGAAAGGGGGAAAAAGTTGGTAATTAACAAGGTTCTCCTGTTGGCAAGAGTGGTTATTGCTCGAAAGTGGGGGAGTCCGACTGCCCCGTCCCCGGAAGAATTCTTAGGAGAAGTGGAGAAGTGCAAAAAATTCGAAAGATTGATGGCAGTTAAGGGAGGACATTTGGAGAAATGGAAAAAGATCTGGTGTATAGAGACTGAGAACTAGAGGAAGACAGTAAGACAGTAAAAGATCAGGTGTAGGGACAACAGAGTATGTCACTTCCTTTTTCCTCACGGCAGGGGGGATGGGTAGGTGGGTGGGTGGGATGGATGTGGAGACTTCGGGGTGGTCAATTGGGTCGCAAGCTCTTTATCTCATTATTCTATGACTGTAAAAAATGAAAATTTTAATATATATTGCTTTGTAACCCACGATATTAATGTAAATTTATTGCTATTTTCATAATAAAAATTAAAAAAAAAAAAAAAAAAAAAAAATATCCCACTACTTTGAATAATGGTCCAAATTTAATAATTAATGCACCAGAATTCTAACAAAACAGAAAGTTATTAACACAGAAAGTTACAACAACATCTGGGAATGTCCCTTGTGATGTACAGCCACTTGACATGCTCAATGGGGCTGCGGCTGCACCTTCGTTGGATTTTCCGATGTTTTCAAATTTTGCATGGCTGTGACAGGTATTTAACAGGGGATTGTGTCGCATGTGATCAGATTTTAACGATCGGGATTTAACATTAAAATTTTGTTGCAAGATAATGCACTTACATGCACCAGGAAGAAGAGGGTGAACTCCTTCGGACCTGAGCGGGGAAGCAACACATGCAGGATATTGGGCGCACGATCTTAGTGAATCGCGGCAGATGTGCATTACCGTTGGACACTCTGTCGGACTGGTAAAAAGTAAATGTGCCCAATTATGTTATGAACCCATATAAGAAACTTTTGAAACACAAGAGATATTGATAATCTGATTTCAGCAGTCAATTTCTAAGACAAATCTGGTCTTCTCTGTTGATCACCTTTCCATTGTATAAACTTTCCTTCGATCCAATATGGCGCCTTTCAAGATGGTTGCCATGTTCTGGCCTAAAAGAAAGGAAGTGTCAAATTCTCTTTAAATTAGTTTTTCATTTCTATATTAATAACCTTGTATCGTGTCCTTATGCTAAAGAAAAGTTTCCTATCTAAGGCAAACATAACCTTCCAAATCACTTGTCATAAAGTAATAAACTGGCATCTATTAAACATCTGTAGCAGAATTTATAGTCAGGATATGTCTGCAGCGTGCTCAGTGCTATCAGTTACTTGTGTTCGGAGCCTCTGATTCTCTTAACACGAAGCTTATTTCCAACCCTCAGTCTGTATGTATTATTTATACCCCTCAGTATGTTCAGTCTCAAATGAGAGATAAAAGCTATTTAAGACATCCTTGTTATAGTGATTTACAATGCGGTTCTCCTGGAAAGGACTCATCTAGGGCAGAAGAGAAATGGTCAGCGTGGTTAATGATGACTTTTATCATCAAATACATTTCCTTGACGCTCTAGGGAAAGGTGAAGATTACTCCGCACGATGGGCAGATGCCAGCTTTTAGAAGTCAAAAGAATGATTCAAAGGTTCCTTTCCGAACTACGTCCAAAACTAGAGAATCTTTCTTGTCAACCGATATATTTTTCTACACCATCCAACTGGGCTTTGTGTCCATTGATGGCTTTTATTAACTCTTTAATGCCAAGGCGGTTTTTCGTTTTTTTTGAGTTTTCATTTTTCACTCCCCACCTTCAAAAATCTATAACTTTTTTATTTTTACACGTAAAGAGCTGTGTGATGGCTTGTTTTCTGCCAAACAAATTGTACTTCATAGTGCTGGTATTTAATATTCCATGCCATGTACTGGGAAGCAGGAAAAAAATTCCAATTGCAGTGAAATTGGTGAAAAAAACCCATCTGCATCATTTTCTCGTGGGCTCAGAATTTATGGCTTTCGCTGTATGCTCCAAATGATATGTCTCCGTTATTCTTTCTGTCAGTACGATCACAGGGATACCAAATTTATATAGGTTTTATAATGTTTTAATACATTTAGAAAATTGAATACTTCCATTAGAAAAAATAATAATAATAACTTTTTCATACTTTGGTGGATGGAGCTGTGGGTGGTGTCATTTTTTTCCAAATTGACATGAGATTTTCAATGTTAATCATTTTGAGGACTGTACATTTTGATCACTTCTTATAAAAAATGTTATTTAATTTAGCAAAAAGCAACTATGGAATTTTTTTGGGGTGCTATTTTCCATTACAGGGTTAAATACCGGGAATAACTGTTATTATATTTTGATAGATCCGACATTTTGGGAAGCGGTGATACCTAACATATTTATAATGTATACTGTTTATTTATATTTATATCAGTTTTAGGAAAAGGGGGGTGATTTGAATTTTTAGGGTTTTTTCATTCATTTATTTTTTTAATTTTACCCTAGGGAAGTATATGGGGATTTTACTAATCATTTATTATAATGTGCCACTGGCACATTTTAACAACTAGTCAGAAGTCATACAGCCTCAGGTCTTACAAAAACCGTTGCTGTCATGGAGACAGACTGTTGCTCCCCAATTATGTCACGATCAAAGCCAAGATGGTGGCACCCCTTCATATATTCTCGTACATCCAGTATATATACATCATAGTACATGCACAGTATATAAACAGAATATATACAAATACATACAGCATAAACACATCATATATGCATACAGTATAAACACCTACAGTCCAAGAGTCTTCTCTTCTTCAATTCATGCTTTCATTTTCTTATTATGTGGACAGAAGGCCACAGATAAGAAGTCAGTGCCTCCCTGACACTCCGGGCCCCAGAGTGTGGCTCCTACCACAGTGGGTACGCCACTGCCGAAATGATAAATTAATAGGAATATTCAAGATTTATTTAAATTAATCATTTATATCAAAATAGTATGAGATCACTATTACTCTGCAGGGCTATATATCCCCTATATTTTTTGTACATTTATCATAGATCAGTACAAGTGAAATGTATGAACTGTATGAACTATGTGCTCATTTGCATATTTTTGCCATGTTTTCCAATTGTCACGGTACAAGTCACACATTTAAAGTTTAATCACAACTTTTCTATTCAACAGATGTTACATTCTTGCAGCTTGTACAGTCAGTAGAACTTATCCTGGGAGCCTAACACTAATGATGACAAGGAAACGCACCACTGCTAGTAAGACATATCATTTCCATTCTTGGGTGCTTTACTAGAAAGATATTTAGCTAGAGATCTTTCAGTTTTTGTTTTCTAAAAAACTAAATATCTGTTAATCCACTGGGATTCCATCAGTAAAACAGCAAAAAGTTGGAGATTGTTTTCATTTAATTATTAATGTATGACACAGGAGTAAGATAAATAACCCTTGACCCTTGCTGCCTATTTTGCTATTGTACTTACCAAAGGGTATAAAGAATTGAAGCTTTATCAGTTTACCTATAAAAAATCCCCTCCAAAATCATATTCAAATCAGTTAAAATGTGTGACTTGTGTGAAGAGCTAGACTATGATTTGTGTGTAGGCCTAGACTATGATTTGTGTAAATACCTAGACTATGATTTGTGTGAAGGCCTAGACTATGATTTGTGTAAATACCTAGACTATGATTTGTGTGAAGACCTAGACTATGATTTGTGTGTAGGCCTAGACTATGATTTGTGTGAATACCTAGACTATGATTTGTGTGTAGGCCTAGACTATGATTTATGTGAAGACCTAGACTATGATTTGTGTGAAAAGCTAGACTATGATTTGTGTGAAGGCCTAGACTATGATTTGTGTGAATACCTAGACTATGATTTGTGTGAAGGCCTAGACTATGATTTGTGTGAAGGCCTAGATTATGATTTGTGTGAAGAGCTAGACTATGATTTGTGTGAAGGCCTAGACTATGATTTGTGTGAAGACCTAGACTATGATTTGTGTGAAGACCTAGACTATGATTTGTGTGAAGACCTAGACTATGATTTGTGTGAATACCTAGACTATGATTTGTGTGAAGGCCTAGACTATGATTTGTGTGAAGGCCTAGATTATGATTTGTGTGAAGAGCTAAACTATTATTTGTGTGAAGGCCTAGACTATGATTTGTGTGAAGACCTAGACTATGATTTGTGTGTAGGCCTAGACTATGATTTGTGTGAATACCTAGACTATGATTTGTGTGTAGGCCTAGACTATGATTTATGTGAAGACCTAGACTATGATTTGTGTGAAGAGCTAGACTATGATTTGTGTGAAGGCCTAGACTATGATTTGTGTGAATACCTAGACTATGATTTGTGTGAAGGCCTAGACTATGATTTGTGTGAAGGCCTAGATTATGATTTGTGTGAAGAGCTAGACTATGATTTGTGTGAATACCTAGACTATGATTTGTGTGAAGGCCTAGACTATGATTTGTGTGAAGGCCTAGATTATGATTTGTGTGAAGAGCTAGACTACGATTTGTGTGAAGACCTAGACTATGATTTGTGTGAAGACCTAGACTATGATTTGTGTGAAGACCTAGACTATGATTTGTGTGAAGACCTAGACTATGATTTGTGTGAAGGCCTAGACTATGATTTGTTTGAAGACCTAGACAATGATTTGTGTGAAGACCTAGACTATGATTTGTGAGAAGACCTAGACTATGATTTGTGTGAAGACCTAGACTATGATTTGTGTGAAGACCTAGACTATGATTTGTGTGAAGGCCTAGATTATGATTTGTGTGAAGACCTAGACTATGATTTGAGTGAAGACCTAGACCAGTGATGGCAAACCTTTTAGAGACCGAGTGCCCAAACTACAACAAAGACCCGCTTATTTATCGCAAAGTGCCAACACAGAAATTTAATTTATGATTTATACTTCTCTGTCACAGTTTTCATTGATACCAGCACTCTGAGGACACCAATAAGGCAAAAAATAGTCCCAGGTCGAGCTGTCACTTTAAATTACCTCTGTGCACAGCAAGTCCTGGGCTGTCTGGGACTGCAGGAAGATACCTGGGGTCATCTCTGGTGATGGCCTGAGTGCCCACAGAAAGGGCTCCGAGTGCCGCCTCTGACACCAGTGCCATAGGTTAGCCATCACTGACCTAGACTATGATTTGCGTGAAGACCTAGACTATGATTTGTTTGAAGGCCTAGGCTATGATTTGTGCAAAGACCTAGACTATGATTTGTTTGAAGACCTAGACTATGATTTGTGTGAAGACCTATACTATGATTTGTGTGAACACCTACACTATAATTTGTGTGAAGACCTAGACTATGATTTGTGTGAAGGCCTAGAAAATGATTTGTGTAAAGACCTACACTATGATGTGTGTGAATACCTAGACTATGATTTGCGTGAAGACCTATACTATGATTTTTGTGATGACCTAGGCTATGATTTGTGTGAAGGCCTAGGCTATGATTTGTGCAAAGACCTAGACTATGATTTGTGTGAAGACCTAGACTATGATTTGTGTGAAGACCTAGACTATGATTTGTGTGAAGACCTAGACCATGATTTGTGTGAAGACCTAGACTATGATTTGTGTGAAGACCTAGTGTAACGTCCGTGCCTGAATGTCCCTCTATCCGCAGTTGGCGGAATACATGGCGTATTTGTGTGTGAACTGTGGCTTAATTCTTGTGTTTGGATTAACTGAGCCACACCCTGCTCCTTGCATTTCTGTCCTGCCCAGAAAGGGTTACTAGCCTGATGGACAGTTCCTCCAGTGTGCTGCTGGAGGCGTGTCCGGGATCGGCTTTAAATACCTGCCCATTCCCATCATACCTTGCTGGTTATTTTGAGTTTGACCTGTGTATATCTTGCTTGATCTTGATTTTGAGTCTGACCTGTGTATATCCCTCCTGTACCTGTATCCATCAGGCTTGCTGGTTAATTTTAGTCTTGTCCTATCTGTGTATCGAGCTCAGTTTTACCTGTCTCTGTTTATCCTGCCTTGTACCTGTATCTGTACCTGACCTGTGTATATCTGCTTGACCTGATCTGTATATTACCCGTTTGATCTTGACCTGACCTGTGTATATCCTATCTGTATCTGGATATCGGCCTGAAGTCCTGTATTCTGTGCACCAGTGTGAACACTGGTCTATTCCTGTATTCCGGTTTCCTGTTCTGTCCCGTGTCTGTATTCTGTGTACCAGTGTGATCACTGGTCTATTCCTGTATTTCGGTTTCCTGTTCAGTCCTGCGTTTGTATTCTGTGTACCAGTATGTACACTGGTCTTTACCTGTATTTCCGTTACCTGTCCGCTCCACCATCCAGCAGCTGCCAGACGAAGTAAGTGTCCCCTGTCCTGTTGTAGGGTCACTCAGGGACCGTCAGTTAGGTTCCTGATAGTGGGTTCGCCCTTATCAGGGCGGTTTATCTGCTTTAGGCAGGGCCTTAGCCCGCAGGGACGTCGCAGGGTGAGTTCGCCATCACTTACGTAGTCTGACAGCTAGCGCCAAGTCTGGTTGTGGTTGCGCGTTTGCTGGACGGGTGCTGACATAATAACCAGCCTTACCTACACTATGGAGGCCATGGAAGCTGTTGTTGCTCAGGTACAGAGTCTGGCTCACATGTTGCAGAATCTGTCTGAATGTGTGCAGCAGCAGGAACAGCGCCTCCCTTTGATTTCTGGTCAGACTGTGTATGAGCCGAAGGTTAAGCTTTCTTATCTCTTCGCTGGAGACATTTTTCCCTTCAGGGAGAGTTGCAAGCTGTATTTCTGCCTTAGGTCCCAGTCTTCTGCTAATGATGCCCAGAGGGTAGGCATCATGTCACTTCTTCGTGGAAGCCCTCCTCCCAACCTCTATGGGAATAGTGAGGGTCCGGTGGCCCCTCATAAAAGGGGGGGTACTGTAACGTCCGTGCCTGAATGTCCCTCTATCCGCAGTTGGCGGAATACATGGCGTATTTGTGTGTGAACTGTGGCTTAATTCTTGTGTTTGGATTAACTGAGCCACACCCTGCTCCTTGCATTTCTGTCCTGCCCAGCAAGGGTTACTAGCCTGATGGACAATTCCTCCAGTGTGCTGCTGGAGGCGTGTCCGGGATCTGCTTTAAATACCTGCCCATTCCCATCATACCTTGCTGGTTATTTTGAGTCTGACCTGTGTATTTCTCTCCTGTACCTGTATCCATCAGTCTTGCTGGTTAATTTTAGTCTTGTCCTATCTGTGTATCGAGCTCAGTTTTACCTGTCTCTGTTTATCCTGCCTTGTACCTGTATCTGTTCCTGACCTGTGTATATCTGCTTGACCTGACCTGTATATTACCCGTTTGATCTTGACCTGACCTGTGTATATCCTATCTGTATCTGGATATCTGCCTGAATTCCTGTTTATATCTGTCCCTGTCTCAGTCCTGTGTCTGTATTCTGTGCACCAGTGTGATCACTGGTCTATTCCTGTATTCCGGTTTCCTGTTCAGTCCTGCGTTTGTATTCTGTGTACCAGTATGTTCACTGGTCTTTACCTGTATTTCCGTTACCTGTCCGCTCCACCATCCAGCAGCTGCCAGACGAAGTAAGTGTCCCCTGTCCTGTTGTAGGGTCACTCAGGGACCGTCAGTTAGGTTCCTGATAGTGGGTTCGCCCTTATCAGGGCGGTTTATCTGCTTTAGGCAGGGCCTTAACCCGCAGGGACGTCGCAGGGTGAGTTCGCCATCACTTACGTAGTCTGACAGCTAGCGCCAAGCCTGGTTGTGGTTGCGCGTTTGCTGGACGGGTGCTGACACCTAGACTATGATTTGTGTGAATACCTAGACTATGATTTGTGTGAAGGCCTAGGCTATGAGTTGTGTGAAGACCTAGACTATGATTTGTGTGAATACCTAGGCTATGATTTGTGTGAAGGCCTAGGCTACGAGTTGTGTGAAGACCTAGACTACGAGTTGTGTGAAGACCTAGACTACGAGTTGTGTGAAGACCTAGACTACGAGTTGTGTGAAGACCTAGACTACGAGTTGTGTGAAGACCTAGACTACGAGTTGTGTGAAGACCTAGACTACGAGTTGTGTGAAGACCTAGACTACGAGTTGTGTGAAGACCTAGACTACGAGTTGTGTGAAGACCTAGACTACGAGTTGTGTGAAGACCTAGACTACGAGTTGTGTGAAGACCTAGACTACGAGTTGTGTGAAGACCTAGACTACGAGTTGTGTGAAGACCTAGACTACGAGTTGTGTGAAGACCTAGACTACGAGTTGTGTGAAGACCTAGACTACGAGTTGTGTGAAGACCTAGACTACGAGTTGTGTGAAGACCTAGACTACGAGTTGTGTGAAGACCTAGACTACGAGTTGTGTGAAGACCTAGACCACTGATGGCGAACCTTTTAGAAGCCGAGTGCCCAAAATGCAACCCAAACCCTTCGGACTTGAAGTGAAGTGCCAACACAAAAATTTAACTAGAATAACAAGGTTTTAATTGAGAAAACGAGCCATAGAGAGACGCCCCCCCCATATACGTAATATAGTATAAAATGCATACAGCTTGTCACCATGTAGTATAAAATGCATACAGCTTGTCGCCATGTAGTATAAAATGCATACAGAATGCCGCCATGTAGTATAAAATGCATACAGAATGCCGCCAAGTAGTATAAAATGCATACAGAATGTCGCCAAGTAGTATAAAATGCATACAGAATGCCGCCATGTAGTATAAAATGCATACAGAATGCCGCCAAGTAGTATAAAATGCATACAGAATGCCGCCATGTAGTATAAAATGCATACAGCTTATCGCCATGTAGTATAAAATACATACAGAATATATATATATATTATATATGTATGTATACACATATAAACACCTACATATACACATCACATACATATACACCCACATATGCACATCACATACATATACACATCACATACATATACACATACATATACACATTACATACATATACACATACATATACACATTACATACACATACATATACACAGATAAACTTACTTTATTTTCTTTTATTCTACAGGAAGGTTCTCCAGGAATGCATGCAGGTTACGCTGTATGCATTCTCCACTCCCACCTGGAGCGGAGGAGAGGGGGGGCTACGGAGCGGAGGAGAGGGGGGGCTACGGAGCGGAGGAGAGGGGGGGCTACGGAGCGGAGGAGAGGGGGGGCTACGGAGCGGAGGAGGGGGGGGGCTACGGAGCGGAGGAGAGGGGGGCTACGGAGCGGAAGAGAGGGGGGCTACAGAGCGGAGGAGAGGGGGGCTACGGAGCGGAGGAGAGGGAGGCTACAGAGCGGAGGAGAGGGGGGCTACGGAGCGGTAGAGAGGGGAGCTATGGAGCGGAGGAGAGGGGGGCTACGGAACGGGACAGAGGGAGCAAAGCAGTGCGGAGCGGACCGGGACAGAGTAGAGCGGACAGGGAGGGAGCAGAGCAGAGCGGAGCGGCCCGGGATAATTAATGCGCATGCGCGGTTTCTATGGGAGCGACTGAAACTTTCAGCGCTTCCCAAGTTACCGCGCATGCGCAAAAACTCTGCGGTTCTGTCTATGGAGCGGCGCGTAGTTCCGCCGCTCGCATAGACCAAATTTTTACGGGCAGAGGCTTACTGGCGATGGTACGGGTGCCAACAGAAAGGGCTTCGCGTGCCGTCTGTGGCACGCGTGCCATAGGTTTGCCATCGCTGACCTAGACTATGATTTGTGTGAAGGCCTAGCCTATTATTTGTGTGAAGACCTAGACTATGATTTGTGTGAAGGCCTAGCCTATTATTTGTGTGAAGACCTAGACTATGATTTGTGTGAAGACCTAGACTATGATTTGTGTGAAGACCTAGACTATGATTTGTGTGAAGGCCTAGCCTATTATTTGTGTGAAGACCTAGCCTATGATTTGTGTGAAGGCCTAGCCTATGATTTGTGTGAAGACCTAGACTATGATTTGTGTGAAGACCTACACTATAATTTGTGTAAAGACCTAGACTATGATATGTGTGAAGACCTACACTATGATTTGTGTGAAGACCTACACTATAATTTGTGTGAAGACCTAGACTATGATTTGTGTGAAGACCTAGACTATGATTTGTGTGAAGACCTAGACTATGATTTGTGTGAAGACCTAGACTATGATTTGTGTGAAGGCCTAGCCTATTATTTGTGTGAAGGCCTAGACAATGATTCGTGTAAAGACCTAGATTATAATTTGTGTGAAGACCTAGACTATGATTTGTGTGAAGGCCTAGACAATTATTTGTGTAAAGACCTAGATTATAATTTGTGTGAAGACCTAGACCACGAGTTGTGTGAAGACCTAGACCACGAGTTGTGTGAAGACCTAGACCACGAGTTGTGTGAAGACCTAGACCACTGATGGCGAACCTTTTAGAAGCCGAGTGCCCAAAATGCAACCCAAACCCTTCGGACTTGAAGTGAAGTGCCAACACAAAAATTTAACTAGAATAACAAGGTTTTAATTGAGAAAACGAGCCATAGAGAGACGCCCCCCCCATATACGTAATATAGTATAAAATGCATACAGCTTGTCACCATGTAGTATAAAATGCATACAGCTTGTCGCCATGTAGTATAAAATGCATACAGAATGCCGCCATGTAGTATAAAATGCATACAGAATGCCGCCAAGTAGTATAAAATGCATACAGAATGTCGCCAAGTAGTATAAAATGCATACAGAATGCCGCCATGTAGTATAAAATGCATACAGAATGCCGCCAAGTAGTATAAAATGCATACAGAATGCCGCCATGTAGTATAAAATGCATACAGCTTATCGCCATGTAGTATAAAATACATACAGAATATATATATATATTATATATGTATGTATACACATATAAACACCTACATATACACATCACATACATATACACCCACATATGCACATCACATACATATACACATCACATACATATACACATACATATACACATTACATACATATACACATACATATACACATTACATACACATACATATACACAGATAAACTTACTTTATTTTCTTTTATTCTACAGGAAGGTTCTCCAGGAATGCATGCAGGTTACGCTGTATGCATTCTCCACTCCCACCTGGAGCGGAGGAGAGGGGGGGCTACGGAGCGGAGGAGAGGGGGGGCTACGGAGCGGAGGAGTGGGGGGGGCTACGGAGCGGAGGAGAGGGGGGGCTACGGAGCGGAGGAGGGGGGGGCTACGGAGCGGAGGAGAGGGGGGCTCCGGAGCGGAAGAGAGGGGGGCTACAGAGCGGAGGAGAGGGGGGCTACGGAGCGGAGGAGAGGGGGGGCTACGGAGCGGAGGAGGGGGGGGCTACGGAGCGGAGGAGAGGGGGGCTACGGAGCGGAAGAGAGGGGGGCTACAGAGCGGAGGAGAGGGGGGCTACGGAGCGGAGGAGAGGGAGGCTACAGAGCGGAGGAGAGGGGGGCTACGGAGCGGTAGAGAGGGGAGCTATGGAGCGGAGGAGAGGGGGGCTACGGAACGGGACAGAGGGAGCAAAGCAGTGCGGAGCGGACCGGGACAGAGTAGAGCGGACAGGGAGGGAGCAGAGCAGAGCGGAGCGGCCCGGGATAATTAATGCGCATGCGCGGTTTCTATGGGAGCGACTGAAACTTTCAGCGCTTCCCAAGTTACCGCGCATGCGCAAAAACTCTGCGGTTCTGTCTATGGAGCGGCGCGTAGTTCCGCCGCTCGCATAGACCAAATTTTTACGGGCAGAGGCTTACTGGCGATGGTACGGGTGCCAACAGAAAGGGCTTCGCGTGCCGTCTGTGGCACGCGTGCCATAGGTTTGCCATCGCTGACCTAGACTATGATTTGTGTGAAGGCCTAGCCTATTATTTGTGTGAAGACCTAGACTATGATTTGTGTGAAGGCCTAGCCTATTATTTGTGTGAAGACCTAGACTATGATTTGTGTGAAGACCTAGACTATGATTTGTGTGAAGACCTAGACTATGATTTGTGTGAAGGCCTAGCCTATTATTTGTGTGAAGACCTAGCCTATGATTTGTGTGAAGGCCTAGCCTATGATTTGTGTGAAGACCTAGACTATGATTTGTGTGAAGACCTACACTATAATTTGTGTAAAGACCTAGACTATGATTTGTGTGAAGACCTACACTATGATTTGTGTGAAGACCTACACTATAATTTGTGTGAAGACCTAGACTATGATTTGTGTGAAGACCTAGACTATGATTTGTGTGAAGACCTAGACTATGATTTGTGTGAAGACCTAGACTATGATTTGTGTGAAGGCCTAGCCTATTATTTGTGTGAAGGCCTAGACAATGATTCGTGTAAAGACCTAGATTATAATTTGTGTGAAGACCTAGACTATGATTTGTGTGAAGGCCTAGACAATTATTTGTGTAAAGACCTAGATTATAATTTGTGTGAAGACCTAGACTATGATTTGTGTGAAGACCTACACTATAATTTGTGTGAAGACCTAGACTATGATTTGTGTGAAGACCTAGACTATGATTTGTGTGAAAACCTAGACTATGATTTGTGTGAATACCTAGACTATGATTTGTGTGAAGACCTATACTATGATTTTTTGTGATGACCTAGCCTATGATTTGTGTGAAGACCTAGACTATGATTTGTGTGAAGGACTAGGCTATGATTTGTGCAAAGGCCTAGGCTATGATTTGTGTGAAGACCTAGACTATAATTTGTGTGAAGGCCTAGACCACGATTTGTGTGAAGACCTAGGCTATGATTTGTGCAAAGACCTAGACTATGATTTGTGCAAAGACCTAGACTATGATTTGTGCAAAGACCTAGACTATGATTTGTGTGAAGACCTAGATTATGATTTGTGTGAAGGCCTAGATTATGATTTGTGTGAAGGCCTAGACTATGATTTGTGTGAAGACCTAGACTATGATTTGTGTGAAGACCTAGACTATGATTTTGATTACCTGTTTTTGCAAACACAACCAGTAGATCAGCCAGCCAAGACCAACCTACCATGTTGGCTCAAGGTTAAGGAACAAGGTTCCCTAAAACTCAAGTTACAAACGTTTTAGTTTCCAAAATTCTCACATTAAAGATTTGTAGGTGTGGGACCATAATCAACCAAACATTATGTATTTTATGGTCAGGACAACAATATTTAAACATATTGACAGAAGTTGAAAAAGGTTTGTGATCAGCCATATTTTCCATGTGTTCATGTTCTTTAGACACTAGAACAAGGTTCACATTTGCCCTGTAAACATTTTGCACATAATTTTATATATTCCCTATGTATCTCACTGGTATGTTCACTTTGCCTTTATCTCAGCCTTATGTCAGCTTCATTGCTTTAAAGTTATGGAACATCAATGAATCTTCACTAAAGGGCATATTCATTAAAATTCAATTTATTACATAAAATATCATATTCTATAGAATGCTCTGGAGGGTTATCCATGTTCCTTCCAGCTTTTAAATGTTTTTTTCCATCAATGAAATATTTTATTAGATAATAAATCATTTGGTGTCATTGAAGAATTCCCACATCTATATAAAAGTATGTAGTAGAAGGCTCCCTAGAAGATGTCAAAGTTTTGTTTCATTTGTTGGTCAAAGAGGAACCTTTAAGTGAATGGATCTTCCCAGCGAAATGAAACACAAAGTAGTTCAAGAAATGACACCAGAAAAATTACAAAAGTTACAAAAGTAATCACTGGAGATGAGCGAGCACTAAAATGATCGAGTGCTCGTTATTAGAGACAAACTTTTCCCGATGCTCGAGTGCTTGTCTGGAATAACGAGCCCTATTGAAGTCAATGGGAGACTCGAGCATTTTTCACTGAAAGAACACATTGCAAGAAGAACACTGAAGAACACATTGCAGATGTTTGCAGATGTTTTCACTGAAAGAACACTGAAGAACACATTGCAGATGTTTCCGTACATCTAACTTATCCGAAGACACGCGTGCAGAACGGTGTTCTTCACAATAGTATGTGAAGAATAATATGCGTGAAGAACACATTGCAGATGTTTCCATACATTTGAGACAATTTGCATTTTCATTCTGCTCAATCAATCAAGCTGATAATTTCAAAGTCTAAAATAATCCCAAAAATAGTTCTGCAGAGAAAGACACAAGTTTTTAACTGATGATGTACCAAAGTTCTTGAACATTTTGGGACTTTTGATAATATAGGTCTCAAAATCATCAGGGCTGAAAATACTGTCCATTCTTCATCTACAGAAGGCGTTCCATCTGTTAGGATTACCTTATATATTAGATATAGTAGATTTGGAATTTGATATTTGCTTTACATTCAATCCTTTCAACAAAAGGCTTTCATGTGGACTTCTTAGCTGATTTATTCCTTTTTTGTTTTTGGATATTTGACATATAACATGATCTTAAAACATGATTTTATCAATGTTTTCTCTAAGTTAAAGTTTGCACATGTGATTACTTTGATTTGATTATAAAAATGTCAAATAAAACCTAAAGAACCTGAAGAGTACCATTAAAGGACTTATACGACCAGGATCAAGGATTATAAACTAAGCACACTGACATACTGGTGTGTCCCCCCTCTGGCAGGATCGTCTCTTCTTTAGCTTATGCGAATGAGACTGTTAGGTGTTATTGGGGCCTGGAGCCCCTCAGGCTCATTTGCATAATTTTTAAAGTCTTTTTTTTCTTAAGCACAAGGGCATAAGAGGTTTAAAGAAGAGCAGAACCAGTCAGAGGGGACACACACCAGTATGTCAGTGTGCTGGTAGATGCCTTTTCATATTTTTATTAATGGCCTCAAAGAGGGTTTACACAGTAGAGTTTCAATATTTGCAGATGATATTAACTCTGTAAAGTAATGAATACAGAATAGGATAGTATAATATTACAGAGGAGTTTGTAAAAACTGGAGGTCTGGGCTGACAAATGTAGTGTCATCAAAATATCAGTGAGCCATCAATAGGCAAATGACCCAAAAATTGGTCTCTGTGCTGCTTCTCTAATTCTTTTTAATTAATAGTTTAATAGTTTTAATAGTCAATGAATTCATTGAATGTGGTGAATATAAGTGGATAAGGAAACGTTTTCTGTTGTAAAGTAGGCCCAAGTTAAGCTCAAGATTCCACACTATACCCACGTATGCCAAGCGTTCCTAGACATCCCCCAATGTGTATGCCAAAGTCCCAGCCTGAGCCGAAACGTCCACTATAAAACTGTTTGTTATGAATAAAAAACTGCATTATCTACAAGAGGTAGTGCAAAGAGGTTTTCCTACGAAGGAAAGTTAGGCCATATCCACTGAGACCCCCGCAGATCGTGAAAAAGAGGGGTTCGTCGCTCCGTCAGATTAATGGAGCAGACAGCCGTGCATTCATTTCTATGGAGCTGACGGAAATCAGTGAGCGCAGAGCTCGCCAATTTACGTCAGATCCATAAAGATTAGTGGAGCAGAACGGTCATGCGCGGCAGTCTGCTCCATTAATTTGACGAAGCGACAAACCCCTCGTTTTCGCGATCTGCGGGTGTCTCAGCACTGAGACCACCACTGATGAGCAAGTTAGGCCCTATCCAAAGGATAGCTTTCCTTTGTGGAAAAAACTCTTTAATGGGGTTGTCAAGTTTCCACAAAATATTAATGTTTATAAAATGAAAGGTTCTGCAATTTTCCATTATCATATAGGAAGCTTCAATGTTTAGTCCCTGTGAATGGTCATTAAGCTGGAAAATTTTGACATTTTATCCCCGCCATTACTTTATCATGCCCCATCTCTGACATAAGTATCATCTACCACATCTCAATTATGCAAAGTTTTTTTATAGAAATTTGGGATCCCAATTAAACTAAAAATGTTGGTATATGCCGCTATTATACCCTTTAGAAGGCATATCAAATTAACACAGCTTCAGCATCAAATATGGGTAATAAAGACACATCCTATATAAATTACTTATTGACATACAAAAACTAAAAACTAGATCTAATTTATTTATCTAGGGATATTTGATTCTTCCCATTGCTACCTCCAGGTATATCTTACATGACACATTGCACTTTCTTAACAAGTAATTTTGATGGAAAAAACATATCCATAGATCTGAGGAAATCAGCTTCTTGCTATACATCAAGATAGATGTATCTGCCAGCTGGGGCTAATGCTTATATACCCTGTTTCCCCTAAAATAGGACATCCCCCGAAAATAAGACCTAGTACAATTTTGTTGAATCTTAGAAATATAAGGCCTCCCCTGAAAATAAGACCTAGTGGCAGTCATTGCTACATCTCACCCCAAGCTGTACATTAGTATTAATAGATTTTTTAGCTGCTACAAGGGGTTGTGACATGGGTGAAGAATTGCGGAATAAAATCACTGACTGTTGCAGGACAAATGCGCTACAAGCAGCTACCTGGACATGAAGTGGTCATTTAAGAAAAGTGCTATTACTAAACATGAGAGACTGGGGCCAAATATTCCAATAGTTCAGAGTTTGGAAAGTTATAAGGATGTTTTAGAAGTTGATTTTTAAACATTTTTTAAACGTAAATTCTTGTTCATGGAAAAATAAGAATCCCCTGAAAATAAGACCTAGTGCCTCTTATAGAGCAAAAATTAATATAAGACACTGTCTTATTTTCGGGGAAACAGGGTAATAATGACAGCGTGGTAGCAGCTTTGAATATTGGCCAGCAATACATTGCCTACGCAAGAGGTGGATTATATTATGACCCACTGCCACCGAGTTACGTGAGGTTTAATGATCTGTTTTATGACATCCGAACCGTTACATATTAGATCTCAGCATTATAACGTCTTGAGACTATGACAAGGATGACGTATCATTCTTCCTTACAGCAATTCCCAGATGGAAAAACAATGCCATTAACCATTTCACTCCAGGCTCCCATAGCAGCTGTGCATCCCATTAGATGCAATAGTCGGGAGCATTATAGCGGGACTGATAATGGAAGCTAAGATTGTTGAATTTGTTATGAATACAATCCAGCATGTTAATCTGCGAGATAAAGAGAAACCAGAGTTATTCAGATTAGAAAGGGATTCCAATGTAATGTCAGATTAAAATATCAATTCAATAGCGGGCAATTTGTCTGTGAAATGTTCGGAGCATGTAAATCTCTTTTACTTTTGTGCTTCAAGCACTTTCAGCCTTAGGACTCGGATTAATAGAAATTGCATTGCTGCTTTTTATGTCGATTAAAAAATAAGGTCATAACCCTTCAGTGAACTAATGATCCATTGCTCTGAATGTGGAGAGACCATCAATATTAAGCCATGGATAACACCTTTAAGTGAGATGTTGATAATTTGTTAGACAATGGCTAAAAAGCTATCCAGATAATGATGGGTCCTATGTGTTAGGTCTCTTTCATTTAATTTTACTCTATGGTAAATGTTTTCACAGGAATGTCGGAGGTACTCAGAGTCCGAGAAAGCAGCCCCCTCCTGCTCTGAGTAAAAGCTTTAGCAGCCTCCTGGTTAGATACTACAGCAGTAACTCAGAAGTGCAGGATCTTGGGTGTACTTATTAGGGTAAGGATTCATGTAAATGGCTGTGTGCTCGACCGGCCCGGATCCCAGCAATCACAAGGCCGAGAGGAGGAGGTGGGAGGATGAGCGCTCATCCCACCTCTGAGCGGCTAAGCAGATGAGCGGCTGCGCCGCAAATCTACCAGGCTGTAGGACATGTCCTATATTTTGTGGCACAATGTGCCACACTATGTGTGGTCACCGCACTGTAACCAGGAGCCAAAAAAGTTGATGGAGGCAGTGATCTGGTCAAAAATCATGCAACCAGATCATTGCCCCCAAAATGGCAAGATAAGGAACCACTCCACTTGCCCCATCCTATATACCACAGCAAATATTCTCACCTTGTACAATGCCCCATTACCCCTCCCCTCTTATTGTGGTCTCTTTTTCTGCCCCACCTCTTATTATGAACCAGTCTCTGCATCCCCCTCCCCTTTCATTGGTCCCCATTTCTCTGCTCCACTTTCTTATTATTCCCCTTATCTTCTCTTTTTATTTTGCCCCCTCTCTGCTCACCTTCCTTATACCCCCCACTCCCCTTCTTGTTGTGCTTCCCCTTTTATTGTGACCCCCTTTCGCCCCCCTTCCTTATTATGATCCCTCTCTTATTGTGCCCACCACTCTGCTGTCCTTTTTATTGTGCTCCCCTTCCTTATTATGCTTCCCTCTCTGCTTCACTTTTCATTGTGCCCTTTCTCTGCTCCCATTTTTATTGTACTCCCCCTCTCTGCCCTAAGCTCCCCCTCTTATTGTGCTCCACCTTTCTGCTCCCCTTCCTTATTATAGTACCTCTCTGCTCCCCTTTTTATTGTGCCCCATTTCTGCTCCCCTTCTTATTGTGCCCCCCTATCTGCTCCCCTTCTTATTGTGTCACCCTCTCCGCTCCCCTTCTTATTGTGCTCCCTCTTTCTGCTTCCCTTCCTTAGAATGCCTCCCTGTCTGCTCCCCCTCTTATGGCCCCTCTTTGTTGAATACAAGAGGCCGGCCTACCTCTTCCTCTGTACTACAGCAGTCTGATGACACACTGTGATGGCGTCACTGCGCCTGCCAATCTCTGCTGTGTACAGACATGGCAGAGACCCAGCGGTGATACAGAGATCTAAACGCTCTGTTTATCACCATAGCAATTCATCCAACTCTATTGGCGACTGGAGGACGCCGATGGAGTAGATGCCCTGGCCTATACCTCTCGTCAGGCATCACTGTGTGTATAATACCTGTTCTGTGACATCACTGTGTGTATACTGTAGTTCCTGTGCTGTGACATCACTGTGTACATTATCTCAGTACTGTGACATCACTTTGTGTAATATCCCTGTACTGTGACATTACTCGTGTATAGATATATATAGCACACAATAATACTATTACCTAGGTGCCAGACTAGGACCTAGACAGAGAGAATTGAAATAACACAAAAAAGGCAGCAGTCAAGGATTTAAAGTGAAAAAATGACTGTTCTTTATTCACAATAAGTCACAACGTATCCGCCCCTAGTGGCTGAAGCCTTCCATAGTTCCCTTTTTTGTGCTCTCTATATATAGGGGCTATAGGGGTAGCTATTCTTTCATTATTCATTTTGTGTCATATACATGTATAAAAGATTCCCAATAAGTGGTTTCTGCAATGACCTCTCAAACCATGGCACATCACTGACTAATCCCAGCAAGTACAGTTCATTATCAAATTATAAACTCCAGGGCCACATACTGTATGTACCTCGAAGGTACAGTGACCTGCATTATAAACATGCCTGTCATGAGTAGATCTGTGGCCTCCATTTTTATTGATTTGAAAACACACAAAGAGAAGAAAAAGGTTGAAGGGCCTGAACATTTTTTTATTTTGGGTCTTGCTTTAGAATTTTGAGAATAGATATTTTTTTATCTATAGTAAAATAGAGTAAGCCCTTAACTTTTTAACAAACAAATACAACTAGTACTTCATATAGCCACAGATAGTGGATTATAATATAGGCGTTTTGGGTGGTAGCTCGAGACCCATACCTTCCAGGGAGCCCTTGGCCACCCAACACATTTTATAATCAGAAGGACCTTCACTAATAAAATCCTTGTACATCTGTTCCTGCTCTCAATACATATCTACACAAGAGGCTTTGAAGCTCCTCCAAAGGTCCTGAAACCACAGATTGGGACCCATCCTCAATCTGGCTAGAGACCTGAGTTGTAATACATTGTGCCAGTTAAAAAGATATGCTTTTTTAACCAACCACCCTTCAAGTTTGTGGCCGCATATAAGTCCCAATAGATGGCTATGGCACCCGGCGGCACTAAGGTGCAAACACCTGTGGCACCATATCGTGCACAAGGAAAGACAGAGCATTATTTTTTTTCTAGTGTGTGTTTACGTCTGTTTAATGTTTCATCCTTTTTAATTGTAAGCACTGTCCCTTTTATATTAAATGTTCATTTAATAAGAGCCTTCTTGTGTTCTAACAATTCCATACCTCTGAGGACACACTGGGGCACATTTACTTACCCGGTCCAGTCGCGATCCAGCGGCGCGTTCTCTGCTCTGGATTCGGGTCCGGCCGGGATTTATGAATGTAGTTCTTCCGCCGTCCACCAGGTGGCGCTGCTGTGCTGAAAGTCATCTCATCGCGCCGGAATGCACCACCTCGGACCAGGTGAAGGTAAGCGCTCCCCAAGCGACACTCTTTCGGTTTTTAAATGCGGCGGTTTTTCCGAATACGTCGGGTTTTCGTTCGGCCACGCCCCCCGATTTCCGTCGCGCGCATGCCGGCGCCGATGCGCCACAATCCGATCGCGTGCACCACAATCCCTGGGCAATTCAGGTACAATCGGCGCAAATCGGAAATATTCGGGTAACACGTCGGGAAAACGCGAATCGGGCCCTTAGTAAATGACCCCCACTATCTACATTGATTTCTTAATTTGTGACTGTAATCTAATATTGTTGCATAACATATTTTAGGTGTCTTGTCAGCCTATATATGTATCACTCAGGTTCTTGGAGGGCGGAGAGCTGTCAGATTACAGTCCAGTTAGATCCAGTCAGCGAGCAGCAAGGTTCCTGAAAAGCCAAAAAAGTTTTTATTCTCCAGATTTCACCACCCTGTCATAAGATAACAATTAGCCAGTTTTAGGTACAAGGGGAATAATTTATTATGTAAATGTACTCTCTGAATACCATAGGCCTCCTATTGAGATCCTGTGTTGCGCCTTTATAGTGCCATATGATTCTACAGTATTATGGAGGATTTGCAATTTGCGTTTTAATAGGATTTAGATAAAGATAAAACAAGAAAAGTGTAATGCCACACTATAATTCTCTGTTAATTTATAACCCGCTGTTGTGAAAATTCTTTTGTATGGCTTTTGGGGAAATGGGAACAGACAGGATCCTGTGCATTTATTAAAATTTACCAGCTGTGAGGGTTTCCTTTGCTTCAAAGGGTGTAATATACAGTGAGCGGAACTTTCCATGCGACCATTCAAATAAAATGTTAAAGACAACATCTGACTGATAAAGGAATACAGACGGATATTCCCATTGCCTCTCCATTATAAAATTTGATCACACACGGGCATTTTATTCCAGGAGCTGCGACCACAGAGATATGGTAATAGCTGCACTGCCATCTGTTTTCCACTGTGATCAAAGCTCACCGCTCTAAAAACAATGGAGGCTTTATAATAAAGGAGGACGGACCTAAATCAGTAACTTATTATGAGATTATTTGGCACAATCATAATATGAAGAATGTGTGACAATGCATAGGAAGATACTGGTGTAGAATGATGGATTATCAGGCTCAGGAATCATACCGCATTATTCCCAATGACTAAGGGTCATAACAACCATCTAGTTATTCAACCAGATATATTTTGACAAGAGTAGAGAACATCTGCTGCCAGCTACAAAGCAGACTGAGGGCTGTCGGGTGAGATCAGTTTCTTGGCATCGACATACTGTCAGTCAATCGCAGCAGAATGTAGCAGGACCTAATGACTTGTTTCATATCAGTGTCCATATCGTATTGTTATAGATCTAATCCACTGTTTTCTTATTTGTTGTACTTATGCTCTTTGTTCTCAACTACAACTACAGTCATGACCAAAAGTTTTGAGAATGACACCACAAATATTATATTGTCACATGATCTGTTGTCCTCTGGTTTTTATGTGTGTTTGTCAGATGTTTTTATCCCATACAGAAATACAAGTGCAATCATATTATTAGTAACAAAAGCTTTTATTGACAGTTAGAATGAGTTACTGCAGCAAGTCAATATTTGCAGTGTTGACCCTTCTTCTTCAGGACCTCTGCAATTCTCCCTGCAATTCTCCTCTGCGATTCTCTCTGGCAGCTCTCAATCAACTTCTGGGCCAAATCCTGACTGATAGCCGTCCATTCTTGCACAATCGATGCTTGCATTTTGTCACAATTTTTAGGTTTTTGTTTGTCCACCCTTCTCTTGATGATTGACCACAAGTTGTCAATGGGATTAAGATCTGGGGAGTTTCCAGGCCATGGACCCAAAATCTCTATGTTTTGTTCCCTGAGCCATTTAGTTATCACCTTTGCTTTATGGCAAGGGGCTCCACCATGCTGGAAAAGGCATTGTTGATCACCAAACTGCTCTTGGAGGGTTGGGAGAAGTTGCTCTTGGAGGACATTCTGGTGCCATTCTTTATTCATGGATGTGTTTTTAGGCAAGACTGTGAGAGAGCCGATTCACTTGGCTGAGAAGCCACCCCACACATGAATGGTTGCAGGATGCTTTACAGTTGGGATGAGACAAGACTGGTGGTATCGCTCACCTTGTCTTCTCCCAACAAGCTGTTCCAGATGCTCCAAACAATCGGAAAGGGGATTCATCAGAGAAAATGACTTTACCCCAGTCCTCAGCAGTCCACTCCCTGTATCTTTTGCAGAATATCAGTCTGTCCCTGATGATATTAGGCTTATGCTGTGCTAATGAAAGGAGGTATCAAGACTGTGATGAAAAATACTGCTCTTCATTTATTCCATTGAGTCACATGGTCCATTCCAGAGTAAGAATAAAAAGTATTTTACATTGTGGCTCAGAAAAAGCTATTATTTATCTACCTTTTATCTAATAAATATGTCTATCTATCTACTCAGCATCTCCTGTTCAATATTATGCTCCTGGGAGATAGTACACTATGCACAATTTCCTCAGCTCTTTTTGCCCAGCACTTCCAGCTCTATAACATGCTGCCTGCAGATAGAACACAATGGGGGTCATTTACAAAGGGCCCGATTCGCGTTTTCCCGACGTGTTATTCGAATATTTCCGATTTGCGCCGATTTCCCCTGTATTGCCCCGGGATTTTGGCGCACACGATCGGATTGTGGCGCATCGGCGCTGGCATGCACGCGACGGAAATCGGGGGGCGTGGCCGAACGAAAACCTGACAGATTCGGAAAAACCGCCGCATTTAAAAGACAAAAAGTGTTGCGGGTCTTGCACTTACCTTCACCAGGCATAGGCCGGTGAACTTCAGGGCATTCCAGTGGACCTCGGGGAACTTTAGCGCAGCAGCGCCACCTGGTGGACGTAGGAGGAACTACCTTAGTGAATCCCGGCCGGACCCGAATCCACCGCAGAGAACGCACCGCTGGATCGTGAATGGACCGGGTAAGTAAATCTGCCCCTATGTGCAATCTCCACAGATACTCCTGCTCTATAACACTATGTACAACCAGCTTAGCTAGACCTGCTCTATTACATGCTGACTGGACTGCATGTATAACATTACAGGTTCCCTAAAACATCTGCTAGTAATAATAATAATAATAGTAATATAGTTTATGATTGTTATAGTTTTTAAGATGATCATAGAATAATACTGTTACACAATATTAAATAGAATACAAATGAATAAAGATGAAACATTAACATATTTCTACTCTAATTTGTACTCTGTATGAAAACTGATGGAGATATTGCATGAAATAGTATCATGCAGTATCTGGTATTAGAATAAAGTTGCTGGGCTGTATTTCCCTGAAAAGATTTTATGCATCTTGTATATTAAAGGCACAACTTTATATCTCTGCAGGGATCTCTTTATCTGTTCTGGACATTGCTATTCAAGCAAACTGCAATGAAACAAGATGCTTCAAGTCCCTGAACGTACAATATACAGGACACCAATGTGCTGATCATTATGATGATGGCATTACCTACTGGAACATGTCTTCGTGTTACATTTTAATAAAGATGTTTACAGTCTTACAGACTAATGTCCTAATGATCACGGTTGGTAATTAACCTTACAATCCTCTTCCGTTGTCTTGGTTTCCTAGCAACTTGTTGAAACTTAGAGTGACTTCAGCGATTCTCTGGTTCAGCTTCAGATTCTGATATCACAATTATTATATGTTGCATAGCAATGAAATCACCAGGGCATCCAGAAAAATTTAGAAAAATCGCCTAGAGTCAGGTACATCTTAAGAATTAGATTTTTCCTATTTGCATCAAAAGTCGGAGTGACACGGTTACATCCACTGCCATTACCAAGGTCTTATTAATATGGGACGCAGTGATGAAGCAACTATCTATATTACTTTCATGTATCCATAAGTGGTCAATCTCTAATGCACAGTACATTTTCCTTCATACTCCAACCTCAGGAATAAAATGTAAATTTTATTTCCAGTACTTATTAAAAAAAATACAAAACATCTATCTAAAAAGGTACAAATGAAATAGTGTGGTCTGCGATGTATAGCATAAAGTAGGTTTTTGCATCAAAATGAAAAATGTCTTGCAAGATATATAAAAGGATAGAGTGCAGTACAGTTCATGTAGCACAGGTAGACCACAATACAATACATGTAGTGCAGGTAAAGAGTAGTACAGTACATGTAGTGCAGGTAGAGAGCAGTACAGTACATGTAGTACAAGTAGAGGGCAGTACAGTACATGTAGTACAGGTAGAGGGCAGTACAGTACATGTAGTACAGGTAGAGAGCAGTACAGTACATGTAGGACCAGTAGGGAGCAGTACAGTACATGTAGTACAGGTAGAGGGCAGTACAATACATGTAGTGCAGGTAGAGGGCAGTACAGTTCATGTAGTACAGGTAGAAAGCAGTACAATACATGTAACTCAGGTAGAGAGCAGTACAGTACATGTAGTAAAGGCAGAGGGCAGTACAGTACATGTAGTACAGGTGGAGAGCAGTACAGTTCATGTAGTACAGGTAGAGAGCAGTACAGTACATGTAGTGCATGTAGAGAGCAGTGCAGTACATGTAGTACAGGTAGAGGGCATTACAGTACATGTAGAACAGGTAAAGAGCAGTATAGTACATGTAGGACAGGTAGAGGGCATTACAGTACATGTTGTACAGGTAGGGAGCAGTACAGTACATGTAGTGCAGGTAGAGAGCAGTACAGTACATGTAGTGCAGGTAGAGGGAAGTACAGTACATGTAGTACAGGTAGAGAGCAGTACAGTACATGTAGTGCAGGTAGAGAGCAGAACAGTACATGTAGTACAGGTAGAGATCAGTACAGTACATATAGTACAGGTAGAGATCAGTACAGAACATATAGTGCAGTTATATATAGCGCCATCAAATCCGTACCGCTTTACAAATCATAGGGGATATATACAAATATAATATTACATTACAGGGTACAAACAGTCATATAGAGCGATTGGAGTGAGGGCCCTGCTCACACGAGCTTACAGTCTATGTGGATGAAGGGGTCGACACAAGATGTATAAGAGCTTGTATAATGGTCCAGCCTTTCTTTATAAGGGAACAATATAAAATAATTTAATAAATAAAAACTCTGCTGCTTGAACCAGCCATCAGCCGCCATCTTATTTACAAGGTCCAAGGTGAAAGTGACTGCGGAAAAGCCTGAAACTTGGTATATATCTTGAAATTTCATACAGTGTGAAATGGGTTTTAACAGCATGTTTGAAGCTTTGGAGGGTAGGTATTAGTCTGAGATTCAGGGAAGGGCATTCCAGAGAATTGGTGCACCTCTGGAGTCCTGGATACCTGCATGGGAGGCTCGAATTAAGGTAGAGATTAGAGATGAGCGAGCACTAAAATGCTCGGGTACTCGTTATTCGAGACGAACTTTTCCCGATGCTCGAGTGCTCGTTTCGAGTAACGAGCCCCATTGAAGTCAATGGGAGACTCGAGCATTTTTCAAGGGGACCAAGGCTCTGCACAGGGAAGCTTGGCCAAACACCTGGGAACCTCAGAAAAGGATGGAAACACCACGGAAATGGACAGGAAACAGCAGGGGCAGCATGCATGGATGCCTCTGAGGCTGCTTAATCGCACCATTATGCCAAAATTATGGGCAACAGCATGGCCATGACAGAGTGACAGAATGAAGCTAGATAGCATGTAAAACATCCAATAATTGACCCTGACACTATAGGGGACGGCATGCAGAGGCAGCGGCAGCAGCGGCAGGCTAGAGAGTGGCATGGCGACATACCCTAAATGGACTCAGGCTTCAAACCAATGGGTGGCAGAGAGGAACCAAAGGAGGTGAGCAAGAAGCGCTGAAATAATATCGGTACATGATAAAAGTTTGCCAGTATATTTTGTGGATTACACAGCAGGGTGGCGACAAAGTTAACATGGAAGCCATGAAAACAACCCAAAATTCTGCCTGACACAGCTCGTTTGATAAGGGGACCATGTATGGAGGCAGTGAACTAGTAGTAGATTAAAGGTGCTGCAGTTAAAACTATGTTAGTTGGATCTTGGCATGGAGCTGGCGCTCCGCTGCCAGGCGAGCTTTCGCCAATCCAAGCCCCTGTCTCTAGGCTACTCCCCAAACAGCACTTCTAAGAACCTTTTGTATAAGATCAAGTGTAGTAGCGTTCTTATAAGTTTGGGATATGGCGGGTGAGGGGAATGTAAACATCTGCGCAAGAAGCGCTGAAATAATATCCGTAAATGAAAAAAGTTTTCCAGTATATTTTGTGGCTTACACAGCACGGTGGCGACAAAGTTAACAAGTTTGATGTGGAATGCCCTGTAATAGCTCTTGGCCGGTGTGCCTTTTATCACCTAGGCTCAGCAGTTTGAGCACCGCCTGCTGTCGCTTAGCGACGGCACTGCTGCTGTGCCTAGAGCTACCGACTGATGGCGCCATGCCCACGGATGGTAATTCGGAGGAGGAGGAGGTGGAGGAGGGGTGGGAGGAGGAGGAGGCATAGTAGGCCTGAAACACCTGGACCGAGGTAGGCCCCGCAATCCTCTGCGTCGGCAGTATATGACCAGCCCCAGGGTCAGACTCGGTCCCAGCCTGCACCAAGTTAAGTGTAGTAGCTTTCTTATAAGTTTCGAATATGGCGGGTGAGGGGAATGTAAACAGATGCGCAAGAAGCGCTGAAATAATATCCGTAAATGGTAAAAGTTTGCCAGTATATTTTGAGGATTACACAGCAGGGTGGCGACAAAGTTAACAAGTTTGTTGTGGAAGCCATGAAAACAACCCAAAATTCTGCCTGACACAGCACGTTTGATAAGGCGGCCATGTATGGAGGCAGTGAACTAGTAGTAGATTAAAGGTGCTGCAGTTAAAACTATGTTAGTTGGTTCTTGGCATGGAGCTGGCGCTCCGCTGCCAGGCGAGCTTTCGCCAATCCAAGCCCCTGTCTCTAGGCTACTCCCCAAACAGCACTTCTAAGAACCTTTTGTATAAGATCAAGTGTAGTAGCGTTCTTATAAGTTTAGGATATGGCGGGTGAGGGGAATGTAAACAGATGCGCAAGAAGCGCTGAAATAATATCCGTAAATGGTAAAAGTTTGCCAGTGTATTTTGTGGATAACACAGCAGGGTGGCGACAAAGTTAACAACTTTGATGTGGAATCCATGAAAACAACCCAAATTTCGGCCTGACATCCCTGATAAAGGGACGATGTATGGAGGCAGCTATATGGACGACTTTTGGAGGTAGCAATGGAGACAACGTGTGGAGGCTGCTATGGAGACAATTCAATTTGGATAGTGCCTGTATGTGGCAGTCCAAAAAAGTTTTCAAACCAGAGGAGCAGGTAGGTGGCCCTCCAGAAAAATGGAATAGATTGAGTGCCTGTATGTGGCAGTCCAAAAACGTTTTTAAACCAGAGGAGCAGGTAGGTGGCCCTCCAGAAAAATGGAATAGATTGAGTGCCTGTATGTGGCAGTCCAAAAAAGTTTTTAAACCAGAGGAGCAGGTAGGTGGCCCTCCAGAAAAATGGAATAGATTGAGTGCCTGTATGTGGCAGTCCAAAAAAGTTTTCAAACCAGAGGAGCAGGTAGGTGGCCCTCCAGAAAAATGGAATAGATTGAGTGCCTGTATGTGGCAGTCCAAAAAAGTTTTCAAACCAGAGGAGCAGGTAGGTGGCCCTCCAGAAAAATGGAATAGATTGAGTGCCTGTATGTGGCAGTCCAAAAAAGTTTTCAAACCAGAGGAGCAGGTAGGTGGCCCTCCAGAAAAATTGAATAGATTGAGTGCCTCTATGTGGCACTCCCAAAAATTGTTTAAAACAGAGGACCGGGTCGGTGGCCCTCCATAAAAATTAAATGCATAAAGTACTATAGCTAGAGCCAGTGGGCCCTGTCAAAAAATAGCCAGTTTCCTCTGCTTTACTGTACAAAGAGGAGGAGAAGGAGGAAAATGAGGAGGAGGAGGAGTGGATAAATTATTCAGGTTGAGCTTCCTTCACCTGGTGGAGATTGGAAATTAGGAGAAATCCAGGCTTTATTCATCTTGATAAGCGTCAGCCTGTCAGCGCTGTCAGTCGACAGGCGTGTACGCTTATCAGTGATGATGCCACCAGCTGCACTGAAAACCCGCTCGGACAAGACGCTAGCGGCAGGGCAGGCAAGAACTTCCAAGGCGTACAGCGCCAGTTCGTGCCACATGTCCAGCTTTGAAACCCAGTAGTTGTAGGGAGCTGTGTGATCATTTAGGACGATGGTATGGTCAGCTACGTACTCCCTCACCATCTTTCTGTAAAGATCAGCCCTACTCTGCCGAGACTGGGGACAGGTGACAGTGTCTTGCTGGGGTGACATAAAGCTGGCAAAAGCCTTGTAAAGCGTACCCTTGCCAGTGCTGGACAAGCTGCCTGCTCGCCTACTCTTCCTCGCTACTTGTCCCGCAGAACTACGCACTCTGCCGCTAGCGCTGTCAGAAGGGAAATACTGTTTCAGCTTGTGCACCAGGGCCTGCTGGTATTCATGCATTCTCACACTCCTTTCCTCTCCAGGGATGAGAGTGGAAAGATTTTGCTTGTACCGTGGGTCCAGGAGAGTGAACACCCAGTAATCGGTGCAGGAATAAATTCTTTGAACGCGAGGGTCACGGGATAGTCAGCCTAGCATGAAATCTGCCATATGCGCCAGAGTACCAACGCGTAAGAATTCACTCCCCTCACTGGCCTGACTGTCCATTTCCTCCTCCTCCAACTCCTCCAACTCCTCTTCTTCTGCCCATACACACTGAACAGTGAAGGACTCAGCAATGGTCCCCTCTTGTGTCTCGCCAACATTCTCCTCCTCTTCCTCCTCATCCTCCTCCACCTCCACCTCCTCCGATATGCGCTGAGAAACAGACCTAAGGGTGCATTGGCTATCAACAAGGGAATCTTCTTCCCCCGTCTCTTATGAGGAGCGCAAAGCTTCCGACTTCATGCTGACCAGAGAGTTTTTCAACAGGCCAAGCAGCGGGATGGTGAGGCTGATGATGGCGGCATCGCCACTGACCATCTGTGTTGACTCCTCAAAGTTACTCAGCACCTGACAGATATCAGACATCCACGTCCACTCCTCATTGTAGACTTGAGGAAGCTGACTGACCTGACTACCAGTTCTGGTGGAAGTTGACATCTGGCAGTCTACAATCGCTCGGCGCTGCTGGTAAACTCTGGATAACATGGTCAGTGTTGAATTCCACCTCGTGGGCACGTCACACAACAGTCGGTGAGCGGGCAGTTGGAGGCGGCGCTGCGCTGCCCTGAGAGTGGCAGCATCTGTGCTGGACTTCCTGAAATGCGCACAGATGCGGCGCACCTTCGTGAGCAAATCAGACAGATTGGGGTATGTCTTGAGGAAACGCTGAACTATCAGATTTAACACATGGGCCAGGCATGGCACATGTGTCAGTCTGCCGAGTTGCAGAGCCGCCACCAGGTTACGGCCGTTGTCACACACAACCATGCCTGGCTTCAGGTTCAGCGGTGCCAGCCACAGATCAGTCTGCGCCGTGATGCCCTGTAATAGCTCTTGGGCGGTGTGCCTTTTATCGCCTAGGCTCAGCTGTTTGAGCACCGCCTGCTGTCGCTTAGCGACGGCACTGCTGCTGTGCCTAGAGCTACCTACTGATGGCGCCATGCCCACGGATGGTCGTTCGGAGGAGGAGGTGGAGGAGGGGTGGGAGGAGGAGGAGGCATAGTAGGCCTGAAACACCTGGACCGAGGTAGGCCCCGCAATCCTCGGCGTCGGCAGTATATGACCAGCCGCAGGGTCAGACTCGGTCCCAGCCTCCACCAAGTTAACCCAATGTGCCGTCAGCGATATATAGTGGCCCTGCCCGGCAGCACTCGTCCACGTGTCCGTGGTCAGGTGGACCTTGTCAGAAACGGCGTTGGTCAGGGCACGGATTATGTTGTCTGACACGTGCTGGTGCAGGGCTGGGACGGCACATCGGGAAAAGTAGTGGCGGCTGGGGACCGAATACCGAGGGGCGGCCGCCGCCATGAGGCTGCGAAAGGCCTCGGTCTCTACTAGCCTATAGGGCAGCATCTCCAGGCTTAGCAATCTGGAGATGTGCACATTAAGGGCTTGGGCGTGCGGGTGGGTTGCACTATATTTGCGTTTCCGCTCCAGCGTCTGGGGTATGGAGAGCTGAACGCTGGTGGATGCTGTGGAGGATCGTGGAGGCGACGATGGGGTTTTTGTGGCAGGGTCCTGGGCAGGGGGCTGACTATCAGCTGACACAGGGGAAGGAGCAGTGGTGTGCACGGCCGGAGGTGAACGCGCTTGTTGCCACTGAGTGGGGTGTTTAGCATTCATATGCCTGCGCATACTGGTGGTAGTTAAGCTATTAGTGGTGGAACCCCTGCTGATCCTGGTTTGGCAAATGTGGCACACCACAGTCCGTCGGTCATCCGGTGTTTCCTTAAAGAACCTCCAGACTTCTGAAAATCTAGCCCTCGCCGCAGGAGCCCTCGCCACGGGAGCTTCACTAGTTGACACATTTGGCGCTGATGCACCAGCTCTGGCCCTGCCTCTCCGTCTGGCCCCACCACTGCCTCTTCCAACCTGTTCTGGTCGAGGACTCTCCTCCGTCTCAGAAGCACTGTGTTCACCCGGCCTCTCAACCCAGCTTGGGTCTGTCACCTCATCATCCTCCGATCCCTCAGTCTGCTCCCCCCTCGGACTTCCTGCCCTGACAACAACTTCACCACTGTCTGACAACCGTGTCTCCTCATCGTCGGACACCTCTTTACACACTTCTTCCAGTACGTCAACAAGGTCATCATCACCCACAGACTGCGACTGGTGGAAAACCTGGGCATCGGAAAATTGCTCATCAGCAACCGGACAAGTGGTTTGTGACTGTGGGAAGGGTCCAGAAAACAGTTCCTCAGAGTATGCCGGTTCAAATGGCAAATTTTGCTGGGAGGGGGCAGACTGGGGGGGAGGAGGCTGAGGTGCAGGAGCTGGAGGAGTGCCGATTTCGGTGACATGGGTGGACTGCGTGGAAGACTGACTGGTCGACAAATTGCTCAAAGCATTGTCGGCAATCCACGACATCACCTGTTCGCACTGTTCTGGCCTCAACAGTGCTCTACCACGAGTCCCAGTAACTTCAGACATGAACCTAGGGAGTGTAGCTCTGCGGCGTTCCCCTGCTCCCTCATAAGCAGGTGGTGTCTCACCCCGCCCAGGACCACGGCCTCTGACCCCTGCAGTAGTTGGACGCCCACGTCCCCGCCCTCGTCCTCTACCCCTAGCCCTCGGGTTAAACATTTTGAAAATGAGAGTTATAACTTTAATTTTTTTTTAAACTTTTTTTTGTGTTTTTTTTTTTTTTGTGTGTTTTTTAGTTTTTAAAACCAAACGATGCTATCCTATTGCTATGGCTATTTTCTAGCCAAGTATTAAAGCACACTACTATGCCAGATGAGATGACGCTGAGTTATGAAAAAAATAAACGTAAAATAAAAAAGGAAATGGCAGACTGTGCCTAATTGAAATCCAACCCCGGGCCCTAATAAATTTTCCCACTTCGGTCTTTGCGATGGATATGTGCGTCACTAAGCGCAAAACACAGTGGTCGCAAGTCTCACTCCAAATTGCTGACAATTTGCTAGTAGATGCACTGCAGCAACTACAGCCACCAGCAGATCAACCAGAAATCAAATATATATAACGCTACTGTAGGCGTAAGTAAGCCGTTTGGATTCTCCTATGGCTATTTTCTAGCCAAGTATTAAAGCACACTACTATGCCAGATGAGATGACGCTGAGTTATGAAAAAAATAAACGTAAAATAAAAAAGGAAATGGCAGACTGTGCCTAATTGAAATCCAACCCCGGGCCCTAATAAATTTTCCCACTTCGGTCTTTGCGATGGATATGTGCGTCACTAAGCGCAAAACACAGTGGTCGCAAGTCTCACTCCAAATTGCTGACAATTTGCTAGTAGATGCACTGCAGCAACTACAGCCACCAGCAGATCAACCAGAAATCAAATATATATAACGCTACTGTAGGCGTAAGTAAGCCGTTTGGATTCTCCTATGGCTATTTTCTAGCCAAGTATTAAAGCACACTACTATGCCAGATGAGATGACGCTGAGTTATGAAAAAAATAAACGTAAAATAAAAAAGGAAATGGCAGACTGTGCCTAATTGAAATACAACCCCGGGCCCTAATAAATTTTCCCACTTCGGTCTTTGCGATGGATATGTGCGTCACTAAGCGCAAAACACAGTGGTCGCAAGTCTCACTCCAAATTGCTGACAATTTGCTAGTAGATGCACTGCAGCAACTACAGCCACCAGCAGATCAACCAGAAATCAAATATATATAACGCTACTGTAGGCGTAAGTAAGCCGTTTGGATTCTCCTATGGCTATTTTCTAGCCAAGTATTAAAGCACACTACTATGCCAGATGAGATGACGCTGAGTTATGAAAAAAATAAACGTAAAATAAAAAAGGAAATTGCAGACTGTGCCTAATTGAAATCCAACCCCGGGCCCTAATAAATTTTCCCACTTCGGTCTTTGCGATGGATATGTGCGTCACTAAGCGCAAAACACAGTGGTCGCAAGTCTCACTCCAAATTGCTGACAATTTGCTAGTAGATGCACTGCAGCAACTACAGCCACCAGCAGATCAACCAGAAATCAAATATATATAACGCTACTGTAGGCGTAAGTAAGCCGTTTGGATTCTCCTATGGCTATTTTCTAGCCAAGTATTAAAGCACACTACTATGCCAGATGAGATGACGCTGAGTTATGAAAAAAATAAACGTAAAATAAAAAAGGAAATGGCAGACTGTGCCTAATTGAAATACAACCCCGGGCCCTAATAAATTTTCCCACTTCGGTCTTTGCGATGGATATGTGCGTCACTAAGCGCAAAACACAGTGGTCGCAAGTCTCACTCCAAATTGCTGACAATTTGCTAGTAGATGCACTGCAGCAACTACAGCCACCAGCAGATCAACCAGAAATCAAATATATATAACGCTACTGTAGGCGTAAGTAAGCCGTTTGGATTCTCCTATGGCTATTTTCTAGCCAAGTATTAAAGCACACTACTATGGCAGATGAGATGACACTGAGTTATTAAAAAAATAAACATAAAATAAAAAGAAACTGGCAGACTGTGCCTAATTCTACTCAAACCCCTAATAAATTTTCCCACTTTGGTGTTTGGGGTGGATATGCGTGTCACTAAGAGCTAAACACAACGGTAGCAAGTCCCCCTGCTAATTCCTCACAATATGGTACTAGCTGCACTACTAGTGCCAGCAAGCCCAGCCACAAGCAAATAAAAAAAAAAAGTATAACGTTATTGTAGCCCTAAGAAGGGCTGTTGGGTTGTTGTAGAATCACTCCTGTCTAACAGTAAGCTAATAGAACACCCTAACGCTTTCCCTGACCAGCAGCAGCTCTCTCCCTAGCGGCATCCAGACAGAGAATGATCCTAGCAGCGCGGGCAGGGGCTAGTCTATCCCAGGGTCACCTGATCTGGCCAGCCAACCACTGCTATCAACGTGTAAGGGTACCACGTCATGCTGGGTGGAGTGCAGAGTCTCCTGGCTTGTGATTGGCTCTGTTTCTGGCCGCCAAAAAGCAAAACGGCGGGAGCTGCCATTTTCTCGAGCGGGCGAAATACTCGTCCGAGCAACGAGCAGTTACGAGTACGCTAATGCTCGATCGAGCATCAAGCTCGGACGAGTATGTTCGCTCATCTCTAGTAGAGATTAATCTAATGTCACTGGCAGATCGAAGAGCACGGGAAGGGCGATGATGAGAGAGGAGAGGTTGGGAGGTGCAGCATTATGCAGAGCTCTGTGGATGATTGTTAATATATGAAAGTGAATACGGAAGGAGACAGGCAGCGAGTGCAGAGACTGACACAGACTGGAGGCATCCATGTAGCACCTGGTTTGAAAAACCAACCTGGCTGCTGCATTATGAATAGATCGGAGAGGAGAGAGTTTAGTGAGTGGAAGACCGATTAGTAGGGATTTACAATAGTCTATTCTAGAGTCTCAGCTCAACAATTAGCATTTTAGAAGTTTCAATAGTCAGAAACGGTTCTATTCTGGAGATGTTTATGAGATGCATGTGGCAAGAGCGAGCAAGAGATTGAATATAAGGTGAAAAGGAGAGGTCAGAGTCCAGCACAACCCCAAGACAGCGGGCCTTTATAGTTATAGGCTTACAATCTATATAGTACAGGTAGAGAGCAGTACAGTACATGTAGTATAGTGAAAGAGAAGATGTAGAGCCGTACATTACATTACACCATAGGCAGAGAGCAGACTGCAGTATGGTATGTGAGAAAGTAGAGAGGTTTACAGTGGTAAAAATTAAAAAAAAACATACAGAACTGTATGAATGGAGTTTAGTTGCAATACCAGAAACCACCCATGGTCTGGTTTAAAATTGTTTTTGGAAGCAGCCATGTCAAACCTGGACAACCTTTAATCATTAAGCATCGGCGCCTCCAGCACACCACTGCTGCTTAGTGGTTCTTAGTAATTCCAGGACAACAATGAAGTCAATGAAGATTTGAGCTATATCCTTCACAAGTTCTAGTAAATTCTTATTGGAAACGGCAGATTTTTTTTTTTCGGCAAAGACTTAACTTTTTTTTACTAAAATATTTTGAAGTGGCTTGAAGCAGCATCAGCAGTTTTTACATCTGTATATAGCCACATAGTTGTATTATCAATTGCTGATAGTATTGCATGAAATTACTTCTCAGCACGGCAATAGTATCATCAAAATGCAAAGCTGTCTAACAATAAAAGCTAGTTTTATCGTTGGCTTGCAGAATTATGGTATGTAGAAGTTATGGTATTAAGTTCTCCAAGTATAACATTACTTTACATTTTTTAATCTGTAGGAAGCACTTGAGATAGGTACATTTAGTTCACAGCATTTCTGCTTATGTAGCCGCCGAAACACGGTCATAGTCCATTGCTCAGTATACAATTTAACAGAATTCATTCCTTGCCTCACAGTTGTTGGCTCAACTTAAAGGGGTCATCATCCAGCAAGGACTGCTGGCTTTCTGGATGTCTCAAAAACTTTTCATAGGAGAAAAAACATGTCTTTTTAGCCACAAACCAATGCAATGTGCCCATGCAGATACAATCATCAGCCTGCACTGAGGGTGGGAGCTATAGTGCCACACTCTCCGGATCTCTGTAGAAACGTCACCTCCTTTAGCTGTGATGGAAATTTTAAGCCTCTGAGTATCATACAACTTTTTGTAGAATATATGTTATCCCATCTTGTTATTGAACATATTGGGGGTCATTTACTAAGGGCCCGATTCGCGTTTTTCCCGACGTGTTACCCGAATATTTCCGATATGCGCCGATTCTCTCTGTATTGCCCTGGGATTTTGGCGCACGCGATCGGATTTTGGCGCATCGGCGCTGGCATGCACGCGACGGAAATCGGGGGGCGTGGCCGAACGAAAACCCGACGGATTCTGAAAACCCGCCGCATTTTAAAAAAAAAAAGTGTTGCGGAGCTTGCACTTACCTTCACTAGGAATAGGCCGGTGAACTTGAGTGCATTTCGGGGAACTTCAGCACAGCAGCGCCACCTGGTGGTCGTCGGAGGAACTGCCTTAATGAATTCCAGCCGGACCCGAATCCACCGCAGAGAACGCGCCGCTGGATTGCGAATGGACCGGGTAAGTAAATCTGCCCCATTATATTTTTTCTACGTTGTTATTAAATGCCTAATATTATCACTGTTTTTTTTTACATATTTTTGATGTTTTGGGTTAACGCATTGCATTGAAGTGCTTATAGAAATTATAGGAATTTAAGGAGAAATGTATTAGAAGTGTCTCAAAAGTGTTCTGGTGCATCAGTTCCACTCAAATTGAAATTTTTGCCAGCCACTGGTATACAGGTTATAGTTATAGTTAGTCCAGGTCTCCCTACCCATGGCTGCCTTGTTCCCCACCCAGGCAGTATATATTGTAGGTGTTATGGAAGGTAAATAAGAATATGTTTCAATAAGAGGGTGTCTGCACCATCTCCTTCACACTGTGTCCTGTCCTGTAAGGGGTCTGCAACAATGATTGGCTATTTAGATCTGTTAAAGGGCTTAAAGAGGTTTTCCCACGAGCTGATCAGTGGGGTCTCAGTGATGAAACCCCCACAGATCATGAGATGAGGGGTCTTATGGGATCCTAGATTTATGGAGCAGACTGTCGTGCATGACCGCTCTGCTCCATACATCTCAATGGAGCTGACCGAAATTGCCAAGCGGAACGACGAGGGGTCCGAATGAGGTGCCTGGGACCCCAACCGACACCTCGTTCTCTTAATCAGTAGGGTCATATCACTCAGCCAACAATCAACAAGTTAGGCCCTATCCTTGCCTTTGGGAAAACCTCTTTAAGGCTATGTTCACATCCACCTCATGGTTTCTGTCACAGATAACACCCCAAGTAATGTTGCAGGCAGAACTGTTTCTTTTGGGCAAAATGAACCAAAATCTCAGTAGAACCTATCAGACTCTACCCTAGTTAGCAGGTCCCATTTCATAAATTTGAGGTTTGTCATGTTATGGATCTTGTATAAACAGAAACCACAATGGAGATAGGAACAGTGTTGTTTGGCGGATCCTAACCATCACATTTATGGCGTTTGGTGTAAAATCCATAGGGGCAGATTTACTAAAAATAGTGCAGTCTGTACTATATGCAGTATGTCTGTGGGCGTCAGAATCAGGAAATGTGGCGCACGTTCCTCATGAATCTGGTGCTCCCTGCACTACTCTGGCAGTGCATCAACTTTTTTCTTGGTGCACAGAGCATGTGACAAATTTCTGTTGGACTTTGCATGATAAATGTGGTGCACAGTCTGTGTACCGGAACTCCCCTATCCATGCAAAAAATTTGTGTCACATCAGGAATCGTGCAGCAGTGACACAAATGGGTCATGTGCGACACATATGTGGTGCAGACACTTCTTAAATACATGTGCAAGCAGTGTACACATAAAAGAACAGGCAAAGTCCGCCAGGAAACTGGTGCAGTGGCTTTAGTAAATCTGGGCCACAGTATTTGTATGGGAGACATAATTTATTAATTCCAAAGAGCAACATCTACCATAAAATATGTGGTTGATCTTCTATAACTAAATAATGTAGCAGAGCTCAAAACGCTTACTGCCAAATGCTACATTTCTGCAATGACAATAAGCATGAAGAGCGCCATCATTGCTGCCAGACACTTCAGCCTGTCTGACAAATAGGATGATTCAATGAGATGGTTAAAGTTTACACTCTGCATTCAGACTGCCAGTGCTTCATCTTACATTTCTTCTCTGTACTAGATGCCCAAAGGATTAAAAATCCAAGTTTTTCCCTAGTTGATAGAATATGGGTCATTGTTGAAATACAACATCTAAAATTATAATTCTTTTGTACATGATGGGAAAGCATGACAAGAGAGTATGAGAATATCCCATCATGTAGAAAAGCAATACTGTACTGTACCCATCATTTAGTATCATGGCATATTTACAAAATTATCTCATTCCTTAATATTCCATTAGTGCTCTATTTCTTTACAGAGGACCAACTCTTGTATTTAACACATCAACATGTTAACAGCGAGCTCCATGCCATTATGGCATAGCATCAGTCAGTATATATATATATGGAGAGGGCTCCATCGCTGAGGATAGGTGACTGCAGTATTATAACCATCACACAGGAAAAGCAGAAGCTCTGCCGTATTGGCTGAGGTCATCAACCCACATGACCTCATCGGGGCTTCTATGGCTGTTACAAAAAAAAACTGAAGTAATTCTAATCCCCTTTATTGTTTCATCCATATATTCAAAGCAGCTTAAGGTTTAAGTGATCAGCTTCCCTGGGGTTCAAACACTCTTGGGGGTCTGAAAAAATGTCTGACAAAAAAATTGTAAGACAGTTAACAAAAATAAAAGTTCCAATCAACTCCTTTCCCCTAAAACAGAAATATGAATTAAAAAAAAATCAATAATGTTAGGAATCCTTAAATGCCTTATGTAAAGTATCAAATACTAATAATATGAAAATTATACACAGTGATGTCTCAGTGCATGGATAATCTCCACAGTGATGTCACAGGCAAGGCTGCATATAGGCACTTATTGGGGCAGATTTACTTACTCGCTCCTGACACGATCCCCGCTGTGCGTTGTCCGACGAGAATTCGGGTCTGCCGTGATTCACTAAGGTCGTGCATCCAGTTTCCTGCATGTGTTGCTTCCCCCGCTCTGTTCCACCAGAGTTCACCTTCTTTTCCTGGTGCATGTAAGTGCTTGATCTTGCGACACAATTTAGTTTTTAAATTCCACGTTTTGTCCGAATCCGTCAGGTTGTCCGACGGCACGCCGCCCAATTTCAATAGTTATCCCTCTTAAGGGCGTCACTACACTTAGCATAAATCCACAGTGTAATACATTAGCAGTGTAGTGTATGGGATTTAAGAAATCAGACAGTCACTGGGGAATATTCCACAGCCATTACATTGCCAGTACACAAAGCTTTACTCTCCAACATAATTGACTAACAATTATAGTGCACAGTCTTTGGCCAGGGGATAGGGGTCCCTATACTCTGGCACAGGGATACGAAGCTCCGCTGCCTCAGAAAGTATATGAAGTTACTACATTTCATTAGTGTATTTTAGAAATCCCTTAAAACCACAGGAAAGTACTATAAAAGAGCAGTGACGAACCCAGGAGAAGGGGAAAATTATATAATTTTTTTATGAACCTTTTGTTTTACTTTTTTGTGTTTCAGTTCCATACAGTTGACTAAACTGGATTCAGTGAACTATGGCATTAATCAGGAATATTTTATATTAACATGGTTAACCAGGATGTTTTATGGAGTTTTACTTGATTAAAAAAATTGTGGGTTTTTTTCTAAATAATGATGTTTGTACTTTAAACCCCTGTTCAGGACCCCCCTCCACCAGTGACACCCACGATTGGTGGGTCTCAATCTTTCAGTAGATTTCACCCCAGTAATAGAGTAATGCTGGTATTGTTGAACTGGAAAAGCCCAAACTCAGTTGGCACCCGAGTAATGTCAGGATGTTGCTGCTTTATTGTTTACGGCTGGGTATAGAAAATGGTGGAACCTTACATTGTTTTTATTTATTTATTTTAATTATGTGAGGTCCCCCACAATTTCTATAACCACCTATATTGATACAAATGTGCACTGTGAACCCCCCCCCCCCAACTGTAGACATGGGTAATAAGAAAAACCATACCTCAGCCACACCCATCTTTGGGTAATGGACTTATGGAATAACTAGCCCAAACCCATTTCCGAGCAGTTACCTTACATTGAAGATCCTGTGTTCGCTGTCCTTTCTGTTAGTCTGCCCACATTTCACGAGTGCGGTTTGCACTGTTTTTGATAAATGTGGGCCACCGGGTGATATATCAGCACTATAATGGTGCATTGTATGGATAATCTGTATTACATGTATGTCCTGGGTATAATTCCAGTAAAAGGTTTAAAGACAAATATACACATTTCCAGCTCTTTCTGAACATCTCAACAGGAAGTCAGAGTGGATTTACGCATCATTACCCGACCTCTTCCAACACGTAGTGATTATTAGCACAGATTCCTCATGGTATGTAATCATCTAGCGTTAATGCTTTACCCATCATATGATATGATCCCAGGGGGAAGCTTTCTCTGTTTTTATGGAGATACTTTATTAATTCTAAAAGATACCACAGTTTGAAATAAGTCTCTTCCTTCATCTTCCTTCCATCACTATCAGTCCCCAGAGTGCTGCAGGAGTTAACCTCAGAGCTTTCTCTCTTCGGCTTGGCAATGCTTGCAGTAATGTAATTACAAGGAAAACCACTTAATCACTTTAATTTTAGAAAGGGAAGTGTATGGGAATGAATGGTACATGGGTTCTAATTTAACCTTTAGCATACTGGAACCTGAGTCTACTTTTATATAGCTGTTGCTCGGTGTTTTCTTCTTAAACCTGCCATTTCAAGTGGTAGGTTTTTCTTTAAAGGGTTATTCCCACTCAGGCAAATGAATGTTATTATTTGTATGATAAAAAGTTGTACAATTTTCCAATATACTTTATCTATCAATTCCTCATGGTTTTCTGGATCTCTGCTTTCTGTCCTTCAATAGGAGGCTTCATTGTTTATTTCCAGTGGACAGAAATCTGACCATGGTCACACAGGTGCACGGCTCGATATATCACAGAGAGTAATTTAACGAGCCGTGCACCTATGTGATATAATACATTTAACACCTAAAGAAATTGGGTATTCCCGCAATTGTACCAACCCAAGGAATAGAGTAAATATGTCATTTAGAGTGTAGATTAAAAGACATAAAAAACTGTGAAAGAAAATGGCAGAAATCTGTTTTTTTCTACAATTTCATCACTTTTGGAATATTTTTGTCAGCTTCCCAGTAACCGGAATATGAAATGCCATTACTGGGAAGTAAAATTTGTTAGGCAGAAAACAAGTTCTCGCACAGCTCTGGAAGAATTAAAAATGTATGGATTTTTTAAAGACAGGGAGGGAAAAATAGAAACACAAATGAAATGACCTGGTCCTTAAAGGGTTAAAGGATCAAAGAGAAAAAAAACAAATAAAGGAAAGTCATTAAGTCAACTAGCAATAAATAAATATGTAGTAGTAGCCCATGAATTATATTAAAATTATAATCTAAAATATAGTCTAAATATTTCCAAAAAGTTTGAAAAAACCTTTGAAAGTCAGAAGGAAAAGACATGTAACTGCAGACACCGCTGATCACCTCATAAATGCAGAGCAGGGAACTTCCTGACCAAATTCTATTGTCTCCATTAGGCAAGTTAGGCTTATTAAGACAATAGAATTTGGTCAGGAAGTGGAATACTTATGGGGACTTCACATAGTAAGAACCAGTATCTGGTGAGGGATTTCAGCCACTTTTACACATTGATTCTTTCATCTATTGTCAACATTAAAGCTTATGTTTTGAGTATATACGCAGTGGCCCCCATATATCAAAAACAGTGCAAACTGCATTTTCTGATTCAAATTTGTGGTGCACGTTCTTCATGAATCAGGCGCACCCTGCACTGTTCCAACATAAGAACATATTGGTGGTCATCGGGCCCGATTCGCCTTTTCCCGACGTGTTACCAGAATATTTCCGATTTGCGCCGATTTCCCCTGAATTGCCCCGGGATTTTGGCGCACGCGATCTGATTGTGGCGCATCGGCGCTGGCATGCATGCGACGGAAATCGGGGGGCGTGGCCAAATGAAAACCCGGAAAAACCGCCACATTTAAAACAAAAAATCTGTCGCGGGACATGCACTTACCTTCACTCAGCCCGGCCCGGTGAACTCCAGTGCGTTCCGATGCTTTTCAGCGCAGCAGCGCCACCTGGTGGACGGATTCAGAAAAACCGCCGCATTTAAAACAAAAAATCTGTTGCGGGGCTTGCACATACCTTCACTCAGCCCGGCCCGGTGAACTCCAGTGCGTTCCGATGCTTTTCAGCGCAGCAGCGCCACCTGGTGGAAGGCAGAGGAACTACTTTAATGAATCCCGGCCAGACCCGAATCCAGCGCAGAGAACGCGCCGCTGGATCGCAAATGGACCGGGTAAGTAAATCTGTCCCATTTTTTTATTTGAATATATACACACTTTTAGCCATTCCACTTTCCATAATACCAGATAACACCCTGTATGTCTGCCTTATCTAAGGGCATGTAGCGCAGTGTTACCCCTGAAATACCACCAAGAAGGAGGTCATGTATCCCCAACTACATGACCCTCCGACCCCAAGTCAACAAAAACCACACCATCTCCATTCCAACATGAAACCTGGACAAAAAGATGTCAAGGCTGATGTCCAACAGATGGACGCCATCATGTAATGGCAAACAATAAATGGTCCCCACCAACCAATGTGATACACCATTCTGCCTCTGGCGCAAACCAATCTGGACTCCCGGTTGTTGCTGCAACCTCTATTGCTGCATCGCTGGCCCGGTACCATACTGCCCCGGGATTATGTCCTACCACGCCAAATCCAGGTAGCAGAAGATAAATGCAACTTGCTCCAGGTCGGACTGGATTAGCACATCTGCCAAGGCCAATGTGGTAGGTGACGACGCCCCTTAAATGAAGACCACTGGATAATGACCGATTATCACAACTTCAGGCTATTTTTTTGCAAACAGTGCCGGACCAGAAGACCTCATCAATTGAAGTTGGTACCATAGAAGCCCAAGGTTGCATCGCCCAGATGGATCTTCATGCACCATTCTGTCCAATAGACACGTGAGTGTCATAGTATTCACATGGTTGGGTGAAGACCTGAAAAAGATAATGGGGCAGATTTACTTACCCGGTCCGTTTGCGATCCAGCGGCGCGTTCTCTGCGGTGGATTCGGGTCCGGCCAGGATTCACTAAGGTAGCTGCGCTGCTGCGCTGAAAAGCATTGGAACGCGCTGGAGTTCACCGGGCCGGACCAAGTGAAGGGACACTTTTTTTGTTTTAAATGCGGCGGTTTTTCAGAATCCGTCGGGTTTTCGCTCGGCCACGCCCCCCGATTTCCGTCACGTGCATATCAACGCCGATGCGCCAAAATCCGATCGCGTGCGCCAAAATCCCAGGGCAATGCAGGGAAAGTTGGCGCAAATCGGAAATATTCGGGTGACACGTCGGTATAACCTGCAAAACAAGTAGAACGTCAGCACCCTATCCATACCACCTCTGAAACTAAAAGACCTTACAAGCTAGCCGTATGTGCAGCGCCAATTTTAAGAGAGTGAAAACTACATTCCTTAGCAGGGTGCATTACCTCCACTAAAACCCTTCATAAAACAGCAGCAAATTGTAAACAAGTCACAGGGAACTGATTTACAGGAGCAAAACTAAGTCCTACTCACCCGAACTTCGAAATACAAGGAAACCTCAGTTACAGAACAAGCCTCACCCCAAAAAGGCCATGAGGCCAACCCAATAGCCTTATCAAACACATCCATTTTAGAACAACAGATCTGAAAAAACACAAATTACTTGGCACAATGACATCTACATACAGTCAGCCATCAGGGCCAGGAACAGCCATCAGCATCAGTGTAACACATTTGTCCACTATGATCAACAAAAACAACTCTAAAAGCCTAAATGGCCCTAGTAATCCAAACCCTTTGATGCAGGGTATTTACACTCATTGTGGACATGGCAGAACTCCCCCCACCTATAGCCGTAACCTGACATGCAGAAACCAGAAGGCACAAAACTAACCTCACTGTAAAAGCAACTCGGACACACACAAACAGGATGACAAGACAGCACAAGGCATTGTAACTACTGTTACAAAACACCGTCCACAAAATACATTTCCAATACTAACTGAACTAGGATTCAGCAACAAAATGGGGACAACCTAAAAGTGAAGGGAACAAAAGAAAATAAGCAGGTAACATCAATGAGGAGAGTCACAAGGACCAACAAACAGAAAATTAGCAGAGTAATAAGTAACCAGGGAAGATGACCCCTATCCCACAGGATGCATTCCAAAAAGGTACTAAAAACCATTTAACAACAAATGAAGCTGCCCATTCGTAAACGTAATGTAATAAGACAGTGATGGCGAACCTTTTAGTGACAGAGTGCCCAACCTACAAAAAAAAAATAGTTTTATGTCGCAAAGTGCCAACATGACAATTTTAGCAGCAACCTTTTGATCTCAGCTATATCACAGGTTTCAATCGTATTGGTGTCCTGAGGACACCAATACAATAAAAAGAAAATGGAGGAATTTGGATTATAGCTTCCTTCCTAGGGTCTCCTAAAGAGGAAGAATCAGGGGACCCAGAGCAGGAGCTGCAACGATAATCCATCCCTGTCCACACCTTCTCGCTTCCCATGTACTCCTGGCAGCCAAGGAGATGTCGCTTTAAAATAGCACTGAGCATAGCATGTCCATGGCTGTCTTGGACCGCAGGAGGAAGCCTCGAGTCACATCTAGCAAATTCTGTGCTGGGGTGAAGGCCTGGGTGCCCTAGGTTCGCCACCACTGCACTAGGCTATAGGCTCAATGGTTGCTTGTAATTTTTGCTTGTAACTAAAAGCTGTTAACTGTTACTGTTGTATATGGTATATGGAGACAATTCATCTTCTTTTTCATCTTCTGCTTCTTCTTCTTCTTCTTCTTCTTCTTTCTTCTTCCTCTTCTTCTTCTTCTTCTTCTTCTTCCATTAATAATAATAATTGTCTCAATAATTACAATAATAATCTCTAGAAGATCCCTCTCTTTAATTCTGCATTAAGTCTGTCCCAGTGTAACAGTAACAGTTCACAGCTCTTAGTTACAAAATATCCAGAAATGGCAAACCACTAAGTCTAAATGGCAGGTAGAGTGTGTATGTTTTGGGTTCAAATCTCAGCCTGGACATAAATGTATGAAATATTATTATTATTGAGAAGATGAATATTATTATGATATAATGGTAAAAAAAATTGGGGCCTGGCCAGGACGTGATTGGGGGTGAAGCTTGGGGGGGGGGGGGGTTGGCCTGATTTTGTCCCTCTTTCCATTCCAGAAATGTTGGGATGCTACTAGCTAAGGTGGGTTTGCTAATTGTACACTTCCTGCCTATCCCTTTCTGACACTGCCTGGCATAGCGGGGTTACCTATGGTGGGATAACTTCAGATTTATAGCTCTTCTGTATTGTGTGTCTCATGTCCTAACTCCTGAGCGGCCAATGTGGTTTCCCTGTATAGATCCTGCTTACAGTCCATGGACTGAGTAGTGAAATGATTCTGTTCCTCATTCTGTACATCTGACTATATATGGCCTGAGTATATATCACCCATGTAACAATCTGCTATAGTATCAGCTGCTCAACGGAGGGGCCTGATACTGGACTGGATTCTCTGATTAATATCTTTGACCCAGAAATTTATATAAAAGTTGTATAATGTTTTTATTTCACTTTGTTCTCTTTATTTGTGCGTCTAGCTCACTGCCCCCATATATGGTTGTCCGATTTTTGAATAGCTCCATATTAGAGATAAATAAGAGCTTTATTTTACTCTTTCTGTGGGTGAATAGAATTTTTTTTGTTATTATTCTTATGGTGTCACTGTATAACTCACTGTACTGTAAGGTGACCTGTTATTTACATGTGTAGGCTCGTTATTAACCCCTTAAGGACGCAGCCTGTTTGCAGGTTAAGGCTCGCTACTTTTTTTTTAAATTTGACCAGTGTCTCTTCCTGTGGTAATAACTTTCAACGCTTTAAGATATCTCTGTGATTTTGAGATTGTTTTCTCGTGAGACATTGTAGTTTATGTTAGTAGTGTCATTTCGGTGATCCGTTCCTTTTTTGGGGGGTAAAAATTCAAAAATTTAGGAAAAATTTGAAAAAAATGACTATTTTCAAAGTTTCAAATGTTATACTTTTTAGACAAAAAGTGATACCACAAATGTTTTTTGATAGAAACCTTTTGCCATTGGTCTTCTTTTTATATCCATTATTTGTTTTAAGTTTCCATTTTTTTTATGGATGTGAGAAAGTTTGAAGTTTTAGTAGCAACTTCTCAGATTTTCTTGAAATTTGAAAAATGCGAAGTTTTTGGTGATCAATTCAGTTTGGAAGTGCCCTATAAAAGCTTATGTACTATATACCCCCACAAGTAACACCATTTTATGAACCTAACATCTCAACCTATTCAAATCAGCATTTAAGAAGTCTGTTAACTCTTTAATTATTTTTCCGGAAGCATATGAAAATGGAGTGGAAATTTTGAAATTTCAATTTTTGATTTCAATCTTTCCAATTTAGCCCTAAAATGGATACATTCAGAAGGAATTTGAGGTAAATATATATTCCTAATTTCTTGCCCTGCTTCTTCCGAGTACGGTAATACCAGACATGTGGATGTCAGCTGCTGTTTCCCCGCACATCGATGTCCAGAACAGAGTTAGCGATACTGGGAATTTGGAAGGCCAATTTGGCTGCAAATATTTTGTGGTGCCACAGTGTAATTGAAGAGCCCCTGAAGTAAAAGTACAATAGAAAACCCCCCAAAATGTCACCATTTCGGAAACTATACCCCTCGAAGAATTTATAGGTGGTTGTGGTGAGCATTTTAACTCCCAACACGCTGGTCAAAATTGAATGCAAAGTAAATGGTGCAGAGTAAAAATTGTGTTTTTATCTCAAAAATGTCATTTTAGTGCCTCATATACTGTGCCCAACCCATGCCACTTTAGACAAACACCCCAAAAATCATTCTGCGGGTTGTCCCGAGTACGGCAATACCACACATGTGCCAATCATTTACAGACTGGGCACACAGAAGGGATGAGAACGGAAGGAGTGAAATTTTGATTTTCCAGCTCCGTTTTCACACGTTTGGATTTAGAGTGCCATGTCATGATGGCAGGGCCCGTGAGGTGCCAGTGCAATAGAAACCCCCAATAAATGATACCATTACGGAAACTAGACCCCTCAAAGAATTTATCGGTGGTTGTGATGAGCATTTTAACCCCCGACACGCTGGTCAAAATTGAATGCAAAGTAAATGGTGCAGAGTAAAAATTGCGTTTTTATCTCAAAAATGTAATTTTAGTGCCTCATATACTGTGCCCAATCCATGCCACTTTAGACAAACACCCCAAAAATCATTCTGCGGGTTGTCCCGAGTACGGCAATACCACACATGTGCCAATAATTTACAGGCTGGGCACACGGCAGGGGTCAGGAAGAAAGAAGCACAATTTAGGTTTTCAAGCTTCTTTTCACTAGATTGGTAATGGGGGGTACCCCCGAGGTACCAGTACAATAGAAACCCCCAAGTAGTGAACCCATTTTGGAAAGGGCACCCCTCAAAGAATGTATGTAGGCTTGTATGAGCATTTTAACCCCTAAGGTGCTGGCTCAAATGTAATACAAAGTGAGTAGTGCAGAGAAACAATTGTATTGCAATTTATCAAATATGCCATTGAAGTGACAAAAGTATTTTGCCCAACTCATGCCACTGGGGAAAAACACATCAAAACTCATTCTGCGGGTTACCCCGGTTAGGGCAATACCCCATAGGAGGCAATAATCTGTAGGATGGAGACACGGCAGGGCTCAAAAGGGAATAACTTGTTGGAGCACAGGCATTGTACTTTTTTTTTTCTTTTTGGCATCATGAAAGATTTGTAGATGCCAATAGGGGCCAGTACAGTAGAAACCCCTAAGAACTGACTCTATTTTGGAAACTACACCCCTCCATGAATTAATCTAGGGGTATAGTTAGCATTTTAACCCCACAGGTGGACCCCTGAAAAAGTGCAAAATGGATAGTGCATAGTAAAAAATATCCATTATGTCATTTTGTGCCCAGCTGCTGCCATGGGAGACAAACACCCTAAAAATCATGATGCATGTTTTCCCGGGTAAAGCATACGGGACAGTAATCTACAGGCTGGGCACATGGCAGGGCTTAGAAGGGAAGGTGCGGCATGATGTATAAGCTGTGCGTCAGGGTAACAACAGGGTACTCTAAAAATCCAGGGATGTATGATAAATTCGGAAGCAATCTTTCATACATAACCCTGGTTTTTCTGGGCATGTCTCACAGTGATGAATGGTGTCCTTCCGAATGCCATTTTTGGAGCACACCCTGCACCTCTTTTGTGACCTTCCCTTGCTGGCTGTTTGGGGAACTACTCCTGGAAAGTGCTGCCCTGGTACAATATGTGATGTGGCCTCACTTCCAGATGTGCTAGCACTCCCCCCTTCCTGGTCTCCAAAAAGAAAGTACTTTATTACCACCTCTTGAAATTCCAGGAAAGTTCCCCTCTGGCCGGCATATCGATGCAGCACATAAGCATTATACAATGCCATCTGCATTATGTGCACGGCCAGCTTCTTGTACCACACCCTCGACTTCCGCATGGCATTGTACGGCTGAAGCACCTGGTCAGACAAGTCCACCCCTCCCATGTATTTGTTATAATCTAAAATACAGTCTGGCTTGGGGGTTTCTGTACTGGCACCTCGTACTGGGACAGGGGTGGTGGTGTGCTCATGTATTGTGGTTAATACAAGGACCTCTCTCTTGTCCTTGTACTTAACACACAATACAGAGTCGCTGCATAGTGCCCTGCTTTCGTGCCTTTTAAGTTTTTGCCCAAGCAGCGACTTAGGGAGACCTCTCCGATTTCTGCGTACAGTGCCGCATGCCGCAGTATTTCTGGAAGTGAGGCACTTGAACAGGGTAGTGCTGGTGTAGAAATTGTCCAGGTAGAGGTGGTAGCCCTGGTCCAGCAGTGGGTGCACTAAATCCCACACTATCTTCCCTGTAACACCCAGGAAGGGGGGGCATTCTGGGGGCACTATAGTGGAGTCCTTCCCTTCATATACCCTGAACTTGTATGTGTACCCTGATGAACTTTCGTACAGCTTATACATTTTCACACCATACCTTGCCCTCTTATTGGGCAGGTACTGGCGGAATTGAAGTCTCCCTTTGAATTGTACCAGGGACTCGTCTATGCTCACATGTTTGGCGGGGGTATATGCCTGGGCAAACTTGGCACTAAAATGATCTAATATGGGCCTGACCTTAAATAACCGATCATAACTGGGGTCACCTCTGGGTGGGCACTGTGTGTTGTCAGTGTAGTGCAAAAACTTATGGATGGCTTCAAAGCGCATCCTGCTCATTGCCATGTGGAACATGGGGGTGTGGTACAGTATATCTGTGCTCCAGTAGTCCCTGATTGAAGGCTTCTTTACTATCCCCATGAGGAGTATTATGCCCCAATACTTGTACATCTCTGCTGCAGTGACAGGGGTCCACCTGTAGGGTTGTGCATAAAAGGACGTGGGGTTTTGGGCAATATGCTGTGCAACGTAGAGATTTGTCTGAAATATAATAATATTCAGCAACTCCTCATCAAAAAAAAACTTTAAAAAGTCTACAGCTCTGAGCGCTGTCGTGTCAAAGTTAATGCCAGGGTGGCCCAAAAAGTCAGGGACCTGAGGGGTATAATTATCTGGGGCTACCCATGTGGGGTCAGTGGAAGCCCCAGACGCTTCTCTTGCAGAAGTCCCAGAAACTTCTCCTGCAGAAGTCCCAGGCACTTCTCCTGCAGAAGTCCCAGGCACTTCTCCTGCAGAAGTCCCAGGCACTTCTCTGGCAGAAGTCCCAGGCACTTCAATCGCAGAAGTCCCTGGAACCCTACGGTGCCTTCTTGGGGGTCCTTCCAGGTCACTGGAAGATGAGCAGGAGGATGATGATAGGTAAAAGGGACCATCATCCCCACTAGCTGACTCGGTGTCAGAGGCAAGCATGTTATATGCCTCCAACACGGTGTACGTCTTCTGAGACATTGCACACAAAAAAAATAGAAAACTAGAAAAATTAGATAATGTGCACCAAACTACACGGATAAACCGTCTAGCAGGCACACAAAAAAAAAAAAAAATAATGCACAGATAGCACACACAAAAAAAAAGATAATGCACACCAAACCACACGGACCAGCCGCACAGATGGCACACAAAAAATAATGTGCACTAAACTACACGGGCAAGCCGCACAGATAGCACACACAAAAAAAAAGGTAATGCACACCAAACTACACGGACAAGCCGCACAGATGGCACACACAAAAAATAATGCACACTAAACTACACGGACAAGCCGCACAGATAGCACACAAAAAAAAGATAATGCACACCAAACCACACTGACCAGCCGCACAGATGGCACACAAAAAATAATGCGCACTAAACTACACGGACAAGCCGCACAGATGGCACACAAAAAATAATGTGCACTAAACTACACGGGCAAGCCGCACAGATAGCACACACAAAAAAAAAGATAATGCACACCAAACTACACGGACAAGCCGCACAGATGGCACACACAAAAAATAATGCGCACTAAACTACACGGACAAGCCGCACAGATGGCACACAAAAAATAATGTGCACTAAACTACACGGGCAAGCCGCACAGATAGCACACACAAAAAAAAAGGTAATGCACACCAAACTACACGGACAAGCCGCACAGATGGCACACACAAAAAATAATGCACACTAAACTACACGGACAAGCCGCACAGATAGCACACAAAAAAAAAAGATAATGCGCACCAAACCACACGGACCAGCCGACAGATGGCACACACAAAAAATAGCTAAGTACGGGTACACCTACGGCGCTCTGGAAAAAAATATTACCAGGCACCGAAAAAAAAACTATGTGCACCGCGCAAAAAGGTGCCACAAATGCACCTAGCTTGCCCTAAGACAAACTAACTACCGCTAAGACTGCTAAAGATTCTGTGCAGCGCTATTCACACGGCGCACTGAAAAGTGCGTCCAGTGCAGAACAACGCTAACACAGCGCACTGAAAAGTGCGTTTGGGTTCAGAAGGGACAGACAGGGAAAAACGGAAGACACGTGGGATCACACAAGGCGATCACACAGGGAACACACAGGACACAGGAAAAAACAGATAGGGATAGGGATTTGTAGGGAACAATAGGGATCAGATAAGGATCAGAACACTATTTATAGTGTAAAAGTGTATTTTGGTGCACACAGTAACGCTCTTTACTCTCTCCAGCGATACCAAACCAAAATGGTGCCGCTGGAGGAAGAGGAAAGGGCTAAAACCACGTTTTTTAGCCTAAAATCGCTGTAATTGGCCAGTCAGGTTTGACTGGCCAATCACGGCGATCGGCGGGCGGGACCGATTTGATTGTTCGGGTGACGGAGACAGGAACTCCTCCTGCCTCTGTCACCCAAATCTCAGCCCGATGTCACCACGTCTCGCGACGTGGTGACAATTCTAAAATAGTATGCGCTCGTGCAGTAGCTGTACTGCGCTGAGCGCCAATAGTGGGAAGCTGCGCAGTACAGCTACGGCGCGGAGCGCTAAGGGGTTAATGCATCATTATCTAACATTTCTTTAATTCTTTTATTTTTGCAATACCATAAAGAAGGTCTAGTCCTCGAGGTCAAGGTATATGCTTACAAGTATTGCACATAGCCCAGAGGTATAACAGAGCACAAGGGACACATACACAGGTATATACAGGGGTCAGGGGCCTGACGAAGCAAGGAGAAGCACGTGTCGTGTGGTGTCCTCTGTTATTCCTCTGGGTAATGTGCAATTGTTGTTTGTAAGCAAATCCCTTGACTTGCTCTGAGGACTAGACCTTCTATACCTCTATACAGGCTGCTGGGATCTATGTGTTATGTATATTTACTTATTTGACCATTAATGGACCTTTCTGTGTATGTTGTCTTTGTAAATGGATTTGTTTTAGTTGATCTAATAAAGTGTTATTTTATGCTTTCTACATTTTGGTTTTTGTTTCCTCTTATTTGTGGTACCACACTACAGCAGTAGCAGCCATAATGATATTCATGACATTATACACATCACATGACATTATACACATCACATGACATTATACACATCACATAAGATTCTATGACATCACATAAGATTCTATGACATCACACTTGGTCCAGAGCCTGGAAGGTTCTAAATCTGAGTTCTAGATTCTTAGAGATTGAAGAGGACGAGTCCAGGAAAGCACAAACAAGACCTCATCCAAGAGTGTGACCCCGTACAGTGCACAGAGAGGGACCTTCTACACCCGTGTCACATACCGGCAGTTTGAAGTTTCATCCCTCAGCAAGCCCAGACCTGGTGATAAGTGCAAGTACCTACCTATCTACTAGCTAATGTGGGTTTACTATTTGTACACTGTCTGCCTATCCCTATCTGACACTGCCTGGCATAGTGGGGTCACCTATGGTGGGGTAACCTTCCTGTCACCTTCTTTCACCCAGAAACCTATAGGAATTTCATATAAAAAGTCTATAATGTTTTTATTTCACTTTATTTTCTTTTTTATACTTTACTTTTTATATGCTTAAAGGCACACTGTTTTACCCCAATAATCTATTAGTCCTCTCAAGAAGGGTATGACATTTCCTTTCTAGAATTCCCTCTTTTATGTTAAATCTCACCAAAATATCTATTAAAAATCACCTAAAAACTCATGTGCAATTGAGGTGAAAAGTGCTGAGGATTACACTGATTTTAGTCACTTTTAGAGGTTGAAGTGGAAGGTAACTTCACATTTTGCTTTTGGTATCATAATAAAGAAAATAATTTTACTATGAATCTACCTGAATATTTCCGATTTGCGCCGATTTTCCCTGTATTGCCCCGGGTTTTTGGCACGTGCGATCGGATTGTGCCGCATTGGCGCGGGCATGCAAGTGACAGAAATCGGGGGGCGTGACCAAATGATAACCCGACGGATTCGGAAAAACCGCCGCATTTAAAAAGAAAAAGTGTTGTGGGACACGCGCTTACCTTCACCAGGAATAGGATGGTGCATTCCGGCGGACCTCGGGGAACTTCAGCGCAGCAGCGACACTTGGTGGGCGTCGGGGGAACTGCCTTAGTGAATCGCCGGAAGAACCGAATCCACCGCACAGAATGCGCCGCTGGATCGCGAATGGGCCGGGTAAGTAAATCTGCCCCAATGTCTTCATTAGAATGAGCCTCCCTGTGATGCTGAGGCAGTTTGGACTCCACTACTTATTGTACTGGGGGTTAGCAGGAAAATCTTCCTCAACCTGGACCTGGAGTGGGATCTGTGCTTTAGCACCTCATGGGCGAACTGTAGTTATGTCAGTAAGTTATGTTTTTATCTGTTATGCAAATTCTTTTGTGTTCTGAACTCAAGAACAAGAATTAATCTCAGTGTAAATACCGGGTGGTTTCCAAATGGCTTGTCCGAGGTGCCACACGGCCCATGACTCTGGGAATTCTTATGAGATCAGACACAGAGGGAGGAGTGTATGAGAAACCTACCCATGAGTCGTACTCTGAATGATGTATGTGTGATGTTGTGTTGGAAGAATTGAGTTGTTTGTGTATAAGGGTACGAACACAATGGTTTCGCCTGGGAACTATTACCGTAAATAGTTCCTGGGTGATTGAAAGAACATGAAGGTTGGTCTAACTCAGTGGTAGTGAAGACAACCTGTGGTACGCGGGCTACGGTCCATGATAAAGGGACCCTTCTTGAAAAGGGGTGTCGGAGAGACGACTTTATCCTGAAAGAAATGCGTATCAACGAATGACATCTGTTTGTGTTCTGATTTTTGTCTTTGTGTTGTACTTCTCTGTCCCTGCATTTTATTCAAAACAGTTAATTCCCAAAGTATATACATTATGTTTTCTATTTTGTAACACTAACCCAATATTTTAAAGAAAACCTACCACCACGGATCTCCCTATTAAGGTAGATCCGGTGGTAGGTGCCTCTAAGGTTTGTAAGGACAGCCATTTTAGGACTAATCCTTAAGTTCCTTTTATCTTTTTTAAACTTTAATTGTGGTAATATGTTAATTTACCAAAGAGGCTACTGGGGCCGGAGGTGAGTAGCCAGAGTAGAGGCTACTCGATGCGGCTACTCCACGCCCCAGTAGCCTCCTTGATCCTCCTACCCAGATATCTTCAGTGCTGCCAGACCGAAGAAGAGAAGACCTGCCGGGGGCATCGGAGAGGTGAGTTTTGAGTTTTTTTTCTTTTAGTAATTGGGAAAACGTGGGCTGGCAGACTACAGATGAGGTGAGTTTTGACTTTATTTTTTTTCTTGACTTGAGTACAAGCCGAGTTTGAGTTTTTCAGCACATTTTTTTGTACTGAAAAACTCGGCTTATACTCAAGTATATATGGTAAAGGATTAGAACTGCATATTTTTATGTTATAAATAAGATAAATGACCCATTTACTAAATGTTTCGGAACACTAAAACCTTGACATCGAAGGTTAAATATGTTATTGATAGTATGTAGATAAAAGAATAACTATGATAACAAAATTACAGGATGAAGACAACCGTCTGTGGCTTTAGCCCGACTGCTCCTTTCCATTGAGTGGCCCCTCAATGTTATGGAAACGGGTGGAGGACATTGTCTTCATTAGAATGGGCCTCCCTGTGATGCTGAGGCAGTTTGGACTCCACTACTTATTGTACAGGGGGTTAGCAGGAAAATCTTCCTCAACCTGGACCTGGAGTGGAATCTGTGCTTTAGCACCTCAAGGGCGAACTGTAGTTATGTCAGTAAGTTATATGTTTTTATCTGTTATGCAAATTCTTTTGTGTTCTGAACTCAAGAACAAGAATTAATCTCAGTGTAAATACCGGGTGGTTTCCAAATGGCTTGTCCGAGGTGCCACACGGCCCCTGACTCTGGGAATTCTTATGAGATCAGACACAGAGGGAGGAGTGTATGAGAAACCTACCCATGAGTCGTACTCTGAATGATGTATGTGTGATGTTGTGTTGGAAGAATTGATTTGTTTGTGTATAAGGGTACGAACACAATGGTTTCGCCTGTGAACTATTACCGTAAATAGTTCCTGGGTGATTGAAAGAACATGAAGGTTGGTCTAACTCATGGTAGTGAAGACAACCTGTGGTACGCGGGCTACGGTCCATGATAAAGGGACCCTTCTTGAAAAGGGGTGTCGGAGAGACGACTTTATCCTGAAAGAAATGCGTATCAACGAATGACATCTGTTTGTGTTCTGATTTTTGTCTTTGGGTTGTATAAAGGTTTTCTATTTTGTAACAATAACCTATTATTATAACTGAAAATAAAAAAATATCCTAAGTTTCTGTACAGATTTTTACAGCTGAATTAAACTTTTACTGTTGTTTGAGGTTTATTGCAGGATTCTGGAGAAAGGTAGGTATTTTCTGTCCGTTGTTTCCCTGATCCAGATGTTACTGAGCAGGAGCAAGACGGATCATGAAGAGACGGATCTCAAGATACAAGTGATCTATCCTGTCCCAGGTTCTCTATTTTACATATAAAGTTTCCTTGGTTCATTGTAATAATTCTTGTTAAATAGCTAAATAGTTGTTTAAATAAATGTTCATGGGTTTAACATATATATTGGGTTATGGTTTATGCTGGTAGCGGGATTATGACTGTGACGTCTTACAAGACATTGGGGGATATTTATTATACGCTGGCGCTCGTGCGCCAGCGTATGTTCACCCCGCCGCTGCAAATTCACAACCCGATACATCAAGAGGCTTCTGCCTCTTGATGTATCGGGCTGCCAGCAGCGCAGCATTTAACCCACGCCAGGCAGGGCCTAGCATAGAAAAAACCGCAGCCGGCGACTTTTCACGTATGAAAAGTCGCCGGCAGCAGCGAGTGCGCAGACGCGGGGACAGTAACGCCCCGCGCCGGCCCACTCCCGTCTGGCCGCGCCCCCCGCTTGGCCGTCCGCACCCCCCGCTTGGCCGGCCGCGCCTCCCCTTCACGCCCCTTCACGCCCCACTGGCTTGAAGGTGGCGGATTGGGGAAAATAATCGCAAAAGCTAGCAATAAGCTAACATTTGCAATTATTTCAGGGCCTCTGTGCCACTGGCGGTGCGCAGAGGTCCTGATAAATATGCCCCATTCTCTACAGAGCCAATGGGGGATATTTATCAGGACCTCTGCGCACCGCCAGTGGTGCCACAAGGTAGAAGCCTCTTGATGTATTGGGCTGCGAATTTGCAGCAGAGGGGCTATCATACGCTGACGCACGAGCGCCAGCATATGATAAATATCCCCCATAGTCTATTTATAAGAATGCCACAAGAGTAAGGTTATACTATACAGGGGTATACATGTCACTAGAGAACAATATGGGGATAGTATATACCATATAAACTCAAGTCTAAGCCAACCCAGATATAAACCGAGACCCCTAATTTTGCCAAAAATCTGGGAAAACCTATTGACTCCAGTATATGCCTAGGGTGAGAAATGCTTTTGTCACAGCCACTATATAGCTAGTTGGTCCCCTTCCCCCTAGTATATAGCTCCCTTCCCCAGCAGTTATCCAGCACCATGACCCAGCAGTTAGCCAGCCCCTTGCCCCAGCAGTTAGCCAGCCACCTGCCCCTGTATTTTGCCCAATTACTAAAAGAAATAAAGTCAAAACTCACCTTTCCGACTCCCCTCGCAGGTTTTCTCTTCTTCACTCCAGCAGAGGCAGGTTCATGTGTGCCAGCAGGGTAGACTATGATGTCAGCTCCCTCTGTCATCATATTGTGTGTGCCGGCCAGTGCACACTCTGATGTCAGCAGTGGATTACGTCACAGCTTGTGTGCCGAAGCATCACACTGACCTGCCGCTGCCGGACCGAAGAAAAGACGATTTCTCTTAGTAATTGGAAAAACGTGGGCTGGCTGACCACAGGGGCATTGGGCTAGGTGACTACTGATGTGGCGAGTTTTGATGGTATGTGATTAGAACTGCATATTTTTATGTTATAAATAAGATAAATGACCCATTTACTAAATATTTCGAAACACTAAAACCTTGACATACAAGGTTAAATATGCTACTGAAAGCATGGGGATAAAAGAATAACTATGATAACAGCAAAATTACGTGATGGAGACAACGGTCTGTGATTCCGGCCCGACTATTCTTTTCCATTGAGTGGCCCCTCAATGTTATGGAAATGGGTGGAGGACATTGTCTTCATTAGAATGGGCCTCCCTGTGATGCTGAGGCAGTTTGGACTCCACTACTTATTGTACGGGGGGTTAGCAGGAAAATCTTCCTCAACCCAGACCTGGAGTGGGATCTGTGCTTTAGCACCTCATGGGCGAACTGTAGTTATGTCAGTAAGTTATAGGTTTTTATCTGTTATGCAAATCCTTTTGTGTTCTGACCTCAAGAACAAGAATTAATCTCAGTGTAAATACCGGGTGGTTTCCCAATGGCTTGTCCGAGGTGCCACACGGCCCATGACTCTGGGAATTCTTATGAGATCAGACACAGAGGGAGGAGTGTATGAGAAACCTACCCATGAGTCGTACTCTGAATGATGTATGTGTGATGTTGTGTTGGAAGAATTGATGTGCTTGTGTATAAGGGTACGAACGCAATGGTTTCGCCTGTGAACTATTACCGTAAATAGTTCCTGGGTTGAGTGAAAGAACATGAAGGTTGGTCTAACTCATGGTAGTGAAGACAACCTGTGGTACGCGGGCTACGGTCCATGATAAAGGGACCCTTCTTGAAAAGGGGTGTCGGAGAGACGACTTTATCCTGAAAGAAATGCGTATCAACGAATGACATCTGTTTGTGTTCTGATTTTTGTTCTTGGGTTGTACATCTTTGTCTTTGCCTTTTAACTTTTGATGGTTTATTCCAAAAGTATAAAGGTTTTCTATTTTGTAAAACTAACCTAACATTGTAACTGAAAATAAACAAATATCCTAACTTTCTGTACAGATTTTTACAGCTCAATGAAACTTTTACTGTTGTTCGAGGTTTATTGCAGGGTTCTGGAGAAAGGTAGATATTTGCCGTCCATTGTGACCCTGATCCACATGGTACTGAGCAGGAGCGAGAGGCATCCTTAAGAGACGGATCTCAAGATACAAGTGATCTATCCTGTCCCAGGTTCTCTTTTTTTACATATAAAATTTCCTTGGTAAATTGTAATAATTCTTGTTAAGTAAACTGTTGTTTACATAAGTTTTCTTGGGTATAACATATATAGTGGGTTATGATTTATACTGTATATTTGTTATAAATTAGGCAAACAAACAACTAAAGGTTTTCTTGAACAATGAAAACTTGATATCCAAGGGTAAATATGCTATTGAAAATATGGGGCAAAAGCTCCTCAACCTAGAGCTGGAGTGGATTTTGTGCTCTAGCACCTCATGGGCGACCTGTAGTTATGTCAGTAAGTTATATGTTGAGCAAACATGTTAACTAGAGGTTCTTAGAATACAAAGAACTTGACATCTGTGATTACAGGCTATGGGTGTAAAAGTAACTATTGGTTACTATGGGGGGAGGCATGGTTATTATTGATACCTGGGGCCCTGTGACTAAAGGTCAAGGGGGAGCACTGTAACTATTCGCTACTATGCATGGCACTGTAACTATTAGCTACTATGCATGGCACTGTAACTATTAGCTACTATGCATGGCACTGTAACTATTAGCTACTATGCATGGCACTGTAACTATTAGCTACTATGCATGGCACTGTTACTATTGGAAATTGGTAAGCCCTATGACAATTGGTTATCAAAAGAAGTGTGCCTGTTGGTTACTGGGAGGGCCCTGTGATAACAGGCTATGTAACTATTGGTTACTATGGGGGGGCACGGATATTATTGATACTCGGGGCCCTGTGAAAAAAGGTCAAGGGGGAGCACTGTAACTATTAGCTACTATGCATGGCACTGTAAGTATTAGCTACTATGCATGGCACTGTAAGTATTAGCTACTATGCATGGCACTGTAAGTATTAGCTACTATGCATGGCACTGTAAGTATTAGCTTCTATGCATGGCACTGTAAGTATTAGCTACTATGCATGGCACTGTAAGTATTAGCTACTATGCATGGCACTGTTAATATTGGAAACTGGTAAGCCCTATGACAATTGGTTACAAAAAGAAGTGTGACTGTTGGGTACTGGGGGGCCCTGTGATTATTGTCTACAAAGTGGAATATTACTATGAGCTAAAGACATTGTGACTGTGGTCTACTAGGGTCATTGTGACTATATTAGATACTGAGGGTCCTGTTATTATTGGCTACTTTGAGGGACACTGTGACTATATTGGGTACTGTGACAGCATCATGACTATAGTGGCTATTGTGGATGAAAAATAGTGATTTTATGGGAAGAAAGAGAATGGAGAAGTTGACGATGAAATAATAAAACCTAAAATTTTATGTGTTGCTGAATCTGTTGTGGTAGGAAGAAGCTGATCTGGTGGCTCAGGTAGAAGACAGAGAAATTCTCTAATCAATGATGCCATGAGCTCACAATTCTGCAGCATCTCCTCTGTGCTGGGAATCTCTGTTATCTTCTCCTATGATGGAGACAGTCTTATACTATGTCAGATTTTTCATGCAGCATCAGACACTATGATAAATCTGGTGCAGTGTAACACTGTCCATCTTACTCTGCATGTAGTAAGCTTAGTTCTAAGTTTTGCATCTATGTAGTAAGCCTTAATGTAGTAAGTTTGGTTCTGTTGCTGCTTCTGACCTTGAAGCCCTGAAGCGGTTAACAATAGGGCGAGAGAGGTCAGTGGAAGGTCAGTGGAGTTTTTGGCAGACAAAAGCGGGCAGGAGTTGATTGGTGGTTTGGACACTGTAGAGGAGGGGCAGTGTGGAAACATAAGGGACAAGGGGGGATAGTGCTAGGTGCAGGACAGACACCCGGGGAGCCATTCAGGTGAGCGCCCCAGGGCAAACTTGCATGGAGCACAGGTAGTGAGCTTCAGAGCCTACGGGCTGCAGCTTCTACGCTGTTAGAGTTGGAGGGTTCTGTTTCTTTTGGGTCAGCAGGCCGTAGTCCGGTTGTGGCAGCTGGTGGCGCTCCTTCCCCTTTTTCTTTTTCATCTGCAGGTTCTGTGAGTTGGCACCGCCGTAGCCGAGTCCAGAGCAAGAAGAGAAGATACAAGAGGTCTGAACGCCGGTCCCACAGTCGCAGACATGGATGCCGGTCACGTCGCAGGTCAAGCAGCTCCTCCAGTTTGGCTTCATCCAGACAGTCATGGAACCCTCCATTCCGGTCAGGACGTCTAGTTCCGGTGAGTTAACATGCCTGAAGGCATGTTCAACTGCCGACTCACATGTAGAGAGTCAATGATAATGGATTCCTATGATGTAAATGTTGCTGTTATTTGGGTAATGGGTTTTCTTTTCTATTTTGCAGGTGTCACAGCTGGCGGGTCAGGACCTTGCCCTCGGAAAGAAGGGGCAGCTTGGTATCTCATGCTCGGGCATTCGAGCAAGATGCACTTAAAAAGGGCTAAAGAAGGATTTGGGTTTAAAGGGCAAAGGTCAAAATGTTATTAAAGTTATTCATGTTAAATTGTGTTGAATAAAGCTGTGGCCACCCCACAATTTTCCAGCATGTTCTGTTCAAGTGTTTTTACTCAGTAATGTGAGGGGATATAGTAATGTATTTAGGTCATTATTTTGGTTCTTGTTTTTGTAATGTACCAATACAATTGGGAACACTGGGGGAAGGCCCACAAAATTTGCCAGTCCCAGCCATGAAATTTCTAATGGCAGCCCTGTCACTCTCCTACATATAAATCTGCAGGAGAGAGTGAGCGGTATGACCAGACCAATCTCACTCTCCTATAGCGCCCCCTACAGAGGAGAGCAGTATGACCAGACTAATGTCACTCTCCTATAGCGCCACCTACAGGAGAGAGCAGTATGACCAGACTAATATCACTCTCCTATAGCGCCATCTACAGGGGAGAGCAGTATGACCAGACTAATATCACTCTCCTATAGCGCCACCTACAGAGGAGAGCAGTATGACCAGACTAATATCACTCTCCTATAGCGCCATCTACAGGGGAGAGTAGTATCACAAGACTAATGTCACTCTCCTAACGTTTAAAAGTGTTAGTGCTCTACTCTGTAAAGTATATTGTTAATTGATAGTTCCATAGAATGATCTTACCAGGTCCTTTTTAGATTGAAAATTGAAGATTTCCTTGGTTATTCCTCCTGGTCCTCTATCCATTCTCTGTACTGTATCCTACTGTAGACCCCGCTCTACTCTCGTGCCAGAGGTCTGCCGGAGATCCTATACTGGGAATTTGCGGACAGATAGTCTATATATGGTGTCTACATCTCCTAGGGCTTCCCCAGAGCAGACATCGGGCAGGGAATCCTTTTGAGAGAAGTGTCGGGTTGGCGGCAGAGGAAGGACCACGTCATTAGAGGGAACTCTCCATATGTCCATATATGGTGTCTACATCTCCAAGGCTTCCCCAGACACAAGACTCTATTTAATTCAATTAAAAACATTTTTGCCCAACACAGGATTTGAACCCCGAACCTCCAGACTTCAGCTGCCATAGAGAGAAAGAGCCTCTTCCCTCTAAACTATGGGTTTAGTGGTTGACTATAAGTAGATTTTTGTAACTAAGAGCTATTAACCGTTAGGCTGAATTCACACGGCCGTTCAGGGGACGTATATATGGCGACGTATATATGGTGACGTATATACGTCGGGTATACGTCCCCCACATGCCAGCAATGGGCGCGAAGCGCCGTACGGGAGCGGTTTCGGTGCTGCACACATGTGGCACCTTTCCTTAGCTTTGAAAAGATAGGACATGTCCTATCTTTTCTCGGCATACGGCGCCGTGCGCCATATGTCACTGTGGTGAGGGGTAGGGAGGAGCAGCGCTCACCTCTACCTCCTCTCCCGGGCAGCGCCGTATGCCCGCTGTGCTATGATACAGCGGGCAACTGCAGTGTGAATGCGCTCTTACACTGGTATATAGAGAGGAATCTTGTAAGAGATTATTAATGTAATTTTTGAGATTATTGTAACTATTATTATTTTATTATTATTATGGAGACAATGATTATTATTATTAATTAATTAATTAATAATAATTAATAATAATAATTAAAATTAATTATAATAATTGTCTCCATAGTAATAATAATAATAATTGTCTAAATATTTACAATAACAATCTCTGAGAAGATCTCTCTCTATATACCAGTGCATTAAAGGGAACCTGTCGCCAGGAGACCCATTTTTAGCCCTCCCCCAGTCCCCACAGAGCATAGTGCATACACTGCCAAAGTGTTTTTGTATAAAAAATTGGTTTTACAGAAAAAAAGATTGTCCGTGGGGACTGGAGGAGTGCTAAAAATGGGTCTCCTGGTGACAGGTTCCCTTTAAGTCTGTGTCACAGTGTAACAGTAACAGTTAACATCTTAGTTACAAAAAATCCACTTATAGACAACCACAGATAAATCTAGTGGATAGAGACTCTAGGGGAGATTTATCATAGGCCTCTTAGAGCAGAACTCTTCTAGTTGCACATGGCAACCAATAAGAGCTCAGTTTTCATTTTCCCACATATGTTTATAAAATTAAAGCTGAGCTCTGATTGGTTTCCATTTGCAACTAGAACAGTTTTACCTCAGAAACCTGATGATAAATCTCCCCCTCTGTGTCTTTATGGCAGGTGGAGTCTGGAGGTTCTGGGTTCAAATCCCAGCCTGGGCATACATTTATTTAATATTATCAGTATTATTACTGAGACGATTATTATTATGATATTATGGTAAAAATTTGGGGCTTGGGCAGGGCGTGATTGGGGGTGTGGCTTAGTGAGCTACGTGTGCCGCCATTTTGTCCCTCTTTTCCTTTCAGAAATGTTGGGAGGTATGCAGCGGCTATAGGCCTTAGTGCTATCAACCACAGGATGGCCAAGGTGCGCTGAGAGCCCTGTGGTATGTAGATTTACCACTAATCAATGTGGCTTTAAGGTTGATTGTTAATGGCTTTATAGCAAATTGACCATCAACATCACATGACCATGTACAATAATACATTTAAAAAGTCAATATATTCCAAAAACTGGGATGCTCTACCTGAAGCCACTTTTACTTCTGTCGGATTGCAGGTCACATGCGATCACTTTGTAGCGATGACTGAAGTGTTCCTGTTTTTCGACTTTGTTTCAGTAATCGTTACTTATGTATCTCGAGCTACATAAAGTTCTGCTTTCAAAATGTAAAATAAAAGAAACAGACATCTCTGGCAAAAATCATCTAAATTGTTGCAATTTAATCGCTTTTAACGTCTAACAGACACATTCAGCAATAATTGCAGGCTGTCATCATAAACTGCCTTCACAATGCATCTCAAGATTCATGTTCACTCCATATCCATAAAGACAACACTATTTCGGTGAAGTGTTTCGGTACACCCTGTGTTATCTGGATTTTACACATTCCTTTGCTGTTGTACGACGTATGTGGCAGCGTTGCCATAAACTGTTAAGTCTTCACGGAGGCGCACAGTTTCTAATTGCTTTCTCTGAAGCATGTCACAGAACAGGTGAAGTTTGCAGGGCAGAGCTGGTAACGTTGGGCCCCGGGGCGAGCTCACATAAGTGGCCGATATCCCGGCACATGTTTACAATTCCAGACTATAATAAGAAGGAATGAAGAGGAAGGAAATTAAATCATAATGAGCCATCAACAGCATCACCCTGCGGGGTAATCATGGAGTGGATGACTAGCTGCTCAAGTGTAGACTATGGCAGGGAAAATAATTTAAAGGAGACAAGACTTTATGTCAGAACTCATGCAAGTTATAGTTCTACACTTTGAGCTCTGCTGGCTTAGCATAGACTCAGGTGTATGCTCTGCAGAGGGATGACATCGACATCTTGCTGCCTCTTTGACTTAGGGGTGTGTCACATTAGGGGCTGGGGGGTGTGCCAGTTGGAGTGATGGCCAGCTGAACTAATCAGATGCTGGGGGGTTTCTAGGCACTCCTTTTAAACACACATGTGATTTAATGCAGTGCCTGTAAGACAAGTCTTCTGGCTTTTGGGGATCTGTATGTTCTACAGTGCTTTTGCTGTGATTCTAACCTTTTGACTATGCTGTTGTATTTAAAATCTTTTACCTTGCAGCCATCTTGGTTTTGACTCTCTTTGCCCGACCTCACAATTTTTCTTGTCTCTCTTGTTTGTATGTCTTTCTGTTCTATGTTTTACTGTTCTATGTCTTTCTGTTCTATGCACAAACCCAGGGTAAGGACCGCTGTCCAGTTGTCACTAGTGGTTTAGTGAAGGGCCAACAAGTAGACAATGACTGAGGTTTGGGAAGTGCAGGACTCTCACTTCTTTCTTGTCTTGGCATTTTACATTTTTAATTTATTGAAAACAGAGCGATAAATATGCAGCCCACAGGGGTTTATAGTTAATTGTAGGACGCTTTCATGTCAATTTTCAAATGTAAAACGTTTATTCAAGTGGAGGCCAATTACCTCGCCTTTAAGCCAAACTCACCACACCGTTATGTGGAAAATGGCGAGGAAGGGAAAGAAACAAAAGTAGTGCAAGATTTTTGATTTATTGAGATGAGTATATACACATAAAATATATACACATGGTGGATCAAAAGTGTTAGCACCTTATCCTGGGAAATTTATTTCCTGGAACTTTAAATGGTCATAGACATCGCAGACAATTACATACATCAAAACAGCAAATAGTAAAATACAGTAGTTATCATCAGAATTTTGTACTGCTCCCTGTACACTTGTTACAGGACATTTACCATCAGTTTCACTTACGTGAGCATTTCTTTATGCACTAAGTGGAATTGTTCTTAGTGAATACAAAAATGCGCACAAAATATGTAAAGTAGCTAGAGGCCGACGTCACCCAGGCACCTCTCGGCATCACCGGCTTTTAATTTAACCACGATCCCCACTATAATAGAACTTCATGCTCCCACCCCAGGAGATAGGAGCCGGCTGGTGAGTCGGGGCTTGGAGAGAGCGGGGTGGGAGCAGGAGATACTATTACAGCATTGGGAGAGAAAAGATCTGGACCACACATCAACACATTGTACTATGATCTATTGCCACTAGGCTACATTTACAAAACGAACTAGAGGTTCTTAGTTACATTTTGATCAAATTGTATAAGCCACTAACCACTTCACGGTGACCTCGTTGTAGTGGATCCCTACTCTATTGTGTGCAGCATCACACGGCATCCACCACCGCTGCAGCACAGCACCAGCAGGGACCAAGAACCACATGCCTCCCAGCACCCATGCTAGTAGGTATAGCCCTCTTTTTCTCTCCCCATGTTGGAGATACTATTACTGTGCGGCAAGTGAATAAATTGAAAGCTGAGATGCCTAGAGGCTCTCAGGTGACCTCAGCCTGAGCGCCTCTGGCTATTCTCTATATTTTTTTAAACTTTTCTTTTTTATTTGTAAGTGTGCCGTTTCTTTATTGGCTAAGAATAGTTCCACTTAGTGCATAAAGAAATGTAAGTGCTACATCACTGATAGTAGATGTCCTTAAAAACTTAAACTGGGAACTGTGCTTGGGCTAGTGTCAGATCCGTCTTCTGGCATCCTGGTTCCAGATGATTAATAACTAATGTTTTTAAGAAATGGGACGGTAAAAGTCAGCAAAACCTGTACAGTCACGCAACCACATTTTATCGTTTCCAGGGCCTCTACTTGTTACAGTTCTCTTCCCTTTGACAACTAAGTTACTATTTGAGCACTCTGATCAGATCCGCTACTGGGTTGATAGGTTGTATAATAATGATATTTTTCTATTTCTAGCTAAATTGTCTGTGCGACACATCAGCTTGGATCCCGTCCACTTCATGCACCAAATATAGGAATATATCCAATGTTTCACCAATGATGGATTCTTTTCAGAAGGGCTTTTAACTTCCTCATCTGTCTGTTTCCAAGCTGCCCTATTATTAGATGTGAATAGCATTTATTCAGCATTGCGGTTTTGTGTTATTTTGTAATTTTCTAAGGTTGGCCTGAAAATTGCACTTTACAAGTGGTTGGCCAAAGGCCATGTACACTGGAAGTCACAAGCTGGCCACATTCTCCTGTATTATAGACCGATTGCTGAACTCATTCACATGGTAATCACTATGATTGCTATCATTTTGTGTCCGGTCACGTTTTACCCACTTTAGCGTGAAATAACAGAATTGATCTGCTGGGTTGCTGTGTGCTTGGTCTGCTTAGGTCATGGGAGTCACCTTGAAGCTAAGAGATTAAGAATTATTCCATACCATTCACCAGGATAAAACCTGCTGCGGTGCCTCTAATGTACGCTCCAAGACACTTTGTAGTGATTAGATGTTTCCTCCTAAGTTCCTGCTTTGAGACTTTCTAATGCAGTTTGGGGCCTGATACAAGAATGGAGAAGGTCCTTTTACATATGCAGTAAGATGCTCATGTCATCACACTTCATCAGAATGGACAGCATTCTATGGTCATGGTTAGAATTTTTATGGGTTTGTGGAACTTGGGAAAAAGCTAAATATAATGAGATGTTTCCACCTTGTTCTGAGAGCATAGATGGGAAGGTTTGATTTTGTAGGTCTTCTGCGCCAGAATCAACACATAGGAAGGTGGGTGGAAGCTTGTATCTTTATTTTGATTTTCTCTTCGTTTGGCAGATTTTTAAAATTTTTGAGGACTTTTTAGGTGCATGTTTGCAACTATGCTAGGGTCTTAAGAAGCTAGCCGACAGGTGTGTCTGTTGCAGTGTTCCTAAATGTATCTTTCTAAAACAGATGTTTTCTTTGTTTTGCAAGTATTTGTAGAGCAAATTAGAGATAGCATAGCACTGCTAAAGTGGCGATTTTAAAGGGAACCTGTCACCACATTTTTCACAAATACAGGTATTGACAGGTTCCCATAGAGCCCTAGTAACTAACTAACACCTTTCTTTTAGCTAAAAATTGTTCCCCTCCGATTCACATATTTTCAACTTTATGGTTTTACCTGGTATCTAAGCATGGTTACAGTGAGTTGAGGTGGGCACCAGCAGCTCCTCCCTATCCTATATCTGTATGCAGCTGTAATGTCATGTGACCAGGGCGACATCATCGCAGGTCCTTTTTAGCATTAGAAAACTGTACACCAAGCATATATCTCATGAAATCACAGCATATTGTATCATATGAAATCACAGCAGCCTACATGGAGAGGAGTAGAAGTCCATTGAGGTTGCTGTGATTGTTTTATGAGGTCATATATGTGCATGGGGTACAGTTTGCTAATGTTAAGTAGCTGAAATACCTGTTATGATGTCACCCTGGTCACATGACATTAGACCACACCCTTCAACTCGCTCCAAAGATGCGTAGACACAGGCAAGATTATAACTCTGATTTTGTGAGGATCTGAGGGAAACTATTTTTAGCTAAAAGAAGGGGGTCGGATATTTACTAGAGCTCTATAGGAACCTGCCACTACCTGTATTTTTTTTAAAAATGTGCTGATGGATTACATTTAAACAGTTGCAAAAGAAAACAAATGATTCATGTGCACATAGAATGGAATCAGAAGAACAGGACTGACTGTATTTCCTAATATTGTATTCAATATTTGTAATACCAATTAAATAATTCAGTAGAATTATTTGATTGCCTGTTATTCCTCCTAGAAATGTATGAAAAATTATGTATGTGCAACCTTACCCCACTGGGGTCTAACCACAGTGTGGTCGGATTCCCAGGGAGTGGTTGGCTCTAGTGCAACCTAGCACCAGAAATATGTCATGGTGGCTTGGTCCACAAGAACAGACCTCGTCTTTGTCCATCAAGGGAAGTGGGGAGATACAAGATGAGTGGGAGGCCACAATATAGAGAAAGGATCCCACTGGGGCACTCCCCCCCCCCCCAGGCAGGTGGTGAAGGGTCAGTGGTCTAAGTGGTACAGCCCAACAAAGCAGCAGGTAAAAGGCTGTAAACTTTCTTCCTGTGGCTAAGGATCCAGAATTTAGTTTAGTACCTCATCCCTTGACCAGTGGTTGGAGGGATGGCTAGTACGAGCCAGATTGGATCTGCTGATTGGGCAGCAAGATGCCTGTCCCTGTGGTATTAGCACATGAAGGCGCAGAGCAAAGCATATTGACTTAGTTCTGTCTCCAGAGAAGAGCTCAGAGCAAGACCTATTAGAAAAACCTAGAAATTCAGATAAAGAGAATTTATAAACTCTCTGTTCTGGGGATTTCCAGATCACCAACCAATTACCAGCCTGGATTTTGCAGATAAGATGACATAGGTTGAAAATTAACATCAACATCACATCTTAACCCTTCAGTAATATTATGATTTGTAAAGAGCTGTGGAATTAAATATACATAACTAAAGAGTATTATTATTGTTATTATTACTGATATTATTATATAGCACTGCAGGTGCTAATACCACACTCTGATAGTAGCAACAAAGGATAAGTATTGGAAAGGTGTTAAATCAGTCTTAGAGAGAAAGGATATCTAAAGGTAGCATGGGAGAGCTGGTCAGACCCTCTCTAGTCAACCAGGAGACTAATTGGAGCTAAATTTAGTGATGACCCATTCACTAGGATAATGCATATGATAATCAATAAACAATGAACAACACATCATTTTTCAATGTTGTGGGAACGAGTCCTTGTATAGATCCAAAAAGGACAAGATAATCCAGCACAGTGTCCTGTTTCTAGCCTTTATATTGCCCTTAGTCTTGGCTACTGACACAGGCACTGTGACTGTGGAAATCAATATATATTTGTTATTTATGGCCTCCTCCATTCTTAAATCAGCTTTTAAAATTATGTTTATGAGTCTGAGGGGCTCTGGTGGGTCACACAGAGCCTCTCAGTGATGCAGATTCACAGCCTGTTAGAAAGAGCAGAAATCCCCCTAACTCTCACGTTCCTCTCTTTGTTTGTGTGATCTAGCAGTAGTAAGAAGGGGGAGGGGCTGCTGTGCTCATTGTAACAGCCAGCTGGTTGTTAATAACAGAGTAATAGTGGTGATACAGGGCAGAGTGCAAGGAAGTACCAGGTTGGGAGCAAAAAGGAAGGTGAGACAATCATCTATGTTCTTTTGGCACTAATACTTATCTTCCGCTGCATCTTTGTGCCTTCTCTTCTCACAGGATAAGTAGTCTGGGATTTTGATGCAGTTTTTAGGAGGAGAGAGGTTGATGGGGTGGATAAGCAATTAAAAAGACAAGGTACGGCCAAACTGAGAAAAGAGTTAGATTACTTCTGGAGGAAATATTTTTAATTCTTAATTCCCTAATATTTTTGTTAGATTGTCTAATGTTTTTCTTCCATTGACTAGATCAGGTTACATTTGTCGGACTGGGCTGCCATAGATATTTGTGAAGAACAGGTAAAATCTGCGTCCTAGTCTCGCCCTCTTCATTTTGTTTTCTAATAACACTGTGACACAAATTCTGGAAATCTCCTTATTCTTCATATTTACTCCCTTCAGACTAAATAATACAGAAGTATTGATGGAGCCTATGGTTGGCCACCCTCCTGGCCCCGTCTGATCACCTATAGACCTGTCACCTAAGGGAAGGCACAATCTTACCGTATGGACTGTTTGATTCTTCTCCGGCTAATCCTTCTTTATAGCCTGTTCTTTCACAGTGGGACACTAATCCCGGATTATCTGTAATTAGAACACCTCACTGTTCACCATTAAAACAATATTAAGCTTTACAAAGATTAGCAACACCTGAAGTCTTTCACGTAATGTGGAGCAAATTATTTATATCCTGCGTCCTATACATCTCACAAAATAATCTGTAGTCAGCATGTGCCAGCATTGACCACTGACCTAGGCTTGCTACCTGCAGCTCTACCACGTATCATGATCATCTGGAGACCATGCAGGGGAGAAGATCATGGGTCTTATTCACTAAGGGTCCCGCGGCCGCATTTTCGCCGGGTTTCCGACTTTTTGGGGATCACACAGGGAAGAAAAGGGTGAACTCTGGTGCACCTGATCGGGGAAGCGACACATGCAGGATATCAGGCGCACAATCTTCATGAATCACAGCAGAGTTCATCCTCGTCGGACAGTCCGGATCGGGGATCGCGCAGGGACCGGGTAAGTAAATGTGCCCCCATAGGTTTTGTGATTGAGCTATGACCTCAGTGGAATAATAGGATCCAAACCACATCTAGGTATCACTTTCCTGCCTATTTTAGTGGTACCCAGATAATAGCTGGCTTGTTAATGACATTGCTAGATGAGTTTGCATTTTGGTAAAAAAATTATTGGGGGACATTTACTAAAGCCCCTGCGCCAGTTTTTGGTCAGACTTTGCATGTTCAAGCTTATTTCATAACCTCTATATATTCTAAAGCACAGTTTGTTATAGAGCAGGCGGAGTTTAGCAGATTGTATATATTGTCATATCTGCAGATTGTACATAATGTCATATCTGTAGGTAGCTTGTTATAAAGCAAGAGGAGCTGAGCAGTTTGTATATAGCGTCATATATATGCAGAATATTAGGAGGAGGAGTAGAGTAGATTGTAATTAATATTAATAGTCAAGTATATTTTTCCATTTATAGATCCAAATATTAATATTACATTTTAATTTGTAATTTATTGATTGAAATTCTTACTAGTTTTAAGCTTAGGTGTCCAGGGGGATGGACCTACTCACTGATTGGGACCGCCCATTTTGCTGCTTACTTTGGAATAGGCCTCATTTTAGATCCATAAAATATAAGTTTCCCTTTAAGGCTGTCTGATTTCTTAAAAGCTACTATAATGTGTGCAGTTATCTGAGCTAGTAGTGTCCTTGAACGCCTCCTTATTTCCTGCATGAGTCCAGGCATTTCTACTCTGTCATTGGCCAGTGAACCAAACCATAGGGGACAGGGATCAGAAACACTTAGTGGTTTTTGACTTTTAATAATTGCATAATTAACAAAAGTCTTAAGTAATCACATAATCTGATAATTTAATGCAAATGTCCTTTCATATAAAAACTATATTAGAATATGCACCAGTGGGAGACCTGGTGACTTAGACTTAATGCCAAATATACAATTATCTCGTATAATGTCATTAAAATGTGTTTTTTTTTTACAACTAAGGAACATTGGGACTTATTTACTAAGGGTTGTGGATCTCAGTTTCGACGGACTGTTTGTCTTTTTCCAGGATTTCACGGCTTGGACACGTATTTAACAGGTGTCTGCGCTGGGATTGTGTCGCATGCGATCAGATTGTGGTGCAGCTGCGCTGGTTTCCATACGATACAAGTTGGGGGACTGCCATCGGACGATCTGACTGATTTGGATTGAGCGCGGGATTTAACTTTCACATTGTGTCACAAGCCCTAGCCCTAACATGTACCATTTAAAAGGTGGTGAACTCCATCGGACCTGAGTGGGGAAGCGACACATGCAGGATAACGGGCGCACGATCTTAGTGAATCGCGGCACAGTGCATTATCGTCGGTAAAGACACTTTCGGTGCACTTCAGTGGACAGGTGAGTATATGTGCCCCATTGTCTTTTCTATGGAGCACATTTATCATACACCCACTGGCACCCCCCAGATATATCAGGATGTGACGGGGGAGCAGTTCTATACCAGGCTATGTGCCATAGCCTGTGCCTAAATGGGTGCAGGCTATAGTTTGTGCACAGGCACAGGGCAGAAATGCCCTGTGCTGGCCCCTTTGCCACTGCCTTCGCCCCCATCACTCTACTCGATGCCCACTTGGCATAGAAGTGGCATAACGGAGGAAACAGGTGAAATTCCAGGCCATGTGCCAGGAATTGGTTCTATCTCAGGGTTTGCATACAAACCCTGATAAATGTAGGATTTGCCAAATAATGCACAAAATGTGTTAATTTTTCCACAGTATAAAAAAATAGGGTGCAAAGCACAAGAAGAATATTGTCTTGGGATAAGAGGCAGAAGTTATGGAGGAACAAGAGGTGCTGTACCCTGGCAGCATCATTCATAGTCTTTTTTATTAGTTCCTGTAAGAATTCACAAGGCGGTGAGATGTTCTGTGCTATTACATGTCAATCACTAACCCCCTCATCTACCGCGCTAAAGATGATCAGTGAACCGTGTGCTAACTACACACATTAACATATATAGAGACACAGGTACTTCTTGACTGTATGCCAGATCCCAACATTATGGCATAATATAATGTATCCATGTACACTGGACATCAAAATTCGAGAACAAAAAAATATTTCCAAAATGTCAAGCTCATTGTGTAGTCCTATATATATCCTAACATGAGTAACAGTAAGTTTTAAGCTTATTTCATAACCTGTATATATTCTAAAGCACAGAATAAAAATATAAATGGGATCATTGTAAAAGAACATTGATCAAAATTAGACAATACTTTCACACACCTGCAAGTTATTGGTGTTAATCCTGCACCTGTTGCTAATTATCTTGGTTATCTGACAAAACCTAAATAAAAGCCTAACTTTCCAGTTTTCACTGATTTTACAAAAATGTTGTGCTGTTCCAAAGTGACTGAAACCCTCCGGCTTCAGGTATCCAGATGAAGGCCAAAAAGGGGTGACCCTACCAGCCACAGCAAGAGGAGTTGGTTGTTCCAAGTCTGTGAGTTCTAGAATATTGCATCTACAACATCACAAAATTATTCTAGTCCACCAAGAAGGTTGGTTGTCCTCGAAAGACAAACGCAAGAGAGGACAAAAGATAATGCAGGGAATTTCCATGGGTAATCGTTTTAACACTGTAACTGGTATTTCCCACCAGTTCTGCACTGAACAAAGTAAGGATCTGTCTTGTCATACAGTGTCAGAGAGCGTTTGGACTAAAAGCCCATTCTGCAGTAACTAAACCTCAAATAAGCATAAAGAATCAAAAGGCTAGACTCAGCTTTGCTGAGGAGCATGTTGTGTGGACAGAGGAGAAGTGGTCCACTAATCATTTCAATGATGAAAGCAACTTTAATTTATTTGGATCTGATGGGAAACATTATGCTCGTCAAAGTTGTGAAAGACCGAACTCAAAGTGTGTAAAGAAGTCAGTGAAAGGTCATGGAGGAAGTGTCATGATTAAAGTAATGTTTTCTACAGCTAAAGTTGATCCTCTCATACATAGGGGCAAAAGGACCTTAAATTATCCTGGTAGCATGGAATTAAGCGCAGTAGGTGGGAGGGGCCGGCTGACAAGGACATGTTCCCTCTGATGCCATGTAATATAACAACATAAAGCTGGCTATATACTGGGGGGGCATGGGCTGGCTGGCTATATACTAGGGGGCCTGACCTGGCTGACTATATACATGGGGGTAAGGGGCTGATTACTTACTGGTGGCATTGGCTGGCTATATACTTGGGGGCCGGATGACTACATACTGGGGGGCATGGGCAGGCTGGCTATATACTGGGAGAAGGGGCTGGCTGGCTATATACTATGGGACATGAGCTTGATGGCTATGTGGTGGAGGGGCAGGGGGATAGCTGGCTATATACTGAGGGGAATTGGCTGGCTGGATATATACTAGGAGCAGGGGCTGGCTATACAAAAGGGGGCATCGCCAGGCTGACTATATACTCGGGGTCAGGGGGCTGGCTATATACTGGGGGTCAGAGGGCTGGCTAGCTATATACTGTGTGGAGGCTGTGACCAATGCATTTCCCACCCTAGGCTTATACTTGAGTCAATAGTTTTTCTCAGTTTTTTGTGTTCAAATTAGGTATTTTGGCTTATGCTTGGGCCGGATTATGCTCGAATATATACAGTACTTAAATAAGAAAGAAAGGCAGAGGAAAAATAAGGATATCATTGTACTGTACCCATAGAGGCAGTGAAGGGCAGCTTAGTGTGGCACCATACATAGACGTTACAACAGGGTATGGGGAATTTTTTTTCCCTCTACAAAGACTTAGAACAGGGTATAATCATCTTCTTATTTGTTCTTCTCTCATGTCCTGATGTTTTATGATTTGCTTCACCAATAAACCCCAAATACTGATAACATAAAATTTTGAAATATTAAAAATTATTTTGATTTTATACCTTTTGGGGATCATACTATGAAATTAATTATTGCCTTTGAATAGATCCTATATTAAGTTGAGATTCCATCGTCAATTTAATGAAAAGGCTACTTATAATCAAGATTTTTATTTGGAATTTAAAATAGTTTTGAGCTTTTTTCCCAAAAGGAAATATTGTAAAATCCAAAAGAGGAAAAAAGCTTCCCATAGACATGTTTCATGTACCTATGACAATAATGAAAATCTGAGATTCTCTCCAGAGATATCATAGTTCATTTCTATTCTTGGGGAGGAAGTACTGTCAGACATTTTCCTCAGGTGTAATAGGAATAAAAAAAGGTTTTTCATGCACTGTTAGCTTTAAACTTGAAGCAGTTTTCTATGGGGATATGTGTGGAGAATATCCCTTCTTACCGCTGCCAAGCGGTTGCATTCATTCTTTTTACGTGACGCTGTGTACGAAAGGAAAGAACAGCAGGACTATCATGTCAGGATTAGATAAAGATTGTTAGTTTTGTTCATGTCTAAATAAAATACAAAATAAAATAAGCTGATATAAAATTGGGAAAGTTTAGTAATCTTTTTAATGGGTGGTACAATCCACGTCAACGTGTACCCAACTGGTTTCCTTGGAATTAAGCAGATGCTCAGCGGGTGGGAATATTTCAGTATTAGGAATGTATAGGAAGTAATATTCCTTACCAGTTACAATGGATTATATTGCAGCTATAGAACAAATGGCAGCTACTAACAAAAAGACTTGGTCTGAATAATTGTACCATCTAGGAATGAGGAATCGGAGCTGCGCCAATCCCACTATTCTCTGCAGGTTTTTTGTATTCCCCATCTTGCACTGTGCGGTCAATTTAACATTTATAAGAGACCAAACAGGTTTCATATTGGAATTTAGAAAATCAATTGTTTATACCACACATTGTTAGGACAAGGAAAGATTGCCTCTTAGTGAATACAGCAATTGCTTTATGTGGCTGGGACTTGGATCTTACACTAAATGGGATCTGGAGCATGACAAAACACAAGGTCTGATTGAACACTGATATACAGAACAGCAAATATCGGGAATGATTCTATCATCATCTATCTTCTGTTTTGTTAAATTTTGTTTTAATTCCTACAGGTGGCTCATCCTCGCAGTGGCTCATCCTAGCAGTGGCTCATCCTCGCAGTGGCTCATCCTCGCAGTGGCTCATCCTAGCAGTGGCTCATCCTCGCAGTGGCTCATCCTCGCAGTGGCTCATCCTAGCAGTGGCTCATTCTAGCAGTGGCTCATCCTCGCAGTGGCTCATCCTAGCAGTGGCTCATCCTCGCAGTGGCACATCCTAGCAGTGGCTCATCCTCGCAGTGGCTCATCCTCGCAGTGGCTCATCCTAGCAGTGGCTCATCCTAGCAGTGGCTCATTCTAGCAGTGGCTCATCCTCGCAGTGGCTCATCCTAGCAGTGGCTCATCCTCGCAGTGGCACATCCTAGCAGTGGCTCATCCTCGCAGTGGCTCATCCTAGCAGTGGCTCATCCTAGCAGTGGCTCATTCTAGCAGTGGCCTCACAGTGAGAGGTCGGTCCTTAGTATGCTGTGCTCCGTGGACAGAAATCCTTGGTCCGAACCCAAGAGAAAAAAGGGACCATAAAAAAAATAGTGTAATCTATTGGCACCATTGGAAAATGTATCAAAATCTTTAGTTTATTGTTGCATATTAATAAAGACAGACATAGTAACAAAAAAATGTGTACATGAAAAACAGGTGACACGTTTCTGACCACTCAAAGCAGGTCCATATTCTTACATTTTCATTTTTGTATGAATAAGGACCTGATCTCGGGGACCAAAACCTGTCACCTGTTTTTCATGTCCACATTTTTTTGTTACTATGTACAGTGCCTACAAGTGGTATTCAACCCCCTGCAGATTTAGCAGGTTTGATAAGAAGCAAATAAGTTAGAGCATTCAAACATCAAACAAGAGCAGGATTTATTAATAGATGCATAAATCTTACAAACCAAAAAGTTACTCAGTTACTTGTTGCTCAGTTAAATTTTAATAAATTTTAAACATAAAAGTATGGGTCAATTATTATTCAACCCCTCAAACCACCAGAATTCTGTTTGGTTCCCCTAAAGTATTAAGAAGTAGTTCGGGCACAAAGAACAATGAGCTTCACATGTTTGGATTCATTATCTGTTTTTCCAGCCTTTTCTGACTATTTAAGACCCTCCCCAAACTTATGAACAGCACTCATACATGGTCAACATGGGAAAGACAAAGGAGCATTCCAAGGCCATTAGAGACAAGATCGTGGAGGGTCACAAGGCTGGCAAGGGGTACAAAACCCTTTCCAAGGAGTTGGGCCTACCTGTCTCCACTGTTGGGAGCATCATCCGGAAGTAGAAGGCTTATGGAACTACTGTTAGGCTTCCACGGCCTGGACAGCCTTTGAAAGTTTCCTCCTGTGACGAGGCCAGGCTTGTCCGAAGAGTCAAGGCTAACCCAAGGACAACAAGGAAGGAGCTCCGGGAAGATCTCATGGCAGTGGGGACATTGGTTTCAGTCAATACCATAAGTAACGTACTCCACTGCAATGGTCTCCGTTCCAGACGAGCACGTAAGGTACCTTTAGTTTCAAAGCGTCATGTCAAGGCTCATTTACAGTTTGCTCATGATCACTTGGAGGACTCTGAGACAGGCTGGCTCAAGGTTCTCTGGTCTGATGAGACCAAGATCGAGATCTTTGGTGCCAACCACACACGTGACATTTGGAGACTGGATGGCACTGCAAACGACCCCAAGAATACCATCCCTACAGTCAAGCATGATGGCAGTATCATGCTGTGGGGCTGCTTCTCAGCCAAGGGGCCTGGCCATCTGGTCCGCATCCATGGGAAGATGGATAGCACGACCTACTTGGAGATTTTGGCCAAGAACCTCCGCTCCTCCATCAAGGATCTTAAGATGCGTCGTCATTTCATCTTCCAACAAGACAACAACCCAAAGCACACAGCCAAAAAAAACAAGGCTTGGTTCAAGAGGGAAAAAATCAAGGTGTTGCAGTGGCCTAGTCAGTCTCCTGACCTTAACCCAATTGAAAACTTGTGGAAGGAGCTCAAGATTAAAGTCAACATGAGACACCCAAAGAACCTAGATAACTTGGAGAAGATCTGCATGGAGGAGTGGGCCAAAATAACTCCAGAGACCTGTGCCGGCCTGATCAGGTCTTATAAAAGACGATTATTAGCTGTAATTGCAAACAAGGGTTATTCCACAAAATATTAAACCTAGGGGTTGAATAATAATTGACCCACACTTTTATGTTTAAAATTTATTAAAATATAACTAAGCAACATAAATTTTTAGTTTGTAAGATTTATGCATCTGTTAATAAATCCTGCTCTTGTTTGAAATTTGAAGGCTCTAACTTATTTGCTTCTTATCAAACCTGCTAAATCTGCCGGGGGTTGAATACTACTTGTTGTAGGCACAGTATGTATCTGAACATGATATGTATTACGTATTATCGCACGGCAAATCCACAGCATAATACCACAGCATTGCACAGTAAGGGATTTACACTCCAATTTACTTCTCCAGTGCATCTCCCATATTCTTGAACTCTCTACCAAAACATCAGACTGTCCCCCACCTTTCAATCCTTCAAGCGTAACCTGAAAACCCATTTATTTCAGTGTGTTGGCTCCATGCAATAACTGCACTGTTATTCTCCCTTACCCTGTGTTTGCATCTACCCTTCCATATAGATTGAAGTTGCGTTGAATCACCTTCTCTACAATGGTACGTCATGCCTAGTTAACCTTCCCACTTTACCAGCTTAGATACCCGAGTGCTACACTCTTGCAGGACCCAGTGCAGTGTAGCCAGGGAACAAAATTGGCCCTTTTACTAATTCACTAGATTGTATAAGATCAGCAATTGCATATATATCATCTGCAGATCATAAAAATTGTATATTATATTACAGGGAAGACATCCCGCACCTTAGAGTGTTCTTTAAAGTTTCTTAAAAGTTTACCATAACTTCATATAACTAAATTATTATAAAAATAGATGTGACAAAGTAAGTATTAAAGAGTTATTTATTCATATTTTTTCTAATCGTGACTATAAAAGATGGTCTTGGCTTTATACAATAACGATTTTAGATCAGGAAAAAGAATAATGTTTTTAAAGGATAACAGTGTACGTGATACAATTTGTGGAGGCAGCATATTATAGAGCAGGAGGAGCTGAGCAGATTGTACATGGTGTTCTATCTGCAGGCAGCGTGTTATAGAGCAGGAGGAACTGAGCAGATTGTTCATGGTGTCCTATCTGCAGCAAGCTTGTTATAGAGCAGGAGGAATTGAGCAGATTGTACATGGTGTTCTATCTGCAGCAAGCTTGTTGTAGAGCAGGAGGAAGTGAGCAGATTGTAAATGGTGTTCTTTCTGCATGTTATGGAGCAGGAGGAGGGGACTGAGCGATTATACATAGGGGCACATTTGCTAAGGGCTTTGCACCAAACTTTTGTTGGACTTTGCACCTTCTTCTAGACTAAAATGGCGTGCACAGGTATTTAGGAAGGGTCTGCGCTGGCTTCCATGTGACACAAATTAGGGGACTGATTCAGACCAAGCGCCATATTTACTTGCAAATTGTGTTGCACGCCCTATGTTAAAGATGCATCACAAAAAAGATGGAGAACTCTGTCGGGCCAGTCTCGCCACTATCTTAGTGAATCGGTCGGGGAAAAGGTTGCATAAAAGATCCTAAAAAAGTAAGCATCGATCTGCTCTATAACATACCCGAATTTCTAGCTTTGTGGCAGTTTCCTTTAACTTATCTGCCGCGCCGATGTACTCAAATAATCGAAGTGGCTTTTTACAGCTCATCAAACCATTGATCTCAGTAATACTGTTCTCAGTTACTACAATACATATCGTTTAGTTCATGTAACTCTTTTTAGTAGATTTTAGTGAAGTGTCCAGAAAAACAAATGAGGAAACAGAAAAACAATGACAACTCTGGCATTTTAAGAGCAATGCGGCGTGTGATTTCCTCGGGCTGCAGGCAAATATAATTGGCAGCAAAATCCTCGCTGTTTGTTCTGTTGTTATCGCTTTGCCTTCGCTCTTGCTGAAAACAACAATTTTGTTACTTTCTTATTAAAAGTGATAGAGGAAGAAATCTCAGAGCGGGAGTTATTTGGGAATGATACCATTATTCTGCACATGGTACAGAATGAGAAATGTGAGCCTGAGGCTTTTGTGGTTATCGATAAACAATGTAGGATCTCCATACGTGTAGGAATATAACAGGGACTTATGGGAATCATGAAGACATTATGGTGGGGAAGTTGCGGTGGACTTCATGATAGGCGTTCCGGAGCAACACATAAGGAAAGCAGGATTCCAGCATATCCACAGTCAGGAAAGAAGACTCCTCCACAATCTGAAAGACAAGCAGAACACAGCTGGTTAGATGGGAAACCCATCTGTGGGGGAACCTGCCTAAAACTAGTACAGGCTAAAGATTTGTTGAAGGTATATCGAGAGAATATCACCAACTAAAGCTTCTCATACATTGATATTTCACTCAGGTCCACTTACATAAACATATTGGGGCACATTTACTTACCCGGTCCTGTCGCGATCCCCGATCCGGACGGTCCGACGAAGATGGAGTCGTCGCGATTCACCAACATCGTGCGCCCGAGATCCTGCATCTGTCGCTTCCCACGCTGAGGTCTGCAGAAGTTCACCTTCTTCTTCCCGATGGTTGTAAGAGGATGTTAAATCCTGCGTGTTGTCCGAATCCGTCGGATCATCCGACGGCCCGGCCCCTGATTTGTTTCGCGTGAAAGCTGGCGCCAATGCGCCAAAAAACCTGTTAAATGCGGTGCTAATCGGAAACCTGACAAAAATGCGGCCCGCAGACCCTTAGTAAATGAGCCCCATTAAGTATTCCAAAGCCTATTAGCCAAAAAACAGGCAATATTAATAATTAATATTAATGATATGCTTCAAATATTTAAAAGTGTGTCTTAATTACTATTGGATTTGTATTAAAAACACAATTCATTATGGTTTAGGGTCTGTTTTTATGTTTGAAGAGAATCTATCATCAAAAAGATAACTTTTACATGATGACTGGTTCCAATAACCTCTGGCATGTTCATTTTGAATATGTTGTTTGCATGCATCTGAATAATTCCAGTACTTTTTAATATTTTCTTTAACATCACCTGGTCCCCAGACAGCAGTGTGTGGTGAGTCCCGGAGGGAAGGGGGGGGAGTTAGGGTTAGGGGTGGTCAGTCAAATGGCAAGTCATCTTCTCTTCAATTTCTTTTCCACTCATCCTCACTCATTGTCCTCCCCCTTCCTCAGCCTCACCCCTGCTCCCGTCCTCCCACTTATGTTGCTCACTGCCACAAGCAATTCTCATGTGAACTACCCACAGCCCCTCCCCCAGGACTCATCACACACGTCAGGGAGCCAGGTAATGTTAAAGAGACAATTAAAAAGCAGTGAAACTATTCATTTTTTAAATCAACATGCCAGAAGCTATTAGAACTTGTCATTATGTAAAAATTACTTTTTTAATGACAGGTTCCCTTTAAGGAATCAAACAAGGATGTGATTGAAAATATATTGAACATGTCAACCTAGAACTAAGGAATGAGCACAGCTGTGTTTGCTATGAGTTAAAGCTGATCTTTCACCACCTCCATCAACTCCAACTTTTTGTATCCAATGATTCTAGGCTGGAATATTCTTTCTTGGTATACTGTTTCAGAGAAGTCATGGTCAGTATTTTTGCTTCTCTACTTGGGCAGTACCAAGCTGTTTGCTACAGCTCAGAACCGCCCATCTCCCAATAGAGAACCAAATTTGTTTAGATTTATGGTAGTAACTAGAGATGAGCGAACATACTCGTCCGAGCTTGATGCTCGATCGAGCATTAGCGTACTCGTAACTGCTCGTTGCTCGGACGAGTATTTCGCCCGCTCGAGAAAATGGCAGCTCCCGCCGTTTTCCTTTTTGGCGGCCAGAAACAGAGCCAATCACAAGCCAGGAGACTCTGCACTCCACCCAGCATGACGTGGTACCCTTACACGTAGATAGCAGTGGTTGGCTGGCCAGATCAGGTGACCCTGGGATAGACTAGCCGCTGCCCGCGCTGCTCGGATCATTCTCTGTCTGGATGCCGCTAGGGAGAGAGCTGCTGCTGCTCAGGGAAAGCGTTAGGGTGTTCTATTAGCTTACTGTTAGGCAGGAGTGATTCTTAAAGAACCCAACAGCCCTTCTTAGGGCTACAATAACGTTATAATTTTTTTTTTTTTTATTTGCAGCTAGTACCATATTGTGAGGAATTAGCAGGGGGACTTGCTACCGTTGTGTTTAGCTCTTAGTGACACACATATCCACCTCAAACACCAAAGTGGGAAAATTTATTAGGGGTTTGAGTAGAATTAGGCACAGTCTGCCAGTTTCTTTTTATTTTACGTTTATTTTTTTCATAACTCAGCGTCATCTCATCTGGCATAGTAGTGTGCTGTAATACTTGGCTAGAAAATAGCCATAGGAGAATACAAACGTCTTAATTACGCCTACAGTAGCGTTATATATATTTGATTTCTGGTTGATCTGCTGGTGGCTGTACTTGCTGCAGTGCATCTACTATCAAATTGGGAGCAATTTGGAGTCAGACTTGCGACCACTGTGTTTTAGTGACGCACATATCCATCGCAAAGACCGAAGTGGGAAAATTTATTAGGGCCCGGGGTTGTATTTCAACTAGGCACAGTCTGCCATTTCCTTTTTTATTTTACGTTTATTTTTTTCATAACTCAGCGTCATCTCATCTGGCATAGTAGTGTGCTGTAATACTTGGCTAGAAAATAGCCATAGGAGAATACAAACGTCTTAATTACGCCTACAGTAGCGTTATATATATTTGATTTCTGGTTGATCTGCTGGTGGCTGTACTTGCTGCAGTGCATCTACTATCAAATTGGGAGCAATTTGGAGTCAGACTTGCGACCACTGTGTTTTAGTGATGCACATATCCATCGCAAAGACCGAAGTGGGAAAATTTATTAGGGCCCGGGGTTGTATTTCAACTAGGCACAGTCTGCCATTTCCTTTTTTATTTTACGTTTATTTTTTTCATAACTCAGCGTCATCTCATCTGGCATAGTAGTGTGCTGTAATACTTGGCTAGAAAATAGCCATAGGAGAATACAAACGTCTTAATTACGCCTACAGTAGCGTTATATATATTTGATTTCTGGTTGATCTGCTGGTGGCTGTACTTGCTGCAGTGCATCTACTATCAAATTGGGAGCAATTTGGAGTCAGACTTGCGACCACTGTGTTTTAGTGACGCACATATCCATCGCAAAGACCGAAGTGGGAAAATTTATTAGGGCCCGGGGTTGTATTTCAACTAGGCACAGTCTGCCATTTCCTTTTTTATTTTACGTTTATTTTTTTCATAACTCAGCGTCATCTCATCTGGCATAGTAGTGTGCTGTAATACTTGGCTAGAAAATAGCCATAGGAGAATACAAACGTCTTAATTACGCCTACAGTAGCGTTATATATATTTGATTTCTGGTTGATCTGCTGGTGGCTGTACTTGCTGCAGTGCATCTACTATCAAATTGGGAGCAATTTGGAGTCAGACTTGCGACCACTGTGTTTTAGTGACGCACATATCCATCGCAAAGACCGAAGTGGGAAAATTTATTAGGGCCCGGGGTTGTATTTCAACTAGGCACAGTCTGCCATTTCCTTTTTTATTTTACGTTTATTTTTTTCATAACTCAGCGTCATCTCATCTGGCATAGTAGTGTGCTGTAATACTTGGCTAGAAAATAACCATAGGAGAATACAAACGTCTTAATTACGCCTACAGTAGCGTTATATATATTTGATTTCTGGTTGATCTGCTGGTGGCTGTACTTGCTGCAGTGCATCTACTATCAAATTGGGAGCAATTTGGAGTCAGACTTGCGACCACTGTGTTTTAGTGACGCACATATCCATCGCAAAGACCGAAGTGGGAAAATTTATTAGGGCCCGGGGTTGTATTTCAACTAGGCACAGTCTGCCATTTCCTTTTTTATTTTACGTTTATTTTTTTCATAACTCAGCGTCATCTCATCTGGCATAGTAGTGTGCTGTAATACTTGGCTAGAAAATAGCCATAGGAGAATACAAACGTCTTAATTACGCCTACAGTAGCGTTATATATATTTGATTTCTGGTTGATCTGCTGGTGGCTGTACTTGCTGCAGTGCATCTACTATCAAATTGGGAGCAATTTGGAGTCAGACTTGCGACCACTGTGTTTTAGTGACGCACATATCCATCGCAAAGACCGAAGTGGGAAAATTTATTAGGGCCCGGGGTTGTATTTCAACTAGGCACAGTCTGCCATTTCCTTTTTTATTTTACGTTTATTTTTTTCATAACTCAGCGTCATCTCATCTGGCATAGTAGTGTGCTGTAATACTTGGCTAGAAAATAGCCATAGGAGAATACAAACGTCTTAATTACGCCTACAGTAGCGTTATATATATTTGATTTCTGGTTGATCTGCTGGTGGCTGTACTTGCTGCAGTGCATCTACTATCAAATTGGGAGCAATTTGGAGTCAGACTTGCGACCACTGTGTTTTAGTGACGCACATATCCATCGCAAAGACCGAAGTGGGAAAATTTATTAGGGCCCGGGGTTGTATTTCAACTAGGCACAGTCTGCCATTTCCTTTTTTATTTTACGTTTATTTTTTTCATAACTCAGCGTCATCTCATCTGGCATAGTAGTGTGCTGTAATACTTGGCTAGAAAATAACCATAGGAGAATACAAACGTCTTAATTACGCCTACAGTAGCGTTATATATATTTGATTTCTGGTTGATCTGCTGGTGGCTGTACTTGCTGCAGTGCATCTACTATCAAATTGGGAGCAATTTGGAGTCAGACTTGCGACCACTGTGTTTTAGTGACGCACATATCCATCGCAAAGACCGAAGTGGGAAAATTTATTAGGGCCCGGGGTTGTATTTCAACTAGGCACAGTCTGCCATTTCCTTTTTTATTTTACGTTTATTTTTTTCATAACTCAGCGTCATCTCATCTGGCATAGTAGTGTGCTGTAATACTTGGCTAGAAAATAGCCATAGGAGAATACAAACGTCTTAATTACGCCTACAGTAGCGTTATATATATTTGATTTCTGGTTGATCTGCTGGTGGCTGTACTTGCTGCAGTGCATCTACTATCAAATTGGGAGCAATTTGGAGTCAGACTTGCGACCACTGTGTTTTAGTGACGCACATATCCATCGCAAAGACCGAAGTGGGAAAATTTATTAGGGCCCGGGGTTGTATTTCAACTAGGCACAGTCTGCCATTTCCTTTTTTATTTTACGTTTATTTTTTTCATAACTCAGCGTCATCTCATCTGGCATAGTAGTGTGCTGTAATACTTGGCTAGAAAATAGCCATAGCAATAGGATAGCATCGTTTGGTTTTAAAAACTAAAAAACACAAAAAAAAAAAAAAAAAAAAAAAAGTAAAAAAAAAAATACAAGTTATAACTCTCATTTTCAAAATGTTTAACCCGAGGGCTAGGGGTAGAGGACGAGGGCGGGGACGTGGGCGTCCAACTACTGCAGGGGTCAGAGGCCGTGGTCCTGGGCGGGGTGAGACACCACCTGCTTATGAGGGAGCAGGGGAACGCCGCAGAGCTACACTCCCTAGGTTCATGTCTGAAGTTACTGGGACTCGTGGTAGAGCACTGTTGAGGCCAGAACAGTGCGAACAGGTGATGTCGTGGATTGCCGACAATGCTTCGAGCAATTTGTCCACCAGTCAGTCTTCCACGCAGTCCACCCATGTCACCGAAATCGGCACTCCTCCAGCTCCTGCACCTCAGCCTCCTCCCCCCCAGTCTGCCCCCTCCCAGCAAAATTTGCCATTTGAACCGGCATACTCTGAGGAACTGTTTTCTGGACCCTTCCCACAGTCACAAACCACTTGTCCGGTTGCTGATGAGCAATTTTCTGATGCCCAGGTTTTCCACCAGTCGCAGTCTGTGGGTGATGATGACCTTGTTGACGTAGTGGAAGAAGTGTGTAAAGAGGTGTCCGACGATGAGGAGACACGGTTGTCAGACAGTGGGGAAGTTGTTGTCAGGGCAGGAAGTCCGAGGGGGGAGCAGACTGAGGGATCGGAGGATGATGAGGTGACAGACCCAAGCTGGGTTGAGAGGCCGGGTGAACACAGTGCTTCTGAGACGGAGGAGAGTCCTCGACCAGAACAGGTTGGAAGAGGCAGTGGTGGGGCCAGACGGAGAGGCAGGGCCAGAGCTGGTGCATCAGCGCCAAATGTGTCAACTAGTGAAGCTCCCGTGGCGAGGGCTCCTGCGGCGAGGGCTAGATTTTCAGAAGTCTGGAGGTTCTTTAAGGAAACACCGGATGACCGACGGACTGTGGTGTGCCACATTTGCCAAACCAGGATCAGCGGGGGTTCCACCACTACTAGCTTAACTACCACCAGTATGCGCAGGCATATGAATGCTAAACACCCCACTCAGTGGCAACAAGCGCGTTCACCTCCGGCCGTGCACACCACTGCTCCTTCCCCTGTGTCAGCTGATAGTCAGCCCCCTGCCCAGGACCCTGCCACAAAAACCCCATCGTCACCTCCACGATCCTCCACAGCATCCACCAGCGTTCAGCTCTCCATACCCCAGACGCTGGAGCGGAAACGCAAATATAGTGCAACCCACCCGCACGCCCAAGCCCTTAATGTGCACATTTCCAGATTGCTAAGCCTGGAGATGCTGCCCTATAGGCTAGTAGAGACCGAGGCCTTTCGCAGCCTCATGGCGGCGGCCGCCCCTCGGTATTCGGTCCCCAGCCGCCACTACTTTTCCCGATGTGCCGTCCCAGCCCTGCACCAGCACGTGTCAGACAACATAATCCGTGCCCTGACCAACGCCGTTTCTGACAAGGTCCACCTGACCACGGACACGTGGACGAGTGCTGCCGGGCAGGGCCACTATATATCTCTGACGGCACATTGGGTTAACTTGGTGGAGGCTGGGACCGAGTGTGACCCTGCGGCTGGTCATATACTGCCGACGCCGAGGATTGCGGGGCCTACCTCGGTCCAGGTGTTTGAGGCCTACTATGCCTCCTCCTCCTCCCACCCCTCCTCCACCTCCTCCTCCGAACGACCATCCGTGGGCATGGCGCCATCAGTCGGTAGCTCTAGGCACAGCAGCAGTGCCGTCGCTAAGCGACAGCAGGCGGTGCTCAAACTTCTGAGCCTAGGCGATAAAAGGCACACCGCCCAAGAACTATTACAGGGCATCACGGCGCAGACTGATCTGTGGCTGGAACCGCTGAACCTGAAGCCAGGCATGGTTGTGTGTGACAACGGCCGTAACCTGGTGGCGGCTCTGCAACTCGGCAGACTGACACATGTGCCATGCCTGGCCCATGTGTTAAATCTGATAGTTCAGCGTTTCCTCAAGACATACCCCAATCTGTCTGATTTGCTCACGAAGGTGCGCCGCATCTGTGCGCATTTCAGGAAGTCCAGCACAGATGCTGCCACTCTCAGGGCAGCGCAGCGCCGCCTCCAACTGCCCGCTCACCGACTGTTGTGCGACGTGCCCACGAGGTGGAATTCAACACTGACCATGTTATCCAGAGTTTACCAGCAGCGCCGAGCCATTGTAGACTGCCAGATGTCAACTTCCACCAGAACTGGTAGTCAGGTCAGTCAGCTTCCTCAAGTCTACAATGAGGAGTGGACGTGGATGTCTGATATCTGTCAGGTGCTGAGTAACTTTGAGGAGTCAACACAGATGGTCAGTGGCGATGCCGCCATCATCAGCCTCACCATCCCGCTGCTTGGCCTGTTGAAAAACTCTCTGGTCAGCATGAAGTCGGAAGCTTTGCGCTCCTCACAAGAGACAGGGGAAGAAGATTCCCTTGTTGATAGCCAAAGCACCCTTAGGTCTGTTTCTCAGCGCATATCGGAGGAGGTGGAGGTGGAGGAGGATGAGGAGGAAGAGGAGGAGAATGTTGGCGAGACACAAGAGGGGACCATTGTTGAGTCCTACACTGTTGAGCGTGTATGGGCAGAAGAAGAGGAGTTGGAGGAGTTGGAGGAGGAGGAAATGGACAGTCAGGCCAGTGAGGGGAGTGAATTCTTACGCGTTGGTACTCTGGCGCATATGGCAGATTTCATGCTAGGCTGCCTATCCCGTGACCCTCGCGTTCAAAGAATTTATTCCAGCACCGATTACTGGGTGTTCACTCTCCTGGACCCACGGTACAAGCAAAATCTTTCCACTCTCATCCCTGGAGAGGAAAGGAGTGTGAGAATGCATGAATACCAGCAGGCCCTGGTGCACAAGCTGAAACAGTATTTCCCTTCTGACAGCGCTAGCGGCAGAGTGCGTAGTTCTGCGGGACAAGTAGCGAGGGAGAGTAGGCGAGCAGGCAGCTTGTCCAGCACTGGCAAGGGTACGCTTTACAAGGCTTTTGCCAGCTTTATGTCACCCCAGCAAGACACTGTCACCTGTCCCCAGTCTCGGCAGAGTAGGGCTGATCTTTACAGAAAGATGGTGAGGGAGTACGTAGCTGACCATACCATCGTCCTAAATGATCACACAGCTCCCTACAACTACTGGGTTTCAAAGCTGGACATGTGGCACGAACTGGCGCTCTACGCCTTGGAGGTTCTTGCCTGCCCTGCCGCTAGCGTCTTGTCAGAGCGGGTTTTCAGTGCAGCTGGTGGCATCATCACCGATAAGCGTACACGCCTGTCGACTGACAGCGCTGACAGGCTGACGCTTATCAAGATGAATAAAGCATGGATTTCTCCTAATTTCAAATCTCCAGCAGGTGAAGGAAGCTCAACCTGAATAATTTATCCACTCCTCCTCCTCCTCATTTTCCTCCTTCTCCTCCTCTTTCTACAGTAAAGCAGAGGAAACTGGCTGTTTTTTGACAGGGCCCACTGGCTCTAGGTATAGTACTTTATGCATTTAATTTTTCTGGAGGGCCACCGACACGGTCCTCTGTTTTAAACAATTTTTGGGAGTGCCACATACAGGCACTCAATCTATTCCATTTTTCTGGAGGGCCACCTACCTGCTCCTCTGGTTTGAAAAATTTTTTGGACTGCCACATACAGGCACTCAATCTATTCCATTTTTCTGGAGGGCCACCTACCTGCTCCTCTGGTTTGAAAAATTTTTTGGACTGCCACATACAGGCACTATCCAAATTAAATTGTCTCCATAGCAGCCTCCACACGTTGTCTCCATTGCTACCTCCAAAAGTCGTCCATATAGCTGCCTCCATACATCGTCCCTTTATCAAACGAGGTTTGTCAGGCCGAAATTTGGGTTGTTTTCATGGATTCCACATCAAAGTTGTTAACTTTGTCGCCACCCTGCTGTGTTATCCACAAAATACACTGGCAAACTTTTACCATTTACGGATATTATTTCAGCGCTTCTTGCGCATCTGTTTACATTCCCCTCACCCGCCATATCCTAAACTTATAAGAACGCTACTACACTTGATCTTATACAAAAGGTTCTTAGAAGTGCTGTTTGGGGAGTAGCCTAGAGACAGGGGCTTGGATTGGCGAAAGCTCGCCTAGCAGCGGAGCGCCAGCTCCATGCGCATCATGCGCTTCTTGCGCATCTGTTTACATTCCCCTCACCCGCCATATCCTAAACTTATAAGAACGCTACTACACTTGATCTTATACAAAAGGTTCTTAGAAGTGCTGTTTGGGGAGTAGCCTAGAGACAGGGGCTTGGATTGGCGAAAGCTCGCCTAGCAGCGGAGCGCCAGCTCCATGCGCATCATGCGCTTCTTGCGCATCTGTTTACATTCCCCTCACCCGCCATATCCTAAACTTATAAGAACGCTACTACACTTGATCTTATACAAAAGGTTCTTAGAAGTGCTGTTTGGGGAGTAGCCTAGAGACAGGGGCTTGGATTGGCGAAAGCTCGCCTAGCAGCGGAGCGCCAGCTCCATGCGCATCATGCGCTTCTTGCGCATCTGTTTACATTCCCCTCACCCGCCATATCCCAAACTTATAAGAACGCTACTACACTTAACTTGGTGCAGGCTGGGACCGAGTCTGACCCTGGGGCTGGTCATATACTGCCGACGCAGAGGATTGCGGGGCCTACCTCGGTCCAGGTCTCAAAGGCCTACTATACCTCCAAATCCTTCCACCCCTCCTCCACCTCCTCCGAATTACCATCCGTGGGCATGGCGCCATCAGTCGGTAGCTCTAGGCACAGCAGCAGTGCCGTTGCTAAGCGACAGCAGGCGGTGCTCAAACTGCTGAGCCTAGGTGATAAAAGGCACACCGCCCAAGAGCTATTGCAGGGCATTCCACATCAAACTTGTTAACTTTGTCGCCACCCTGCTGTGTAAGCCACAAAATATACTGGAAAACTTTTTTCATTTACGGATATTATTTCAGCGCTTCTTGCGCAGATGTTTACATTCCCCTCACCCGCCATATCCCAAACTTATAAGAACGCTACTACACTTGATCTTATCCGAAAGGTTCTTAGAAGTGCTGTTTGGGGAGTAGCCTAGAGACAGGGGCTTGGATTGGCGAAAGCTCGCCTGGCAGCGGAGCGCCAGCTCCATGCCAAGAACCAACTAACATAGTTTTAACTGCAGTACCTTTAATCTACTACTAGTTCACTGCCTCCATACATCGTCCCCTTATCAAACGAGCTGTGTCAGGCAGAATTTTGGATTGTTTTCATGGCTTCCATGTTAACTTTGTCGCCACCCTGCTGTGTAATCCACAAAATATACTGGCAAACTTTTATCATGTACCAATATTATTTGAGCGCTTCTTGCTCACCTTCTTTGGTTCCTCTCTGCTACCCATTGGTTTGAAGCCTGAGTCCATTTAGGGTATGTCGCCATGCCACTCTCTAGCCTTCCGCTGCTGCCGCTGCCTCTGCATGCCGTCCCCTATAGTGTCAGGGTCAATTATTGGATGTTTTAGATGCTATCTAGCTTCATTCTGTCACTCTGTCATGGCCATGCTGTTGCCCATAATTTTGGCATAATGGTGCGATTAAGCAGCCTCAGAGGCATCCATGCATGCTGCCCCTGCTGTTTCCTGTCCATTTCCGTGGTGTTTCCATCCTTTTCTGAGGTTCCCAGGTGTTTGGCCAAGCTTCCCTGTGCAGAGCCTTGGTCCCCTTGAAAAATGCTCGAGTCTCCCATTGACTTCAATGGGGCTCGTTACTCGAAACGAGCACTCGAGCATCGGGAAAAGTTCGTCTCGAATAACGAGTACCCGAGCATTTTAGTGCTCGCTCATCTCTAGTAGTAACTTTTATCAGTTTTGACCGATAGTGTTGAATACTGGCCTATGTCTAGTAAGTAACAGCAGGTCTGCGAAAACTACACTTTTAATCCTCGTTTGTAACTCCTACGAGTGCTCTGGGTGGGCATTTCAGAATGTTGAGCTTTCTGCTCTTGGCTAAAAAATGTTTCACAGGTCCTCCCCTCTGCTCAGAGTGAGTGCTGTAAGTATCCAAACAAAAGCCTGATACAGCTCCTACAGTTAGCAAAGGGGAGGGTGGTGCAGTACTGTGCAGAGAGCAACGCAGTGCTCTTCAGGTTGAAAGGCCTGCCCAGAGCACTTACGGGATCTGCAGAGCTGGAATATAACTTTACTTTTCACAGCCCTGCTGCTACTAACAACACACAAATGTATGTTTACACAGATCTCCGGGACCAATATCTATCACTGTATGCAGCTTTATATGATTAAATTGCTGCCAGATTCCTTTTAAGTACCCAATATATAGTAATTATTAGGGTCAGATGGGTGATCCTAGGCTGAAGCAAACAACCTGGTACCTCCAGTCTGGTATAGATTGGAAAATATTAACATCTACTGTCAGAAAATGGTGAGGACCACATTACAAAATTCTAACTTTGTCATAATCAGTATGGAAAGAGTTAAGGCTGGTGAATGCCCTCTTCAAAACAACCATATTTATCCTCATATATATATCATCCATCTATGTTATGCTTAATGCAGATACTAATAAGACATAAAGTACATAGTTATAAGGCAAATGTCGTTCAGGCACTTAGTTCTCCCCAATCTGTAAAAATGCTATAAATGGTAAAAAGCACATTTGTCATAAAGGAGTCATAGGGGGTCATTTACTAAGGGCCCGAATCGTGCTTTTAGGAAGTGTTTCCCAAATATTACCGTTTTTCCCTGAATTGCCCCGTTTTTGGCGCACGCGATCGGATTGTGGCGCATCGGCGCCGGCATGCACGCAACGGAAATCGGGGGGCGTGGCCGTCGGAAAACCCGACGGATTCGGAAAACACGCCATATTTTTGTAAAAAAATGTGTTAATTGACACGCACTTACCTGCACCCAGCCTGGCTTGGTGAACTCCGGCGGATCTCGGCGGACTTCAGCGCAGCAGCGACACCTGGTGGACATCGGGCACACTACCTTAGTGATTCGCCGGAAGACACGAATCAGCGTTGGAGAACCCGCCGCTGGATCGCTGAACCCATAGGGTTTTTCCGAATCCGTCGGGTTTTCCGACGGCCACTTCCCCCGATTTCCGTCGCGTGCATGCCGGCGCCGATGCACCACAATCCGATCGTGTGCACCAAAAACCCGGGGCAAATCAGGGAAAAATGATAATATTTGGGAAACACGTCGGAAAAATGCGATTCGGGCCCTTAGTAAATGACCCCCACAGTGTTTCATTACAAGGCACTTGACACCCTAGTGTGTTACACGCGGATAAGTTGATATTGTTGATAGTGTAATATTCTGCAGATAATATGGTTTTTTTGACCCGTACCACAAGGTTACAATGAAAAATATATTAAAAAAAAAAATGGAGATTGAAAAACGTTGCAAAAGTTTGACACGTACTGGGAATTGTGAGTAATGGAACAATGATCATTGCTACATGGATGGGAAAGTGCCGAATATATAACCCCTGCTGTGCATTGATGAGCACATTACTGTCTATATTTCCCTGTGGACCATGCATAGTGCTCTGTAAATAGGTAATAAGAATTATCATGTGTCTACATAGATAGACAATGAAGCAAGGGTTGGTAAATACGTGTATTGATTCAGACAGCTTTGGTCACTCTCATTCCCACTGTGATAATATCGAGCTGCTCAGAAACAAGCCCAAACTTCATTACGTCTGTCACAGCGAGTGCACATCAGTGCTCGGCACAGGGAAAAACCCTCCTGGAATTAGCTACATAATTGACTTTTCTGAGTAAATCTAAGCGTGCAAAAAGAAAATATTGAAATTATTTAATTTTAATAGAAATTAATTATCTTCTACTTTTTGAAAGTTTTCATGGATGTCCTCAGATGGATATGAAATGGTGATAATGTATTTGGGGAAGATGATTTCTTCTACTTGACTGCTTTCTCTTGATCTACAGTATCTTACAAAAGTCACATTTTTGGAAATATTTTATTATATTATTATTATATAATATTGTATAATATCTGTAGTATTTAATTATATATAGTTTTGCCAGTTGGGGACAGCTACAGATAATTGAAAAAACCATGAAAGAAAGCGATGGTAAAGGTGCCTACAGACCTAAACCTTATTGAGCATCCACAAACAGAAGGTGGAGAAAAACAAGGTCTCTAACATCTTCGTGGTGTTGTCATGTAGCATTAGAAGAGTGTAACCTGTGAAGCTCTAGTGAACTCCATAAGTGAGTACTGAATATAATGGTGGGCACACAAAATATTGACTAACAGAGCACAAGGGTGAAGCTGGAATGAACAGGAGGGACTAGAACATGGTGCCTCACTGCACAACTTGGCACTCTCAACCACACCCACAATTGACACTGGCACTCTAATTGTGCTAGGTTGGGCTCTACAAGCTTTCTGTTGCAGGGACAATGATAATGGTGTTATGGTGCAGCCTGTGCTACCTGATGTTGTTGCTCTAGGGTGTTGGTTGTAGTGGTCAATTTAAGGATCCTGTGCATCACTAAAATGGTTAGAGCCAGTGGATAGTCACGCATTCCAGTGTGACAGGATGGTAGGCATGAGGAAGGAAACGCGTTGCTGATTCACATTTTTTTAAGCTGTTATATGTGGGAACTGGAAATTTGTGACTATGGTCCTGAAGTAAAAGCATGAAGTTTTATCTTTGAAAAATTGGGTTCAGATTGTCCTGTTTGCTGGATCACAACAAGTTTGAAATTTGACAGAATGGTACGCCAACACTCTAGTGTCCTTGTGCTGGTTGAGGCTAGTTCCAGTGGGGGCACTCCAATGCATCTGCATTGAGCCTGAGATGCTGGTTTTGGTGCAATTCCAGAAGTTTCACAGTAGTTCCGCCAAGCCTTCCAGGTAGGGAGTGCGATCATTGCGTCTTCTATGCTCCTGGTGCTGGATGCTGACTGGATGCTGGCTCTCCACCACCATTGTGTTGCCGTACCATAGATAAGCCACTTGACCACCAATGCACTGCTAGATCTTCAAAGCACAAAATTTGTCTCGGGGTCCGTAGGGTGCAGTGGGTGAGTGGGAGCCATGGAACTAATAGAAACTAGGGAAAAAGGGGGGAGCAGAAGCACAGGCAGCCTACTATCACGGCGGCATCTTGAATACTCAGATACAAGCTGTGCCTAGATACAAGCTGTCCAGTGACTACATTAGATTATCTCAAAGTATGACATCTTCAGTGTTGTTCCCTGAAAGATATAATAAAATGTTTCCAAATATGCAGGGGTTGCAATCACTTTGGTGAGACACAAATCCGAGACATATCCATATACTTAAAAGTTTCCATTGCCTATTAAGATTTTGCACCACAACGCTATAAGCGATTTTCAGGTATTGACACACCTACCTCCCGCTAGGTTCCCATGCACGTTGGATGCTTTATTTTGCTTGATTCTTTTTTTCATTCTGATTCGGTTTTCTAAAGTTTATCAATTGTAAAACCCCAAAAGGTCATAAGACGAGACACAGACCTACGCTATCAATAATATGATGTTTACTTTGACAGGACATGGACAACCCCTTTAACACGGTGCCTTCCGATGCCTCAAACAGCTCACTTTGCTTCTCAATTCCTTTTAGCAGCCACTACAGGAAACAATAATCATGGAAATGAATTGCTCTCTGTGTAATACATTTATATACAGGGTCAACCAGAACATGACCGCCATACATGGCATGCAGATAAGGGCACTCAAGACGAGACAGTCCTTTTAATGTGACATTGGACCCATGGATATGAACAGATGGATCAATGCTAATTTAGTGGCACCCATTAGAAACATACATAGTTCTATGTGTGCCCTATCAATCCCGTCTTGGCAATGTCTCTGAGTACTCTGTGAATTCTGATGTAATGCAAGTGTTCAATGTTCCTAATTATAGTATATAATACTCCGCTGCTAATGAAATGTGCATGTTATTTTCTTCTGCACAGCACATTTTCCTTCTGTCTCCTAGCAGCATCCTGGATACTCAGGAAGAAATGTCAGTGTATTTTCATATATCTGATTCATGTTCAATGCCATGAAGATTTTAACCTTCTCTTGTCTGAAAACATTTTCCTACTACACCAGAAGAACCGAGTTGGGTCATAAATAATGATTTATTCTATTTACAACTTGACAGCAATAACTCTGTGAATGGAAGGAAAAATATTGTAAAATTGCCTAAATAATGCAGGAGGTATGCAAGAAGCAATTTCTATCCAAATAGAAAACTTTTGGTGACCGCAAATAGAGTTGATCCCAGCTGGAAAACCATCGGATATTTTCCTCTATAACCTGTCATTAGAAGGGAGGCTTAATATTTTTAAGGTAATAAATTACCATCTTAAAAAGTCGCAGCGGCGTGGCATAAAAGTTGAATTGCAGCCATATTCCTTCTTACAAATATATATCCTTTATGGACTAAGTACTGCTGCCATTTGACATGTAATGGTAGAACTAACACCATGGATCCTTGGAAGTGTGAAACATCACCGTTATATTTGATATTGGTGCATTGAATATTAGCATTGCATTGATGTGTGTGTAAATTCTACTATATATTAAATATACTGTATGTATGCTATAACATCTGTTATCCGTTGAGTTATAAATCCTTGTGTACACATTGGTGGGCCAAGCAAATGAATGTAACATAAAATGCAATGAGACTCATGGTATATAGCATATGTCACAATATTGAGCTATGGGTCAGCACAGCGATTATGCCTAACAGTTCCCACCCATGCATAAGTACTTCCCTGCTGGTATATATAAATTGGTGTGATGTGTGCCAACATATTTCTTAGTTTTTCATACCAAACAGCCCCGTCATGGGTATTTTATATAAAGCCCCATCACGCCCTATGGATTAATAAGATGAAGCCACCCTCAACCCCTTTCTTATGTACAGACTTATGTGGGCCCCTCCAGCAGCCCTGGGCCCCGGCTCTTGCCCAGGTATGTCCAGTGCTAGCACAGGCCCTGTCTATGGTTAGCACTTGTGCCTGTGCGTTCCCCCATCCTTTGAATCCAGTGCACCACTCATCCTTTCAAGTTGTTTCATTCTTGTAGGTATATTTACCCTCTTCACAAAATGAGACCTTGGGGCCAAATTATGTAGACCAGCAATTTGTTCACAGGAATTGATTTATGACGACTTGCACTGGAATCAACATCTACACTAGCCGATAGCATATACTGTAAGTTATATCTGCCTGGCCGAGACATCCTTGCCATGGATCACCTTGTTACCAGCCTTAGTCCACCAACAAATACACAAACACGGAGAGAACATTAAGATGATGATTATGCAGGTGAGATACTTAACCTGTTCCTGTAATTTCATGAATTCTGAAAACTGTACAGATCTTGTATTGACCCATCACTGTTTTTACCCTCTACTCTTATACAATTATAAAGTATTCCTTAAATTCTCATCAGTACTGTCAGTGTTTTACAATTACTTGAAATTTACAAAAAAAATATTATATAAACGTGACTTACTCTTACTCACCCAATCTTATCTTTGAAATGGATTTCCCTCTCCAGATATACTTGACTACTTTAACTAAAGGGATATATTTTCTAGCTACAATGGGGGAATTCATTATTGTGTTGCAGGCTCCGACAGTGCAGGGTTTAATAACATTAGTCTAGTGCTGTGACACAATCATCCAGTGTCAGCATGGGTTTATGAGAGATCGGTCGTGTCAGACTAATCTGATTGGCTTCTATGGGGAAGTAAGTTCCAGACTGGATCTGGGGGACGCTGTGGATGTTGTATATCTGGACTTTTTAAAGGCATAAAAGGTGCCGGATAAAAGGTTGGTACATAAAATGAAGCTGCAGGGACTAGGGGAAAATTTGTGTATTTGGGTTAGTAATTGGCTGAGTCGTCAGAGGGTCGTCATTAATGGCACAGTCTCAGATTGGTTTGACATTACCAGTGGAGTGCCACAGTATTGGGGTCGCTTCTTTTTAAAATTTTTATTAATGACCTTGTAGTGGGTTTACACAGTCAAGTTTCAATATTTGAAGATGATACTAAGCTGTGTAAAGTAATAAATACTGAGGTCGATAGTTTAGCATTACAGAGGAATGGGAGGAGAAATGGTTGAGGTTTAATGTGGATAAATGTAAAGTTATCCACTTGGGCCATGGAAACAAAAAGTATAATTATGTTCTAAACAGTCAATTACTTGGTAAAACTGGAGCTGAAAAAGTCTAGGGGATATTGGTGGACGGTAAACTTATTTTAGTGACCAGATCCCATAAAATTATGGGATGTATCAAGAGAGGAATAGATTCTCATGATAAAGGCATAGTTTTGCCATTATACAAATCACTGGTCAGACCACACATGGAATATTGTGTACAGTTTTGGCCACCAGTGTAAAAAAAAAGAAACCAGGATTATTAGGGGAATGGAGGGATTAGAATACAATGACAGATTACAAAATTTGGGATTATTCAGTTTAGAAAAAAGACGACTGAGGGGAGACCTCATTACAATGTACAAATACCTGAACGGACAGTACAAGGATCTCTCCAAAGATCTTTTTATACCTAGGCCTGTGACCAGGACAAGGGGGCATCCTCTACGCCTAGAGGAGAGGCGATTCTACCATCACCATAGACAAAGGTTCTTTACTGTAAGAGCAGTGAAACTATGGGACTCTCTGCCGCAGGAGGTTGTTATGGTGGACTCTATGTACATGTTCAAGAGAGGCCTGGATGCCTTTCTGGAGAGAAAAAATATTACGGATCATTGGGAAAAACATTTATTTCATTCTGACAGGTTGGACTTGACTGACTTGTGTCTTTTTCCAGCCTTATATCCTATGAAACTATGATTATGACGATGAATTTGTTGCTGTTTAACACTATTGAGATCTACTTTTAGATCCGGCTGATTCGGACAGAGTGCAGGATTTAACATTCAAATAGTGTCGCAAGCCCAAGCACTTACATGCACCACTAAAAAGATGGTGAACTCTGTTGGACCTGAGCAGGGAAGCGACACATGCAGGATATCGGGTGCACTTTCGTTGAACTCCAGTAAGGTTAGGTAAGTAAATGAGCCCCAATGTGTCTCCCCCTCTTTGTATTTTTGCTGCACTGACTATTTCCTGCCCTACCACACCCACTTTTCTGGAGATTATTTCCCTTTAATGGATGAGTCAGAAAAGTGCCAAAAAATTGTCTAAAAGCCTTGATACAGTAAATGTATCAGAAGGCATTTAGACTGTTTTTGGCACAATTTAGAAATATGGGACGGGAGATCAATGAATCTGCCCCAATATGTCTTTTCCTGTAGTGTTGGCATACCGTAACCCCAAGATACTTATACCCATAGTCCCTTACAATACAGTAAGTGTACAAAAACTATAGATTCAACACTGTTTGGCTCCACTGGCACATGTCACCTGTAAAATATGATACAAGCCTCTAGAATTTCTATTCCCGAAGGCTATAAGATTATTTCTGTGCTCTAGTCATATCTGTTGAGTATTATTGTTAATCTACCTTGTGTTCATGTTTGGCATTCTCTGCTAATCCCTGCCTATAACTACGCAATGTATTGGTGGCTCATTCCGCCACACTAGGTTTTAAGACCTCTGGCAAGAAAGATTAAGGACCTTGTGCCTCTTCCCATTCCCCTAAGCATGGCTATGGGGCCAGCACATTAGTTCTTAACTTGTTCTACCTCCTCCGGTATCAGCGCTGTCCACTCTCATTAATGGCTCCGGCCCTCTGCAGACATTTGCATTTAAATTGCTTTTGCCTGTAAATCTCTATGCACTTCCTGAGTATAAATCTGGAAAGCTAGAAGAGATACAGGAAAAAGGAACTTTGAGGGGAAAGAGGATAAAAGGCATTAATCATGGAAAGAAATGTAAGAGTAAACCAGTGTCGTGGCATAGCTATAATTTATACATAAATGTTAATTAATGTACCAACAATTGAGTATGTGAAGTAATATTATGGCCCTTACACCATGAGATGTATATAGGACATTTCTAATCAAAATCAATCAAGATAAACCAGGGACACATAGATCCAGGCACAATGACTGTGGTAATCTTCTGTTTTTCTTCCAAAATCAACTTTTAAAATTCTGCTATTAAGTCTCAGGGGCTACTCAAGCACCAATGTAATCTTGCTTACAGAACTTCCTTCTATGCTGACAGGGCAGGGGGAGGGGGAGACACTAAATCTAGATCACAGAAGTGCTAGGGAAGACCCTATGGCTAATTATTAGCATAATTTTAAAAGTTGATTTTAGAAGAAAGGAAGCCATTGATAACAAATAAGAATATTACCAGTCATGGTGCCTGGATCTATGAGTAAGTGCCTCTGGTTTATAATGGATTTTGATGGTAGTACTTACTTTATATAGAAAGTAACGTAAGTCAGTGAAACCTACTACAACCTACTACCTCAATAAGTTATCAGAACATGTTCTTATATGGGCACCTAATGTTAGAATATAACACAACTTTATAATAAGGGTAAGTCTGATCTTTTAGGGAAGTCAAAAGTAGACATAGGCAATTTTCTTTTAAGAGTAATATTTTAACTGGTTCACGACTGCCCGCTGTGTATTTATGGCACGCGTCGGGTGCGGGTGCATGGAGAGGGCTCACGGGCTGAGTCCTCTCCGTAGCCGGTAAGTCTTTGCTGCATATTGCTGCTAGCACGGATCGCAGGTGTTATCCTGGCGATAGCCGCTGGCCGAGGATCGTTGCTCCCCGTGACATCATCACAGAGCATCGGCCCTTCGCCATGACAGCCTCGGGTCTTCGGAAGACCCGAGGCTGTCTCGTTTTAACCCTTTCATTACAATGTGCTATCAATGAATGAGGAGGAAAATCCCCATATACTACCATACTGTAGTATGGCAGTATATGATAGGATCGATCAGACAACCTAGGGTTAAAGAACCCTAGGGAGTCTGAAAAATAGTAAAAAGAAAAAAGTTTAAAATTATAATAAAAAAACCTAAAAATTCAAATCATCCCAGTCTTTCCTTAGAACTATAAATATAAATAAACAGTAAAAATCATAAACACATTAGGTATTGCCGCGTCCAAAAATGCCCGATCTATCAAAATATAATAACGGTTTTTCACTGCATTTAACCCTGTAATGTAAAATAGCGCCAAAGTTGAAAATGGCACTTTTTTGACATTTTGAAAAAAATGTAAAAATCTGTAAAAAGTGATTGAAAATAGTCCTAAAATTGGTATGATTGAAAACATCATCAAAAGTCACAAAAAATAACACCACCCGCAGATGCGCACAATGAGTATGATGAGGGGCAATCCCTAACACAAGGGTGTTAATGTAACTATAAAATGTCCCATATACACTACCACTGAAAAGTTTAGTGTTTTGCATTAAATTTCACCCCATACTCCCAGAAGCCCCTCCCACAAGTTTGACTGGCTTCAAGGGGAACTTTTTGTGTACCATATGATCAAGCTGCTCCCACAACAGCTCAATGGGGTTGAGATCTGGTGACTGGGCTGGCCACTCCATTAGAGATAGAATACCAGCTGCCTGCTTCTTCCCTAACTAGTTCATGGATAATTTGGAGGTGCTTTCGGTCATTATCCAGTTGTAGGATGAATTAGGCTCCAATCAAGCGCCATCCACAGGGTATGGTATGGCGTTGCAAAATGGAGTGATAGCCTTCCTTATTCAAAATCCAAGATTATTGGTCAGAGTGAACAGAGATGTGCTAATGTATAGCTAATCTATAAAATTCAGGAGGCACGATCATGGTAACAATCATTCCTTCCCTCACGTAGGCTGCATTGGTTGGTGTAATAAGTTAATGCAAAAGCAGAATGGTCAATGAGGAGGATTTATTACCTGTGTCATAGGATATGACTATGGTGTTTTTAACTACCTATCGGCTTCTATGCTGTAATAGATTACATAATTTGGCGCACGGCTATAATAAATGAGGCAGAAGATTTTTAGTATTTAGATCAGAGTCGGGACAGTAAGCCAAATTAAATTCTCCTTATTGAGGGACATTTATTAGAAGTGTCTGAGAGCAGAACTGCTCTAGTCACCCATGGCAACCAATCCGGGCTCAGCTTTCATTTTCCCACTGCTGTACATAAAATTTAAGATGAGCTCTAATTGGTTGCCATGGGCAACTAAAACATTTTTACCTTTGACTCTTCAGATAAATCTCCCCTAATGTGTCTATTGCCAAACAGAGCTCAGTCTGCCCAAAGATAGTTCAATGCAGTGGGGTCCATTAAAATACTTCAATAAATTTAATATAAGCCAATGATAATTAGTTCATTAGAAAACTATATGTATTGTTTTTATTGTTACATCCATACATTTAGAACAAGGCACTACTGGATTTATCTGTTATCTGCAAGACAATTCATCCGACAAGCAACAGTAGTTTCATCCTGACTTTGTTTCAGCTAATCCCATTATTACTGAGATGTCTCTTTCCCCTTGTGATGAGTGAAAGTTAAAATAAAATAACCTAATCTTCTCCTCATTGGACGGAAACTGGTAAACAAACTCCTGGAGTGCCTTGTTGCTGTGACAGCTGCATGAAGCATCTTTACACTGAATGTTATTGCAGATTAAGTGCATTCCCTGCCAATAGGGTGCGGGCAAGCGGTAGAATACTTACAAGATGAAGGAGAAGTAAAATAGACTCCCGGTTTCTGGCTTTTAGTTTGTCTGTTTCTTCCCCGAGGTGCAGCAGGCTCCCTGATGCCATCTGGAAATGTGAGCACATAAGAAGAATGAAGGAAGATTGCACTCCAATGATCACTTGATAAGAGCCATTTATGAATATTATTTCTTTTCTTAGATAATCTACCCATCTTTATAGAAATGAAATCAATCTGCGAGGCAATTTACTGTAATTATGGAAGGAAAAAATGAGCATGTTCCCTACTACGTGTATATAGAAGAGCAGTAGTGGACACAGACAATATATGGTCCTGATACAGCAACAGTAAAAGGGTTCCATATTCATCACGGAGCAACATCCATAAGATGTTAACCTTTAGAAGTTATAGAATAATTTATCAATCATTGCTGGCTATGAAATTCAATTGTTTATTAATTTGTGGGCAACCTAGTAGACTGTAGGACTCTGCTTTCAATGACAGGCGGTCTCTCCTTACCTACTGTACAGCTGCACCAATGTTACTAATACCTTTTATGAGCAGAGGGCCAAAACTAGTCTGACAATAAGTAGACCACTTGTTAAAGGAAATCTACCATGGCAAATCTACTTTCCGAGATATTCCCCATGGTAGACTCCCCATCCAGACAGCAGCTGTATCCTGTTTTTCACTAATTTAGAGATGCAGCTGCTGTAGAAATAGATTTTAGTGCTGGAATATGCAAATTAATTTCCAAGGCTACTGGGGACTTAGGGTAGCCTGAGACAGCCCTGTTGGTGAAAAGCTACTCCACTACGCCAGTAGCCACTAGTAAACCTCCTCTATCCTCTCAAGCTACTCCACACCCAAATGAATTTGCATATCTAGGATTAAACTTTAGGTGCAGAGGAGCCAAGAGCAGAGGGCGCACGACAAGACTGGGTAATGGTTCCAAATAGGTATTCCTTTTTATTGAAAACATCAAAGGTGCACAGAGGAAACACAACGCGTTTCGGGGAACTGTGGTCCCCTTTTTCAAGTGAATAAAAGATCAATCCCTGGAGTGATGCATGGGCGCTCCAGTGTGTGCCATAGGATTAAACTTTACTTCTGCTGCCTCCTTGATTTAGCAGCTGCTCAGATGGGGAATCTACCATGGAGAATATCTCAGAAAGTAGTTTCCCTATGGTAGATTTCCTTTAAGTTCCCCCTTCCTTCCCTGATCTTTTTGTATCTCATTTGTCTTTGTATTTCTGACTCTTTGCCAAATACTAGGGGTTTTTAGACATGGTCGGGACTGGGGTGTTTTAGTGTTTTTCCTCAATTATTTGCACCTTTTTAAGCGCAAATCATATTTAAATCAGGTGCAAACATCTGGAAGCAGGAGAATACAAAGACAGATTAAACACAAAACAGTTGACTGCTACACAGAGACCAGCACATTCCTTGAGAAAGTTGCAAAAAAATGTGCCCAAAAAGTCACTAAAATAAAAAAAAACTGTATCAGGCTAAGATAAATATTCCCCACAATTTTAAACTAATTTTACAGCAGCACCAGAACATAAGTTAGAAGTCTGTGAGCAAAAAAAAAAATCCCTAAAATGTGCTAAAATAATAAATGAGCATTATTTCAGCACCAATTCATCAAATTCATCTTTGCTAAGGTTCAGGCTCTGTTTATTTGGTTCTAGCATTGAAATACATTGAAATGGTCTATAACCGCATCAGCCAATCAGTGGTCAGCAGTCTTGTGATTTATTCCTATGTGCTAGAGAAGTGGGGAAAGAAGACTACTTTTATTATTTTATCACACTACTCCTTCTCTCATTTCTTGTTTAAAGAGAACCTACCACCACGATTCTACCTATAAAGGTAGATCGGGTGGTAGGTGGATGTAAGGGACGTGAGGAGAGCTCTTTTTAGAGCTAATACTCACGTCCCCACTAACTTTTGGTACACTTTATAGAACTAATATGTAAATTTCGTTATGCGGCTACTGGGGCGTGTAGTAGCCGGGCACGAGGCTACACAGCACGGCTACTCCACGCCCCAGTAGCCACATTACTCCTCCTACCCTGTTGCGTGCGGCGCGCAGCTCCTCGTAGCTGCGCACCCTCGTCCGTTATGATGGCGTCCTGCGCATGCGCAGAACGCAGGCCGGTGGCTGAGCAGCCCCAGCTCCGAGGCCGGAGCTACTGCGCATGCGCAGTAGCCGGCTTGTCGGACGAGGGCGCGCAGCTACGAGGAGCTGCGCGCCGCACGCAACAGGGTAGGAGGAGTAATGTGGCTACTGGGGCGTGGAGTAGCCGCGCTGTGCAGCCTCGTGCCCGGCTACTCCACGCCCCAGTAGCCGCATAACGAAATTTACATATTAGTGTACCAAAAGTTAGCGGGGACGTGAGGATTAGCTCTAAAAAGAGCTATCCTCATGTCCCTTACATCCACCTACCACCCGATCTACCTTTATAAGTAGAATCGTGGTTGTAGGTTCCCTTTAAATGAAGATTCCTATTTTTAAACTTAAAAGGAGTTGGACAGGTAAATAAACTATTTTATATATGGTTGGAGGAGAGAGCTTTAAAAAGTAATAAATCTCCTATATTTACCTCTCTCTCCATCCTCCCGTTAACTCGCAGTGGAGCCCGTCAGTGAAAAGTCTCTTTTTTTTTTTTTTTTTACAGAGGCTGAGATGCTACAGCATTAGTTTCAGGCAGTAGGCAGTAGTACCCCCAGCCATATATAATATATTTTATATACCTTTATTTCCCATATGGGATATGTTTAATGATGCCAAATGTAGCAAGTTCCTGGAAAAAATTCATGAAAAAGCCAAATCTTTATCTCTCACTAGACAGTTTCCAAAAGTGTCCAAAAATAAGCAGTAGAGGAGTCATAAGGAAAATCTTCCACATTTCTAGCACAATGTGATATGAGTGAAAATGTGGTGAAGTCTCTCCCTTGCCTGATCTATTCTTATCATATCTAATGTTATAGCAGTGTTAATAATTCTCTCCTATAATTTTAGTTCTGCCTAAGAGCGACAGCACCAACATTTCTCATACAAGATACCGGATGGCTTGTGACAAAGCTCTGCAGTTAGCAAATTGCCAATGCATGAGGTTATTGAAAGGCTACATTGAAATTTCTCTTTTGACCTTGTAAGGATATGTTGGGAGAATTTGCAGCCCACTGCATGCTTATATAGTGGGATACATCCTCTAAGGCAGCCCCTCCCTCTTTGAAAGCGGGAGGAGGTGCGAACATCCGTAGCAGGCAGTAATTTGCAACTTAGTACAAAAAATTAATTCACGGCCCAGCCAAGCTGCAAATACAAATCCTCCTTTATGGAGTAACATGCTGTATACAGGATAACTGTGATGTGCACCCTCATCCGACCCGTTTCAAATGGTATACCCATCCTCAGTCTGAAATGCGTCGGATGAGGGTGCACGCCACAGTTATCCTGTATACAAAATGTTACTACAATAACGGAGGATTCATATTTGCAGCTTGGCTGGACTGTGAATTTATATCTTCATACTATGTCCAATGTTCCCATGCAGAGGGGCGGACGTGCCTTGCTGGATACGTTTTTGTGAGGTGAGCTGGTATTCATTTCTGAGTAATTTGCTGCTGCCTATGTTTAGAGTGCTTCCTTATGTGGACAGTTATTATTGGGCCATATAGAAGGAGGTGGGGGAGGAAGGAGGCGGAGCTTCTGAAATGTTGCTGAGTATGTCAGAGTCAAGGGGAATGCCGAATAATCCAGGAAATACTATTTCAATGTGATTACTGAGTAGGAGATTTTTTTACAAAAGTTTACAATTGATGAAGATAAAATTTATATGCATATGAAAATCAACCAGTCCGCTTTAAGTTTATGTAGTACAATTGGTGAAGCTCAGTTACATACCCACTGGGCTTTCCACCTTCCCATACAAAGCTGTAACAAATACAGTGCAGGAAATAAGTATTTGATCCTAGGCCGATTATGCAAGTTTTCTCACCTACAAAGAATCGAGAGGTCTGTGCACTTCAACAGTGAGAGACAGAATCTAAAAACAATCCAGAAAATCACATTGTATGATTTTTTTAAATAATGAATTAGCTTTTTATTGCATGAAATAAGTATTTGATCCCATAGAAAACCAGAACGAAACAAATGACAGAGATTCTGTTTCTCACACATGAAGTGTGCCTACAATAAAAATTACTGACCTATCCATTTTTTGTAGGTGGGGAAACTTGCAAAATCAGCTTAGGATCATGCTTGATTCTTCCACTCTATGATGTATGGACTCGGTTATTACTGGGGAACACCCACAGTATATGCTCAGTGGAGTCCTGGGATGGATGCCATACAATCACATCTATCCACCATGGACAGGCAGAAGGAACAAAGGTTAAGAAAAGCAGTCTACTACATTTATTCATCCTGTCTTTCCTACAGTATGTGACCTATACTGAGCAGAAAGGAGCCAAAAAGATGCCTCCATCTGCTAGTTTATGTCAATTTACATTCAGTTTATGCATTATAAGCTTTCTTGCCATACACACTTAATGTGAGCATGTAACAAGATATTAAAGGAGCCTTAGTTGTAGTATTTGCTGATGGTCATACCCAGCTTTGGCCCACACAGTTTTCCAGTAAATGGTAATAAAAACATAAGGCTCGGAGTACAACATATTTTATTAGTAGAACTTCCTTGTGTCTATAAAACAGGCAGTCCCCGGGTTACATACAAGATAGGGTCTGTAGGTTTGTTCTTAAGTTGAATTTGTATGTAAGTCGGAACTGTATATTTTATCATTGTGATCCCAGACAGAACTTTTTTGGTGTCTGTGACAATTGGATTTTAAAAATGTTGGGTTGTCATAAGAATCAATATTAACACTAAAGCTTCATTACAGACACATTTGATAACTGCTATAGCTGTTTATTGTAGCCTAGGACTAAAGTACAATAAATTACCAATATCCAGAGGCCCGTTTGTAACTAGGGGTCGTATGTAAGTCGAGTGTTCTTAAGTAGGGGACCGCCTGTAGTTTCAGAAACCAAATTGTCTTTAAAACACCCACCGTTTCCAATTTAATATGAATAAAAGTAGTCTTCTGCAAAAGTAAAATAGCTTTTACATCGTCTTATTATCGGGACATTAAAAGTACTTTCAATTGATTTGTAGCTAAAAAATAATAATCTGCTTCACTTGTTATAAATGTCACAGAATAATTTGTTCACACACAATAATGCTTAAATTAAGACAGTATTATTTCCCAAATACAAGGCTTCACCATGCAGAAAAAAAATCCCGATTTTAGGCACAAATTATTGCCAGGAAATTTAATACAACTATTATTGTTCTGCCTCTGTTATCAAAAATGCTAGCAGCAGATTAGACATTGTGGTAATTGATTCTCAGCTGTGAGCTTATTGTTTCGTCCTAACTTGTCAGTACAATATTTAAAGGGTGGGTGGGGGGGGGGGTAACTTTTTATATAAAATGTTGAAGCGAATTTATTAGAATTAACTAGATTCAAACGATTAGCAGTTAATGAAACCCAGCAATGATTAATGGCCATTCATTATTGTGTTCACTCAAATTGTGTCCGAAAAAGATTCATTCCTTAACTGCCAATAGTCTGAAGTAGATTCTACTGTAACTAATAAAGACTCAGCGTCTCATTAAGTTTTGAAAAAAAAGTTTTCATTCATCCAAACCTTAATTAAAATTCATACAATTGGGGAGATGATTGAATGTAAATTTATTTGAAATATATTACAATAGATTGTGAGATACATTAAAGCTTCTAAAACTCTAAGTCTGCATGCACACGAACGTATGCCCGCCGGGCTGTAGCTGGGCAGGCATACGTCAGGTACCATGGAGAGGAGGAGGGGTGACACGTCCTATCTTTTTCCCGTGTGCAGCATCGTATCGCTCCGTGCGGCCATTGCTGTCCATGCAGCCCCCACCCCCCGCACACACACAGCATGCACCAGCCCCCCCCACACACACAGCATGCACCAGCCCCCCATACACACACAGCATGCACCAGCCCCCCCATACACACACAGCATGCACCAGCCCCCCATACACGCACAGCATGAACAGCCCCCCATCCCACACACACAGCATGCACCAGCCCCCCCATCCCACATACACAGCATGCACCAGCCCCCCCATTCCACACACACAGCATGCACTAGCCCCCCATCCCACACACACAGCATGCACCAGCCCCCCATCCCACACACAGCATGCACCAGCCCCTCCATCCCACACACACACAGAGCATGCAACAGCCCCCCCATCCCACACACATACACAGCATGCAACAGCCCCCCCATTCCACACACACAGCATGCACTAGCCCCCCCAATCCCACACACACAGCATGCACCAGCCCCCCATCCCACACACAGCATGCACCAGCCCCTCTATCCCACACACACACAGAGCATGCAACAGCCCCCCCATCCCACACACACACATTCACAGCATGCAACAGCCCCCCCATCCCACACACACACAGCATGCACCAGCCCCCCATCCCACACACAGCATGCACCAGCCCCCCCATCCCACACACAGCATCCACCAGCCCCCCCATCCCACACACAGCATGCAACAGCCCCCCCATCCCACACACACAGCATGCACCAGCCCCCCCCCACACACAGAATGCACCAGCCCCCCCATCCCACACACACACAGCCTGCACCAGCCCCCCCATCCCACACACACACACAGCATGCACCATCCCCCACACACACAAAGCATGCACCATCCCCCCCATCCTCCCCACACAGCATGCACCAGCCCCCCCATCCCACACACACACAGCATGCACCAGCCCCCCCATCCCACACACACACAGCATGCAACAGCCCCCCCATCCCACACAGCATGCAACAGCCCCCCCATCCCACACACACACATAGCATGTACCAGCCCCACCATCCCACCCGCATACAGCATGCACCAGCCCCCCATCCCCTTCCCACACAGCATGCACCAGCCCCCCCATCCCACACACAGTATGCAACTGTCCCCCATCCCACACACAGCATGCAACAGCCCCCCATCCCACACACAGCATGAACCAGCCCCCCCCATACCACACACAGCATGCACCAGCCCCCCCATCCCACGCACACAGCATGCACCAGCCCCCCCCCCACACACAGCATGCAACAGTCCCCCCATCCCCCCCACACACACACAGCATGCACCAACCCCCCTCCCCCATACACAACATGCACCTTCCATCACTCACCTCTTCCTCCATGCTGCCAGGCCCGGGCTGTGCTGTGGGGGTGTGGCCTCCTGTGTAATGTGCAGGGCTGGGCCTGTGAGGAGCCCAGCGCTAGGGCTGATATCTGCAGGGAGAACAGGCTCCTCCACTGCCACCCACTTCTGTGCATCCATATCATAAGGTTATTTTATCATATGGATATATAGGAGAGGGCAGTGCAGGAGCCTGTGCATAGGAAGTGATCTGCCCAACACCCTGACGTGTAGCGAGAGAGAGGAGGAGGGGCCCGGCCCTGCATGTAGTGAGGAGGAAGGGACCGGCCCCATCAGCTGTTTCAGAACAGCGGCCCACCGGGAAGTCTCCCGGTAAAGTCTATGGCCAGTCCGCCCCTGTATGTACGGCCACAAATGCAGCCTAAGGCTAAGTTTACACCTTAAGGTTATACCAGGTTCTGTACCTCCTTATGTTATAAAATAGAAGCCCACATCTATTGAAGGCAAGTGACCTTCAATACATTTAAGTCAACTTGGAGCAGAAGGTTAATGGAGACCTCCCTTTCACCTTCTGTTTTTAGTTTCCATTATGCTCTCCTAAAACGGCAAGTGTCATTGAAACCCCTAATGCAGGTATAAACTGTACCTAAATTTTTTTCCTTGTGAATACAGATGTAAAGGCTGTAAATTGTTCCTGGGGAAATTATGTTGCTCAAATGGGTCATAGAGCATTTACACCACTGAATCTGGCCCCTAAGCAACACTTATCAGGATTACTATCCCTACATGTGGTTTAAGTAACCCTACTCCTATGTGCTATAACTAACCCTACTCCTATGTGGTATAACTAACCCTACTCCTATGTGTTTTGCTGGATTTATTTCTGTAGTTCGTCAAGGATCAGCGTCGGACTGGCCTGCCGGGGGACCGGTGAATCCCCCGGTGGGCCCCAACACCTGTCACCATGTCCGGGGCCTCTGTTTATATCCATAGGAGGCCATTGCCAGCGATCGTAATAGAACTCAATGCGGCCAGGAACCGACCAACTGAGTTCTATTACGGCTGCTAACACAGACTGGCATTGTTAGCTGCCATCTGTGTGAGTGAGATGTGGCCAGGAGAAATCCCCGGAACACGCCGCACTTTGACCCTTGATGGGTCCTGTAGTCCTGTAGTCCTGTGGCGGTCCTCTGTTCCTGTGGCGGTCCTCTGTTCCTGTGGTGGTCCTCTGTTCCTGTGGCAGTCCTCTGTTCCTGTGGCGGTCCTGTTCTCCTGTGGCAGTCCTCTGTTCCTGTGGCGGTCCTGTTCTCCTGTGGCGGCCCTGTACTAAGCAGGCATTTGTTTTTCCTTTCCTCTCTGGAGAGGCCCTGACCCGGGCTACCCCTTTGTGGGATAGTGGTGATCTGAACATGACTACCTATACCACAATTCTGGATAAAATACGGTCCAGGTTCAAGCAACCTCAATCCTGGCTCCCACGCCTGTCCTCCCAGCCTCCAGCCTTCCCAGAGGCCGCTCCAGAGTCTCCTCTGGCCTTGCCAGAGGCTGCTCCAGAGTTTCCTCTGGCCTTCCCAGAGGCCGCTACGGAGTCTTTGCCGGCCTTTCCAGAGGCCAATCCAGAGTCTCCTCTGGCCTTCCCAGAGGCCGCTCCGGTGTGCCAAGAGCCACTCCAGTCTCCAATGTGCCAAAAGCCGCCTCGGCTTCCGCAGCTTCCCAGTGCTGTTCCAGCGGCACCTCGGCCTCAGCAGCATCCCAGCGCTGCTCCAGCGGCACCTCGGCCTCTGCAACCTCCCAGTGCTGCTCCAGCGACTCCACATCTTCCCAGTGCTGCTCCAGCGGCTCCACATCTTCGCAGTGCTGCATGCACCAGCCCCCCCATCCCACATACACAGCATGCACCAGCCCCCCCATTCCACACACACAGCATGCACTAGCCCCCCATCCCACACACACAGCATGCACCAGCCCCCCATCCCACACACAGCATGCACCAGCCCCTCCATCCCACACACACACAGAGCATGCAACAGCCCCCCCATCCCACACACATACACAGCATGCAACAGCCCCCCCATTCCACACACACAGCATGCACTAGCCCCCCCCAATCCCACACACACAGCATGCACCAGCCCCCCATCCCACACACAGCATGCACCAGCCCCTCTATCCCACACACACACAGAGCATGCAACAGCCCCCCCATCCCACACACACACATTCACAGCATGCAACAGCCCCCCCATCCCACACACACACAGCATGCACCAGCCCCCCATCCCACACACAGCATGCACCAGCCCCCCCATCCCACACACAGCATCCACCAGCCCCCCCATCCCACACACAGCATGCAGCAGCCCCCCATCCCACACACACAGCATGCACCAGCCCCCCCCCCACACACACAGAATGCACCAGCCCCCCCATCCCACACACACACAGCCTGCACCAGCCCCCCCATCCCACACACACACACAGCATGCACCATCCCCCACACACACAAAGCATGCACCATCCCCCCCATCCCCCCCCCACAGCATGCACCAGCCCCCCCATCCCACACACACACAGCATGCACCAGCCCCCCCATCCCACACACACACAGCATGCAACAGCCCCCCCATCCCACACAGCATGCAACAGCCCCCCCATCCCACACACACACATAGCATGTACCAGCCCCACCATCCCACCCGCATACAGCATGCACCAGCCCCCCATCCCCTTCCCACACAGCATGCACCAGCCCCCCCATCCCACACACAGTATGCAACTGTCCCCCATCCCACACACAGCATGCAACAGCCCCCCATCCCACACACAGCATGAACCAGCCCCCCCCATACCACACACACACAGCATGCACCAGCCCCCCCATCCCACGCACACAGCATGCACCAGCCCCCCCCCCCACACACACACAGCATGCAACAGTCCCCCCATCCCCCCCACACACACACAGCATGCACCAACCCCCCTCCCCCATACACAACATGCACCTTCCATCACTCACCTCTTCCTCCATGCTGCCAGGCCCGGGCTGTGCTGTGGGGGTGTGGCCTCCTGTGTAATGTGCAGGGCTGGGCCTGTGAGGAGCCCAGCGCTAGGGCTGATATCTGCAGGGAGAACAGGCTCCTCCACTGCCACCCACTTCTGTGCATCCATATCATAAGGTTATTTTATCATATGGATATATAGGAGAGGGCAGTGCAGGAGCCTGTGCATAGGAAGTGATCTGCCCAACACCCTGACGTGTAGCGAGAGAGAGGAGGAGGGGCCCGGCCCTGCATGTAGTGAGGAGGAAGGGACCGGCCCCATCAGCTGTTTCAGAACAGCGGCCCACCGGGAAGTCTCCCGGTAAAGTCTATGGCCAGTCCGCCCCTGTATGTACGGCCACAAATGCAGCCTAAGGCTAAGTTTACACCTTAAGGTTATACCAGGTTCTGTACCTCCTTATGTTATAAAATAGAAGCCCACATCTATTGAAGGCAAGTGACCTTCAATACATTTAAGTCAACTTGGAGCAGAAGGTTAATGGAGACCTCCCTTTCACCTTCTGTTTTTAGTTTCCATTATGCTCTCCTAAAACGGCAAGTGTCATTGAAACCCCTAATGCAGGTATAAACTGTACCTAAATTTTTTTCCTTGTGAATACAGATGTAAAGGCTGTAAATTGTTCCTGGGGAAATTATGTTGCTCAAATGGGTCATAGAGCATTTACACCACTGAATCTGGCCCCTAAGCAACACTTATCAGGATTACTATCCCTACATGTGGTTTAAGTAACCCTACTCCTATGTGCTATAACTAACCCTACTCCTATGTGGTATAACTAACCCTACTCCTATGTGTTTTGCTGGATTTATTTCTGTAGTTCGTCAAGGATCAGCGTCGGACTGGCCTGCCGGGGGACCGGTGAATCCCCCGGTGGGCCCCAACACCTGTCACCATGTCCGGGGCCTCTGTTTATATCCATAGGAGGCCATTGCCAGCGATCGTAATAGAACTCAATGCGGCCAGGAACCGACCAACTGAGTTCTATTACGGCTGCTAACACAGACTGGCATTGTTAGCTGCCATCTGTGTGAGTGAGATGTGGCCAGGAGAAATCCCCGGAACACGCCGCACTTTGACCCTTGATGCACGTCAGCGCGGTGACGTCATCAAGCTGCCGCGTATCCCTTGACAGTCAGCGCGGGCGGCTGCAGCAGCAGCAAGAAGATGGGAGCGAGGATGTGTCAGCGATAGGTGAGTTGAAGGGTGCAGTATAGAAAATGCTGGGGACCGAGAGTGGGGGACCTCCTGTATATAAAATGAAAGGGCAGGTTCAAAAATGCAGCGTGAGGGGGCCCAGTATGGAAAGTACAGATGGGAGGGGGACCACATGTAAAATGCAGAGGGACCATGGGAGGGGGAAGGGGCCCAGTATAAAAATTGCAGGATGGAAGTTACAAAGGGTAGTACTAAAGGGGGAGTACTAAACACGCAGGGGAACAGGAGGTGGATGATTCCAGTATTATTCTAGTAAGGTAATACAGGTTGGAAGTAAAGGGGTGCAGTATCAAAAATACATGGTGATGGGTAGGGGCAAGGGGGGGGGGGAGTATGGAAAATACAGGGGGACTGTGGGGGGCAGGATGGAAAATGCAAAGTGGGGGAGCAATACTGGGAGAGGGGGGATTAGTCCACTAAGGAAAATAGCTGTGGGAAGAGATGTGGAGGGGCAGTAAGGAACACACAGAGGAGGCACTATAGAAAATACTGACGGAAGTGGATGCCCAGGATTAAAAATACTGTGAGTAAGGGGGCACAGTATATAAATTGCAAAGGGGTGGGGACAATAAATAAAATGTAAGGGGCAGTATATGTAAATTAAATAATTAACCCGTTAGCATTGCAGCGTTTTTACATTTAATTTTTTGCTCCCCACCCTCAAAAAGCTATAACTTTTTTTTCCGTTTACAGAGCTGTGTGCGGGGGCTTATTTTCTGCATAACAAATTTTACTTATCAGAGATGTTATTTATTATTCAATGCCATGTACTGAGAAGCTGGAAAAAAATTCCAAATGTGGTGAAATTGGAAAAAAAAAAAACGCATTTGTGGGCTCAGTTTTTACGTCTTTAACTGTGCACTGCAAATAACGCCTCAGCTTTGTTCTTGGGTTTGGTACGATCACGGTGATACCAAGTAAATATAGGATTTATTTTGTGTAAATACACTTTCAAAAATTCAAACAACGTATACAAAAGAAATAAATTTGTTTTGCCATCTTCTGATGCTATTAACTTTTTCTTACTTTGGTGTACAGAGCTGATTTAGGCATCATTTTTTTGTGAGATGATCAGCTCATTTAATTTTCATTGCTACCATTTTGAGGATTGTGCAACCTTTTGATAACTTGTTCTTACAATTTTTATGTCATGTAAAATAGTGTTTCTGATATTTGGGCACTATTTTCAGCTATGGGGTTCACTGCTGGCAATAACCATTTTACATTTTGATAGATAGGTACCTAACATGCTTGTGATTTTTACTGTTCATTTCATTTTGTATCAGTTCTATTTAAAGGGGGTTGATTTGAAGTACCTGTACTCCTGTGGCGGCCCTTTGTTCCTGTGGCGTTCATGTGGCGTTCCTGTGTTCCTGTGGCGGTCCTGTAGCGGTCTTGTGATGGTCCTGTACTCCTGTGGCGGTCCTGTTCTCCTCTGGCGGTCCTGTACTCCTCTGGTGGTCCTGTGTTCCTGTGGCGGTTCTGTACTCCTGTGGTGGTCCTCTGTTCCTGTGGCGGTCCTGTAGTCCTGTGGCGGTCCTCTGTTCCTGTGGCGGTCCTGTAGTCCTGTGGCGGTCCTCTGTTCCTGTGGCGGTCCTCTGTTCCTGTGGCGGTCCTCTGTTCCTGTGGCGGTCCTCTGTTCCTGTTGCGGTCCTCTGTTCCTGTGGCGGTCCTCTGTTCCTGTGGCGGTCCTGTTCTCCTGTGGCAGTCCTCTGTTCCTGTGGCGGTCCTGTTCTCCTGTGGCGGCCCTGTACTAAGCAGGCATTTGTTTTTCCTTTCCTCTCTGGAGAGGCCCTGACCCGGGCTACCCCTTTGTGGGATAGTGGTGATCTGAACATGACTACCTATACCACAATTCTGGATAAAATACGGTCCAGGTTCAAGCAACCTCAATCCTGGCTCCCACGCCTGTCCTCCCAGCCTCCAGCCTTCCCAGAGGCCGCTCCAGAGTCTCCTCTGTCCTTGCCAGAGGCCGCTACGGAGTCTTTGCCGGCCTTTCCAGAGGCCAATCCAGAGTCTCCTCTGGCCTTCCCAGAGGCCGCTCCGGTGTGCCAAGAGCCACTCCAGTCTCCAATGTGCCAAAAGCCGCCTCGGCTTCCGCAGCTTCCCAGTGCTGTTCCAGCGGCACCTCGGCCTCAGCAGCATCCCAGCGCTGCTCCAGCGGCACCTCGGCCTCTGCAACCTCCCAGTGCTGCTCCAGCGACTCCACATCTTCCCAGTGCTGCTCCAGCGGCTCCACATCTTCGCAGTGCTGCTCCAGCAGCTTCGCAGCTTCCCAGTGCTGCTCCAACAGCTCTGCAGCTTCCCAGTGCTGCTCCAGTGGCGCCCCAGCCTCCGCAGCTCCCCAATGCTGCTCCATCATTTCCCCAAGAGTCGCCTCAGCCTCCACAGCTTCCCAGTGCTGCTCCAGTGGCTCCCCAAGAGGCGCCCCAGCCTCTGCAGCTTCCCAGTGCTGCTCCAACGGCTCCCCAGCTTCCACGTGTTGCCCCAGCGGCGCCCCAGCCTCCTCAGCTTGCCAATGCTGCCCTAGCGGCGCCCCAGTCTCAGCAGCTTCCCAGTGCTGCTCCAGCGGCTCCTCCACAGTCGGCCCAGCCTCCCCAACTTCCCAGTGCTGCTCCAGCGGCTCAGAAGCTTCCCAGTGCTGTTCCAGCGGCACCCCAGCCTCCACAGCTTCCTAGTGCTGCTCCAGCGACATCCCAGCCTCCGCAGGTTCCCAGTGCTGCTCCAGCGGCTTCCCAGGAGTTGCCCCAGCCTGCAGTTTCCCAAGGGCCACTCCAGCCTTCGGCCAAAAGGCGTTCTAGATGTCCTCAAGATGTCCCTGGCTTGTTCCATGCCAGGTCCAAGTACCAGGTTAGTCTCATCAGCATCCCCTGCCGGATCTTCAATTCTTTCCACTGCAAGACCATCAAGGTGGCTCCCTGCTGAAGCAAGACAACCCCGCGAGCTCTGGCGAAGACCAGGGGTCCACTTAGACCAGGTTGCGGCTAGTACTATTATTGCCCGCTGTGGTCCTGGGAGTCCACAGACTTTTAGCCTTAAGAGACTCTTTCCACACCCCCGTGTGTGACACTAATGCTTTTTCCTATCCTTTCCCACCTATTTTTTGCTTATTTGTTTCTTTTCCCTATGCGCTTAGACATAAAACCCATTTTAGAATGTTGCTTTTTGATGTTTCCACTTTTTGCAGTTGGGTCTGTTTTTCTTAGCTTTTTTGTTTTTCCTTCCTATTCAGACTTAACTATGTGACAGTATTATACATTGTCCTTTCACAATACTTGGTTATAACATGCAATGACAATGAATTGCTTTCAAATGTCATGTTAATAAAGCTTTATTGATCCTTAATACTAATTATTATTATTTGGAAAACCCATAACCAGGGGCGGACTGGGAATTTAAAATGGCCCTGGAAAAAACTGTAAAAGCGGCCCCATTTTATGGGCGGAGTCAAGACAAGTGGGTGTGGTCAGATAATATGGGTGGGGTCATAACCGACAAATTGTTGGTATATATAGAATAACACATTTAATCCTGCCTACTAAAATACGTTTTCCCATATACAAGCTAACTATCTATAACTATCCTGCCCCCTATGTACAGGAATGTAACTACTATAATACTGCCCCCTATGTACAGGAATATAACTACTATAATACTGCCCCCTATGTACAGGAATATAACTACTATAATACTGCCCCCTATGTACAGGAATATAACTACTATAATACTGCCCCCTATGTACAGGAATAGAACTACTATAATACTGCCCCCTATGTACAGGAATAGAACTACTATAATACTGCCCCCTATGTACAAAAATAGAACTACCGTACTATAATACTGCCCACTATGTACAGGAATAGAACTACTATAATTCTGCCCCCTATGTACAAGAATAGAACTACTATAATACTGCCCCCTATGTACAAAAATAGAACTACCGTACTATAATTCTGCCCCCTATGTACAAGAATAGAACTACTATAATACTGCCCCCTATGTACAAGAATATAACTACTATAATACTGCCCCCTATGTACAAGAATATAACTACTATAATACTGCCCCCTATGTACAAGAATATAACTACTATAATACTGCTCCTATGTACAAGAATATAACTACTATAATACTGCCCCCTATGTACAAGAATATAACTACTAGAATACTGCCTCCTATGTACAAGAATATAACTACTATAATACTGCCCCCTATGTACAAGAATATAACTACTATAATACTGCTCCTATGTACAAGAATATAACTACTATAATACTGCCCCCTATGTACAAGAATATAACTACTATAATACTGCCCCCTATGTACAAGAATATAACTACTACAATACTGCCCCCTATGTACAAGAATATAACTACTATAATACTGCCCCTATGTACAAGAATATAACTACTATAATACTGCCCCCTATGTACAAGAATATAACTACTATAATACTGCCCCCTATGTACAAGAATATAACTACTATAATACTGCCCCTATGTACAAGAAAATAACTACTATAATACTGCCCCTATGTACAGGAATATAACTACTATAATACTGCCCCCTATGTACAAGAATATAACTACTATAATACTGCCCCCTATGTACAGGAATATAACTACTATAATACTACCCCCTATGTACAGGAATATAACTACTATAATACTACCCCCTATGTACAGGAATATAACTACTATAATACTACCCCCTATGTACAAGAATATAACTACTATAATACTGCCCCCTATGTACAACAATATAATACTATAATACTGCCCCCTATGTACAACAATATAACTACTATAATACTGCCCCCTATGTACAAGAATAGAACTACTATAATATACTGCCCCCTATGTACAAGAATAGAACTACTATAATACTGCCCCCTATGTACAAGAATAGAACTACTATAATACTGCCCCCAATGTACAAGAATAGAACTACTATAATACTGCCCCCAATGTACAGGAATATAATTGCAAAAAAACTGCCTCCTATGTACATGAGCACTTTACATAGAGGGGATGGCAGCAGTCCTGTGTAAGAAAACAAAGGTGGTCAGGCTGCAGCAGGCCATCGTAAAGTATGGACCTATGGGGTGCAGCAGACCTGTGTAATTTATCCACATGGCTGCTGCACCCCATGGCAGCATATTATATGCAGGAATGCTGCGCCAGGCCTCCCTATCTTTCCTTCCACAGGACTTCTGTTTCTACCTCGAGTAAAGCAGAAAGTGTCACACTTTGTACAGGATTGTCAGAAGTGACATTTAGCTACTCACAGGTGATGATCATCTCCATCAGGTATAAAAGTGCACTGATTCTCCAGGACATCACTTGTCGATAAAGAATTCACGCTCACGTTTAGTTGCTTCCTTGCAGCTCCTCTGTGAGCCTAAAGACACTACAGTCACTTACACTATAGTGTCACCTGAATAACACTGTGCTCCTAAGTAATATAATATATACCCCTCACACCACAACAGACCACACTGTACCCCCCACATATATCATATATACCCCTCACACCACAACTGTACACACTGTGTCCCCACATATTTCATATATACCCCTCACACCACAACTGACCACACTGTGCTCCCACATATATCATATATACCCCTCACACCACAACTGACCACACTGTACCCCCACATATATCATATATACCCCTCACACTACACTGACCACACTGTGCCCCCACATATATCATATATACCCCTCACACCACAACTGATCACACTGTACCCCCACATATATCATATATACCCCTCACACAACTGTACACACTGTGCCCCACAAATATCATATATACCCCTCACACCACAACTGACCACACTGTGCTCCCACATATATCATATATACCCCTCACACTACACTGACCACACTGTGCCCCCACATATATCATATATACCCCTCACACCACAACTGACCACACTGTACCCCCACATATATCATATATACCCCTCACACTACACTGACCACACTGTGCCCCCACATATATCATATATACCCCTCACACCACAACTGATCACACGGTACCCCCACATATATCATATATACCCCTCACACCACAACTGATCACACGGTACCCCCACATATATCATATATACCCCTCACACAACTGTACGCACTGTGCCCCACAAATATCATATATACCCCTCACACCACAACTGACCACACTGTACCCCCACATATATCATATATACCCCTCACACAACTGTACGCACTGTGCCCCACATATATCATATATACCCCTCACACCACAACTGACCACACTGTACCCCCACATATATCATATATACCCCTCACACTACACTGACCACACTGTGCCCCCACATATATCATATATACCCCTCACACCACAACTGATCACACGGTACCCCCACATATATCATATATACCCCTCACACAACTGTACGCACTGTGCCCCACAAATATCATATATACCCCTCACACCACAACTGACCACACTGTACCCCCACATATATCATATATACCCCTCACACAACTGTACGCACTGTGCCCCACATATATCATATATACCCCTCACACCACAACTGACCACACTGTACCCCCACATATATCATATATACCCCTCACACAACTGTACACACTGTTATTCTCGGTGTTGAACCCAGTAATGCAAGTGATCAAAGGCCGCACAGATTTCAAAAAGGTAGCAAAGAAATCATCAGCTCATCCCGCAAAAATTCACATCTTTACACAGTCCCGTACACCCAGAGGTCACACTAAGATATTTCCAGAAGGGTAATATTACTCCTCTTACTACTTTTGAGGAGTATATTTGGCCGGGAGGAGTATGAAATTTTCAGTAATACATATATATATAACTCATGGCGGCCCCCTATGTACAAGAATATAACTACTATAATACTGCCCCTATGTACAAGAAAATAACTACTATAATACTGCCCCTATGTACAGGAATATAACTACTATAATACTGCCCCCTATGTACAAGAATATAACTACTATAATACTGCCCCCTATGTACAGGAATATAACTACTATAATACTACCCCCTATGTACAGGAATATAACTACTATAATACTACCCCCTATGTACAGGAATATAACTACTATAATACTACCCCCTATGTACAAGAATATAACTACTATAATACTGCCCCCTATGTACAACAATATAATACTATAATACTGCCCCCTATGTACAACAATATAACTACTATAATACTGCCCCCTATGTACAAGAATAGAACTACTATAATATACTGCCCCCTATGTACAAGAATAGAACTACTATAATACTGCCCCCTATGTACAAGAATAGAACTACTATAATACTGCCCCCAATGTACAAGAATAGAACTACTATAATACTGCCCCCAATGTACAGGAATATAATTGCAAAAAAACTGCCTCCTATGTACATGAGCACTTTACATAGAGGAGATGGCAGCAGTCCTGTGTAAGAAAACAAAGGTGGTCAGGCTGCAGCAGGCCATCGTAAAGTATGGACCTATGGGGTGCAGCAGACCTGTGTAATTTATCCACATGGCTGCTGCACCCCATGGCAGCATATTATATGCAGGAATGCTGCGCCAGGCCTCCCTATCTTTCCTTCCACAGGACTTCTGTTTCTACCTCGAGTAAAGCAGAAAGTGTCACACTTTGTACAGGATTGTCAGAAGTGACATTTAGCTACTCACAGGTGATGATCATCTCCATCAGGTATAAAAGTGCACTGATTCTCCAGGACATCACTTGTCGATAAAGAATTCACGCTCACGTTTAGTTGCTTCCTTGCAGCTCCTCTGTGAGCCTAAAGACACTACAGTCACTTACACTATAGTGTCACCTGAATAACACTGTGCTCCTAAGTAATATAATATATACCCCTCACACCACAACAGACCACACTGTACCCCCCACATATATCATATATACCCCTCACACCACAACTGTACACACTGTGTCCCCACATATTTCATATATACCCCTCACACCACAACTGACCACACTGTGCTCCCACATATATCATATATACCCCTCACACCACAACTGACCACACTGTACCCCCACATATATCATATATACCCCTCACACTACACTGACCACACTGTGCCCCCACATATATCATATATACCCCTCACACCACAACTGATCACACTGTACCCCCACATATATCATATATACCCCTCACACAACTGTACACACTGTGCCCCACAAATATCATATATACCCCTCACACCACAACTGACCACACTGTGCTCCCACATATATCATATATACCCCTCACACTACACTGACCACACTGTGCCCCCACATATATCATATATACCCCTCACACCACAACTGACCACACTGTACCCCCACATATATCATATATACCCCTCACACTACACTGACCACACTGTGCCCCCACATATATCATATATACCCCTCACACCACAACTGATCACACGGTACCCCCACATATATCATATATACCCCTCACACCACAACTGATCACACGGTACCCCCACATATATCATATATACCCCTCACACAACTGTACGCACTGTGCCCCACAAATATCATATATACCCCTCACACCACAACTGACCACACTGTACCCCCACATATATCATATATACCCCTCACACAACTGTACGCACTGTGCCCCACATATATCATATATACCCCTCACACCACAACTGACCACACTGTACCCCCACATATATCATATATACCCCTCACACTACACTGACCACACTGTGCCCCCACATATATCATATATACCCCTCACACCACAACTGATCACACGGTACCCCCACATATATCATATATACCCCTCACACAACTGTACGCACTGTGCCCCACAAATATCATATATACCCCTCACACCACAACTGACCACACTGTACCCCCACATATATCATATATACCCCTCACACAACTGTACGCACTGTGCCCCACATATATCATATATACCCCTCACACCACAACTGACCACACTGTACCCCCACATATATCATATATACCCCTCACACAACTGTACACACTGTTATTCTCGGTGTTGAACCCAGTAATGCAAGTGATCAAAGGCCGCACAGATTTCAAAAAGGTAGCAAAGAAATCATCAGCTCATCCCGCAAAAATTCACATCTTTACACAGTCCCGTACACCCAGAGGTCACACTAAGATATTTCCAGAAGGGTAATATTACTCCTCTTACTACTTTTGAGGAGTATATTTGGCCGGGAGGAGTATGAAATTTTCAGTAATACATATATATATAACTCATGGCGGTATAGAATGTTGATAGACGCTATTTATATATTCATGTGTCAGTGTCTTCTGTGTTTAAATTGAGGCAGTTGTAGTGATGTTACATTATGCATTGCCCAGACTGGAGCTGACGCCACCAACCCCTCCCAACCAGACTGCGACTGCAGCCACCGAAACCTCCCACCACCAACCTGTCGCTGCAGCCACCAAAACCTCCCACCACCAACCTGTGGCTAACGCCACTGACACCAAACACCAAGACTGCAGCCGACGCCGCCGAACCCCAGTGGCCAGACTGCAGCTGATACTGCACATCCATGATGGTTGCTTTGTTGCTTTTGTTTTTTTTTTTAAAGAAATTTTATTTATTTTTTTTTTTTGTGTGTGTGGGGGGGGGGGGGGGAGGGGGGCGTTTTTTCATTATTTTATTAATTGAATTTGCATCTTTGTCATTTTTTGCCACCTGTGCACCCGCCAGACATGCAGCCCCACGTAACACACACCTCATGCCACCTGAGCACCCGCCAGACATGCAGCCCCACGTAACACACACCTCATGCCACCTGAGCACCCGCCAGACATGCAGCCCCACGTAACACACACCTCATGCCACCTGAGCACCCGCCAGACATGCAGCCCCACGTAACACACACCTCATGCCACCTGAGCACCCGCCAGACATGCAGCCCCACGTAACACACACCTCATGCCACCTGAGCACCCGCCAGACATGCAGCCCCACGTAACACACACCTCATGCCACCTGAGCACCCGCCAGACATGCAGCCCCACGTAACACACACCTCATGCCACCTGAGCACCCGCCAGACATGCAGCCCCACGTAACACACACCTCATGCCACCTGAGCACCCGCCAGACATGCAGCCCCACGTAACACACACCTCATGCCACCTGAGCACCCGCCAGACATGCAGCCCCACGTAACACACACCTCATGCCACCTGAGCACCCGCCAGACATGCAGCCCCACGTAACACACACCTCATGCCACCTGAGCACCCGCCAGACATGCAGCCCCACGTAACACACACCTCATGCCACCTGAGCACCCGCCAGACATGCAGCCCCACGTAACACACACCTCATGCCACCTGAGCACCCGCCAGACATGCAGCCCCACGTAACACACACCTCATGCCACCTGAGCACCCGCCAGACATGCAGCCCCACGTAACACACACCTCATGCCACCTGAGCACCCGCCAGACATGCAGCCCCACGTAACACACACCTCATGCCACCTGAGCACCCGCCAGACATGCAGCCCCACGTAACACACACCTCATGCCACCTGAGCACCCGCCAGACATGCAGCCCCACGTAACACACACCTCATGCCACCTGAGCACCCGCCAGACATGCAGCCCCACGTAACACACACCTCATGCCACCTGAGCACCCGCCAGACATGCAGCCCCACGTAACACACACCTCATGCCACCTGAGCACCCGCCAGACATGCAGCCCCACATAACACACACCTCATGCCACCTGAGCACCCGCCAGACATGCAGCCCCACGTAACACACACCTCATGCCACCTGAGCACCCGCCAGACATGCAGCCCCACGTAACACACACCTCATGCCACCTGAGCACCCGCCAGACATACAGCCCCACGTAACACACACCTCATGCCACCTGAGCACCCGCCAGACATGCAGCCCCACGTAACACACACCTCATGCCACCTGAGCACCCGCCAGACATGCAGCCCCACATAACACACACCTCATGCCACCTGAGCACCCGCCAGACATGCAGCCCCACGTAACACACACCTCATGCCACCTGAGCACCCGCCAGACATGCAGCCCCACGTAACACACACCTCATGCCACCTGAGCACCCGCCAGACATGCAGCCCCACGTAACACACACCTCATGCCACCTGAGCACCCGCCAGACATACAGCCCCACATAACACACACCTCATGCCACCTGAGCACCCGCCAGACATGCAGCCCCACGTAACACACACCTCATGCCACCTGAGCACCCGCCAGACATGCAGCCCCACGTAACACACACCTCATGCCACCTGAGCACCCGCCAGACATGCAGCCCCACGTAACACACACCTCATGCCACCTGAGCACCCGCCAGACATACAGCCCCACATAACACACACCTCATGCCACCTGAGCACCCGCCAGACATGCAGCCCCACGTAACACACACCTCATGCCACCTGAGCACCCGCCAGACATGCAGCCCCACGTAACACACACCTCATGCCACCTGAGCACCCGCCAGACATGCAGCCCCACGTAACACACACCTCATGCCACCTCAGCACCCACCAGACATGCAGCCCCACGTAACACACACCTCATGCCACCTGAGCACCCGCCAGACATGCAGCCCCACATAACACACACCTCATGCCACCTGAGCACCCGCCAGACATGCAGCCCCACATAACACACACCTCATGCCACCTGAGCACCCGCCAGACATGCAGCCCCACGTAACACACACCTCATGCCACCTGAGCACCCGCCAGACATGCAGCCCCACGTAACACACACCTCATGCTACCTGAGCACCCGCCAGACATGCAGCCCCACGTAACACACACCTCATGCCACCTGAGCACCCGCCAGACATGCAGCCCCACGTAACACACACCTCATGCCACCTCAGCACCCGCCAGACATGCAGCCCCACGTAACACACACCTCATGCCACCTAAGCACCCGCCAGACATGCAGTCCCATGTAAGATACACCTCATGCCCCCTCAGCACTGCCAGACATGCAGTCCCATGTACGATACAGGTGTTCCCTGACCTTACTACAGCCATCCTATCCCCTCCTGTGAAGCCCCCTCACCTCCATACACATGTTTACACAGTCCCCTTACCAGTTCTTCTTGCAGGCAGCCATTACAGCTCCACTTCCTGCACTGTGAGGAGACTGTATAAAGTCACGCCCCTTTCCCGGAGGCTCCGCCCCCTCCCGTGACATCACTGCTGCACGGAGCAGCTCCAGTAAGATACAGTGTGAGCTGAGCGGTGCCGGCCTGCGCGCTGTACTCCATACCTGTGCGCTCCGGACCCTCAGCTCACAGGCAGCGCTGCTGCTGCACTGCCTCTGTGTGTCACTAGTACCCGCATCAGTTATAGGATGTGGGTACTATGATTACAGTTGTAGGAAGTCCGAGGAGGGGGAGAGGAGACCGGCCCCAGACAGAGGAGATCGGCCCTGTCCAGCCAGAAACCGACCGGCCCACCGGGAGAATTCCCGGTGAGTTCAATGGCCAGTCCGCCCCTGCCCATAACGTTAGTAGAACAGGAGATTATTTTCACATTTCCCTTTACCAATTACTCTCTATTCCTCTAGAAATTAAAATACTGATACATTATTCCAGATAATATAGTGTATCAAACCGGAATTATTATGCAGCTCTGACAATTTCACGGTGGTATTAAAGGAGGACAGAAGATCATTAGCACTGTGTTCCTTCCTGAAGACCAGGAATTGCTGAAATAGTAGAAATGTTCCCTATAACATATCTATATGCTGTTGCATTAGTCTTGTCAACACCAGCAAAGCTAATCTGTACATTATATTCATAGTACTTACATATGAGTTAATGGATAGTTGCTATACCTGGGTGGAAGCCACTGTCAATATTTTTTATGGGAATCTAGTTGGCTTAGTAAAATGAGTGTGATGTGAGCTGTGTAATATTGCTTCCATTTTCATGTCTGCATGTTTCCAGTTCATTTAGTCTACTCGTGTGCAATGGTTTAGTCGCAGCTTTTACACAATCCTCTGATAACTACATTTACTGTTCATATACATAAATACCATGAGCTTCTGTTGTGTAATTCCTAAAAGCGGCAATTTTCTAGTCAATCACTGGGACTCCTGTATGTCAGAAAATGTGCAAAGAGGACCATTTTTCACAAATTAAAGGTATGTTAACACATGTCTAAAGGCAAAGCCTAAAAATCTGGGCAGCTATTCTTGGAGAGGTCGTCGTCTTTAGTATTCATGACAAATGCCAATAATATGCATGCAGGTACCGCCTGCTGAAAATGGGGGCGGCTGCTCCCCTACGCAAGTTCCAGCCCAACCTTCCAGTGTAAAATTCCTTAAAGCTTAATTCGGATGGTATAAGGATTTTCACCTTATTGTCATGTGATTACCCCCCTGTGATTAACCTCAAAAATGTTCTGCTTCTGTCCCTCTTCTTTCCAGAGTCATGGCATTTTATGTTTTGAAGCTACATGTCAAAAATCTTTCTCAGCAAAAGTGAACTGGGAATAGACTATCCTCATTCTGTATCTGTCCTAAAGCTGAGGCATAGTGTACATTCAGGATCTATATGGTGACTATCCTGACAGCTATCATCACATGGAGGAGTATGGAGCATGTTATTAGTAATAGAAACCAGCAGTGAAACAGTAAACTATATGCAGTGTTACCACCAAAGGTTAATAGCTTCTCTGATGTGCAGAAAGTTGCAAAAGAGCAGAAGGTGGGCAGGGTGCTGTAGAAGAGTGTATGACACAGCTTGAGGTGCAGAGAGAGGAAAACAGAGAAAGATCTGAATAACCGTAGACTGGGATGGAGGTATTGATACTGGTATTGATATGCTGTATAGCATATTCCTGCATCCACAGCGCTAAACACACTCAGCTACGCTCAGAGAGCACTTTCACATGACCTCCTCCTCCCTCCAAAGTGAGTAGGGAGTAACCCTCTGTGAAACCATATATCTAGCAACTCTATGGAATCACAGGAGAAATCAGCACATGCAGGAGACATAGCTACAGCAAAGTCAGGCTAATCTGAGTAGGATAGCAAAGAAACTGCTGCTCAAAGCTAATGAAGACAATCAGCAATGTTGTTCTACATCTCAAGAGCTGTTGATTTATAAAAAAAATATCAGAGTTGCACTAAGGTATTGGACAGATGGTGCGGGATCAATGCCAACCTTCCCTCCCTCCAAATCATATATTTATTCCCTATTCTGTGAATCAACTTACCAGCAGAAATTCCTTGAGATGGATCTCAATGTTCTTGTGGTATATAGTGAAAAAGGCAGCAGATACTTGAATGATAGCTTTGGCCAGGCAATGAATATTGTTATTGTAACCTATGAAGATAAGCAAAGCTCCATAAACATCTATTATGCTTTGATGGTGACCAATATATCATATGTTATCTTCTGCATGTAGACATAATATACAATGGATACATATAATTTATAACCCTTACCATCAATTTGAATGTTGTAAACAGAGAGGGGATCAGCTGTGAGGAGTGGGAGGGAGACAGCTGTAAACACTTGAAGGAGACAGGCCAACTTGTATTCTTCATCCAGTGATGAGCCTTCTGTCAAATAATGGAAAGGTAGATACAATGTAAGAGTGATGTCTCATCCAGAACACTAGAGAGAAAATAACTAGAAAGAACATGGAGATGCAGGACATAATTTAGGTAATTAATTAGGAAACCCTCCTTTTTCAGTCCAAGATTAATGCAGATTTGCCATTGTGAATGGTTTCTAACAGGTATGAGCAGAGCCTAAGCCAGCAGCATTTAAATAGATAAGACCCGTAATAGGTGCCACCAGGACATTACTGACTGAAGTTTCTTCTGAACCGCTCAACGCTAGTTTCTGATACTGAAAAACCAAAGCAAGCATACCATGCAGTTTTGTCTGCTCTGGGAATACTTAATATTTTTAGAACCCCCTAGACCCACCCAAAAGAATGCAGAGGAATGATTATACCCATAAATATTATGCACCAGAAAATACTAGGCTTACGGCTACTGCACTAAAACTCATGCAATAGCAGGTGCAGCCAGAGAGGTAGGTGGCGCCATAGGAGAACGTGAGCATGGAAAGAATATAAGTGCTTTTTTTATTATTAAAGCCCCCCCCAGTTATACACTGTATATACTTGAGTATAAGCCAACCCGAGTATAAGCTGAGACCCCTAATTTAACACAAAAAACCTATTGACTTGAGTATAAGCCAAGCGTGGGAAATGCATTGGTCACAGCCCCAGTATATAGCCAGCCAGCACCCTTTAGTGTATAGTCAGCCAGCCCGCTGTAGTATATAGCCAGCCAGCCCCCTGTAGTAAATAGCCTGCCAGCCGCTGTAGTATATAGCTTCCTAGCCCCTGTGGTATATAGCATGCCAGCCCCCTGTAGTACATAGCCTGCCAGCCCCCTGTAGTACATAGCCTGCCAGCCCCCTGTAGTACATAGCCTGCCAGCCCCTTGTAGTATATAGCCTGCCAGCCCCTTGTAGTATATAGCCTGCCAGCCCCCTGTAGTATATAGCCTGTCAGCCCCTGTAGTATATAGGTAGCCAGCCCATGTAGTATTTAGCCAGCCCTTGTAGTATATAGCCTGCTAGCCAATGTAGTATATAGCATGCCAGCCCCTTGAAATATATAGCCTGCCAGCCCCTGTAGTATATAGCTTACCAGCCCATGTAGTATATAACCTGCCAGCCCCCTTTAGTATGTAGCTTCCTAGCCCATGTAGTATTTAGCCAGCCAGCCCCCTGTAGTAAATAGCATGCCAGCCCAGTGTAGAATATAGCCTGCCAACCCCCTGTAGTATATATCCTGCCAGCCCCCTGTAGCATATAACCTGTCAGCCCCTGTAGTATATAGCTAGCCAGCTCATGTAGTATATAGCCATCCAGCCCTTGTAGTATACAGCCTGCTAGCCCATGTAGTATATAGCATGCCAGCCCCTTGTAATATATAGCCTGCCCATAAAAAAAAATATCCTCAGTACTCACCATATCCCGATGGCCCAGGCAGCTCCTCTTCTATCTTCATGTTTGTGGCAGGTCTGTGACAGCTCCCTGGGCAGCTCTTCTTCTTTCTTCATGCCGTTGCCAGGTCCGCGAAGAAGAGCTGCCCGGGCCATCGGAATGGTGAGTACTGAGTTTATTTTTTTTATATACCCGAGTATAAGCCGAGTGGGGAATTTTCTGCACAAAAATTATACTCGAGTATATATGGTATGTATAAATTCTATTCCTGGACTACCCCTTTAAAGGTGTCCGCAAAGCATTATGATCTGTTGTAGATAAATGTTCAGTGATTTCCATGATACCTTTAGTATTTCTTTCTATTTACACCCTTACCCAGATATTCCAAGTTCAATCCTTATGCTAATGAGGCAGTGCTGCACCCACGTCATGCTCATGGCACCTGGATCAGCGTTGTTCCTGCCCAACACTTCCCTCTTCTGCCATTGCCCCATGCTTCTCACATGACAAACTTTAGGCTATCCGATGAAGAGGGGAGTGATACAGGTAGGGATAGCAGTGCTTTGAGGGGATACACATTGGGTGCAGTATTAGCATACAGATTGCAATGGGAATTTCTCAGAAATAGCATAATGGAAGGAAATTATGCAGGTATATATTTTAAATCACACTGGAATTCTAGTTTTTTTTTCTACAGTGTTCCCCACATGGTATAAGTTATATGTAAATGTGATTCTGTGAGTAAAATTATGGAAGTAAATTATTTGAATCCATAAATTCAATGCACTTGAAAATGCAAGGCTCCAAATAGGCCACATACTTTAAGGTGGTCTACCACCTCCACCAAGCGTAATAATCTGTTGGCAGCATTTTGTCTATACTGCTTCCTTTACTTTGCATGTCTGCTTGTGCACCTGCAAGATCAGAGCTTAGTAGACTTTCCCTCATTGGTTTTCTCTGTATAATAGTCTGTGTCCTGTTCTGCTCCTTCACCATTCCACAAATTTTGGTGAAAAAAAGAAGTTTCCAGCATGCTGCAAGTGAACTGCACTGCACCTCTCCAAAGTTAAGAAGCACAAAATGATGTTGGCAAGTTATAATCTGGTAATAAAATACTTATCTGTGCTTATAATGTACACATGATATGATCATTGTTTATAGTATCAACCGTATTACCTGTTTTCATATTTGACAGAGCTGTAACCAGGCTGGGGTCCACATCACATGGGATACCCGCTGAGGAGGCCAACTCAAATATGCTGAGGGTGACCTGAGAGAAGGAAGGCACCATGTTACTGACATATAAATGACATTTTATGCTGCTACGTCTCTCACTGTTTAATAAAGCAGTAATAATAATTCCAATGTCGAAAACAAATAAATAAAACACAAATTGCAAAAATGTCCTGCCCCAGGAGGCTGTGAACTAATTGCCTAGTGGTACATGCTGCAGTCAGCTGGGGATGGAAAATCATACTGTGCTATTGTCTTTGCTCAAACATATTCTAGGCTGGAATAACAGGAGACTCGGTAAAAACAGGTCATTCTTAATGTGCCACATGGGGTTATTTTTTTTTCCTCCTGCCTAGTGGAAAATTAGTTCATTACTATTAACTGCCGGCCCACATTCAATTAGCCATTATTTCCTTACGACTGTGCATTTGTTTCTTAGTCCTTAAAGCAGTGATGCTGCAGAATTATGACCATGAAAGACAATATAATGGAAAATAAGTGGGTTTTTCCAAGCGAGTGCTTATTTCTATTGCATCACAGTATTTTGTCTTGTTTTACAAATAAGATCTAAAACCAAAATGAATTTAGTGTAATATCTAAAAATGAACAGAAGATGAAAATCCTCAAGGACTAGTAAATGTGAGATGGTTACATGCGCATTATAAAATAGTAAAGGAATGTATATCACAGGGGTCCGGGTCAAACACACCAACAGTTATCTATCTTGTGGTGATGAACCCCCACTTTTGAGTTCAATTATGGAGTATACTTACACTAGGGTATCCCAACAATTTAGCCCATAAAACCCACCTATGCAAGATGGTGTATTTACTCTAAATTTACTACCAAGCTACTCCCTACTCCTCAACACACTGCCACCACCCACAGATTTACTTAATCTGAGAAGGCCATAGACAACGTACACTGGTAATTCACATGAAACTTCCAATCACGAAATATGCTATGGGACCTTGTAATGTAATTCCTTCGGAAACATCTCTGAGGCAAGCAGAGGCTTATTAAGGTTAAACTTAAATATACATGGCGGTACAATACATTCATAAAAATATAAACTTGTCAGATAAAAAAGGTTACAAACTATATACATACAATATATACAAACATAAAATAAAAAATAAAATGGGATAAAAGAAATAAAATACCCTTACTATGGAATAGTTAGAAATACTTTTGGAGGGAATGCACCAAAGACAATTTGGCAGCCTTCCAGTGGTGAAGGAGTTCCCCAGACTGACAAAGGGGTTCCCCCGGATTTCCCAATTTAAATCCAGTGGATTTTTGGCCCACAACCCTGACTGTGATGTCACTGAAAGTGGGAGGTCCGCACTACCCCCTCCCTCCAGAAAGGTACCCCCTGTGGATGATTTTGATTGAAACTTGATAACTTTTGATTGGAAGATGTTACATTGTGGCATTTTCAATCATCAGGGTACCCTGCTACCTCTCACCCCATACCAAACTTGGGATGACTAGACTAGGGGAGTTCTGCGATTTGACTGGGTTCCCACCCAGCTAGGTTATTTAAACTCACGATAGGAATGTACAAAAATCCCCTTTACCCCTTTATGAATTATGTCCAAGTTATGGGACAAATATGATCTTCCATTGTGTGTTTTTGGTGGAAAAGAGGCACACTGGCCTTTTCTTTTTGCTCCCCCTGCTCAAGAGATGTGCCTGGTAGAGTTGTCACTGCTCGCCCTGTACAAACTGGCTTTCCACAACCTTTGAATGGCAGGGATCAGGGGCTTAACTAGAAGAGACAGGCCCCCATTGCAGACTTTTGAATGGGGCCCTCCGCCCCCCTTAAAAAATATACATATTTGTATACTTACACATTTTCATTTATACACTCATATATACATAGACATATACTTATATACATACACACACCATATACACACATACAGCAAAACATACATAAGGTATATAAACACCACATATACTTACACAATATACTTATTACATATACACATATATCACCCATTTAGATATATCATTATTAACTTTGCTTCTGAAATAACTCAGCCTGTATATATTATACCATCATCATCATCCTCTATGTATTCATCCATCTCTTTTCCACTTTATCCATGTGAAAGGTTGTTGATTTTATGCTATCTACATATCTATCTTTTATGATTGTAGAACTGAAAAAAAACATTCAGGTGTGAATTCCACTGATCAAACTTGCGACACTTTGATACATACAAGTAAGATTTGACATGCTGGGATTCACCATAGGTTTGTCAACAGGTGACTGATACACTGTATAGTTCCATTGATTTGTGAAGTAGTTACTACTCCATGTCAGAGGAGACGTCACTCAGCTCCAGAAGGCAGCTTGTCTTGTCAGTTATTACTTAATACTCTCTCTATAAACTTCAGGGGGAAGAAAAGCTGCCACTGCACATCTTCAGTAGGGAACCTCTCCACAAAGAAGCTTAGCATTAGGCAAGACGCGCTGTTTAGTATTCCTTCATACTCCAGCCCTTGACAAGACATGTCTGCTATCTTTTAGTCACGTCAAGTTTTCTCTGAGTGCAACGCATCGCCAGGCAGCACGCAGCATGGTATCACACAATGCAGACTCCACAGACACAATCCGGATGATTTTGCTGCCAAAAGACAGAGGTCCAGAACACTACAGCTGGACGTTCGGTTCTTTCCTCTGTAGACAGTACTCAAATGACATTTTATAATCACAAATTCGCCTGCTCGAATTTAAAAAATGGGGCTTGATTTGAGGTGAAATGGTGATTACTATTGGGGTTTATGCAAATCTGGAATTTTTAGTTTACTTTAAGGTCAACGCAAAAATATATGAAAAAAAAAGAAAGAAAGAAAGAAAGAAAGAGTCAAGGATAATTTCCCCAAATCTGTATTCTCATGGTGTCGCTCTGTTTTTTTCCATTATCTCTTTTCATCGTTAGAGTACTCACTGGAATAATTTTGCATGACATTATTTCTGTGTCATTTTATAACTATTTGTTGATATTTTATGGCCATTATAAGAGTTGTTTTTAGGATAATGCCCCTCATCCACAAAATACTTGTGGTTGTGGTGTGTAATACTTGACCTTGGGAGATAAGTTTTCTGACATCATATTTCAGTATATAAAATGGAATTAAAATGTTTGTGGCTATGAAAGTAAATGTTCGCTCAAACCCTTATTCACTTAGACCAGGCATATCACATATTATAGCACCGCACACAGTTATACAAAGGCATCAGAAATAAAAATGGTATGCAGGATGAGGGAAAGACCTAGATGGATTGGAAGGGCAGACAAGGACAGTGAGCCCTAAGGCTAAAACCCCTTCCCAGCTTTCCCTACCTAATTGCTCAGCTTACCCTTTGCGAAATGTGACAACCAATCGACATACCCTTGCTGCAGAAAAGTGCAAACATGGAGACAAAGATGGTTGAATATAAACACCATAGACAAAATATGAGTTAAAACCTAAAGGCCATTTGCAAACAGAACTGACAGTCAAAGAAAATGATTGAAGAATGGAAAATACAGAATTCAAGATAAACCCCAGCAAGCTCAAAATAAGACCTAAGTCAAGATACGGGGAAATAGCCAGAAAATCTGGTACACAAGATGATTTAAGCAGTTTTCTGCCATTTTTTTCAGTTTTCTGGAAATCTAAAGGAGACACATGGGTGTGGTCTGAATCAGTTTACACAGATAAGAAAAAAGTAAATCAGTGTTCAGACTAGTAAGGACAGAATGAAACAAAATCACACTAATCAGCTTTTCTTATCAGATCTTCAGACATACTTTAAAGAGTGAGGATGTCGGACCAACATTCAAGTAGGGTTCAGCATGATTGTCTGACCTGGACATATTGCCAGACTGCAACTGAAAGGGGTGTCCCCCTGGCCAATCACAGCCAAGGCTAGTTGTTGAGGGTGTCAATTAGCCGTATTTGCTGTTCAGCCACCAATATGTCTGGGTCAGGTGGCCAAACCACCTAAAAATTACTACATCGAAGAAGTCGAAAGGCAACATAGTGATACCTCAACCTATGTACGGTTACTGAGTGATCCCATAACTAAATACAGTATGTTTCCCAGCTGTGCACAGTTCTAAGACGTTCAGTGGAAAATAAGGTTTTGTTGGTGAAAAAAGCTGAAAAGCTCCTCCATGCATTTCCCAAAAAGCCCTCTTGGTACTTACTCCCAAAGATTCATAAGTCACTGAGCCGACCCCCCCCCCCCCCCCCCCCCGTCCATCCTATAGTCGCTGGAATCTTTATCGCAATTTTTAGATTGGCTATTGAGACCCATCCAGATGGATATTCCATTGTACTTGAAGGATACTAATTCATTTTTACGGGCAGTCGAATGTATCCCCTGGTGTAAGGACCTCAAACTTGTTTTAATAGACGTAGAGAGCCTCTACACGAGGATCCCACACCTAGAAGGGGTTGAAGCCATCTGCTTGGTTCTATGCAAGGCAGGCAAAAGTGAGGCCCTGCTCAAGTTTGTTCGTGAAGCTCTTATGTTCATCCTAACCCATAATTCCTTTTTATGTAATAATCAATGGTTTAATCAGATCACAGGCACGTCCGTGGGCGCACTGGTCGCATGTACAACATTGCCAACATATTTTTGGCAGTGTTTGAAAGTAGGTTCATCCTCAACACTGAAAATCCATTTATTAAACATATACATACTTATTTGAGGTACACCAACGATGTGTTCATGGCCTGGTCTGTATTTGAACAAGAATTTCATGACTTTGTTAATTTTTTGAATGAGGGCAACAGGATGAACATACTCTTCACGAGCAATTTCGGAGACAAGCATCTAGAATTTTTGGGTGCCCAACTTGACATTATCACTGATTGTATTCAAGTAAATGGGTTTCATAAACCATAACTACGAATGTGTTACTCTACTATAATAGCACGCATCCAGATCATGTGAAAAAAGCCGTACCATACGGTCAATTTGTCCGTCTCAGACGTATAAATGATAATGGCAAGTCTTTTCAGAGGCAAGCAGTAGAATTAAGGGATAGGCTTAGAGTTAGGGGGTACCCAGATGACATTATTGGGAAGGCATATGAGAGGGCATTACAACTAGATAGAAACCAATTACTGCAAAGAAATAGAAATAAGAAAAATGATAGAGACAGAGTTACTTTCACTTTTGATTTTGGTCCAAATGACAATAACATTCGTTATTGGATCATACTTGAAAAGGATCCCGAACTAAAGAATGCAAATAGACCAATAGTGGCCTTGAGATGAGATCCTACTATGTGAAATCTCCTAGTCAAAAATAGATTCCCCGGGGCTGTCCGGGGAAGATTACAGCTTTGCAAGCGATCCGATGATTACATTGTACTTTGCCGCAGTGTTAGATAGCGTTATCGGAGGTTTCCGGTAACGCTGTCACTCTAAGGCTACATGCACGCTGCCGTTGCCCGCCGTACCGTAGCATGGCGGGCACACGGCAGAGTGTGGAGAGAGGAGGAGGTGAGCGCTGCTCACCCCCACCCCTCTCCATAGGAACATATGGCACATGGCGCCATAACATGGGAAAAGATAGGACATGTCCTATCTTTTCCCGGGCTACAGAGCAGCACCGTATCACTCCTAGCAGCTCCTAGTGCCGAAATTATGGGTGACAGGTCCTCTTTAATGTAAGATGCGTTACTGATGGTTTATTAGGTCAATTTCTGCTGAAAGCTTCCCTTTTAGAGATGAGCGAACATGCTCGTCCGAGCTTGATGCTCGGTCGAGCATTAGGGTACTCGAAACTGCTCGTTACTCGGACGAATACTTCGCCCGCTCGAGAAAATGGCAGCTCCCGCCGTTTTGCTTTTTGGCGGCCAGAAACAGAGCCAATCACAAGCCAGGAGACTCTGCACTCCACCCAGCATGACGTGGTACCCTTACACGTCGATAGCAGTGGTTGGCTGGCCAGATCAGGTGACCCTGGGATAGACTAGCCGCTGGCCGCGCTGCTCGGATCATTCTGTCTCTGGATGCCGCTAGGGAGAGAGCTGCTGCTGCTCAGGGAAAGCGTTAGGGTGTTCTATTAGCTTACTGTTAGGCAGGAGTGATTCTCAAAGAACCCAACAGCCCTTCTTAGGGCTACAATAACGTTCTACTTTTTTTATTTTAATTTGCATCTTTTACCATTTTGTGAGGAATTAGCAGGGGGACTTGCTACCGTTGTGTTTAGCTCTTAGTGGCACACATATCCATAGCAAAGACCGAAGTGGGAAAATTCAGTAGGGGTTGGATTTCTATTAGGCAATAACTCAGTGTCATCTCATCTGGCATAGTAGTGTGCTTCCTTTGATACTTGGCTAGAAAATAGCCATAGGAGAATACAAACAGCTTCTTGAAGCCTACAGTAGCGTTCTATATATTTGATTTCTGGTTGATCTGCTGGTGGCTGTAGTTTCTGCAGTGCATGTACTTGCCAATTCTGAGCAATTTGTAGTGAGACTTGCGACCGCTGTGTTCTGCGCTTAGTGGCGCACATATCCATAGCAAAGGCTGAAGTGGCAAAATTAAGTAGGGGTTGGATTTCTATTAGGCAATAACTCAGTGTCATCTCATCTGGCATAGTACTGTGCTTCCTTTGATACTTGGCTAGAAAATAGCCATAGGAGAATACAAACAGCTTCTTGAAGCCTACAGTAGCGTTCTATATATTTGATTTCTGGTTGATCTGCTGGTGGCTGTAGTTTCTGCAGTGCATGTACTTGCCAATTCTGAGCAATTTGTAGTGAGACTTGCGACCGCTGTGTTCTGCGCTTAGTGGCGCACATATCCATAGCAAAGGCCGAAGTGGCAAAATTCAGTAGGGGTTGGATTTCTATTAGGCAATAACTCAGTGTCATCTCATCTGGCATAGTACTGTGCTTCCTTTGATACTTGGCTAGAAAATAGCCATAGGAGAATACAAACAGCTTCTTGAAGCCTACAGTAGCGTTCTATATATTTGATTTCTGGTTGATCTGCTGGTGGCTGTAGTTTCTGCAGTGCATGTACTTGCCAATTCTGAGCAATTTGTAGTGGGACTTGCGACCGCTGTGTTCTGCGCTTAGTGGCGCACATATCCATAGCAAAGGCCGAAGTGGCAAAATTCAGTAGGGGTTGGATTTCTATTAGGCAATAACTCAGTGTCATCTCATCTGGCATAGTACTGTGCTTCCTTTGATACTTGGCTAGAAAATAGCCATAGCAATAGGATAGCATTGTTTGGTTTTAAAAACTCAAAAAAAAACAAAAAACACAAAAAAAAAAAAAAAAACACAAAAAAAAAAAAAAAAAAGTAAAAAAAAAAATAAAGTTATAACTCTCATTTTAAAAATGTTTAACCCGAGGGCTAGGGGTAGAGGACGAGGGCGGGGACGTGGGCGTCCAACTACTGCAGGGGTCAGAGGCCGTGGTCCTGGGCGGGGTGAGACACCACCTGCTGATGAGGGAGCAGGGGAACGCCGCAGAGCTACACTCCCTAGGTTCATGTCTGAAGTTACTGGGACTCGTGGTAGAGCACTGTTGAGGCCAGAACAGTGCGAACAGGTGATGTCGTGGATTGCTGACAATGCTTCGAGCAATTTGTCCACCACCAGTCAGTCTTCCACGCAGTCCACCCATGTCACCGAAATCGCCACTCCTCCAGCTCCTGCACCTCAGCCTCCTCCCCCCCAGTCTGCCCCCTCCCAGGAAAATTTGGCATTTGAACCGGCATACTCTGAGGAACTGTTTTCTGGACCCTTCCCACAGTCACAAACCACTTGTCCGGTTGCTGCTGAGCAATTTTCCGATGCCCAGGTTTTCCACCAGTCACAGTCTGTGGGTGATGATGACCTTCTTGACGTAGTGGAAGTGTGTAAAGAGGTGTCCGACGATGAGGAGACACGGTTGTCAGACAGTGGGGAAGTTGTTGTCAGGGCAGGAAGTCCGAGGGGGGAGCAGACTGAGGGATCGGAGGATGATGAGGTGACAGACCCAAGCTGGGTTGAGAGGCCGGGTGAACACAGTGCTTCTGAGACGGAGGAGAGTCCTCGACCTGAACAGGTTGGAAGAGGCAGTGGTGGGGCCAGACGGAGAGGCAGGGCCAGAGCTGGTGCATCAGCGCCACTGTCAACTAGTGAAGCTCCCGTGGTGAGGGCTCTTGCGGCGAGGGCTAGATCTTCAGAAGTGTGGAGGTTCTTTAAGGAAACACCGGATGACCGACGGACTGTGGTGTGCAACATTTGCCAAACCAGGCTCAGCAGGGGTTCCACCACTACTAGCTTAACTACCACCAGTATGCGCAGGCATATGAATGCTAAGCACCCCACTCAGTGGCAACAAGCCCGTTCACCTCCGGCCGTGCACACCACTGCTCCTTCCCCTGTGTCAGCTGCTAGTCAGCCCCCTGCCCAGGACCCTGCCACAAAAACCCCATCGTCGCCTCCACGATCCTCCACAGCATCCACCAGCGTTCAGCTCTCCATACCCCAGACGCTGGAGCGGAAACGCAAATATAGTGCAACCCACCCGCACGCCCAAGCCCTTAATGTGCACATCTCCAGATTGCTTAGCCTGGAGATGCTGCCCTATAGGCTAGTAGAGACCGAGGCCTTTCGCAACCTCATGGCGGCGGCCGCCCCTCGGTATTCGGTCCCCAGCCGCCACTACTTTTCCCGATGTGCCGTCCCAGCCCTGCACCAGCACGTGTCAGACAACATCATCCGTGCCCTGACCAACGCCGTTTCTGACAAGGTCCACCTGACCACGGACACGTGGACGAGTGCTGCCGGGCAGGGCCACTATATATCGCTGACGGCACATTGGGTTAACTTGGTGGAGGCTGGGACCGAGTCTGACCCTGGGGCTGCTCATATACTGCCGACGCCGAGGATTGCGGGGCCTACCTCGGTCCAGGTGTTTCAGGCCTACTATGCCTCCTCCTCCTCCCACCCCTCCTCCACCTCCTCCTCCGAACTACCATCCGTGGGCACGGCGCCATCAGTCGGTAGCTCTAGGCACAGCAGCAGTGCCGTCGCTAAGCGACAGCAGGCGGTGCTCAAACTGCTGAGCCTAGGCGACAAAAGGCACACCGCCCAAGAGCTATTACAGGGCATCACGGCGCAGACTGATCTGTGGCTGGCACCGCTGAACCTCAAGCCGGGAATGGTTGTGTGTGACAACGGCCGTAACCTGGTGGCGGCTCTGCAAATCGGCAGACTGACACATGTGCCATGCCTGGCCCATGTGTTAAATCTGATAGTGCAGCGTTTCCTCAAGACATACCCCAATCTGTCTGATTTGCTCACGAAGGTGCGCCGCATCTGTGCGCATTTCAGGAAGTCCAGCCCAGATGCTGCCACTCTCAGGGCAGCGCAGCGCCGCCTCCAACTGCCCGCTCACCGACTGTTGTGCGACGTGCCCACGAGGTGGAATTCAACACTGACCATGTTATCCAGAGTTTACCAGCAGCGCAGAGCGATTGTAGACTGCCAGATGTCAACTTCCACCAGAACTGGTAGTCAGGTCAGTCAGCTTCCTCAAGTCTACAATGAGGAGTGGACGTGGATGTCTGATATCTGTCAGGTGCTGAGTAACTTTGAGGAGTCAACACAGATGGTCAGTGGCGATGCCGCCATCATCAGCCTCACCATCCCGCTGCTTGGCCTGTTGAAAAACTCTCTGGTCAGCATGAAGTCGGAAGCTTTGCGCTCGTCACAAGAGACGGGGGAAGAATATTCCCTTGTTGATAGCCAAAGCACCCTGAGGTCTGTTTCTCAGCGCATATCGGAGGAGGTGGAGGTGGAGGAGGATGAGGAGGAAGAGGAGGAGAATGTTGGCGAGACACAAGAGGGGACCATTGTTGAGTCCTTCACTGTTCAGCGTGTATGGGCAGAAGAAGAGGAGTTGGAGGAGTTGGAGGAGGAGGAAATGGACAGTCAGGCCAGTGAGGGGAGTGAATTCTTACGCGTTGGTACTCTGGCGCATATGGCAGATTTCATGCTAGGCTGCCTATCCCGTGACCCTCGCGTTCAAAGAATTTATTCCAGCACCGATTACTGGGTGTTCACTCTCCTGGACCCACGGTACAAGCAAAATCTTCCCACTCTCATCCCTGGAGAGGAAAGGAGTGTGAGAATGCATGAATACCAGCAGGCCCTGGTGCACAAGCTGAAACAGTATTTCCCTTCTGACAGCGCTAGCGGCAGAGTGCGTAGTTCTGCGGGACAAGTAGCGAGGGAGAGTAGGCGAGCAGGCAGCTTGTCCAGCACTGGCAAGGGTACGCTTTACAAGGCTTTTGCCAGCTTTATGTCACCCCAGCAAGACACTGTCACCTGTCCCCAGTCTCGGCAGAGTAGGGCTGATCTTTACAGAAAGATGGTGAGGGAGTACGTAGCTGACCATACCATCGTCCTAAATGATCACACAGCTCCCTACAACTACTGGGTTTCAAAGCTGGACATGTGGCACGAACTGGCGCTGTACGCCTTGGAGGTTCTTGCCTGCCCTGCCGCTAGCGTCTTGTCCGAGCGGGTTTTCAGTGCAGCTGGTGGCATCATCACCGATAAGCGTACACGCCTGTCGACTGACAGCGCTGACAGGCTGACGCTTATTAAAATGAATAAAGGCTGGATTTCTCAGAATTTCCAATCTCCACCAGGTGAAGGAAGCTCAACCTGAATAATTGATCCACTCCTCCTCCTCCTCCTCATTTTCCTCCTTCTCCTCCTCTTTGTACAGTAAAGCAGAGGAAACTGGCTATTTTTTGACAGGGCCCACTGGCTCTTGCTATAGTACTTCATGCATTTAATTTTTCTGGAGGGCCACCTACCCGGTCCTCTGTTTGAAACAATTTTTGTGAGTGCCACATACAGGCACTCAATCTATTCCATTTTACTGCAGGGCCACCTACCTGCTCCTCTGGTTTGAACAATTTTTGGGACTGCCACATACAGGCACTCAATCTATTCCATTTTACTGGAGGGCCACCTACCTGCTCCTCTGGTTTGAAACATTTTTGGGACTGCCACATACAGGCACTCAATCTATTCCATTTTACTGCAGGGCCACCTACCTGCTCCTCTGGTTTGAACAATTTTTGGGACTGCCACATACAGGCACTCAATCTATTCCATTTTACTGCAGGGCCACCTACCTGCTCCTCTGGTTTGAAACATTTTTGGGACTGCCACATACAGGCACTCAATCTATTCCATTTTACTGCAGGGCCACCTACCTGCTCCTCTGGTTTGAACAATTTTTGGGACTGCCACATACAGGCACTCAATCTATTCCATTTTACTGCAGGGCCACCTACCTGCTCCTCTGGTTTGAAACATTTTTGGGACTGCCACATACAGGCACTCAATCTATTCCATTTTACTGGAGGGCCACCTACCTGCTCCTCTGGTTTGAACAATTTTTGGGACTGCCACATACAGGCACTCAATCTATTCCATTTTACTGGAGGGCCACCTACCTGCTCCTCTGGTTTGAAACATTTTTGGGACTGCCACATACAGGCACTCAATCTATTCCATTTTACTGCAGGGCCACCTACCTGCTCCTCTGGTTTGAACAATTTTTGGGACTGCCACATACAGGCACTCAATCTATTCCATTTTACTGCAGGGCCACCTACCTGCTCCTCTGGTTTGAACAATTTTTGGGACTGCCACATACAGGCACTCAATCTATTCCATTTTACTGGAGGGCCACCTACCTGCTCCTCTGGTTTGAAACATTTTTGGGACTGCCACATACAGGCACTCAATCTATCCCATTTTACTGGAGGGCCACCTACCTGCTCCTCTGGTTTGAAAAATGTTTGGGACTGCCACATACAGGCACTATCCAAATTAAATTGTCTCCATAGCAGCCTCCACACGTTGTCTCCATTGCTACCTCCAAAAGTCGTCCATATAGCTGCCTCCATACATCGTCCCTTTATCAAACGAGGTGTGTCAGGCAGAAATTTGGGTTGTTTTCATGGATTCCACATCAAAGTTGTTAACTTTGTCGCCACCCTGCTGTGTTATCCACAAAATATACTGGCAAACTTTTACCATTTAGGGATATTATTTCAGCGCTTCTTGCGCATCTGTTTACATTCCCCTCACCCGGCATATCCTAAACTTATAAGAACGCTACTACACTTGATCTTATACAAAAGGTTCTTAGAAGTGCTGTTTGGGGAGTAGCCTAGAGACAGGGGCTTGGATTGGCGAAAGCTCGCCTGGCAGCGGAACGCCAGCTCCATGCGCATCATGCGCTTCTTGCGCATCTGTTTACATTCCCCTCACCCGCCATATCCCAAACTTATGAGAACGCTACTACACTTAACTTGGTGCAGGCTGGGACCGAGTCTGACCCTGGGGCTGGTCATATACTGCCGACGCAGAGAATTGCGGGGCCTACCTCGGTCCAGGTCTCAAAGGCCTACTATACCTCCTCCCACCCCTCCTCCACCTCCTCCTCCTCCGAATTACCATCCGTGGGCATGGCGCCATCAGTCGGTAGCTCTAGGCACAGCAGCAGTGCCGTCGCTAAGCGACAGCAGGCGGTGCTGAAACTGCTGAGCCTAGGCGATAAAAGGCACACCGCCCAAGAGCTATTACAGGGCATTCCACATCAAAGTTGTTAACTTTGTCGCCACCCTGCTGTGTAATCCCCAAAATATACTTGCAAACTTTTACCATTTAGGGATATTATTTCAGCGCTTCTTGCGCATCTGTTTACATTCCCCTCACCCGGCATATCCTAAACTTATAAGAACGCTACTACACTTGATCTTATACAAAAGGTTCTTAGAAGTGCTGTTTGGGGAGTAGCCTAGAGACAGGGGCTTGGATTGGCGAAAGCTCGCCTGGCAGCGGAACGCCAGCTCCATGCGCATCATGCGCTTCTTGCGCATCTGTTTACATTCCCCTCACCCGCCATATCCCAAACTTATAAGAACGCTACTACACTTAACTTGGTGCAGGCTGGGACCGAGTCTGACCCTGGGGCTGGTCATATACTGCCGACGCAGAGAATTGCGGGGCCTACCTCGGTCCAGGTCTCAAAGGCCTACTATACCTCCTCCCACCCCTCCTCCACCTCCTCCTCCTCCGAATTACCATCCGTGGGCATGGCGCCATCAGTCGGTAGCTCTAGGCACAGCAGCAGTGCCGTCGCTAAGCGACAGCAGGCGGTGCTGAAACTGCTGAGCCTAGGCGATAAAAGGCACACCGCCCAAGAGCTATTACAGGGCATTCCACATCAAAGTTGTTAACTTTGTCGCCACCCTGCTGTGTAATCCCCAAAATATACTTGCAAACTTTTACCATTTAGGGATATTATTTCAGCGCTTCTTGCGCATCTGTTTACATTCCCCTCACCCGGCATATCCTAAACTTATAAGAACGCTACTACACTTGATCTTATACAAAAGGTTCTTAGAAGTGCTGTTTGGGGAGTAGCCTAGAGACAGGGGCTTGGATTGGCGAAAGCTCGCCTGGCAGCGGAGCGCCAGCTCCATGCCAAGATCCAACTAACATAGTTTTAACTGCAGCACCTTTAATCTACTACTAGTTCACTGCCTCCATACATCGTCCCCTTATCAAACGAGCTGTGTCAGGCAGAATTTTGGGTTGTTTTCATGGCTTCCATGTTAACTTTGTCGCCACCCTGCTGTGTAATCCACAAAATATACTGGCAAACTTTTATCATGTACCGATATTATTTGAGCGCTTCTTGCTCACCTCCTTTGGTTCCTCTCTGCCACCCATTGGTTTGAAGCCTGAGTCCATTTAGGGTATGTCGCCATGACACTCTCTAGCCTGCTGCCGCTGCCTCTGCATGCCGTCCCCTATAGTGTCAGGGTCAATTATTGGATGTTTTAGATGCTATCTAGCTTCATTCTGTCACTCTGTCATGGCCATGCTGTTGCCCATAATTTTGGCATAATGGTGCGATTATGCAGCCTCAGAGGCATCCATGCATGCTGCCCCTGCTGTTTCCTGTCCATTTCCGTGGTGTTTCCATCCTTTTCTGAGGTTCCCAGGTGTTTGGCCAAGCTTCCCTGTGCAGAGCCTTGGTCCCCTTGAAAAATGCTCGAGTCTCCCATTGACTTCAATGGGGTTCGTTATTCGAGACGAGCACTCGAGCATCGGGAAAAGTTCGTCTCGAATAACGAGTACCCGAGCATTTTAGTGTTCGCTCATCTCTATTCCCTTTCAATGAAGGAGTTGAGATTGAGAAAGTGCTGGTATTTCTATCACGTAAGTCACTATGCAGCAAACTTTGAAGCTTTCTCAGTTGGTGTTTAAATATATTGTATTTTACCCTATTACTGATTTTTAGACAAAAGGAGCTCCAACAACTAACTATAAATAACAACAGCCTATAATAACTCCAAAATACGGGCTACATGTGCTAAAAGGGATATTAAAATTAATGCATTTTTTCTCCATGATAGCATCGCCATGATGCACTCCTAGAGGGGATTCCCTTTTTCCTTAATGCGTCAAATCATAAATTGGCTAACAACTACTAAACACCTACAAACAGAACATTAAGCCAATTCAAAAATTACATATATTTTATTGCATATTCAGTAAAAACAACAAATTACAATACATATACAATTCAACAGGGAGAAGCATGTGGGTCAGTGGGGCTATCACATAGAAATGTTAAAAACATGTGGGACGGGATCAAAAGGTGGGGTACATAGTCATATGGATTACATACATATACAATTTCAAATGCATAATGCAATTCATACCCAATAGTGGGTTGCTGTGCAAATACTGCAATAAAGTGCTTGCCATACAGCTTAATGTACATAGGTTCCCTATGGGTATATAAAGTGCTCAATGCATGTGCAAATCCTAAAATAGGAGCATACCTTTAGCCATAATACACCACCCGTCTGCCACAAGCAGGTTCCCCGACGCGCGTTTCGGCGCCGAAACGCGCGTCGGGGAACCTGCTTGTGGCAGACGGGTGGTGTATTATGGCTAAAGGTATGCTCCTATTTTAGGATTTGCACATGCATTGAGCACTTTATATACCCATAGGGAACCTATGTACATTAAGCTGTATGGCAAGCACTTTATTGCAGTATTTGCACAGCAACCCACTATTGGGTATGAATTGCATTATGCATTTGAAATTGTATATGTATGTGATCCATATGACTATGTACCCCACCTTTTGATCCCGTCCCACATGTTTTTAACATTTCTATGTGATAGCCCCACTGACCCACATGCTTCTCCCTGTTGAATTGTATATGTATTGTAATTTGTTGTTTTTACTGAATATGCAATAAAATATATGTAATTTTTGAATTGGCTTAATGTTCTGTTTGTAGGTGTTTAGCCTACAATAACTGTATATTAAGAAAAGTTTTTAAATAATTGTATTCCAAAATGAACATTTATTTTGAAGAAATCAGCATCCCATGGCACCTAGCACTGTGCACCTGCTGAATACTTATTACAAGTTAATTGGTGAAAATGTTATGAATACATACAAAAATGTATGGATTGTCATATTACAGTACTCTGTTAGGCTACATAAAGTTCATTTCTAATAGTATATATCATTTTAATAATAATTTCAATTTTTTTTCAGCAATCCCAAAAACCACTGGGTTTCTCCACCTCCAGATTTCTGGTCTTATGGCACAGATGGGGTTGGAGTGTCCATTCAGGCCAATCAGTTGCCTCAGCTGACCACAGGATGCTACATCACCAGTGACTTCCTGTGGTCCACTGAAACCATTGAATAACCCCCGCACTTCTGGCTGAGCCATCATTGACATAGGACAGGAGACCACTTTGATGCATGAACCTGGAACCGGAGCAGGGGTTCTCCAGAATCTTGGAAAAGCCCACAAGAAGCACAAAGTAGATAAAATAAATCTCATCTTATTTAGCAAAATTGTGATGCAACAAAACAGACATTAGAGCATGAATAATGCTGGAAGCAGAGCTGATGGTCTATACCGTTTGATCAATTCGGCCCTCACCCAATATGCATTTTCTTTGGTTTCATTTATGTGCACTCAGTGGTATCCATTCCTATGCTAATCAGGATATCCATTCTTCATATACTGTACGTAACTATCACATATCTATTCTGTAAATCTTTCCTAGACTTTCCTGTTCTTTGAGGTCCCTTCCACACTCGCATTGCAGATCACGTTAGAGTCTGATCAGGGTTTGGTCAGTGAAAAACTGCCATTTTTCATCAGAGTTCGATCAGTTTCCAGTAACAGTTTGTTCAGTGTCTCCGTTTTTCACGCGCATTTTCAATGCAATTTCAATGCGTTTTTCACACGCAAATAACGTGCGTGAAAAGGACTCAGGACTGAGCTCTATCTTTTCAATGGCAATTGATGCGTGAAAAATGCATTGCACTTGGATTGGACTTGCATGTCTCTCAGAGTGCAATGTGTTTTTGAGGCGTCTCCATAGACTTATATGGTGCGTTTTTCACACGCATGACTTGCAAAAGTAGAGCATGCTGAGATTTAAACGCATGTTTAAAAAAACATGCGCGTGTGTGCATGAAAAAAATGCAAGTCAGAAAAAGCCTGTTGATTACAATGAGTCAGAATCCAATGCAAGTTCTGCATGTCAAAAGCACACGCAGAACACGCATGTGAAAAACGCAAGTGTGGAAGGGGCCTAAGTCTATTTGCTTGGTTTCAGGTTAATAATTCAAAGCCTGTGTAATCCCTTGTCAAACTCATAGTTAATTTACTTACTATAATATTCTCTTTTTAACTACTGGAAAAAAGGAAGACAGTGAGAGATGGATGTGGACTGTGGTCGAAGCAATAACAGAAAGTGCTCATGAATTACAGGAACCGGACACATATTTCTGACATATTGACAAGTACTGTATGATTGAGTTTCCAAACTTGCCTTGCTCAGAAACAGAGAATATTGTACGATCCACAAGTTCAAAACTAGGATTACTGCAATATGTGCAATGTTATAGTGGGGCGTAATCTTTATAACCATTGCTCAATCATTGAGACTCCAGAGCCTTACATCTTATAATTCGATTTGTGGATTGGGTGACATGGGTTCCTGTGTAATATCAGACTGAAATTCTTAGTCTGAAATGTATTAATCTGGAAATCTACTCCCATAAAGATCACTAGGTGGGGTTGGTATGCCCCTTTAAATGGGTTGTCCCATAAACAAAGGCTATCCCGATCCACAGGACCGTGCTCCCCTATATGTGGCAGTCCCATAGAGCAGAACAGAGTGGCATGTACGACTTTTGCTTTTTGATTGAAATCTCCTTTAAGCGAAAAACAGAGATGTACAATTTAGTAGAATTTAAAAGAGCTAATCTTAACTTTTCTAATAATAAAATGTGTTATTCAAGAGGACCATCACCGACTCTTTGGATCCTCTAATAGCTCTAATAATTCAGAAGCAATCAAGGACATTGATTCCTCATTAAACATGCAAATGAGTCTTTATACTGTCAAGTGGGCAGTGCCAGGCTGTCTGCTCTAGCCTAGGACCCACAACAAGTAAAAAATATCAATTAGGATATTGGGTGCTGAAAATAATTACACCTGGCATCATTGGCATATACAATACTATGGAAACTTAGCCGGATAACTGTGGAGGTGGTCTTACAAAAGAGAGCTTGGCATATACAGGGGAGCTATGACTTTACCCTTATGATGCCAGGAGAGGAGAAAGATGGGGAATGTTGAATTTCAACAACCAAACTTCTCTCAAGAGAAAAAGGCAATATCCCACTCCTCTCTCCACATTCAGAAGACATGTAGGCTCAGCTAAGCCAAGCCAAGGTTGGGAGGCAAAGGGGTCAGATAAAGGAGAATGTAATGAAAGTGTATGCTGAGTGTCAGGCTGGTCCACCAGAGTACTAGAGGATCTTCCAGTGGGCTTAAAGGGAACCTACCACCACAAATCTACCTATAAAGGTACATCGGGTGGTAGGTGGATCAATAGGACGTGAGGATAGCCCTTTTAAGGACTATTCCTCACGTCCTCGCACTTTTTTAGAAACTTTTATTCTGCACGTATGTAAATTTTTTTATGCGGCTACTGTGGCATGGAGTAGCCGCATCTGAGGTTACACGAGGCGGCTACTCCACGCCCCGGTAGCCTCTTTTCTCCTCCTACTTACAATCTTCGGCGCACAACTGCTCGTAGTTGCGCACCCTTGTCCGACGATCCTGCCGTCTGCGCATGCGCAGAACAGCAGGCCCGCGCCTGCGCGGTCACTGCTCCGAAACTGGAGCTGCACAGGCGCGGGCCTGCTGTTCTGCGCATGAGCAGACGGCAGGATCGTCGGACGAGGGCACGCAGCTACGAGCAGCTGCGCGCCGAAGATTGTAAGTAGGAGGAGAAAAGAGGCTACCGGGGCATGGAGTAGCCGCCTCGTGTAACCTCAGATGCGGCTACTCCACGCCCCAGTAGCCGCATAAAAAAATTTACATATGTGCAGAATAAAAGTTTCCAAAAAAGTGCGAGGACGTGAGGATTAGTCCTTAAAAGGGCTATCCTCACGTCCTATTGATCCACCTACCACCCGATCTACCTTTATAGGTAGATTTGTGGTGGTAGGTTCCCTTTAAATTGTAACCCACAGTTCCAGCAGAAGACAACCCAGTTATCAGCTATTTCCTAGGAGTTGATGGCTAGTTTTATCTAGTGAACCTTAGAAATCCCAGACCAACTCAACTTGTATGGATACCTTAAGGATCGTTGCTAATTCACCTACACTTCAGTTTGGAGCAGCCTGCAGTTACTTGATACAATCTTTTATTTCCAATGACCAAATGATTGTTACTAGATAACAAAGACACCTGACATTGGGATCACACCAATCATCTCTACTACAGTTGATATTTCTCTTTATAATCACTTAAGTTAATAGAGAGGGAACATAATGATCATTCTTGCTTTACATGACATTAGTGGCTTTAATTGAGCTTGATGAATCTGGGTACTAAGTGGGCAGAGGTGCTCTTTACTTGATTCCAATGGATATATAAGAGTGTAATGCTCTCTTGTGGATGGAGAAGAGATTACATTGCTGATACTAAAAATAAACTATAGATTGAAGCTGTTTGATGTCTGTAACATTTTAAGAAGGTAGAATTTAGTATAGTAAGCAATAGCTCTTGTACTATTATATTCACATTCATCATGACAAAACATCTGGAAGTCCAGTAAATGAAAGTCTATATTTGAGAAATGGCAGGGGAATCAATTTTGCACATCTAAAGCAGTTACTGATTCTAGTCTTTTCGAGTTTAAATGTTCAAGTTTTTGATTATACAAAAAGACTGAGCTTTTAAAATTTTTGTGGAAGTTTTCTCTCGAGAATGACCCTACTTACTGAAAGGGAGATGGGAGTGTGGCTTTGGTTTGTAAGGTTGCATCTAAACATACAATCATATTCTTGGAACAATGCCCCGTAAAACACAACACCAACAAGAGTTGCTTGGCCACAATGCCCTATGTCATGCTAAAGAAAAACCAAACACAGCAAATCAACACAGACACTTTACATCAGTGTCCAGCACTGGGGGGAGAAGGGGAATGATTAGGAATTGATTTGCAACCAAAGAATGTTGGTATTTTGCAGTCATTGAAAATTAATCCTTCTGTAACCCAAAGTATACTAGAGTTGAATGTGAGGCCATCTTCACCTCTCCAAAAGCTTGGCTGAAACTGGATCATGCAGGAGGACAATGATCCCAAGCACACTAGCAAATCTACAACAGAATGGCTAAAAAGGAAAAAGTCAGATCCAAAAGTCCAGACATATCCCCATTTGAAACTCTGTGTTTACACCTTGTGGTAAGATTTGTTCTTGAATGAACTTTAACTTACTGTACTGAAGCAACATTTTAAAGAACAGTGGGCTAAATAATAAACTTGGTTCTAGTTTCATGCCATGGCCGTTACTAAGCTGTAGGATTACTTCATGATCTCTCTGCACAAGCCCCTTGTCATTGGAAAGCTCAGACCTTCATGCTTTGTAGGACGTAGTTCAACAACCTTCAGCAGAAACTAACATGCTTAATTTAGGTCTATGGGAGTCCTGTGAACAACTGAACTCTGAAGTTGTAGTTTTACAACAGCTATAGTAACAAAGGTTAAAAAGTCCTGTTGTAGGCATATACCAAAGTCCTGGTGTAGGTCCACATCAACCTCAGGGTCCTATTTTCTTTTTGTTATACATTTAAAGGGAACCTACCACCACAAATCTACCTATAAAGGTAGATCGGGTGGTAAGTGGATCAATGGGACGTGAGGATAGCCCTTTTAAGGGCCATCTTTACCCCTCCTACTCACCATCTTCGGCGCGCAGCTGCTCATAGCTGCGCGCCCTCGTCCGACGATCCTGCCGTCTGCACATGCGCAGAACAGCAGGCCCGCGGGCGCGCAGCCGCGCGCCCAAGATGGTGGTTAGGAGGAGAAAAGAGGCTACCGGGGCGTGGAGTAGCCGCCTCGTGTAACCTCAGATGCGGCTACTCCACTCCCCAGTAGCCGCATAATAAAATTACCATAAAAGTCAAATAAAAGTTACTAAAGAAGTGCGGGGACATGAGGATTAGCCCTTAAAAGGGCTATCCTCACGTCCCATTGATCCACCTACCACCCGATCTACCTTTATAGGTAGATTTGTGGTGGTAGGTTCCCTTTAAAGGAAATATAGGAAAGTTGATCCCAGCAGCATGAATAGAAATATATGTTTATTAGGAGCTCTGTTCCTCCAGTGGCTCTGGCTATTACACAACCCCCCACCCCCAACCCAAAGCACTTGTGACTGTATCCCTGCTCTCAAGGTGCTTCCCCCTTTCACTCTGTGCCGGAAATATTGTGGCAGCACGGCGCTAATATTCTCATCTGTCGCAAGATTAGCGGAGGAAGTAGGAGATTTAAAAATGATGATAAAATTGGCAATACAGGCGGTCCCCTACTTAAAGGGAACCCGTCACCACTATTTTCACAAATACAGGTAGTGGCAGGTTCCTATAGAGCTCTAGTAACTATCTGACACCCTGCTTGCAGCTAAAAGTAGTTTCCCTCAGATCCTCATAAAATCAGAGTTATAATCGTGCCTGGTAACTATGCAGCTTTGTAGCAAGTCCAGTGAACGTGGCCCAATGTCATGTGACCAGGGTGACCTCATCAAAGGTCCTTAAGCTACTTAATATTAGCAAACTATACCCCATGTACATATCTGAGCAGATAAAACAATCACAGCAGCCTCCATGGACTCCTACTCCTCTCCATGCAGGCTGCTGTGATTTCATGACATATATGCTTAGTGTACAGTTCCTAATGCTACAAAAGCTATAGGACCTGCAATGATGTCACCGTGATCACATGACATTATATCAGCATACAGAAATAGGATGGGGAGGAGCTGCTGGACTCAGCCTGAGGAGGCCACGCCCACCAGGACTCGCTGTAGCCATGCTTAGTTACCAGATAAAACTATAAAGTTCAATATATGGGAATCTCAGGGGCATAATTTTTAGCTACAAGCAGGGTGTCACATAGTTACTAGAGCTCTATAGGAACCTGTCACTACCTGTATTTGTGAAAATAGTGGTGACGGGTTCCCTTTAAGTACACCCGACTTACAGACTTACCCTTAGTTACAAATGGACCTCTGGATGTTGGTGATTTACTGTATTTTAGCCTAAGGCTACAATAAACAGCTATAACAGTTAGTAAAGGCATCTGCAATGAAGCTTTATTGTTAATCATGGTTCTAATGACAATCCAACATTTTTAATATCCAATTGTCACAGAGACCCTGGTTGGGGTTACAATTATAAAATATACACTTACATACAAATTCAACTTAAGAACAAACCTAGAGAACCTAGCTCGGGACCCTGGGACTGCCTGTAAATTATTGCTTATAGTGGGTAAGCGAACCTCTATGACAATCTTATTACTATAAGGCAGTGATTTTCAACCTGTGTGCCGCGGCACACTAGTGTGCCGCGACACAAGGTTGAGTGTGCCGCGGGGGAAAGTTCCCCGAACTAAACTGCCCCGGTGTCGAGCTGCCGCCCGCCCCCGCCCCCATACTTACCTCCAAGCCCCGCGTCGGCGATCCGCCCATCTTCTGTAGCTCCTGTACCGCGCGGCCCATGTCACGTGACTGACGCGACCTGACGTCAGGTCGCGTAAGTCACGTGACCAGAGGCGCGCGGTGCAGGAGCTACAGAAGGTGAGCGGATCGCCATTAGGAGTGAAGGTACGTGGAAGAAGACATCAAGGGTAAGTATATAAGGTTATTATTTGTATATGGGAGGAAGCTAGGGTCTTTTTTTATTAGTAAAGGTAGGCTGGGGCTTTTTATTTGTTAAGGGGGGCCTCTAGGGCCTTTTAATTAGTAAAGGGGGGCCTCTAGGGCCTTTTAATTAGTAAAGGGGGGCCTCTAGGGCCTTTTAATTAGTAAAGGGGGGCCTCTAGGGCCTTTTAATTAGTAAAGGGGGGCCTCTAGGGCCTTTTAATTAGTAAAGGGGGGCCTCTAGGGCCTTTTAACTAGTAAAGGGGGGCCGCTAGGGCCTTTTAACTAGTAAAGAGAGGCCGCTAGGGGCTCTTAATTAGTAAAGGGAGGCCGCTAGGGGCTCTTAATTAGTAAAGGGAGGCCGCTGGGGCCTTTTTATTAGTAAAGGGAGGCAGCTAGGGGCTTTTTATTAGTAAAGGGAGGCAGCTAGGGGCTTTTTATTAGTAAAGGGAGGCCGCTAGGGGCTTTTTATTAGTAAAGGGAGGCCGCCAGGGCCTTTTTATTAGTAAAGGGAGGCCGCCAGGGCCTTTTTATTAGTAAAGGGAGGCAGCTAGGGGCTTTTTATTAGTAAAGGGAGGCCGCCAGGGGCTTTTTATTAGTAAAGGGAGGCAGCTAGGGGCTTTTTATTAGTAAAGGGAGGCCTTTTATGACTGTTTTAGTGTCATTTTGTGCTATTTTGGTTGGTGGTGTGCCCCAGGATTTTCTAAGTATAAAAAGTATTCCGCGGCTCAAAAAAGGTTGAAAATCACTGCTATAAGGTGTAGTTGTATCTTTCCAATCCTAGTTTTTTTGAGTTTTGTATGGTGACCCTTTATTTTGCTGAGCTCAAACCAAAATGTAATTCCTAAAATTTAGGTTACAAATATTTTTGTACTCAAACGGATTTTTGGGGGCCCAAAAACTATGCTCACCGGATCCCTAACATGAAGAAGATGAAGTTTTTGGCTTTGTTTTTTCCAAAGCTTGAATTTGTTTTGTGTAATTCTGGCTGTTACTTTGCACTTCTTTACATAGTCCCATAGCCCTACACTTTACAAGCTGTTTGTTCAGAACATATTTCACTGTCAGAGAAATGACTACAATCCAATGTATGACCTTAACATCCTGTGACAACCTAATAATAAGCTCTTGGTTTTCAGATACTCAGACACCTACTGCTCCTTCAGATCACGGCTGCAGACAACAATATCTGAATCCACATTACAGTTTCTGTCTTTTTCTTAACATCTACTTTTCTCCTTGTCTTTTTGCTGCTCCCTGTAACCCCTTTATAATAAGACTATTCACTGTTCAGCAAACCTGAGCAACAGAGGCAATAGAAGGTTTTTATCAAATCCTGCACTCCTGAATTCTGGCTTTAAAGGGAACCTGTTGCCACATTTTCCAGAAATACAGCTAGTGACAGGTTCCCCTAAGGCCCTACTAACTAACTGACACCTGTCTTGTAGCTAATAGTTGTTATCCGAAGATCTTCATATAATCAACTTTATAATCTTGCTTGGTATCCAAGGATATCTAGAGCGACCAAGACAGAGCATGATCTCCTCTGGCTGAATCCATCAACTCCTCCCTATGCCTTTTCAACCTTCAGCAATAATGTTATGTGACCAGTGCGATATAATGTAAGGTTCTTTAGTCTCTTAACATTATTAAACTGTACACCATGCATATACATGCTCACATTAAATCACAGCTGTGTCATAAGCCACAACCAACTTGTAGTGCTTTTGTAGGCCAAATCCACAGGGCTGCCCTTGGTGGACCCACAGTCTCCTGACCAGTGGGTATGTTGCAGCATTTCGTACCCATACCGGATACGTCATCAGTCCATATTGTAGTGTTTTACTGTGATTTTAACTTGTTTTTTAATCAAAATTAATAAAAAAGTGAAAAATCCTGAAATGAGCACCGAACTGAATTTTTTCAAACACGAGCTACATGCTCAAACACTTCTATCAAATTATAGTTATATAATTTTAGAGGGAACCTGACACCACAAATCTACTCAATAAACCCTGAACAATAACTTGTACATTACTGTAAACATGTTTCATTGGTTCTAGTTTGTATCCTCTGTATTGCTGATTTTCTCAAAAAGAATTTTATTCCACCTGATTAATTTCCTTCAGAGCTCCAGTCCATGACACGGAAAGCTCTTGAAGGAAGCTGAGCTCCCTTGCCTTCTAATGGCCCCTATGCCTTATTATCCTGCCCCTCTGCACATCCCTCGGTACTGCCTTTAGCTCCTGGTCACTTGAATCCTTTTTGAAATTTCTGAAGATGCAGGTGTGTCTGTCTGTTCGGTGCCTGCTCATCCATGGGCCCATCCACAAGTGCACCGTGTATGCTCCTGTAATGTGCACGATACCGGTAAAGCAAGGACCAGCAACTATTACTCTCCCTATTGCCGCTCACAACACAGGTGCATGCGGGGTGCACCTGTGGATCGGGCCGCCCCATGACAAACAGAAAGGGGTACTGCACATGTGTGTGAATTTTAAACAGAATTCAAATGACCAGTAACTAGGGGTAGTACTGAGAGGCGTGCAGAGGGGCAGGATTATTTAGCAGACAGCATCTAAGAGCTCTCCTGCTACCTTGAATGGTGAAGAAAATCAAGGGAATAAAAGTTGTTTTTGGAGAAAAACAGCAACACCAATGATTCAAACTACAACCATTGTAACATGTTTACAGTCATGTATAAGGTACTGTCCATGGTGTATAGAATAGATTTGTGGTGACAGGTTCCCTTTAACACTACAAACATCAATTTGTGGCCCATGGCATTGAGGGTTATCACCTATCCAAAAGATCAACCCCTAACCAACAGTCAGACCAATACTGTTCACATGGACAGGAATCCTGTTCTCCAAATCTTCATAAGTCTCACCCTAAATGAACGGACTTATGCTTGCACTATTTAATGCTCCATGGGAACAGTAACCCACCCTAGTGATCATGGAAATCAACTCCCGCTAGTCAGCAACTTATCCCTGATCCCATGGATAGTTAATACCTCTAAATCTTGCGACAGCCTTGTTAAAGGCTTGTCAAATGTATCAAATATTGTGACATTTGATAACATTGCTACAAATTATATGAATGCAGACTTCAGCAAAACTGGTCTCTCTTGATGAATTTCCTAAAGTTCAGCAATTATTCAGTGTGTTGCCTCTATTTCTACACATATGGCAGCTCTGATAACTGATGAGCATTCAGTAAACATTCGAGACTGGGCAGAACATGGTATGCTCCTAAATGTCACTGTTGGCACAGGGCGCAGTGTGGTAGGGACATTTATGTAGCCTATTTGGAAGAAATGATTATGTACAACAGCAGGTGGCTCAGTGCATAAAACTCAACTAAAATACTGATAAAACATAAATAGGCTGGAAGAGGTAAGAGGCCGTGTATGAGGCTCTGATGTGCATTTCTGTGGTCACCAGCTTGTTAGAGGTATCACAGTACAGCAGTTTTGTTGCAAATGTTCTATTACGCCTGTCACTAGAGTAAATGCCCTTTGATTCATGGTATAAATATTCACATTCTATTACCAGGCGATAGATTGTGAGCAATGAATAATGGGAAAGTCAATATTCATTGGTTAATTGGTCTTCACAACCAGACCAATTCTTCACAGCTTGGATTCTCAGGCTGTATTTTAATGAATGTGTCACATAGTCGTGTATTATAAGACAAAATGATCCCTGATGTACATAGGGGGTCATTATTATTTTTCTATGAAGGGATATCATGCACACAGTTATAACATGATGCTGGGTGCTGCCCATACAGCAGATTTTATTCTCCATGTCTTACCACTATGACCATAAGACTGCCCTGGGCTGTATGAATATTATAGCCCCTACAATACTGGAATGCACTTTCTACATATGGTACTTGAATCAAGTTTCTGCCTGCTTACAATCTGCGGTTTCCGAATTTCATGGGTGAAGGTCCTTCTCAGTATAAAATTTGGGGTGGCTTGGGCGACCATGAACCCTCTAGAAGGCTTGGTCCACAGGATATCGCCCAAACTGCCTATAGTATAATCTACTACAGACCATAGCTTCTTCACTTTATTTTAAATGGAACCTCTGAGCAGGTTTTCACCTTAAAATCGAATCACAGGTACCTACAGAAGTATTTATACTGTTTCCAATCACATTTTTATATTAACAATTTATAGTTGAAATTGACTTAAAATAAACTTTTATAAAGTATCTAGCACCCTGCCAGAATGCTATTATGAGTCATGGGGGCACATGGTCTCTTCAGTTGAGTCACTGAGTAACTCGACCAATGTCCCATTCAGCTCCCTACTCCCCTCTTGTGACATCATTCTCCATCAAACAGCTAATCCCATGATGCTGATGGATTTTCAGTTTGTAAGAGGATGAGGTGGGAAGTGGGAGCTAAACAGGACATTAGCCGAGTCACTCAATAACTCGGTTAAAGATAGAAAGTGTCCCCATGACACGGGTGAGTGTTCCAGCAAGTACTTTTTAAACACTTATTTTAGGTGAACACCAGAAATGAAATTTGAATATAAAACAAGGTTGGAAATAGTGTAATTACTTCTGCAGGAACCTGTAGTAGTTGCTGCTAAAAATCCAGTATCCACATAGATCAACTGATAGCAGGAAAAAATCTGGAGTGAGATGCATCAACTTTATTAAATAGAACCTCTCAGGGCGATTTGGGATACTAAACCACCCACAAGTCCTTATTGACTGGTGGTTAAGTGCCCCAAAACGCCCTTTACCAAGTTTTGCCATGGCCCCTTTTAAAAAAGACATTTATACTTACCTTGAACTAGCGTTCCTTGCGCTTGCACAGTGAAGCCGACGTACTGCACCCCGGCTTCATTGAATAACTACCCAGGTGTGGGGAGCACAAGAGTTTGGTCCCTATTATCGGACTCATCTCTAAGTAAGTAAAACCTTTTTTTATTATTGATAGTGGCCATGAAAGGACTTGGTAAAGGGTGATTTGTGACCGTAAACGTTCTATGGATGGTTTAGTGACCCAAATCATCCTGACAAGACCTCTTTAAGAAGCACATACACTTGTGCACATCACCTGCTAAGCCTTGCCTAGAATTTTGATTATGGAAGATGATATTGAATGCAGTTTTAAAGCTTATTCGTGACAGATGCCGCCCACATGATGTGAACAGAAGCGTGAAAATGTTGTAGTCTAGATTTTGTAGGCATCTTATAATTGTACACTTGGAATGACTTATATCTTGCATCCAGCGCTAGGTTACATTATTAGGACTATCTATATACCTGGATATATACATCACCAGTGTTATGTATTCATTTAGTTGCGGTAGGTTAAATGAGGAAGTGACATGTGTGGGACTGGCAATGAAATGTATTTGTTAAATTACTTGTTAAACTATTAGTGTTACTATAGAAACTAAATGCTTTAAGTTTACAGTTTTGTGTCAATATACCATTTATTTTATTCGTTAACTTCCTACTAAACATTAAAGGGAACCTGCCAGCCCTGCAATGGCCCATTGGCTGAGGTCTAAGGTGTAGATGAACAACTTGTACATAGTATCACATCTTCTGGCAGAATGCTATACAGCAGTAGGAGCTGAAGAGAATGTACATAATGCTCTATCTGCAAGTAGCATGTTATAGAGCAAGATGAGCTGAGTGGAGCGATGTTTAGTATTAATTGTAAATTATTTATTTTCCACTTTGCTAGTTATCATCTAGTCATGGTTATGGTTCTATTAATGACTGCCATCCCTTCATGGACGACCAAGCAAACAGAGTTACCATAAACCACTGCCAGGACTGACTGACAAGATGTTTCTAAGACCACTTCTAAGTTTAGAAAAAAATTATGAGAATAAGTAAATAAAATCTTTTACCTCCTCTTGCTGTAAAATATGGTGTCTGAGGATAGGACACTATGGACAATCTGATAATCCCCTCCTGCTCTATACCATGCTGCCTAGAGATAGGACAATGGGGCACATTTACTAAGACTAGTGCAAACTGCACTAAAAGTGCTCTGCCTGTGTATAATGCAGTATGCGCCAGATTCATGAATAACGTGTGAATCTGGCACTTCCCTCCATTGGCCGGAGAGAGTTCACCAACTATTTTGTGTTGCATCTTTAACACCTTTAACTTGCGACACACTTATGTCTGACTTTGCATGATAAACTTGGCGCATGGTCGGAATGAGCACTGGATCGCCTCCTAATTTGTGTTGCGTTATGCCTAGTGTAGCCTGTGCCACAGAGTGTTGAGTGTGCCAGAAATGTGTCTCAAGCACTTCTTAAATACCTGTGCAAGCAGTTTGCACTGAAAAAAATGTGCAAAGTCTGACAGAAAACTGGCGCATTGCCCTTCGTAAATGTGGCCCAATAAGTTCAATCTGCTCAGCATCTTCTGCTCTATAACATGCTGCCTGCAGATAGGATACAATGTACAATCTACTCAGATTCTCCTGCTCTATAACATGCTGCCTGCAGATAGGATACAATGTACAATCTACTCAGATTCTCCTGCTCTATAACATGCTTCCTGCAGATAGGATACAATGTACAATCTACTCAGATTCTCCTGCTCTATAACATGATTTGCATAAAAAAATATTTACAAGCTACCCCCAAAAAAAGATCACAGACATTTTTTTTTAGAACTTTCTCCTAATGATCTCTTTTTGTGAAAAAAAACAATAAAAAAACCTTCATCAATTTCCTAATATTTGTGTCAATATTTGCCCCCTGTTTTCATAATATGCTAAGATTGTCATCACTGGTGCAGGTTTGGAGCATGGGGGCCACAGTTCCAGGAGCTTCAGCACCGGCATGTATGGAAAGCTCCCTAGTAAACTGAAGAGCAGTGCTCCACAGCTTCCTTTGTACTCATAGTACAAAACAGCAGAGGCATGGCATACCTGAATGTCAAGGTCAGGAGTAACACAATCCTTAAGGTATTCAATAGGACCCATAATAAACGGACAATGATGTGTAAAAACCTGCAAAAATAAAACATAGTAATGTTTCTTCAGTTTCAAAAATTAAAAAAACAACAAACAACAAAAACCCCTTCATTTCATATTATAATTTGGCTAATATTTCTCTGCAATGATGTGACAAAAGGTAAAATGCAGATTACTTCAAAATATTTCCAGGCCAAAAACATTGATAACCAATAAAATTAGGCTACAAAACCCAATACCCTGCAGGTCAGCTGTTAAAAGTATAAACAGAATAGAACAGTGAGTAGACAGCTCTGTTCCATAGTGGTCAGACAAGGTTACTGCAACTCAGCCCCTTATCATTACCATGCATAGGTATAATGATATACTCTAGACCTGTCTGCTTCTTCTTTCATTCTACAGAAAATGGGTAATAGATGGAAGGGGCCAGGAGTACCCCCAGGAATCTGATATTGATGATTTATCTTTAAGCTAGCTCTTCAATATTTTGTAGCCAGAAAAACCTGCTTTTGTCTCTTAAAGACTAAAGAAAAAAAGGAAGCCTTGAAATAATCGCCAATCCTGGTGATCCGCCAGCACTTGCGATTATTTCCCACTTTATGCCAGCTCCATGCCGAGTGGGGTGGTAGGGCATAAAGGGGGGGGTGAGTCCGGCGATGGAGTTGGCCGGGACAGGGCGGTCTAGTGCACAAGCTTCATCGAGTGAACTTTGAAAGATGAAAGTTTGCATGTTGCAGAATATTTTTTTAACCCGTTACACGGTGTGCAGCCGGCTATTGGATACAGCAAGAGCCGCATGTTTTTTCCCCTTTGTTGTAAGGATACCTCAAGAATACCGTTATCCCAGCCATACACCCCTTAAACTCATAATTCTGTTCATTTGTCCTAGCGTAGGCAGATATAGGAGGCGTCCTTTGTTTTCTGTCTGCCAGCCCTGGCATTGTGATGTCTGGGGCTGATAAAATGTATAGAGAATAATGTTATGTCATATAGAAAGAAGACATAATATTACAATTAAAAATCATGTTATAGCAGCACAGCTCTTTTCTATCTCAGTATAAATGACAACTATATTACTATCCACTAGCCTTCAGACTGCACCTGTAACCTGGTACTATACAACTTGTGTGCACGCTCCAATATTCTTATGACTGCATCTGGTAAGCTTCTTTTTTATCCTGTTATATACATCTGGGTGCCAGTGCTATATTGCTTGTCAGTTTTATTATACTGTTATATTGTCTGCCCTGCAGGCTGTTAATATAATTTGCACATACTGATATTCATGTGCTGTTCTGTATTTACATTCTATACTCGAATGTAATGATATATTCGAGACTGACTACAAACATACATGATCATAGCAATAGGGGTGGTAGAGTTAGCAAGGAGAACAAGACCTTAAGTAAAAAAAATGGTCAATAAAGGGTCCTGGTACAGGTTTTGCCTTGGAGTGACCCAGAAACCTTTTTTTTAAGGGACCTGTCAGCAGATATTGACCTAATAAACCACTACTGGTATGTTGTCATGCAGCTAAACACCTTCCAGATCATGTTTCTTTCATGGTCCTGTATGGTGGCATCATCCAGAAAAGCAGCTTTGAAGTGAAATATGAATTAGTGGTGTAAAGTCAAGGAGGTGGAGAATTTAGCACTGAAGTCAAGCTCTCCTGCCAGAAAACCCCCTTCACTGTAATTGCTAGACCTGCATCGAGAAACATCACTAGGCAGATCTCCTGAAGTCCAATGTTTGATGTCAATCACATGAGAGGATGTGGGGAGAGCTTAACTTCAATATTAAACCCTCCGCCTCCTTGACTAAATACCAATTTACATCTCATTTCAAAGTTGATTTTCTTCATGATGGAACCACACTGAGCCATGAAAGAAACATCATCTGGAAGGTGTTAAGCTGCTTGACAAAATACTGGTTTATTCCGCTAAAATAAGATAATCCTTTATTAGTCCCACAGTGGGGAAATTCACAATCCCAAAAAATTATTAAAGTGTTTTTTTCTGACGAGCCTCCTGTAACAACACAAAGAATAACTACTTTTTAGTAAAGTAGTGAGAGACTCCTCTATGAGGGGTAAAAATGTTCCCTATTATGCAATGTTTTTCTGATGCTTACCTCTCTAAGGCCTTCCATAGCCATTGAGCGGAAGGACAAGATCACTCCAATAATGGTCATTCTTTTCAGCAAGCTTTCTGGAGCTAGACCGGAAAGAGAGTAGATATGAGTAGTCATTCCATGGGAATAGGAAAATAAAATGACCCCACATGATGGTTGCACGGCAAAAGTGTATTACTTTAGTACTCATCAAATGATAGACCTGGTCATGTATGTTTTGACCATAAAAATGTGACCATACTGTAGGTTTTGGTGTCTGTTATAGAAAACTATTCCAGAAAGTACATTCCCTTTATCTTTTTCTTTTTGCCTGGGCATTCTACAGTAGCTTTGATCTATGGCGATTGATCTTGGTCTGTTTACCGTATTAAGAAGAGTTGTACAAAGTTCTATCATAGAGTTATGAATTAGGTCAGGTACCAGCATTTCTTGATTTGGGAATAAGACACAAGTAACACTATGCAGATATGCTCTTTCTAAACATTGAAGTCAAATTTAGACTTGAAATCTGATTATTATGTGAAAAGTAATGTATAAAAGTGCATATGCATGCCTTATATTATTAATATTATGATGATGATGGATGATGCAAAAGTCTCCATGCAGTACAAAGGAACGCTGGGGACCTGGGTTCAAGTCCCAGGGTTAACATCTACAAAGAGTTTGTATGTTCTCGCCATGTTTGTTTAGGTTTCCTCCGCGTCCTCTGGTTTCCTCCCACACTCCAAAACATACTGGTAGGTTGATTAGATTGGAGCCCCATTGGGGACAGGGACCGATTTGGCAAGCTCTGTGCAGCGCTGCCTAATCTGTGTGCGCTATATAAATAACTGCTACCATGGACTGCTCAACATGATAACAGTGAATGCTATGGGAGGTTCAAATGATTCAGCGATTCACACAAGAACAATTTTCTATATCACTTGGCGGATATATAATCAATTGCACAGACATGTAACCAATTAAGTGATCTCCATTTCCTGTTAGACATGTTGTGACACAATAAACCCTGTTGAATGAAGGGAGGGGTAGCATATTGGAGGGGAGGGTAGCAGGAGGGTAGCAGCATTTTCAAAAATTTTCCTTCAAATCTCCCATAATGTGAGGCTTGTTTCGGTTGCACTGAGCAGAACCCTAAACAAGATCCTGATGGTGTCAGATTTGGAGACCGTGGTGGCCGTGGTCTCTTATTCATTGTCCGATACAAGCGGACGCACTCAGCAGAGCAAATTGCTGCCATACAGCGGCATCTGTCCCATTATCTATTATGGAACATATTGTGGGGTATTTGTCATGGCTTCTGTGCTTATGATTATCTCCCTCTTTTGCGGCCACACGGGGGGAAGGACGCAGCCATCGGGGAGTGGGTTAGGTGGGCCCACCTGTGCACTTCCTGCAGCTGGAGAATTTTCATATGTTATGTAGAAATGAAGTCGGCAAATTTTCAGATGTGGCATAGAAATAAATGCCGAGTGGGCCCCGCCAGATACATCAAAAGGTCGGAATCTCTTGATGTATCCGGCTATGCTTGCATATGATAAATAGCCCCCAACCTTTTTTTATAGCACAAAGCAGTTTGAAAAAGTGCAGTCTACTACCCTTATTTATTTTGTATTTTCTGCTTGATTCTATGTATATTGGGTGGACAGAGGCCTCCATCAGCCTCCAGACTAGTGCAACATGTACACTAGGAGCTTTCCTGTATCTTTTCTGCTAAGCTCCACCCGCTTCATAACATGTCACCCACTAGACAGGTAACATGTACAACACACCATGTTCCCTTTAACAATCCAGAATTATATCTTTGACTGTAAGAGAGAAATTGATTTTTCATCCGTACCACAAGCAGCAAAGGCAATGTGAGCGTGTTTGTTGTGCATTCTGCTGAATAAATGTGAGACAATTACCTATTGATTACATTTGAGTCACTAACATTGTCTGTTGCCTATAGTTATACTATGTAGTTTCAACAATGCATCACTCAAACTCCATTTACTGTGACTTTTCAGCACAGCTTTGTTAAACCGAGTGCAAGTCAATTGATTTAAAGGCTTTTGTAGAAAATAAAAAAACAAATGAAGTCATGTCAGTTTGATACGAGAGGTAATGTAGAGGGACATGTGTTGTGATGAGTCCATTGTTAGCTGGAACACCCAAGTATAAAAGTGACTTACCACTGAGCTTGTGCAGCAGAGAAGGCATCAACTCCGCATTGCTGAAGTTGGATCTGATTTGGACTAACGTGTCCATATTCTCCACGACAAGTTTCTGGAAGTGAAATAAAGGATATTTTTAAGAACTTTGTTGATAATAAATGTAATGCTGCATAAACCTAAAGGCATATAACAAGGGCAAATGCACTTAGTAAAACCAATGAGATGCATGTACACTATGCATGGTTGGAGGTAAGGGGAGAGAAAAGACTGATAAAATAGGACACAAAGATTTACTTCAAATAGATTTAGTCAAATAGTTGCAGTCACAAAAAGCGGTGAAGTACTTATTATAGTGGACTTCAATTACCAGGATATACACTGGGGGGAAGAAGGGGAGATGAGGGGCCACAATATGACAATAACAAAAGACAATTACTTAAATATTCTGGAAACTCATCAAGGGGTGGGGCACTCCTAGACCAGCGGTCCCCAACCTTTTGTATCTGAGGACAGATAGGCCATATCTAAACCCAACCCAAACTAAACCCACCAGTCTAAAATTGCCCCTTTCCTGCAGCTGCCCGCTTTTCTGTAGCCCCCTCCTGATAATGCTCCTTTTTCTATGGTCTGTCGTTATAAGAAGGGGCTACATAAAGGGGGATATTATAATGACCTTTTTTCAATAGTACTCCACACATCTATAATATCTCCTTGTCTTTGGCCTTTTTACTATGAGGAAAAAAATATACATACCACTCCATCATTAATGAAATGTCCAAAGCAGAGCCTCCCCCATTAATGAGATATCCACAACAGAGCCCCCCCTCATTAATTTAATGTCCACAGAAGAGCTCACCTGATTAATGAAACATCTACAGCAGAGCCCCACTCATTAATGAAATGTCTACAGCAGAATCCCATTAATGAAATGAGCCCCCTTAAAAAAAACTCTATACTTACCTCCGGCATCTTCTCCCTGCGGCTCTGTCTACTTCTCTTAGTGGCAACCTACGCGTACAATATAGCCTCACATGGTGGCAATACCGCTGCATCATAGTGTGTGCATGAGGGCAGGGCACATAGATGTTCCTCTGTGCGCTTGACCACAGGGAAAAGAAGCCGGAGGTAAGTATAGAGTTTTTTAATTTTGCAGAGGCCCAGCGGTTGGGGACTGCTGATCCGAACCAACTAACCTGACAGAATTTCTAAATTACCGGTTGGGGGAAACCTAAATACTTCCAGTGGAAAATGACAGGTGGGCATTGGTGGATTACGTCCAATGCAGTAGTTGCCATTTTTCTACTTTATTAAAGAACCAACTCCTTAAACATTTAACACTCCTTGCCATCTGTACTATGGGTAACTCTTCAATGGAACAATCTTAGTTAATCGCGGCACACTGCATTATCTTCAGACAATGCACTTTTGGTGAACTCCGGGGACCATGTAAGTAAATGTGCCCCATAGAGTCACAGTTCTTTTTCATGGTAGAGCTAAATACTCTTTACATGAAAGATTGGACATAAAAAGAGGCCTATTTATTCAATCAATACACGTAGTTATGCCTGGGAACCTTAGCACAATTGCCTTTAATGCTGTGAATGGCTGCTGGCTAGGTTTTACAAGCACATCCTTTACTTTAACTATTAAAGAAGTAAAACTTCTAAACAAACCGGTGAAACATTTACCTGCGGTACAGAGCTTTTATGTTTAGCAAAGTGTGTAGCAAGCTCACTGCACCGATATGTTTGTACTTTTATGTGGTTGAATTGATGCTTCCAATTCTGATCCTAGTCGAGAGTGGGAAGTCTTCCAAAAAGCTGCAATTACCTCTGTGTATTTATTCAAAGTTACACTTGTAGTTACCTCCTATTATATATTGTAAAGCTATAACTGTTCTGTGCCTTGTATATTTTGATGAATACAATACATAGACAGTAAACATGAATAATGATGAAAAAGTAAGGTACATTATTTCCAACTAATGTAATCAATAGGGCAAGTGGTTCTAAAAGTAATGTAATTTAGCTATACTGACCATTTACACAGCTCTAATGCAGACCAATGTGTCTCCATGGTTTCAGACTACAAACAAACACTGTGTAGTCTGATCCTGCAGCCTTTTTCTGTTTATGATACGATACAATATTACTTCCACTGGGAAGTAATATAGATCCACTGGGGATCCACTGGGGGGAATTTTTTTTATACATGATGTCCCGGCAATTATTACACACAGTTATAGATATAATGTTACAGTTACATACATACACTACAAAAGGCATGTTAGTAGTTCATCAGTTGCATACAAACAGTTAAAGGAGATTGTGATACAGCATAGTACAGGGAAACATGCCTCCATAACCAGAAGGAAGGAAAAGAGATTATAACAGCACAGAGATTACATTTTATCTGAAACCATGGAGAAAAATAAACCTGCATATGAGTTATTTACAAAGTACACCTTCACAAACCTTTTGATTTTAATAGGGTATGTTCAGAAATGCCAGATTTGCATCTGAAAATCAGTTCCATTCATGAGATTTGATTTACATCTTTAGCAAGAACATGTTTTTTGCATCAGCTGAATAAAACGGTTACAAAATTTCTTCCAGAATCTCGCATTTGTAGATGTAACTGTATAGTGAAACATAATTACAATACTTCAAATGACAACACATTGTAAAACGGAGAAACAGTGTTTTGTATTTCATGTGAACATAGCCTCTAAGCTCTGTTAACAGCTCCCCTCATTTCTATACAGCTGAGCTGCAATATCAGCACAAACGTTGGTGGAGTTGGAGTTGGAGTTGGTGGCACTGTTTTTGGGTGAAAGCAGCCATGTTTTTCAATTTCCAGATAACCTCTTTAAAGATCTGCCTTAATCAACACCCAATCAGCTTTTTACAGCGGTCATTAAGTGTACTTTATTAAGACTCCAGGACATAGAGTCCTGCTTTGCCGGCGCTGGGCTGAACCTCAATTTAAAAAATCTGTCCAGGTTCTGGTGCCAAACCTGGATCCCAACCAGTAGCATCTGCGATCAGTGTTGGCACTGATCAAGTGTGTCAACAGTGGGGAGTTGAGCCAAACCAGGCCATGAACTTTACCTTGGTTTCTAAGCGGGTGGAGAGGGAGTAAGCTCCATCTGCCATCCATCAGAACATGCAGCTGCAATTGAGGGGTGTCGACGGCATCTCACAGCAGCCCAGAGTCCACTAAAGGACCCCTAGGCTGCATGTGATAAATTTTTATTAGAGTCATTTTATTAGACCATACCAGTGCATTATACAAGAGATCTAGTGATCTCCTTTCAGTTTCCCTTTATGAGACAAAGAAATAAAAAAAATGTGCAAAAAAATTTAGTTTTATGTAAAAATAATCATAAAACACACACATATTATATACCAACACCCCAGTACTAACCCAAGATAAAAAACTACAATAGTATTTATCTCATACGACAAAAACTAGTAGCTCCAGAATGCTTTTACTGCTGATATAAAGTAGGGGATGGCTATTATATATGATTTATTCCAAATTGTGTGGTCAGGGACTGTCTGAAAAGTATTGCTCACTGCTATGTCTGGATGTGCCACAGATGTGAATAGGGTAGCAGGGCACATGTGCAAAAAGCAGCTCTATGAACTCGCTGTAACTAAAATTACCAACCCTCTTTGATGTTACCTGGCCAAAAATAGTTTTTCTGCCTTTGAGAGCATTACAAAAATACCAATACCATGCCACTGGCTGTATTCTAGCCTGATATCCAGCCTGATATACCTATTATAGCTACCTATACCTGACCCTCCCCTCTTCACTTCACTGACCCAACTATAGCTTTTTCAAAGCTGAGACGAGAACTAGCAGAGTGCATAGCCTCACCATCTCACCCTTCTTTGACCCCTCAATCCATATACTACATCTCCTGTTCCCACCTCTTTCACTCCATGGATCCTTCTTAGCAAGTGAAAAGTGGGAAAGAAGGATTTCCGTGTCCAGCTTCATCCAAGATATTCCAACTTTATTTACGGCATAATTTGTTAAAAATCAGAAGTGTTTAAACACTAGGCAGATGCAAGCAGACAAGGCTGTTGTGGGGTATGTGTCCAGTGCCCACATTACAGACTATATTTTGTTAGTTAGATACTGTTAGTTTTCCGCTATTGCAGCTATAGGAAAAATATATAAATTTTACAGTTAAACTTTAAAGGAAACCTACCACTTGAAGTGGCAGGTTTCTGATGGAAATACCGGGCACCAGCTCAGGGTGAGCTGGTGCCGGAGCTTATTTTCGTTAGTGTTTTAAACCGCGGTATCACGGTTTAAAACACTTTTTAAACTTTATAGCCAGCGCAGGCAGGTTCGCGCTCGGCGCTTACCATGCGCGCGGCAACATAGGAAGTGAATGAGAGCCGCGCGCATGGTAAGCGCCGAGCACGTACCTCCCTGCGCCGGCTATAAAGTTTAAAAAGTGTTTTAAACTGCGATACCGCGGTTTAAAACACTAACGAAAATAAGCTCCGGCACCAGCTCACCCTGAGCTGGTGCCCGGTATTTCCATCAGAAACCTGCCACTACAAGTGGTAGGTTTCCTTTAACAGTTGCAGCATATGGACTCACTTGGCTGCTTTGGATTAAGTAGTACTCCCCGGCTTAGATTTAAAGGACCATTACCTTTACTGCAAAGTACTGAGGTTTGCATTAAAACACAACTGCAAAAAACTAGATTTGCTCACATAAAGTATAAAATGTTGAAGCCTGGCAAAGAGCACCTGTAAATCTTATGGACTTTTTATACTCATAGTAAATTGAAACATTTTATTGATCTATCATTTGTGATCAGAAGAAATTGCAGCCACCAATTGATGTTTCATTGTGCTCCCTGGAATATTTACAGTCTATTGATCTGCTGTTTGTGCTATGAAGACATTGCTACCTTCAGTTGCAGCAAAGCTTTGACTTTTGTCATGTTTATTATTCTCTCTGTTCTACAGAAGAGAATGAGTGCCTCACATGAAAGGCAGATAATCAGTGGAAAAAAAGGAAATCTGGAATGTGTTATCCTGCTTCATTTGTTGCATGATGACAATCCCGCAGTTCTAACAAGTTAGGATGTAAAAATAGAAGGACTGCATTTTAAAAGGAAGACTTTCAGTTCAAATAAACAGAAATATGCAAAAAATAAAAGATATGTTATATAAATGAGTTATAGATATACAAAACATTATAGGTTTCGTTGGCTTTCAAAGGCATTACAGTGGTCTACAGGTCTTCTAAGTCACCATGCAATCTACTACATAGAGCTGATGTATAATAAAAGAACTCACAGTGAACACTATGGATGTCAATGGGGCTCATTTACTACAGTTCGCGGATCGCACTTTTGTCGGACTGTTCGTCTTTTTCAGGATTTGCATAGCTTGTACAGGTATTTAAAAGGGGTTTGCATTGGGATTGTGTCGCAAGCGATCGGATTGTGGCGTGGCTGCGCTAGATAACATGCAACAGAAATTGGGGGCGGCACGTCGGACAATCCGACTGACTTTAAGATTTAAGTTTCAAACTTTGTCGCAAAACAATGCACTAACATGCACCAGGAAGAAGGAGGGTGACCTGAGCGGGGAGGCAACACATGCAGGATATCGGGCACACGATCTAAGTGAATCGTGGTAGAGTGTATTATCGTCGAACAATGCACTTTCGGTGAACTCCAGCGGCCGCATAAGTAAATGAGCCCCAATGTGTTCAAAAGTATAAAAAGTTGGGGAAAAAAACCCACAAATTTTTAAATTATAAATTCTGTACTGTGGAAACAAAAATTGAAGATTGGTTTTATTTAGAATGGTCCATACTCACACATTGTAAACGGCAAAGAAAAAGTCATAAGAATTTAAATTTTATTCATCCTGTCTCCTAATAAAAAGTGAAACCCAAAATAGCAGTGCCCAAAATATGGCAACATTAGAAAGAAATTTTAAGAAGTAAAAAAGTTGTTTATAACTTATATTTGTTTTTTACATTGTTCCTATACAAAGTTAATGGAAATTACTGTATATGTATGGAAATTACTGTATATGTACAGCCTTGGAGAAAAACAAGGCTTTTCAGAAAATATTAAAAGGTTATCATTTTTGGAATGCATTAAAAGAGTTTGTCACATCCTTAAGAACATAATTAAGAAGATGAAATGGAAGAAGTAGAGTGAGTAAGATTCTGGTCCTACAAAAAGAAACAAGAGCTCTACAGGCTGCATAACAGATCTGAAGAGGAGCACTTACCACCTCCAGCAGCACCATCCCTGCAGTCTAATAGACTGATTTCTCAAGAATAGAACAGACAAGAGAAAAAATTCCAATTGCACGAGAATTGGAACAAGCATCCAAATACCTAAGAAATAGGTTCATGTTGTGTCAGCCAAAAGTTGACTAAAAGAATAATTTTAGTTTCAGTAGATGTTGTACTTCTGGGTTATACTGAGATGGCTGCTATAATCAATGGGTGATGTACATCTGAAGTCTGGATGTGTGACAAGACCAGCGTGTAACACATATTCTTGATGGATTATTCAGAATATTCAAGTCAATTTACCTTCAATTCTGCAATTTGAGAGGTCACGTGCCACATCAAGTTCTCACTCAGAAACTTCATCCCATAGGGACCAATCATCTCAGCTAAAGCCTTTATCTCTGGAAGGAAATGGAATAAAATCAAATAATGACTAGAGATACATTTACATGACCTCCAGAAATCTAAGCACTACCATTTGGTTTTCTTATATCTACTGTCTCTGCTCCTATTTGGTGGCACATTTTTAGGACCAGTTAGTTAGGTTTTTACCACTGTGGCACCTTTGATCTTTTTTGTACAGTAGTTATAAATATCTTGTATAATCATATTTAAAGACATAATGTTAGCAGGACTTGACCATCCAAAGTGATAACATTGTCACATAGGGCCCTTTATACTCTTCCCAAATATATCTGTCTTTCCCAAATAAGCAAGATCTTCCACCCCTATAATTGCTAAAATATTACATAATTTCTTCAAGAAAACGCAAGTTATATAACCATAATTAACTACCTGGCCTCATACAGATATGTGAGATATCTTTATGGATCCATTAAAATTACAATAACAATTAGGCCGTTATCTACTTTGAAACTGGTATGTGAAAACTTAGGGTTCATTTAGATGGACGTGTGCTCATCCAGACCAGATCCCAGGCCAGCACAGGGCCAGAAGGAGGAGGAGTGAATGCTCTTCATCCCACTACCCTCCATAGGCAGAAGAGTTGCCACTCAGCAAATCTGCCAAAGAATAGAACATGTCCCATACTTTTTGGCACAGAAGCCTTGCTCTATCTTTCTTGCAGCCACGTCACGGTACGGTGAGCACACGTTGTGCTCACCATACCGAGCCTGGGCGCTATAGACAACTATGTGGGGTTGTATATTCGGACAGAAATTTGTGGGCGTATATATAGCCCCAGTGCGTTAGTGTGCATGAGCGCTAAAGTTACTAGACAAAAACTCGTTTTAGCACAGCTGGAGAGAGCCTTTGATAACAATTCCAATTATACTTATATCATGCTTTTAGCTCTTCCTATCCTGAGATATAGGGCTAATAGATATATGAGGCTAACTGTACTATCGTCTCAGCTTTTTCTGAAGTGGGCGGGACTTCCTCATTGTGGAAAGCTAAATACAGTAAGGCCACTGCATTGATGGCATTCAAGTGAACTTGCACAACCAGCTCAGTCAATCAGGGCACAGAATCATTGTTAATATCCAAACACTTTAAAACATCTACATAGCAATAAAAAGATGAACCCATGGCAGTATCACAGTATGTGTACATATATATACACAGTATATCCAAAAGACCACCTTTTTAAAAGGAACTCCTCCCTAAAAGACTGTTTTTGTATTCAATCGCTGATTTTTTTGACAACCCCTTTCCTATGCAAAGTGGCTGTAGTGTATATACACTGTCCTGTGTGTACAAGATCAGATCGTTATTAGAACTGATGGGGAGCCTGAGCCCTGTCTTTATTTGTGCATTCAAACTCTTATACATACATGCTTCTACTACAATCAAACTTTCAAACACAAGCAACTCTGCTACATAACATTCATGTGGCAATGTACAAGGCTTCATCCTTGTAATTGCATAACCTGAAACATGCTTGTGATATTACTTAAGGTCCTACAGATTTTTACATGATCCTGGGATTGATAGTCTCCAACACCCAGCAGCCACAGATAATGACGGTGCAGATCTCCTAGTGCTCCTCCCAACAATATCCACCCACACTTATCTCCTCTCCACCCTCTAGATACGGATTCCCATGACAACTAAGCAAAAACAAACAGAGGGACAAGGTAAAACCCCTGCTAGCAGGCAAACGGCTGCCGTTAGCTAATGAGTGTAAATTATAGAATTGCTTATTTCAGTGCAGAGTTAGGCAAAAGTTTTATACTTTACAGTTGTTCTTTAATGGATCTATAATTGTATGACATTTTAGCCTTGGTGTTTGGATACTCCTTTCTTCTGAAGTGTTTGCAAGCTGCAATTCAAGTGGAATGGATTCCAGTGAATGGAATCCATGGTAGTGTTCTACACATATTGAAAAATTGAGGGGTGAGATGCGTCAGATCTATTTTGGGGGGATAGGCTCATATAGATATGTCTGCATAACATAGTTTTAAAATAGGTACCCTTGTTGCATCACTCTTGATAATTGTGTTGACCTGGATACTGTATATGTTGTATTTGAAACATATCCATCTATATTGTTTCATGTCATGCCTCTAGTTTATATCATTAGAAAAACTGCAGGCGATCAAACATATCTCACTGCACTAAATACGCATTAGGCTCTGCTATTCTAAGCACTTGCCAAAATTCTTCATTCTGGTCTTGTACTCTGTGTAATAGGTTATACAGAAGATTTAGATTAGAACAGAGAGACACAGCAAAAAAAAGACAATTAAATCAAACCAAATGCATTTCCCGTCAGGACTTGCAATATACATGTGGTTACAATGTGACAGCTGTAATAAGTATTTGTATGCAAGGTCAATATTGGGACGCCCTCTTCTCAGTAAGAGGAGGAGGCTAAAGTATTTGCTTAAATTCCAGCAGCAAAGACATTGAAGGACATTGTGGAAGGGGCCATGAGAAAAACACATATTTAGCTTTGAAGCGCCTTCACAATATAATGGCCCACATGGCACCTAGTTACACGCAATATGTGTTTGGTGAACCAAAACTGATTTGCCATCAGTTATTTTGTGGACAACATGTGTAGAGATGAGTGAGCTGAGTTGTCATATTCAAGGTTATCAGCAGATTGATAGGACAAAAAAAATGTTGTATTACAATTTTTTTTTAACTCTATAAATGGTATATTCCATGCATGTTCTGTTTGTGCATATTTCTCCTGGATTTTTGCTACCAACTTCAAAACGTAAATTTCAGAAAGAAAAGCCTGAAACACACATGTGAATGTTTCATATCTATGGTAGAAATATAACAACTAACCTCTTTCCCTCTCTGCCCTAAAGCTGAGTCAGTTATAAGCTGCCCTCATGTCCCATGATGCTTGAAGTTTTGTAGCAGAATATCCACTGAACACTGCAAAATGAATAAATGCAGGATCGATATAGCATTTAGCCTGGCAGCTTTCAGCAAATGGAGGAGCATGGAGTAGTCCTAGTAGTAGAAACCAGTAGTGAAAAAGTTACATGCAGTATATAGACTGTGCTGTGGGAGCACTAAGTGTTAACAGCTTCCCTGCAGTGTAGATAGTGTCCAGAGAGGGGTGGAAGGAGGGTTGCTGCAGAAGTGTACTTGACAGCTTGAGGTGCATAAAGAGACAGAGAAAGCTGAATAACAGACTAGGATGGATGGACTGATGGGGAACAGGGGAGGCCTTCTACCTCACTATTCTTTGCAGGAGACTTCTGTATCCACAGATCAGTACAGACACAGCTCATCTGCTAGCAAAGAAAACATCACATGACCTTCCCCTCTGTCCAGAGTGAGCATACAGCAGTAGCCTCCAACCTCCAGCAGAGTCCATATTTTTTGTGTGAACAAGTCTTACAAAAACTATCAACACAGCCAGACAGCTAATGCAGGGACAGGCTAAACTGTGGAATATAAGAAACTGCTGGACATAGGTAGTGAAAGTAAAGGGCAAAGAGCTATTGATTGGTGAAAAAAAAAATATTGGAGTTGCACTTTAAGAAGTGTCACAAAATAGTAAAGACAATCTGTAAAAAATACTATAGGTATATATATTGTGAATTGTCTATTGGGTTTTTTGGGTCTATTGGGGTTTTTGTCCTCCTGACTGCTTTATGTTACTGTTTTACTAAAAACGTTAGTGTGCAAAAGATTGGTAAGAATTTTAATTCTTTACAAAACTTATTTCTCAAATAAACAACTTTTTAATGTTTTCTTTATGTGTTATTTTTATAATTGAATGGCAATGTTGTATTATCTACTGTAACTACTAACATTTATGATTCTTAAAGATTGATAGAAAATTGTCTATTTTATATGAGCAGTGTGTATACCATCTGATATCTAGCACGCCATAATTTCTAATCTAAGGTCTATAAACATGAGAAATTATTGATCTGGATTATATGTATTTGACATTGCCAGTCAAATTGCATTGTAAATCACCAAATGTACAGTGTTTACCACAATGCATTTATAATTGGTCTGTCAGACAGCATAATATTATTTCTTCCTATCATAACATAGTATAAAATCGTTATAGTTGAAGGCGACCCATGCACAGTTGTGAAATGAAGAGTTAAACAGGTTTTCCCACCTCATAAAGAGATGACAAGATATAAAGCTATACCAAATTAGAAAAGTTAATCTTAGAATTATTTACATTTACAGGTCTGTGCTTCCCTGGGTGTAATATTCCACATGATATTTCCAGATCACAGAGAAGGAAAGGGCTACCAAGGCATCAGATGAAAAGTTTCAGCTTAAAGGAAATCAGTCACTTTGAAAACCACTATTTTGACCATCTTGATTAGCCGTAAAACCTTGCCATTTCTGCTAAAAATCTATTTGCTTTTTAAATTATGCAAATTAGCCTCAGGCGCTCCTGTGCACATCATACAGGGTGCTCCAGTGCTCGCTCTGCTGCTAATTATGCACGCCTCCTGCGTGCTGTGCAATTCATTCACTCCCTCCAATTCACATTTCCCAAGTGACAATGATGTCATCTGGATCTCAAGAGCTCTCGCAAATGTGCGCTCATCATCCCTATTGTGGAGCCAGATGGGAAATCCCCTCAATCTTCATTGGTGGAGTGTTGTAGCATTGCAAACACTGTAGTTGCTTTTGGGTTGTATTGCGCAATGAGGAGCAGCTGGCTACAGTTAGGGATGGCGAGGGTACGTGCATGAGAGTTCCCGAGAGCCAGGATGGTAGGGAGAGGGTGGATTGCATAGCATGCCAGAGGCATCGCTGGAGCAACCTGTGTGACGTGCACAGGAGCGGCTGGGGTTTATTTGTTACCATAAAGGGGTGTGTCCAACTATGTTCAGATACTGTCCAATAGTTGGCCTCTCTAAACATTTCCTCTATTCCAAAAGACACAAGGTAGTGAAACCATAGTAATAATAGAAAAGTGTCTGTACCAAAGCAGTAGCAGAAAGGGTAGAGGTTAGAGGTTCCAAAGAGAAAACTACTTTTTTAGATGTGTGCATATTACCTAGTACTTACCTAGAAACTGAAATGAGAGTTCTCGAAGAGCAGTTAATGTGAAAGATATGGAGGCTGGATAAATAAACCAGGAGGAGCAGGCAAGTAACTAGGTAAATGTCGTAGAAAAGGTTTCCAGAAGATGAAAAACACTCCTGTATCTTTTATGCAAAACTGCCCTGGTAGGTAATGGTGTCATATGTCAGGCTCATAAATGGTCCTTCCAGACAATGCTCTGCATGTCAGCCAGCAGGACAGCCCAACTAGTAGTCAAGGGGGTAGCAGTGCACTCAGGGAAATAGCTAGTAGTGAGGGGTAGTACTTATGTCAGGGCAGTAGCTAGTAGTGAGGGAATAGTAGTGCAGTCAGGGCAGTAGCTAGTAGTGGGGGTAGCAGTGCAGTTAGGGCAGTAGCTAGTAGTGGGGGTAGCAGTGCAGTTAGGGCAGTAGCTAGTAGTGGGGTAGCAGTGCAGTTAGGGCAGTAGCTAGTAGTGGGGGTAGCAGGGCAGTAGCTAGTAGTGGGGGATAGCAGTGAAGTCGACGGGGAAAAAAAGTGCAGTCATGAAAGTAGCAAGTAGTGGGATGAGGGGTACCAATGCAGTCAGGGCAATAGCTAGTAGTGGGTGTAGCAATGCAGCCAGGGCAGTAGCTATTCAATGCAGTCAGGGCAGTAGTCAGGAGGATAGCAGTAGCTATTTAGATTTACTGATATCTGCTAATTTCATTCCATAATTTGACAAGAATCCCTTGTTATTATAGTAATAGTAGGGCTTTCATTGTTCTGTCTGCATTCTACCCCTGATCCTGTTTCTCAATATTAACTCTACATTTCTTGTATTGTTGCTTTTCAGTGTAGAACCTTTATTGAAATAACATTTACATCTCTACAGCCTTGGGATCCATGTATGCACATGTCAAGCAGTGGGGCTACACACTCTGTACGTCCCCCAAAGACGGCAAAGGTCGCACGGCGCCATAGGGGGGTTGTACGGTGCCACACACGTGCAACACCGTACCGTTCCGTAGCCGGGAGAAAGATAGAACATGTCCTAGCTTTCCGCGGAATATGGTGCCGTGCCCCATGTTTCTCTCCCCAGCGCTGACGTGTGCCCGCCATGCTATGGTACGGCGGGAACACGTGTCTGTGAATATAGCCCTAGTGGAGACTACAGACAGAGCCAGCCTCCAGACCCTCCATGCAGAGCTGCTGCAACCTAGATATTTTGTGTGCTAAAGCCTCAAGTATGAGCGCATAATCCATTCCTGAGCCAATACCTGCAAGCAGCTAGTTCTAGTGCAGCTACTACCAGACAGATCCTATACCATTGTTGTTGCTGCAGTTGGATTCTGGTTATGGAATTAAGAACTGTTGGAATCTACTGTCTCTACATTTTCCTGTGGGCTTGTAGAATTTACCATCATACCACTATAATATCAGTCCAGGACCATTATCATTGGACCAGAGGAATCCTTACAGCCATGCAGCCCCCTTTTTACAGTGTCCATGTTAGCCCAAAGGGTGTGAGGAGATCAACATGAGCCAGTAGGGCAGTGGTGGCGAATCTATGGCACTGGTGCCAGAGGCGGCACTCGGAGCCCTCTCTGTGGGCACCCAGGCCATCACCCCAGCATGAAGTTTACCAGACAGGACTCAAAGAATCTTCCTACAGAATCTTCCTACAATGATAAGTGAATTTGCCCTCCTCCTTTCAACTGTGTTGGTGTCTTTAGGAGGCTGAACGAGTGAAAGTTGTCAAAAAACAAGGAGAAATAAATTACTTCTTAAATTTCTGTGCTGGCACTTTGCAATAAATAAGTGGCTTTTGGTTGAAGTTTGGGCACTCGGGCTCTAAAAGGTTCGCCATCACTGCAGTAGGTCACTGTGAAAACCCAACTAGGCCTCAGACCAAGCCCACTCTACTCCTGGAATATAACTCCCAAAGCTGGGTGAGAAATCTGTTACAACATTTGACTTTCCAGTCTAAATATACACCACCCATTAGTTGTTAATCTGCGTAGCATGGTAAGCCTTGCCCCTTTTCCATGCTATGCCCATTTCTTGTTTTAAACCACACACATCTCCTTGCTTTCTTGTGGTGTAAGCCTTAAATAAGTGTCTAAAACACAATACAAAATGATCTTTACTGGACATCTAACACAGAATCAGGAATTGTAAACCAAGCACACTGACATACTGCTGTGCGCCCCCTTCTTGTGCTATGTTTTTTTTTTTTAAAAGGCTGTAAAAATTATGCAAATGAGCTTGAGGGGCTCCAGGCTCCATAGGTGTTAATAGAGCCTGAAGCCCCTCGGGCTCATTTGCATAATTTTTAAAGGGGTTATCCGGGTTTAAAAAAAATTTTATGGCCGGGCTGGGGAGGGATAGTTAAACATAATAAACATGGACTTACCTCCTCCGGCGCCGCCGATGTCCCGCGCCGGGGTCACTTCGATCCGTGCCCCTGTAAACAAACAGGGGCACGGAAGCCGCGCACAGGGAGCTTCCGGTCTGCGTTGTGGATGGCTCCTCCCATCCGTCCCTATCTCTCAGCGTTGTAAGCGCTGGGAGATGGTGCGCATGGGAGTTTCCGGCCGGAAGCTCCCTGTGCGCCCTTGTACTGAAACCGGCGCACAGAGAAAACGGGCCGCGGCGCGGGACATCGGCAGCACCGGAGGAGGTAAGTACATGTTTATTATGTTTAAATAGCCCTCCCCAGCCCGGCCATAAAAAAATTTTAAACCCGGATAACCCCTTTAAAGCCTTTTTTTGTTAAAACCAAGGCATAAGAAGCTAAAAGAAAGACAGATCTGGTCAGAGGAGGCGCACACCAGTATATCAGTGTGCTTGGTTTACAATCTTTGATGTCCTTTAACATTTTTGCAGAGGGTTCCTTTAATTAAAACCACATGATTATATAGGGGTACTGTGGGACCCTCTGGCTCATTAGCATTCACAGACCTAGAACAAAAAGCGCATTCTTCATTCTGCCAACCATCATTAAGTACTATAAATATGCAGAATCTGGCCCAAATGCAGTTCCTAATACAAACTGAGGAATGGGTGGCTGATACTTTTATTCATTATTTTTAAAAGCTTTAAAATGGCAAATTGATTTTGGAAAATCCATTTGCCTACGTTTTGTGAAATAAAACCCACTTGCTAATTGCTGATAACCTGACAATATGAAGGAAACATAAACTTCTACTACATTTCAATCATTCCACACAAATACATCCCACAAATCAATAATTAAAATGGGTGCTGAGGGATCCCTGAAATGCCATTCTCTGCTCTGTAATAGATTAGCAGGAATTACCGTTCCTCCATCTCATGTAAGAGTCTAATAACAGTAGACAAGAATTAAAACTCAGAAAAAGATGGGAGGGCCAAGTCATTGCCATGGCAACATGCTTCAGGGGATGCGGCGCACATACACGACTGCAGCATCCCAAGTTTTTGCCTGTCTCCGCTTGTTTGTCAGAAGTGGGGGTAGGGAGACGTCCGCAAGAATTATCGTCTGCAATATTGTGATACGGTCTGTCCTGGAAACTTCATTCTCCTCCTTAAAGATTGATGCTAAATAAGTAGCATTTGTCTGCAGATGCAATCAACTTTTTGTCAGGTGCAGAGTTAGGTGAAATGGGGAAAATGTCCCTTTTTTGGGAGATCTCGAGATCCTGCATATATCAGACAATAGATAGTTGATACGTTACTGTGTTAATCTACTTATATTTGTATTCATGGCCTCCTTCCTTCTAAAATCAACTCCGACTTATGCTTATGAGTCAGAAGAGCTCTGGGTGTTGTTACCAGAGCCCCTCTGGAGGCCTGTGCCATGAGCACTTCCCCCCTCCCACTGTGTGCCAAGAGAGCAGGGGGAAGAAGGGCTCCTGTACAGTGTAACATCCTGAGGAGCAGGAGAACTTTCCCTCTCCCATTGTGTGAGATTACAGCAGAGAGGCGTCAAGTTCTGAGCGAGAGGGAAAGGTGTAGACAATGTAACAGCCAGGGAAGCAACAGCCCTTCTGGCTAAATAGCATAATTTTAAAAGTTCATTTTAAAAGGAATGAGGTGGATAACAAATATAAGAAGATTACCACAGTCACAGTGCCTGGATCTATGAGTAAGTGTCGCTGGTTCATCATACTTTATTTTGATCCTATCCATATGCTACATAGCATGCAAGTTGTCAACTATTTGAGGATTCAACTCAAAGATTTCAAAGTTTGAAATGCAAGAAATCTGCAGTTAAAGGGGTATTCCCATCAGGGCATTTACATTTAATTAAATTAATTTGCCTTATGTAAACATTTCTTCAATTGGATGTTAATAAAAAAAATGTTCCTGTGTGAAGATAATTTCTCCTAAATGTAGTCATATTGTCCCTTAGAAACAAGATAGCTTCCCCGGATACGACCATGTCACACTCTGGCAGCGGTGGCCCGACTTGCACTAAAGAGCCCTGCCTGACTACCTGGATTCAGCAATCATTACCACAGGACGGCTGTGGGACATGTAGTAACACCCGGAGATTTTATATACAATAACCTTTTGTTTCTTTGTGCAATCCCTCCAGAAGAGGTGGCCGTATCCGAGGAAGCCATCTCGTTTCTAAGGGACAACATGGCTTCATTTATGGGAAATTATCTTCACACAGGAACATTTTTTTAATAACATCTAATTGCAGAAATGTTTATATATGGCAGATTAATGAATCTGAATGTGAATGCCCAGACGAGAATACCCGTTTAAGCATTGACACAAAGGGGCTCATTTACTAAGGGTCCGTATCGCATATTTTCATCGAGTTTCCTGAATATTTCCGATTTGCGCCGAATTGCCCGGGATTTTGGTGCACGCAATCGGATTGTGGCGCATCGGTGCCGGCTTTCACGTGGCAGAAATCGGGGGGCGTGGCCGTCGGAAAACCCGACGGATTTAGAAAAACCGCTGAATTTAAAAAAAAAAAATTGTGTTGCAAGAATAGCACTCACATACACTGGGACGAAGAAGTTGAACTCCGGCGGACTTCAGCGCAGCAGCGACACCTAGTGGATATCGGGCGCACGACTTTAGTGAATCCCGGCAAGCTCCGAATCAACGTCAGACTACGCACCGCGGAATCACGAATGGACCGGGTAAGTACGGTAAATGTGCCCCAAAATGCTCTTTTTCTGGCATTCTTTTGGCCCAGAAAACAAGGTTTTTTTGGTACTGTGTAATGATATTCTATTCTAAGGAGAAGCCATCAATGTACGTAAATCCTCTTGTGGTGTTATTAAGAGACTATCATATATGTGATAAATACACAGCCTTGGATAAAATCAACACTACAAACATTACATTGTATATTACGCACCAGAGGCATCTGTGTATTCATCAGCATTGAGACCTTGCTCCCCACTCATTTCTGTAGGCAAGTCATTGAAGCATTTCATTGTTGGAGAATACACTACCAGCCCCCCGCTTGCCTGACGAAGGAGACATTCCAAGTACCTTGGCGTAAGACAAAAAAAAAAATTTGGGGACAATTACTTCCGTCAGGCATTACCTTGAACTGCAGAAGTGAAATAAATGAATATTCATTGTAATATAGAGCACCTGGATTCTATAGAGCAACTGGAAAAGAACATTAGTATTACAGTACTATTTCTTTTTTTTCTATCTGAAAATTTATGGCATCGTGTTCCCTTGTATTATGTAATCTTATTTCAACTTCTCTCCCAAAAGTCACAAACTCATGTTCAGCTCCATGCAGACTTGCAAGTGGTGTTGCAAATGCTAATAAATATCCACTGCTGATGATCAGACAGTCTCTTTTCATAGTTTGGTATATATTTGTTTTTGGGAAAACATAGCAAAAAGATGAGTACACTATCCTCCTAGCAAGCACAGATGCTACTGCCCATGTGATGCTGCGCTGAGTCATCATGTTCATCATTGATAACAGAGCACAGAGAAAGATCAGTCAAAAGGTAAGATCTGTAAGGAAATAAATGCAATGTACATAATATAAGTACAGAATGAGAGATAAGTTATACAGTCCAAAATGTGGAAAGAAAAGTTTTCACTGAACTTCTATAAGGGGCCACATTTCTGGAAACCACAAACGGTATGCTATGTAAAGGGGACAGAATTCTGTGCTATCTTGCACCAAAACCCACCTTGTACCACATTTATCAAAGGTGTAAGACAGTTTTTAGACACTTTAGCGACTTGTTCGCCAAAAAAAGGCGTGGTCTATGTGAAAGAGTTGTGAAGTTGGCAAAAGCGGTATGGCCTAAAATGTGATGCAAAATGCGACAAAAACTGTGCACCAACTAATAGGAGGTGTAAAGTAGTACTATGCAGTCATAAACTATAACAGATTTATCATCCAGCAGCAGACACCATAATATATCTGACGCAGTATAAATCTGGAAGCCTTGCACAGTCTCAATTTGAGACGCTTTTGAAAAATCTGCCCCAATGTGTGTTGAGGTGTCTCAAACAAATGTCCAGGGAAAGAAGGATTTTAAATGATTTCAGTGTCTCCAATCTTTATTTACATCCAAATGATTGTGCAGAGGATCACTCCAAAATAAGAGTGGACAGTCTTCTACAAAGTGCTGCTTACCAGTTGGTATAAAGTGCAGTAATGGTTTGCTCTCCATTTGCATCCATTGCCTGGGTTTGTTGCAGTAGGGTACTCCGGATTGTACGGGTCATATCAACATTTATCAGATGAGAAATGGATTGCAGGGTGCAGAGAAAAGCCCGCATTGCACTCAGGACCTCTGAAGGACGTTGAATCTCCCGAGTATTTGGTCTCCAGTTCACCAGTGAGACCAAGGCTCTAAAACATACATTTGATAAAATATTTCAATCTAGTACAATATATATATACTGTATATACTCGAGTATAAGCCGAGACCCCTAATTTTACCACCAAAAACTGGGAAAACCTATTGACTCGAGTATAAGCCAAGGGTGGGAAATGCATTGGTCACAGACCCCCCCAGTATATATCCAGCCAGCCCCCTATAGTATACAGCCTGCCCAGCTTTCCCCCAGTAGTATACAGCCAACCCAGCCTGCCACCAGTAGTATACAGCCAGCCCAGCCTGCGCCCAGTAGTATACAGCCAACCCAGCCTGCCCCCTGTAGTATACAGCCAGCCCAGCCTGCCCCCAGTAGTATACAGCCAGCCCAGCCTGCCCCCAGTAGTATACAGCCAACCCAGCCTGCCCCCAGTAGTATACAGCCAGCCCAGCCTGCCCTCAGTAGTATACAGTCAGCCCAGCCTGCCCCCAGTAGTATACAGCCAGCCCAGCCTGCCCCCTGTAGTATACAGTCAGCCCCCACTAGTATACAGCCAGCCCAACACTAAAAAAATAAAAAAAATAAACTTATATACTAACCCTCCGGCTGCCCCAATGTGCAGCGCGGCTCCTCTTCCTGCTTCCGCGTCTGTCTTCTTTCTTCAGTAACATCTTGCAGGGCGCGGCCACGGCTGGGAGAAAAACATGGCCGCACCCTGCAGGATGCTACCAAAGAAAGAAGACAGGCGCGGAAGACAGAAGAGGACCCGCACTGACATCGGGGAGCCTTGCTGCAAATCGGGGCCGCCAGAGGGTGAGTATACAAGTGCTTTTTGTGCTGAAAAACTCGGCTTATACACGGGTATATATCTAGAGATGTCTAACCAACAGGAAAGGTAGTATACATATATAGCTATACAGCACTAAGGGATGTTAAGGGTGTATACAGATGAGACGTATATGATGTAGATTTTTCATAATGGAATAGTGAATGTGTAAAACCTTAAGCATTTACTGTTGGCAAATCTCATCTATACATGCTGCAAAAAACTTCTCTGAACGCAAGTGACAGAAAGGACCCATGTACAGTACAGACCAAAAGTTTGGACACACCTTCTCAAAGAGTTTTCTGTATCTTCATGACTATTTAAATTGTAGAATCACACTAAATGCATTAAAAACTATTTGGAATTATATACTTAACAAAAAGTGTGAAAATACCGAAAATATTGTAGGTTCTTCAAATTAGTCACCCTTTGCTTTGATTACTGCTTTGCACTCTCTTGGCTTCTCTTGAGGAGCTTCAAGAGGTAGTCACCAGAAAAGGTTTTCACATCACAGGGGCCCTGACTGGTTTAATAAGTGGGATTTCTTGCCTTCTAAATGGGGTTAGGACCATCAGGTGTGTTGTGCAGAAGTCAGGTGAATACACAGCTGATAGTCCTACTGAATAGACTGTTAGAATTTGTATTATGGCTCGAAAAAAGCAGCTGAGTAAAGAAAAATGAGTGGCCATCATTACTTTAAGGTCAGTACGAAAAAGTGTCCCCATGTGCAGTTGCACAAACCATCAAGCGCTACAAAGAAACTGGCTCACATGCAGGGCCGGCGCTATGGGTAGGCAAAGGTGGCAATTGCCCAGGGCCCCCAGGGAGAAAGGGGAGAATCTCTTCTTTCAAATGAATCTTGAATTGTGTTTCTAGGTGCCATGGATCCAGAGATATTCAGGTTTAAAGTGAGAATATCAGGTGCCATTTTTATATATATAGTATCTCAGTTTTCCTACATTTTAGAAACACAGATTTAGATTCATATAAAAGAGGAGACTCTCTTCTTTCATAGGAAAAAAGAAGTGAGGTTCTATGAGTCACAGAACCAGAGATACAGCCCCCTGAAGTGTCCCCCCCCCCTCCAGATTCTTAGCCATCAGGCTGCGGGCGAATTTGCTGCACACAGGAGCTGCTGCACCTCACAGATAATGGAAATATTCACTTTATATGTTACTACATTTTGAGAAGGGATAATATCAACTAATATTCATGTTTTTAACCCTTCTCTATGCAGAACTATCTAAGAACACACTTTTGGCCACATGTATCAATCGTTTTTTTCTGTTGTTTTTGCGCCATTTTTGCAACTAAATGCCAAACTAGCTGCGCAGCAAAAATAAGCAGCTTCCCTCATTTATCCTAGCAATCCAGATGTTTTGATGCGCCTAATGATATTCATCACTTGCGACTTTTCATTTAGGCGCAAAAACGGGCGGAAATATACTCCAGCCCGAAGGTGGCATTAACTGAGAAGAAAGCACTGAGCCCCTTTGCAGCAAAGCTCAGCCAGACACTAGAACATATAATAGATACATTAGATACATTGTAGACAGGAGCTGCAGACTCTATTTACACTTCATCACCTTCTATTTACAAAACATTCTGCAGAATCCTGAGCTCAGAGCAAGAGAGAAGAGAACGTTACAGAATGTTGCACATAGTACTGACAAGTGTCCCCCATGTAATTCTGCACAGTATCACCAGTGTGTCTGAGGGGGATACTGTGCAGAATTACAGGGGTGCAGCAGGAGACCAGCACTGGGGGATCCCCTCCAGGAGAAGCCCCTGCTAAGGAGGTGACTGGGTGCTGGGTGTCACACACCTGGGTGCTGCTGTGAGGGTTATCTTCATGCTGGGCTGTGGGAGAAGCAGAGAGGAGCTTGTAGCAGGATCACATGTAACTGCCTGAATCTAACACTGCGCCTAAACTGTGTTAAAGTAAAGTGATTAATAAGAGGCAGGAAATTACCTTATCACAGATGGTTGTAGCTTGTGATAATTCTGGCAAAACACTGCGCCAGAATTTAGGCGCAACTACTACACTTAGGCACACAAAAGTGATAAATGTGGCCCATTCTCTCTTATTCCCTTTTATTTTGTGAGTTTTTTTTTGTTGGGAAAATTGACTGATACGATGAACATTCAATCCTCTTCGCCTAATGTGACTACTTCACTCTCATTCTTATGAAGTGTGGAGGATTCTGTTATTGTGCAGCTAATACACTGGCGCACATCTAAAAGTGACTTTTATTATCTCATTAGCTCGGTTTATGGATATATAGTTATTTATTTGGGTGACCATTGTGTAAGGAACAGACAATGATAGATCTGTGTGAATTTTCTGCAGTTCCCTTTGCTGCATATTTTGGCGGATATACACATGTGGGGTCTGTATAATCTCCTCACATCTTACCGTTTTAGGAAACTAGATTTTCTCTATATAAGTTTCTGGATTTGTACATATTTTAGAGGAAATTTTGAATGTTAATTGCCAAATGCATCGCCTGGTTGTCTGCTTTCAAAATTCTATAGGTTTTATGGTGCATTTACTTTTTATTCTGTTTTATTGATATATTTTGCAGGTTGTGACTGTCTAAAAATGTCTAGCTAAAAAACAGATCTCTAGTTATTACAGTGTTAGTGATATTATGTGGATTTATTCATGTGAACATATCAATAGGGCACATTTGTGAACTCTACAAATGTCCATGTTTGGATCAAATTTTTTGCCATCAAAGTCAAATTTTAAGTATTTTTAATAAAATGTTTCAATTTGAATCAAAATTGCATGAAGGCGCCTATGTCTATAAAATCTTTGATGCAATTTTGAAAATGGGGCAAGTGTCTGCTTTCAGAAAATATCGGTCCCTCTCCCCAATGGGCCTCACAGTTTAATCAACCTACCAGTAATTTTTTGGAGTGTGGGAAGAAACCGGAGGAAACCCACGCAGACACAGAGAGAACATACAAAATCTTTGCAGATGTTGACTAGCGCTGCAAGGCTGTAGTGCTAATCACGGAGCCACCATGCTGCCTATAAATCTAAAATCTAAAAATCATTTATCATCTCCTATAAAATTCTCCCATATTACAGTTTGTTTTACCATTCTAAAGGAGCCTCTTGCTGACTGTGACTGGTCATAAAATAGTTTTATTTTGGGGCCCCACTTTTAGTTTTGCCCAGGGCCCCACTTTGTCTAGAACCGGCCCTGCTCACATGAAGACCAAGAGTCACCTCTGCTGCAGAGGAGTTCATCCAAGTCACCAGCCCCAGAAATCGCAGGTAACAGCTGCTCAGATTAGAGACCAGGTCAATGCCACACAGAGTTCTAGCAGCAGACATATCTCTACAGCAACTGTTAAGAGGAGACTGTGTGCAGCAGCCTTCATGGTAAAATAGCTGCTTGGAAACCACTGGTAAGGACAGGCAACAAGCAGAAGAGACTTGTTTGGGCTAAAGCACCCAAGGAATGGACATTAGACCAGTGGAGATATGTGCTTTCTTCTGATTGAGTCCAAATTTTGGTTCCAAACACCGTATCTTTGTGGGACGCAGAAAAGGTGAAACGTGAATGGACTACATATGCCTGGTTCCCACCCTGAAGCATGGAGGAAGAAGTGTGAAGGCGTGGGGGTGCTTTGCTGGTGACATAGTTGGGGATTTATTCAAAATTATAGGTATATTGAACCAGCATGGTTACCACAGCATTTTCCAGCGGCAAGCTATTCCATCCAGTTTGCATTTAGTTGGATTATCTTTTGCTTTTCAACAGGACAATGACCCCAAACACACCTCCAGGCTGTGTAAGGGCTATTTGACCAAGAAGGAGAGTGATTGGGTGCTACACCAGATGATCTGGCCTCCACAGTCACCAGACCTGAACCCAACCAAGATGGTTTGGGGTGAACTGGACCACAGAGTGAAGGCAAAAGTGAAGGCAACAAGTGCTAAACATCTCTGGGAACTCATTCAAAACAGTTGAAAGACCATTTCAGAAGCTCATCAAGAGAAAGCCAGGAGTGTGTAAAGCAGTAATCAAAGCAAAAGGTAGCTACTTTGAAGAACATATTTTCAGTTTTTTTGTTACGTATATAATTCCACATGTGATAATTTGTAGTTTTGATGCCTTCAGTGTGAATCTAAGATACAGAAAACTCTTTCATTGAGAAGATGTGTCCAAACTTTTGTTCTGTACTCTATATTGCAAATCCATGTGTACAGAGCCTGCATGCTGCCACTACTGGGCCGTAGGGACTACAGGTGTCTACATACAGCACTATATGGCATACTCTGTCAATGGCAGTGCTTCACTATTATAGGAGGGACCATTTTTTGCATCCCAGATTGCATATGGTACTACTAAGGTAGTATATCCATGGCTGCTGTCTGACAAATCTCTGTAACCCTAATAAGAATGAATGAGTACACATATTGAACAAATATAAGCAAATTCTACACAGTACTATTAGTCCACATCTTAAAGGGTGTTCTAGAATATAGATAATGATTGAAAAATCAGATGGTTTAACACCAAGTACCCCCCACCAACCAGCTGTTTACAGCAGCTACCTAACAAATCTCCATTCTCTGTATAGCGGCCATGCTGGGCTACTGCACCTGATCTCCCATTGACTGATAATAGAGATGTGTCCACACTTAACTTAGTTCCCATTCCAATAAACTAACTTTCAATAAAACTTCAGTATAGTGTGGGTATACGAGGAGTAACAATTAAGAAAATTCATTATGATTGGCATCATTTTTAAAATTCCCCCTTCTCTCAGTCCACGCCTCTAAACCGCCCTCCATCCATCCCACTCCCCACGCTGGCATAGATTTATGTTCTCTCTCCCCCTGGCAAAAGACATAATGGGGCACATTTACTTAAGTCACTAGAGTTCACTAACAGTGAATTGTCTGTCTATTATGCTGTGTGTGCCGATTCCTTAAGATCGTGCGCCAGAAATCATGAATCTGTCGCTTCCCTGCACTGGCCAGACAGCGTTCACCATCTTTTTTGTAGTGCATCTTTAACATAGGGTGTGCGACACAATTTGCAAGTTACGTAAATACGGCACTCGGTCTGAATCAGTCGGACCAACCACCGGCTCGCCCCGTAATTTGTGTCGCATGAAAGCAAGGAGCAGCTGCACCACAAAAGGGTTCCGTACAACACAATCTCAGCCCAGACACTTCTTAAATACCTGTGCAGGCCGGTTTAGCCATGAAGAAAGTGCACAGTCCTACAAAAGTGCAGCTCGCTACCCTTAGTAAATGTGACCCAATGGGGCAGATTTACTTACCCGGCCCATTCGCGATCCAGCGGCGCGTTCTCTGAACAGGATTCGGGTCCGGACGGGATTTATGAAGGTAGTTCCTCCGCCGTCCACCAGGTGGCGCTGCTGCGCTGAAAATCATCTGAACGCACCGGAATACACCGAGCTGGACCAGGTGAAGGTAAGTGCTTCCCAAGCGACACATTTTCGGTTTTTAAATGCGGTGGTTTTTCCGCATCCGTCGGGTTTTCATTCAGCCACGCCCCCCGATTTCCGTCGCTTGCATTCCAGCGCCGATGCGCCACAATCCGATCGCGTGCACCAAAATCCCGGGGCAATTCAGGTACAATCGGCGCAAATCGGAAATATTTGGGTAACACGTCGGGAAAACGCGAATCGGGCCCTTAGTAAATGACCTCCAATGAGTCTCCCCCACAGTTTTTGATAACTATTGACTTAGAATATTTCTTCTGGTATTTTTGCTCTCTGTAGTCGGTAACTTGCAGTCCTCCCTGAGTTAGGAGGTGACCTTGCTGCTGAGACTCACTCCTCCATACTCTCTTCTGCATAACACTACCATATAATCTGGTGCTACCACTTCTGTTTGCTGTGTTAGTTATGGTTGGACCCTCAAAATCTTATATCTCTTATAACAGGATGTAAAGATTATAAATGACATTACCGGCCAAATTTCTTTTCTAAGTGGGAACTCAGGTATTCAGCTGGCGTCACCACATGATCAAAGATCAGGATTTTCTGCGCATGATTTAAAGACATGCAGAGTTCACAAAGTGTTAGGTGAAGTTTGTCCATGCTAAAAAAAAAAGAATAAAAGGGAATTAATAAAGTTATACAAAAGTTATACAAACTTTTATGGGGCAGTTGGAGAATCCATGTAAAGTACCTTTGAGGACCTTGTATTAACTTCATTTGATGCTGTGTTATACAGCATATAGGATCAATTAAGCTGACCATGCTTTCGGGAACATGGCTTAGCTAAGCTGAACCCTGATCTAAGGTATGGGTTTCAGTCTGACCGTGGGTCTTCTGTACAATACGTTAAGGGATGGCCACTAATCAGAAAGTTTACACAGATAGGTACAAGACTCTAATATGGTCACCCATATTTTACATACTCTAGTAAACTTTTTCAGCAGCCCATAGTAGTCACAGGTCGAATTACTCATTGGTAGCAAGACTTGGGACTTCCTTTGACTTTCCATGTTCTGCAGACTTCCAGCAAGAGGTCGTTCAGTCATTACTTGTATGAACCCGTCCTCCATGAACACCACTTCCATGTCAATGGTCGTGGACATCTGCATTCCCCTCCAACTATTGACATGGTGTTTTTGGAGGAGGTGTGGAAACATTAATGAACAAAGTCAGGTCACATGACCGAAACTTCTATAGACTGCAGAAGAAGTTTATCAGTGGAAATACAGTATGGAAGCCCTATTAGGTATTGTACTTATATATGGCCAACTCCTTTAAATGATGCTGTGAGGATAGTATAGTTGACCCACAGAGGAATGGACTAGTATTCTACATCAGGATTTGTCTGAACCTACCCATAGAGAACTCAATATTATGGCTACAAATACTGATGCAAATAAATATCAATACCATGTCACACTGATGGCTTTCTAAAAGAGAATTAAAGGTTTACCAACTTCTGCAGCAAAGACAACGAGGGGTGGGGGAATTTATTAATGCTTTTGCACCTGTTATTTGTCGGGCAATCCTGCAATTTTTATTGAATACCTAGTCCAACAGATTTACATAGTGTCAGCACCACAAAAAGCTCAGTGAATACTCACTTTGTGGTTACAATCCGATCTTTACGTTGACTTTCAGTCCCTGGCTTTTCTTTTTCAGGCTCTGTTTTTTTGGGTGCTGCTTTTTTTAGTTTCTTGTTCCTGGCTTTGGAGATTGTGGCTGCACAGTGTTTAGGTAACAACTAAAATAAAAAACTGAATTTTGATGATTTTGAAGATAATTATAAACCTTACAAATGTGTTATTATATGCCATTAAAATGGCGGTGATGTATTGTGGCTTGTGTGCTTAAATGGGACTCAAACAGGATTGCATCTCTGCTTCAAGTCTAGCTAGAATTCAGAAATATAAATCCCTTTTTCACAGTCCTGCTGCTACTAACAACACCCACAAAGGTTTGGTTACCCACATCTCCAGGACCGATACCTAACTCTGTCTATAGATTTGTGTAGTTAAAACTGCTTGTAGATTTCCTTTAGGATCAATAAGTAATACCCCAGGAAGAATATGTATATATTTGCATCTTCAGTATATAAAGAATACATATTTTATACTGTGACTAGATTTTATGTTTGCCAACATTTTCTGGGCACATGCCATTTGTGTATTCATATTTTTTCTAAATATAAAAATGTAATAAAAGTGAATATAAATATCTGATCACGACTATTGAAATATCTTTTCCAGAACTTTACCTTTTCACTGAGGTTACACTGCTCGGCACAGATGTCGATGATACAACCACTGGTCTGCTTGCTCATTTCATCCAGAAAACTATTACACAGCCCAAGGCTGCAATTCAGCAGATGAGGTACCTGCGAGCGAATCATGAAAAAGATTAAAAGGGTTCTCCAGGATTTCAATTTTAATGTGAGATGAGTTGCAGTAACCCAGCACAGCCACTACTGTGAAGCCACAGTCGTTGGTTATTACACCTAGTGCAGATCGTGGTCACAGTGTATCACAATGCAAAAGTAATGAGAAAGGACAATGACTCATTGTGGGTACTTTGTCCAAAGGAGTATCACAGAGCAGGAGTAATGGCATAAAACCAGATAATAAACAAAGTGATGTCACATATCAAGGCTAAGAAGCACAGTGATCTCACAATACATGGATAATATAAAGTGGTGTCATCGATAAAGATCACAGTGACATCATAACACATAGATCTGTGATCTATGATGTCACAGATTAAGATCAAAGTGACATCACAGCTCATATAATAAACATAGTGATGTCACAGATAAAACCTAATGATCACAGTGATGTCACAACACATGCATGATAAAAGTGATGTCACAGATTAAGATCACAGTGACATCACAGCTCATATGATAAACATAGTGATGTCACAGATAAAACCTAAGGATCACAGTGATGTCACAACACATGGGTAATAAAAGTGATGTCACAGATAAAGGCCAAGACTCACAGGCATGTCACAGAAGTAATAATTAACAGTGATGTCACATGTCAGGTTCACAGTGACGTCGAAACACATAGACACTAAAACATAGATGTAAAATTTGAAACCCAAGAATCACAGTGATGTCACAGCACATCAGTGGATTTATACTGTCATGGGCTCTGGGCTGTATGAATATTATAAGCCCTACAAGTCTGGAGGCTACATCTTGTAATAAGATCAAGCTTTTTGGGAAATGGAGGATGAGTCCCTTCTGTCTGCTATCAGTCTGAGGTTTCAGGACCCTGGGAGGACTTTCATGTCTATTGAGAGCAAAAACAGATGTACAAGGATTTCATGGGCGAAGATGTTGCTGAGTAAAAAATGGGTGGCCAAGGGCCTCTTATAGCTACATTGTACTGTAGCTCCCTTGACATCAAGCATGACCTTCAGGAAGCCTAATGATATGATGCAGGCTTAAAACCAAACCGGTATATATATTCCAGAAGGAACATTCCCAACTGTAGACAGCAATGTTGTGACCTGGTTAGGTCTCTTCAGTACAGTGTAGGCAACTGGTTTGGCTAAATGAGAGGCTTTTGACTAATTTCGGAAAGTAAGAGTTTTCCTTGCTGAGACTGCCAATTAAGAGCGCTGTGTAGGCGTCTGGAGACTTATAGCTGTTTGGGCTCCACTAGGGGATTCTGGACCTAAGCATTTATTATATAAGCATTTTCCGTCTTCTGACTTCACATGTGTGAATCACATTGCACAACTACTTTAAGTCTTGTTTCCTCTTTTTTTGGTTGCTTATTACTCCCGACTACCAACAAATCAACAATTAATGTTTTGTTTTTCACCACAACCACAGGTAGAATAAGCCAGAACTGAACAGGCTAACAATTTTAAAGAACTGAAATCCAATTCAGTCTGTGGCCATCAGAAACCAAAGAGATTCATGTATAATTAATAAGGTACTGGGACTGAACAATAACGTGTGCAGAAAAACACAATGTGGTCTAAACAACAAGATACGCTGCTAAGGTCAATAGGGCTATTTTGTTACTTTCTGTGAAATGTTGTATCTTACCTCCTCTGGGCACATCTCATGAGTGCTATTCAAGAAGTGCGTGCAGGCCAATGGAAAGGCAATGGAGTAACGTAAAGCTGAAGGCTCTTCCATTGTTAACAAGAACATCTTCTCGAATGTGCGCACGTGGAAACTATAAAGCATGCAAAGAAATATGCAAGAGATACAAATGGTATTAGAAATGCCATGAGAAATATACACCAATCACTCATTACACTAACAGCTCTGAGCCATGATGACGTGGACTTGTTGAGACCACTGAATGGGGCTTTTTTAATGGCGGAGAAGCCATAATGAATCTCCCCCATTAAGACAGAAAACTGCTGACCTGCTGACCCCCTTCCCACAGCTGTGCGAACAGACAGTTTTCTGCCCATAGCCATATTTATTTTGGTCACTCCCACAAACTTGACTAGAAAGTGGGTGCACATGAGTGTGAAACTCTGCATTTCTGCCCCCACAAAGAAAAGGGATTACTTCTGTCATGGAGGAAAGTAATTTATCTTCAGTGTCTAGTAGATGGCACATAAGTTAAACAATGCTAGTTGCACATTTTTTTTTACCACTTTTTGTGAGAATTTTGGAATGTTCTTTTACCCTGGCCAGAGCCACTTATGCTTTTCCTTGCTGCATCTTTCAAGAACTGACTGTTTTCCTTAAGCAACCTGCAGTACCTGTATATGTGAGCACCCTTAACCTATAAACTTTGATCCAAAACTGTTAACCCAATATCATCTAGTTACAGGCGGTCCCCGACTTAAACAGAACCTATGACCACAGAAAGGCACAATAAAAACTGTACCTTACTGTAACTGTTTTTCCAAGGTTCCATTGTGTCTCCTGTCTGTTGAAGCTTTAGTCCAAAAAACACTTTATTAGCTCTTTTTCCCATGAATCCAGTCAAGGAGGCAGGAGAACTATTGGATACTTTATGAATTAGTTCCTCACAGTTTTCTAGATCTCTGCTTTCTAGATTTCTAAGCTTCTATGTTTTCTTCCAGGAATCTGACCATGGTCACACAGGTACATGGCTCGTTATATAACACAGCTCTGATTACTCTCTGTGATATAACGAGCCGTGCACCTGTGTGACCATGGTCAGATTTCTATCCACTGAAGGTACACATAGAAGCTTCCAATAGAATGACAGCAAGCAGAGATCTAGAAAACCGTGAGGAATTGATACAGAAAGTGTATTGGAAAATTGTATAACTTTTTGTCAAAAACATTAAAATTAATTTGCTGAAATGGGAAAACCCCTTTAAGATCTCCTGCTTCCTCACGGCCACTGTGCATGGTAAACCCGACCCTCCACACACCCATCAATACTGCTCCCTGATCACATCACTACAATAGAGTCTGAAATTATCATGCATGTGCAATACACTGGTCATTATGGTGCAGTGCCGTCTCCAGAGTTGCACCGCTCATGCATGAGCACTGGCCGGGAAAAAAGCAGGCAAAAAGCCGGGGATAAGCCGTACAGCCCCACAATGACAGGTGCATTGCACAAGCACGCTAATTTGAAACTCTATGGTAGTGACGTGACCAGGGGGCAGTATTGATGGACATGCAGAGGGCCCATGGGGTTGGTGGCTACGCTCAGCAGAGACATAGAGGGACAAGCCAGGGGGCACGGCACGTGTGTATATATGAAGTCAATGGCGGCAATGAGTGCACCGCTGTCAAGTCAATGGCGGCAATGGCGACAATGAGTGCACCGCTGACCCAATCCCCTGCAACCATGCATAATCCCCCACCAACCATGCCCTCCTTCATTCCCCCCTACAGCCCCCCTGGCGTGGAGGTGGCGGAAAAATAATTACAAGTTCTGGCAGTAAGCTTGTATTTGTGATTATTTCAGGGCATCTATGCCAGTGTTCTGGTGTTTGATGTCTATATACTATATGTATATGTGATTTATATATTTATTGTATGTGTGTATAAATGTATGGATGTGTTCATACTGTACATGTATATAATGTGTGAGTTTGTAGATAATGTATTTTTGTGTAATAAATGAGTGCATTATGTGCTTATGAGTCTATGCATGTTTGTATATGTGTAAGATTATAAATATGTGTACAAGTGAGTGTATAAATGTGTGTGATTGTATAAACATGCGTGTCAATATTTTCTTTAAGGGACAGTGGGGGCCCATGCGGAAGTCTGCTATGGGGCCCAGCCTCTCCTAGTTATGCCACTTCTTAGGCCAACGCTTTAATGGACAGGAGTCCATTGGAGACACTTGGAATCTTGGAAAAATAATTACAGTAATCTATAAGGTACTGTTTGGGGATTATCTTGCATTATTGGGGTGAAAGTTGCCCTTTAAGAACAACTGACTTACAGACAACCCCTAGTTAAAGACGGACCCTTCTGCCCCCTGTGCCCTCTGGTGATGCCCTCTTGCTGCTTTACTTTAGTCCCAGGCGGGAATGATCAGCTGTAAAGTGTCTGTAATTAAGTTTGTTCCCATGACAGCAACTGGAAACTCCAATTTCACTGGGACAAAAAAAAAAGAATCGTTGTATAGAGCTACAAATATACCAGTTCTGACTTGCATACAATTTCAACTTAAGAACAAACCTAAAGAACCTATCTTGTATGTAACCCGGGGACTGCCTGTACTAAGTTACTGAGTATGGAAAAAATGACAGTCCCTGCAAATTCCAATATAGGACAATCCAGGTCATAGTTCCATCTCCAATTATTATGTCTTTTTTTTTTACATAAGATTGTTTAGCTTTATTAAAATAAGGTTACAATCAAATAGCATATTACAAACCAGAAGATAGATAGATCAGAGGTCTCAGTAATAAGATCCTCTACGGAATCCAGCATCCAGGTGTGAAACATGATCAGATTCATCACTTTACCCAGGTCCGGGTTTTCACGAAGAGATAGGGGGGCCTTTTGAACACTGGTATAAGCCTAAACAGGAAACATGTAACAAAATGATCAAAAAAATATTCTCTCTCAATCCAACCCTAACAGCTCATGAATTAAAGGGTTTCTTTACAGTGTAAGGCCGGCTTCACATAAGCATATTCAGACTATGGAAACAAACCTGTCATTTGGCCTGATTCCATGGACTGCACACAGTAGTGGATTATAATATAGGCAGATTGGCCGGTAGCTCGGGGCCCAAACCTTCTAGAGGGGCCCTGGCCACTCAAACCACCCACCAAATTTTATACTGAGAAGGACCTTCACCCATGAAATCCTGGTACATCTGTTCCTGCTCTCAATACACCTGTACACAAGAGCCATTTCAGGACCTTTCAAGGTCTTCCAAATGTCCTGAAACACAGATTGAAAGCAGACAGAAAGGACACATTCTCCATTCCCCAAGAAGCTTCATTCTTGTGCCATATGTAGGATATGTAGGAAGTCAATTACAGCTATCTTCAGATTTGCCATAAAGACTTAATGCAGCAGAAAGGTACCCCCATTATTATCATTGGTGCGGGTCCCAATGGTCAGACGATTACCTTCTATGTGTTGTGAATAGACGATGACAATATTCAATTTTTTATTAAAGGACATCTACCACCAGGATGAAGGACTGTAAACCAAGGACCCTTACATACTGGTGTCGGTCCCCTCTGGCAGGATCTGCTCTTCTATTAGCTTCTTATATCCCTGTTTTTACTAAAAAAATGCTTTGAACAATTATGTAGATAAGCCTCAGGGGCTCCTGGCTTCATTAACATCGATGGAGCCTGGAGCCCCTCAGACTTTTTGAAAAAAAATAGAAGAAGAAGCTAAAAAAGAACAGATCCTAATGGGGGGGGGGGGGGGCACATACCTGAATAAAAACGTACTTGGTTTATAGTCCTTAATTCTGGTGATAGATGTCCTTTAAACATTTCTCTATGTATGACTTTTGCAGCTACTATGTTTTATACTACACATCCTGCAGCAGAATAAAGTTTAGAAACAAATCCACTGCTGTGCTATTACTTACCTCGAAAATCTATACCAACATCTGTTATAACAGATTAATAAAGGCAAAGGGGCACTAGTCTTATAAATCCTTATAATGCTATGTTCACATGACGGTTTATACCTACCTGGTAATTATATCTGTATGAATAAGATATTAGGAATGTTGTTAACTATGTAAATATAGTCTTAGGGTTACAGGGATTTTACTCTATTTTGTAGACAAAGATATGGGTAATATTGTACCATCTCATTCTTCACTATGAAATTGCAGTGTAACTACTATGAAATGTGCTCATCTGAAGAATCAGAGGAATTCTAGTCCCAATAGTAGTATTCCCTAATGTCAGACCTTCTGTAATCGCAATGCAATGGAAAGAGGATGAAAGTAAGAGGAAGCCATCCTCCAGACCTGACTTGTCACAGCCTGTCTCTGAACTTTGGGGACCAGAATTACTAAGCCAAGGTGTATTAATGTATCATTTGTTTCATCTATTTCCATTATGGGAACACAGCAGGCTATCAATTTTAATGAAAGTTGTGGTGATGATGCCAATGACTGTCTAAATGAAAAGCTGCGCCATGTTTATTTATATTTCCTATTACAAAGCAGAATGTATCCAACAAAAGAACAATAGCTGAAAAACACAGCGAACCCTGATGTGGCTGCCAATAACTCAGCTTTTAATGAAATCTCATACGTTCTATGTCACTGACCTCTAGTGGTCAGTAGCATTATTGCACATTGAAAGTAGCGTATTGCAAAAGAGTGAAGAAATCAGGCGATACCTTTCTGAGGATAACTTAGTATATTTGATGGTGAGCTTTTTCGAGAAGACTAGTCCTCTTTGTCTGACATGATGTTATGCATGAAATACACTACACAGTGATCATCAAAGGATATTGAAAAAACTTTAAAACAACAGAATAAAAATATACAAAGACATCTATTTTCCAACAAAAACCTGTGAGGCGAGACAAGAGAGCTCTGGCTCTTATCTGCTTGTGGTCTCCATGTACATTTAGAGCACTTTGTAAGGCGTTACATGTCTGTGTTTTACTCCCATTCTCTGTGTCTTGAAATGTCCCATTAAAATAGTAATCTGCGAGTCCATAGTGCAGTCCTGTCTGGAGAAATGTGCGGCCACTGGGAGATCTTTCCTTTTTTTTTATGTCAGATTGGTGCGAGTTCAAGCACTAATGAAGTCTCTGGCCTTTTCCACATTGGAAGACTTTCTGGAAAATGTCCCCTTGGTCTTTTGTAACTGCAGTGAGTATGGGAATAGAATTTTCCGGCGTATAAAATAACTTTTTAGCCCCTGAAATTCGTTTGGCACCCCTGAAGCAAACACCCACCCATGAAACAAAGACTCACCCTTAACACCCACGATCGGTGCTAGCACCGATGACCTCATGGGGAGCAAAGGTCCAAGACAAAATGTCAGCAGCAAAAACATTTGGCTTGGATCGTTGATCGTCATGGGGGAGCGTCAATCTGTCTCCATGACAGCCTTGGGTCTTTGTGTGAGTGACACATTGTAATAAATGATCAGTAAAATCCCCATATACTGCCATAGTATGGCAGCATATGGAAGGATCAATCAGGCAACCTATGGTTAAAGTACCCTAAGGGGTCTGAAAAATAGTAAGTAAAAACAGTAAAAAAATTAAAATAAAATAACCCCTTTCCCTAAAATTGATATAAAAATAAACAGTAAAAATCATAAACATGTTAGGTATCGCGGTGTCCCAAAATGTCAGCTCTAACCAAATATAATAACGGTTATTCCCGATGCATAACTCTGTAACGGAAAAAAGTGCCCAAATGTCCTAAATGCCACTTTTTTGCCATTTTGCTACATATAAAAATTTTTATAAAAAGTGATTAAAGTGCTGTACTGTCCTCAAAATGGTAGCAATGAAAACGTCGGCTCATCTCGAAAAAAATTACACCTCAAACAGTTGTATACAAGTATGAACAAGTTGTTAGCACCAGAAGATGGCAAAATGCAGATTTTTACAGGAGGTAATATGGTCATAAAAATGACCATATTGAAATGAAATCAGATTTTTTTTTTACCATATGTGTGTTGGAAGGGGGTAGTCTTATACTTCGCGTATTTCCCAAACTATATATTTTAACTGTTAAAGTTGGGGGTCGCCTTATACACCAAGTCATCTGATACGTAAGAGAATAAGTTAATGCACCTTACAAAGTGGTCTTAATGTACATGTCTGCTTCATGACCTCCTACCTGGACACCACAAGCATGTAAGAGCCAGAGATCTCTTGTCATGCCTCAAGTTTTTAGTCTTTTAGTGTAAAATAGATGTCTGTATACATATCATTCGGCTGACGAAGAGAAGTAGTATTCTCAAAAGCTCAGCATCAAATATGTCAAATTAGCCTCAAAAAGGCATTGGGGTATATTTACTTACCCGTCCCGTCGCGATCCCTGCCGTGCGTTGTCTGACGAGGATTCGGGTCTGCTGCGATTCGCTAAGATCATGCGCCCGAGATCCTGCATGTGGTGCTTCCCCGCCCCGCTGAGGTCCGCCGGAGTTCACCTTCTTCTTCCCGGTGCATGTGAGTGCTTGATCTTGCGACACAATTTGCTTTTTAAATTCTGCGGTTTGTCCGAATCAGTCAGGTTGTCCGATGTCCTCGCCCCCCGATTTGTGTTGCCTGCAAGCCGGCGCCGATGCGACACAATCCGATCGCGTGCGCCAAAAACCTGGGGCAATTCAGGGCAAAATGGAAAAGAATTGCGAAACCCGACGAAAATGCGGTGTTGGGACCCTTAGTAAATGTTACTCATTGTCTTATTTATATTTCCTCTTCTGCACTCTATGGCTGTCACGGTACAAATGTACAATATGGGCCACATTCATAAAGCAGTCTGTGCCAGTATTCTGGTATTCTGGAGTAGACGACACATAAATACATGTGCAAACTGTTTGTATATGTATTAATGAAGTGTTTGCGCCATTGTCGTATCGCGGCTGCACTATGCACACAATACTGTGCACTTAAAGGAGTGTTCCGGTGCATATTCAAACAGGCCATCACTCATACTTCGGAAATCTGACATAATTGTGATGCACGCCCATTAAACTGAGTGCACCAAAAAAAACTCCTGCACTCAGCTCTTGCACTTTGGGTGCCCGCAGGGTGCTCCAGATTCATGAAGACTGCGCTCCATCCGTCATGAGGCGCACTCTGCACGATAGTGAGGCAAATTTGCCCCTATTTGCATTGCAAAAAATTACATCATTGATAATCCCTTTATGTTAGGCGCTGCATGTGTATAAACTTTACTATGGCACTACTGTGCATGTTAGTTGGTGCCTAGTGTGAGGTACCTAACCTGCTTGTCCATAGCCCATAGGTGCGCTTCTCATATTTATTACCTGCAGTCGGAACCAGTCCAGTCTCAAAGCTCTAAAGTCAAACGGCTCCTTGTCTTCAACTGCAGAGAAGAAAAATAACAAGACATGAACTTCTAGTTTAGAGGTTTGGGTATAATCTACTTTAAATAGCCCAATAGCACAATAACCTCCGCTGCAGGTGGCTGCCTGTACATTGGCAGTATACATTGGTCTCCCATTAATGTATTTGCTTATTGATGACCTAATGGTCTAATCCAAATGAACTCAAGACTGCAGATGGATAATTCAATAGTCAGCATTCATTTTAAAGCCCCCCCCCCCCCAACTATAGCAAAACTCAATATATAGCTTCTGTTATGCCTTGAGGCCTGTAGCTGTCACTGGATTATATACAGCCACTCTACTGTATATATAGTGAAGCATCTTATAGGTAGAGATGTAGCTTAACACTTGTGTTACTGTGCACTTGCAAATTGTTAGACCTTTATAAAAGGCGCTCATTAAGATCATGAAATCATTTTCTTATCTACAGTATAAGAGATGAATTGTAGATTTGTAGGGGGTCTGACTGCTGGAACTTTCCATGATGAATGTGTAGTTCTTAATATCCCCATCTTAATGGACTGATGGATGTACAAGCACACTGCTGCTGTCCTATGTTGTATGAGGCTGCCAGGCCCTGTTTAAGCCACACATTTTGTAATATAATCATGACCAAAAGCTATATGAATAAATGTTTTGGATTCCTTAGGTTAAGTTAAGTGGGTTTCCTAAGTATTTAGAGGAAATCTACCATCAAAATAAAGCATGATAAACCAGGGACACTTACTCATAGATCTAGGCACTGAGACGGTGGTAATTATCTTATACTTGTTATCCATGGCCTGCTTTCTTCAAAAATCAACTTTTAAAATTATGCTAATGCGCCAGAAGGGCTTTGGTGGTGTTAGTGGAGTTCTTAGTGCTGAAGATTCACGGTCTGTTACAATGAGCAGAACATGTCTCACCCTCCCCTTTCTCTCTCCCTCCTTCACCTGTCTGTATAATTTAGCAGCATGAAGTCCAGGGAGAGGAGAGACCTGCTCAGCTCACTGTAATAGTCTGTGAAGCTGCAGCTCGGAGGGGTTCTGAAAACAGCCACCAGAGCCCTTCAGGCTCATTAGCATAATTTTAAGAGTTGATTTTAGAAGAAGGGAGGCCATTGATAACAAATGCAAGAATATTACCACAGTAACAGTGCTTGGATTTATGAGTAAGTGTCCTTGGTTTATGATGCTTGATTTTGATAGTACCATATATACTAGTTTAAGCCTAGTTTTTCAGCACAAAATTTGTTCTCAAAAACCCTAATTCAGCTTATACTCGAGTCAAGAAAGAAAAATAGTCAAAATTCACCTTTCCGACGTCACCCGTAGGTCCTATGCTTGATTTGATGATCCGGTGCCACCGCGGGTCCTTCAGCTTCTCTTCAGGTTTTTCTGCTCCTCTACAGAAGAATTCGAAGAGGACCAAACGACCTGAGGCAGCACTGGAGCATCGGAGACAGACTGGGCTGGCTATATACTACAGGGGCTGGGCAGGCTGTATACTATAGGGGGCAGGCAGGCTATACACTACAGGGTCTGGCAGGCTATACACTACAGGGGTCTTGCTGGCTATATACTTGGAGGCTGTGACCAATGCATTTCCCACCCTCGGCTTATACTCGAGTCAATAGGTTTTCCCAGTTTTTTGTGTTGAAATTACGGGTCTCGGCTTATACTCGGGTCGGCTTATACTCGAGTATATACGTTAAATGTGGGTAAATGGTAATTTCCTTTAAGTTAAAACAATCTGACTGGTGAGGGTCTGACTGCTGTGACTCCCACGATCACGGGAACGTGGCCCTGCCACTCTAGTCACTGTCAATGGCAGCGGTGAGAGATAGCCAAGTACTGTGCTCAGCCATTTATATCCTTCCTATACAACTGAATGGAAAGGCAGGACACATGCTTATCCTGCCGCTCCACCTATTAGTTAGAAAGGGATCCCCCATTAGTTGAACAGCTGGGGGTTCCATTCTTGTGATTGGTGGATCTCCCTGTAGTCAGACCCTCACCAATTAGCTTGTGGTGGCATACCCCGTGGAAAGAGGAAAAGTTGTGCCATAAATCTGCAAGGAAAAAATGGCGCTCTTCATGTTTTTAAATTACAAAAATAATTTAAAAGAAGTATCCCCATCAATTTTCAATGATCCCTTTATAGCAGAAGTTAAGGCAGAGGATAACGTCAGCCTTTCTAATACAACCAATACACAAATATAAAAAATGTGCTATTGTAATATTATAACAAAAAGGCAACAATGTTTCACAGTCTTATTCGAGGCTCTGTACATTGCACTTCTGCAGATTGTTTACCGGCCATTGTGGGAATACAACTGCCTTCTTCATTTCCTAAAAAAAACTAGAGCAAAGGGGAACAACATTTGAGGACGTGTATTACCTTGTTTTATATTTAGGGCAGACAATGTGCTCACAAAAGATGACATGATCACAGAATCCTCTTCTGGGCAGACAGTCAGATTCTAGAAGTAACATTCAAAAAATATTAGAATATGTTTCTTATCATGGTCACAACTTAGACAGTTACTGATTTTGACAAATAAAAGGCTTAATAAAAAATAAAAAATACCATCCAAAAATTTAGACAGGGTTTGGTAGCAGTAGGTAGGGGTTGTCCGACTTTGATAAAAACTGTAGAGGTGAACTAGGGGACGACTGTTAGAAAAATAAAGCTGTACTTACCACCTCCAGCACTCCCAGTCTCCCTCGCCGCAGTCCCTCAGTGCCGTGCACCTGTTTGTTTATAGGGGAACGCCACCTCCGCTCCGACTGATACAGCAATGGCACAAGGGTTAGGTGGGCATGCCAGGTGGCCAGAAGCAGTCGAAGCGGAGGTGCCGTACCAATGTAAGCAAGCAGGCACACGGGAGCGCCCCGTGAGACCGGGAGTGCCCAGAGGAGGTTTGTATAGCTTTAATTTTTTTGACAGTCCCATACCCCCAACTCACCTCTAGAGTTTTTATCAAAGTCAGACAACCTTTAAAGGGATCCTGGTGTGAGGATTTAGGCCCATAAATCACCACCAACCTGTTATCCAGGACAGAGTTAGGATCACAACGCTTTATTCTGGGAGATTTTGTATAATGCAGAGAAAGATTGAACTGCTGTATACAAATACTATACTATAACAGTGATGTGGTCAGAGAAACGCCATGCTAGGATGTCCCTACTGGCTTCATGTCCCATAGTCTAGAAACTTCATCACAAGTGTGCCTGGCCGCTGCTGAAAGATAATGTACTTGTCCTATGGGTCAAGCCAGAATGGATCCGGCCTGTATGACTCTTCTGCAGCCTTGTGACTCCTTGCAGGTCATTTGTATGAAACACTCTAAATTCTTAATGCTAAATCTCCCAGAATATAGAAGGATACTGCTGCCCTGGAGAACAGGTTGATAGTGGCTTGTGGAACTTTATCCTTGTATTCTAGGGTATAGGATAAAGATTTATTTTGTTTAATATCCACAAGATATGTCATAAATATTAAATATGAGAATGACCCTTTAATGCAGCTGCCATGTATGGAATACTGAGGATGCAAAATATGTATTGAAATAGGTATATGAAAAAATATTTATGGAAATTTTACACTCAAGTACCCAATTTTGTAGGTGGGTTAACGATAGTATTATAACTAACTGTATCCTGGGCACTGTTGTTTTTTGGTGCTAGGGTCATAAGTATGAAGTTAGCTGCTATACGTGTCTGCATGGGTTTCCTCCGATAATACAAAAACGTAGTCATAGGGAATTTAGATTCAGAGCCCTTCTGGGGACAGGCTGCATATGGCCTCCAGGCTATAATTAATCTACCCATAGTGTAGAATTAAAGTGCATTTTAACTAAAGCTGACAACATTATCATTATTTATCAAAATATATTCCATATAAGTTACCTGTATAATATCACTGAGAACCAAAGCATCAAATTTCGACAGATACTGTAGATGATAACGCTGAATGATGGGCAGGTTCTTTCTTAGCAATACCCGGATTTCTTCAATTAGAAACATTAACTCTGCCACATGTCTAGTATGAAAACATACAAAAGAGATTATAGTTCTAGAGTTTGGGATATATTTATTAGTTTTTTATTATCTATTTTTAGAATAAGCCATCAATATAGATAGGCAATTAAGGTCTGGTTGGTGGAAGAGACATCTAACTCCACCTTCATCCAATTTATAGTGCTGGGCTTGAGCCCATACCTAAATAGTTGACCATTACAGGGACCGCTGACCACATATTGATGGCCTATTCTAAAGATGAAAACACAACAAGAAAAAGAATGCATTCAAAAGGCTCATGTATGATGCAAAAGTATAAATCCAAGTTTATTCCAAAAAATTATTTGACAAGACAGACAATCAAAGAGCAGACATTTAAAATCAATTAAAAATCACTATGTACAAGAATACATACAGTCACCCAGTTTGGTGAACTGTAAACAACCTCCTGACCAACACAAAATGAGTGATGCAAGGCCTGCCTGACTGTTCAATAATAAAATGAAGGCTATATTGCTAAATGCCCAAGGAACACAGTATCACCGGGTAGGTGTGTAAATGCCGAGAGAATATTACCAACCTCAGGACCCTTTGAAAAGGTGGAATGATATTGCTACAGGGTAAGCATGTTGACAAAGGGGTAACGAGAGGATGGAGAGTAAGGGTACCCAAGCAAAGGTGTCAACGGTGAGCCTAAGAGCAGTCAGGAGAGGCACAGGTGGTCAGGGGTGGCGGGTTCCCAATTTGGGTGATACTGTGTTCCTTGGGCATTTAGCAATATAGCCTTCATTTTATTATTGAACAGTCAGGCAGGCCTTGCATCACTCATTTTGTGTTGGTCAGGAGGTTGTTTACAGTTCACCAAACTGGGTCACTGTATGTATTCTTGTACATAGTGATTTTTAATTGATTTTAAATGTCTGCTCTTTGATTGTCTGTCTTGTCAAATAATTTTTTGGAATAAACTTGGATTTATACTTTTGCATCATACATGAGCCTTTTGAATGCATTCTTTTTCTTGTTGTGTTTTCGGTTAATTAATTGTGCGTTGGCTCTATTAATACTTGGTTGTGCTACACCCCCCCCTGCTGTTATTACTATTCTAAAGATGAGCCATCAAAAAAGTCCTGGTAAGCTTCCTGAAACCCCAGTATAAAGGTGTGGAGAACTGAAGTTATTCGGACATCCTAGAACATCCTTTCTGCTCATGGCATGACCCAAAACCACTGTCATCCAGATTAAACCGACTTTATAAATTATTTTTAAGATTCTGAGCCAAAAACATTTTAGATGATCTCTGAAATATTTGATAAATATACAGAAAGGTTTGCAGTTTACTTACACATCTATGTAGTCTTCTGGGGTCTTGGTTTTGGTGACATTCTCCGCATGACGTACCAGCCAGTTTATCTCATCACGACAAAAGGATAAAGCCATAAATGCATACAAAGCCTGAAAGAAATAATTATGCAAAATTATTACAAGTTCTACGTAATAGTCTTTATAATATGAGCTCCTGAATCTTTACCTTCGGCCCTAAAAGGCCTGGTTCATCGGCTAGGATTGTCTCCAGTTCCCTCACTGCCGATCTGAGATACATACGTCTGGCACGATGAAACTGGCCACTTTGGAGATAATTCTTTTTTTTAGTCACATAAATATGTATAGCATTTCTACAGTAATATCCACAAGAACAATAGACTTCAATATTGACAAAGTGAAGGAAGAGCTGTACCTTCGACCTTAGCGCCTTGCCAAGTCTTTTTGTCAACTCCTTAACCGAAGCTGAGTTTTCCACTATGTTGAAGAATTACTTTACTATACTTTATGCTATTCTCTATATCACCATTTGCCTTTAATCATTTTTAGACTATGAATAATGACCTGTTTTAAAAGTATCTTTTACAAGGGAGACTAACCTCTGTGTCATGAAATGTTCTTTGCATTCCTTTACATCCCCTACACGCTTTCCGTACCTAATCAAAAGAGACAAAAATATCACATAACAAACAGAATTGTGTATAATCAATTTATATTGTATCAGTTTATGTATCTATGAATAAAGTCCTATGATAACATTTTAAATTAATTGGAAATATATACAGACGGTCCCCTACTTAAGGACACCTGAATTACAGACAACCAATAGTTAAAGACGGGACCTCTCAGCCCACTGTGACCTCTGGTAAAGCTCTCTGGATGCTTTACTATAGTCCCAGGCTATAATGATGTAAAGTGTCTATAATGAAGCTTTACTGATAATCCTTGGTCCCATTACAGCTAAAAAGTTTGAAACTTATATAGTTTTGACTTACGGTTCATACAAATTGAACTTAAGAACAAACCTTTGGAACCTATCTTGTATGTAACCTGGGGGCTGCCTGTACACGGTGCCAGCACCATCACTGGGAATACCCAGGCAAGTTCTAGGGCTCACATAAGGCTAGACATAAGGAATTCATGGGGTTGAAGGGGCTGTATCTAATGAATTCATTGGGTGTGAGGAGGGCTTATATAAAATAACCATGAGGGGGCTGTTTGGGATGATAAACTTGGGGATATTTTAGGGAAGAGGGGACGGTTTTAGTTTCTGAATTTTTAATGGCACCATGTGACTTCACTGCAAAGGGGCCTACTAAGGCTCTGTTGCCCAGTGGCCTACTGAAACCTGGAGCTAACACAGGTAAAACACAAGGCCTGCAGCTCCGGCTCCATGCCCCTCCACTGCAATTAGTTCTAACAAGCCTGTGACTGGGCTACTATGGAGCAGGTACTATGACTGGGCTACTGGGGAACAGGCACTGTGACTCAGCTATTGGGGAACAGGCACTGTGACTCAGCTATTGGGGAACAGGCACTGTGACTTGGATACTGGGGAGCAAGTTTTGTGAGTGGGCTACGATGGATCAGACAGTGTGACTCGGCTACTGGGGACCAGGCACTGTGACTCGGCTATAGGAGAGCAGGCACTGTGACTCGGCTATAGGAGAGCAGGCACTGTGACTAGACTACTATGGAGCAGGCACTATGACTGGACTACCATGAAGCAGGTACTGTGACTGGGCTACCATGGAGCAGGTACTGTGACTGGGCTACTATGGAGCAGGTACTGTGACTGGGCTACCATGGAGCAGGTACTGTGACTGGGCTATCATGGAGCAGGTACTGTGACTGGGCTACCATGAAGCAGGTACTGTGACTGGGCTACCATGAAGCAGGTACTGTGACTGGGCTACTATGGAGCAGGTACTGTGACTGGGCTACCATGGAGCAGGTACTGTGACTGGGCTATCATGGAGCAGGTACTGTGACTGGGCTACTATGGAGCAGGTACTGTGACTGGGCTACCATGGAGCAGGTACTGTGACTGGGCTACCATGGAGCAGGTACTGTGACTGGGCTATCATGGAGCAGGTACTGTGACTGGGCTACCATGGAGCAGGTACTGTGACTGGGCTATCATGGAGCAGGTACTGTGACTGGGCTACCATGAAGCAGGTACTGTGACTGGGCTACCATGGAGCAGGTACTGTGACTGGGCTACTATGGAGCAGGTACTGTGACTGGGCTACCATGGAGCAGGTACTGTGACTGGGCTACCATGGAGCAGGTACTGTGACTGGGCTATCATGGAGCAGGTACTGTGACTGGGCTACTATGGAGCAGGTACTGTGACTGGGCTACTGGGGAACAGGCACTGTGACACGGCTAATTGGAAACAGGCACGTGACATGGCTAATTGGGAACATACACTGTGATTTGTCTATTGCGTTTGTTTAACTTCTTAACATGTAGCTACATTTATACACAAAAAAGACGACAATTGCCCCTTTTAGAACAACCACTGGGCTGATGTGGCCTGCCACTGAAAATTAGTTTTATACCCCTGGTCTATATGATCTATCCCTCCTGCTGTTATGACCAAGATTAGCTCTCTGGACAGAATATAAAATGTTTTATCATTTTTTTTTCTCAATATAAAAGAACGATCGGGACATTAAGGTTAATGAAGAAAGTCAAATATATTCCACTTTCCATTATTCTGGGTGAACTTAAATTGGAGGTATAATAAAGTTGAGTGAGTGTACATTTGCACAGAATATAGAGTGCACAACTGCAGGGCTGTCACAAGACAGTGGGGATATTAATAATACCGTGTATGTCAGTTTTCTCACATACGAGGCATGAAAAAGTTGCAATTCCTGGCCCTCCATGAGGATTTTTGCACTTTTTTCAACTGTGGTCATGGGGAGGCAGGGGATTTACTACAGCCTGATCCAGAATACCAGCACATGTTATAATTGAGACCTAGCATAGATTTCTTTCCGGTCCACAGGTCCTACACCACACTTACTAAGAGGCCAAAACCTCCTAGTTGTGTCTTGCTGCATTTGAGGTGTCAACCCCGATACATCATGCAGATACATAACTCCACTTATCACCAGAATGGAGAATTTGTTCCTCCACATGAATAGATCTTTGATCTTGTAAGTGTTTGTCCCAAGCCTATGTTTAGGCAATGTGATCACGACTTACAAAGTCCCCCTATAAAATAGCATGTTTTGTAAAAATAACTTAAAGAGCAAAAAATGAAAAACTGGTTTCTGTCAACCACACCATGAAAAGCTGTAGCTTGCATATTATGAATATATACATACCCTTTAATGCTGCCGAAGAATTCCTCAGTAACACGGTGTATCAGCAGGACATCATCCCGGATCAGTGTGACACAGTGGGAACCTTGAAGTGCCAATTTCCATAGTTCTAAGCTTGCCTGGTATGTGTTAAGTGCGCTGTGCGAGAGCAGAAAGCCAACTAGAAACAGAGACATATATAGCTGTAAGGAGAGGAGCTTCACATTAAAAAAAACATAGAAGACGCAGGAAAAAAGCTGAAGCAAATAATTTTACTTTTACATTGTGACTGTAAAAACATTTTGACATTTTGAAACATAAACATGGATGAATGTGTCATGTGAATTTATGACTTTTTATGACTCCTCAGACCTGGTGGGGTCATTCCCGCTATGGACCAGATTTCAATCAAAGGACAATGAAAATATCTCACTCCCTATTTTCTACAATATTTACTGCTATTATTGTTTTCCCTTCTCTCCTTACATTTGTTGTTCTGTTGGGAATATCCATGCTTGTTCTATTTTCTGAGATAAGGACGTTTGCAGTAGGGAGAATAGACAGGACTAGATGGTGAGGAGTTGATATATATATATATATATATACACACACTATGGGAAAAGACAAGAAAAGGAGAAAAAAATGGGTCCTATTGCTTTTTCCACTAACCAGAAATCCATCACAATTGCCTCACAAACCCTAGTCCGCAACTGGTCAACTGGTCAACAATCCCTTTCTACCCCAAAGTGTAAAACACAGAGCAAAAGACAGTACAAACAGATAAGTAAAGTTGCCAGATCCAGGTCAAAACAAAGGGGGCAAACGCAGTACAAATCGTATGACAGTAGAATAGTCTAAACACAACCCAAAATTCAGGTTACCTCGAGACAGAGTTCAGAAGCACAAGAGTAGTATGGAGCTAACTAAGAATTTCTTTAGCCAGCACTTTAGCAAAGGTGGGCATGATTCTTATGTAATATCAGAGCCCTGGTCCCAATTAGTGATTAGGCCAGATCTCAGAGATCCACACAATACAGAGAGCAAGAGAGTTATGGGAGTAGAGTGTGAAGCTGTCAATCATTAAAGGGGTATTCCCATCTGGGCATTCACATCTAATTAAATTCATTTGTCACATGTAAACATTTCTTCAATTGGATGTTACTAAAAAGAATGTTCCTGTGTGAAGATAATTTCTCATAAATGTAGCCATGTTGTCCCTTAGAAACGAGATGGCTTCCTCGGATACGGCCACCTCACATTTTGGCAACAGTGGCCAGATATGCACTATTGAGCCGTGCCTGACCACATGGATACAGCGATCATTACCACAGGACGGCTGGGGGTTATGCAGTAACCCCTCGGACATTTAATATTCAGAAACTGTTTGTTTCCTTGTGCAATCCCTCCAGCAGAGGTGGCCGTATCCAGGGACACAGTCTTGTTACTAAGGGACCATATCACTACATTTAGTTTCTTCACACAGGAACATTTTTTTAATAACATCTAATTGAAGAAATGTTTATATATGGCAGATTTTTGAAGCTTAATGTGAATGCCCAGATGGAATACCCCTTTAACTATAGATGAACCAGGGGCAAGTTGGTGCAAATTAATCCAAACAATTTAGCAAGTCCAATCCTGTGTTCACACTACAGTGTTCAGCGCCTCCTCAGCCGCATCCCATGGACAGAGAGTGAGGCTGATAAAAATGTTACATATATATTGTTTAATTTTATCATCATTATTAACATAACAGATCAGTAAAGTAATAATAAACAAATGTGTTTTTCCCCCATGCATTGAAGGTAAAACTGCAAGTTCTGAAATGTACTGGTTTGACTACTATCCTGCATCATGCTACTAAGTTTAAGTCATGCTTGATGTTAAAGGACACCTACCCTCAGGATTATGGATTATAAACCAAGTACACTTACATGCTGGTGTGTGCCCCCTTTGTCAGGATCCGTTCTTCTATTATCTTTTTATGCCTTTGTTTTTACGAAAAAAAGACTTCAAAATGACCCTGTGGGGCTCCACGCTCCAGGAGGAGTTAATGGAGCCTGGAGCACCTCAGGCTCATTTGCATAGCTTTTAAAGCATATTTTCTTAAAAATCGAGGGCATAAGAAGTTAAAAGAAGAGCAAATCCTGATAAAGGGAGCACACAGCAGCATGTAAGTGTATTTGGTTTATAATCCCTGATCCTAATGGTACATTTCCTTTAAGGGGGCTTCCTTCATAGTAGCATTGAGGCAAAGTTTTCCTTATCCCTCCCTGCAAAGAATATTTGCATATTTCCTAGAATCAGAGGAGCATACATTGTCTTTAAGTCTCAGTAAACCATTAATGGTGACCTTTACTCTTCATGAGGAGAATAGTTTCTTTAGAAACAGGTAATTGAGATGATTAACATTGAACAATTACCTATTATTCCTTAAAATCCATGCATAACTTGCTGCGAGGACTTTTTTTTATCATGGAGGGAGGGAAACATTGATTTGATGTCCCTTATTCAAGTGTCAATTGTTTCTATGGACATGTTATATTCTAAGAATATTACTGCAGCAGACAAATAATGATGTCTTTGAATGAATAGATAAAACTCACTCAGGATCCATCGTTCCATTGTTTCAACTGATAAATATTCACAAGGCATCTGAAAGAGACATATCAGCATTTAGACATGATATATTTGATCTGTTTGGTAGTTGCCCAGGGATTTAAGCAAATGCATATTCTGTGCAAGGAACACAAAGAAAGAAGCTAAATATACATTATACGCAGAATTATATACAGGCAGTCCCCAGGTTACGTACAAGATAGGGTCTGTAGGTTTGTTCTTAAGTTGAATTTGTATGTAAGTCGGAACTGAATATTTACAATTGTAGCCCAAGTCACATTTGTTTGGGTCTTTGTGACAATTGGATTTTAAAAATGTTGGGTTGTCATAAGAACCAGGATTAACAATAAAGCTTCATTACAGACACCGGTGATACCTGTTATAGCTGTTTATTGTAGCCTAAGGCTAAAGTACAGTAAATTACCAATTACCAGAGGTCCGTTTGTAACTAGGGGTCGTCTGTAAGTCGAGTGTTCTTAAGTAGGGGACCGCCTATATATGGAGGGTTTCTAGAAACAAATGATGTAATTGGTAATGCAATAAATGTTTCACTATGTATCCCTCATGATAAGGATCGGTTTCCCATGCCCAAGCTATAGAACTTCCAGTTTCATCTGAACTGAATGGGGCTCATTTACTAAGGGTTCTGCGGCCGCACTTTCGTCGGGTTGCCCGAATTTTTCCATTTTGCGCCAAATTCCAACAGAAATCGGGGGGCGTGGCTGTCAGAAAACCTGACGGATTTGGAAAAAATGTGGAATTTAAAAACTAATTGTGTCGCAACATCAATCACTCACATGCACCAGGAATAGGTTGGTGAAATCCGGTGGACCTCGGCGCAGCAGCGACACCTGGTGCACATCGGGCACATGACCTTAGTGAACCGCCGGAAGACCCGAATCCTTGTCGGAGAACGCTCCACTGGATCTCAACAGGACGGGGTAAGTAAATGTGCCCCAATATATCAAGTCAGTTCTGTGGGGTTTTTAAACTGCAAAATCTAACACTCAAACATAAATGAAGTTTCCTGGCCCAAATGCATCCCTCCCTTTAAAATATGAACTCCTATCATGTTTAGAACCAACTCTTTCACTACCAACACTTCCCACAAATGTTTTAAGATTAACCCTACCCTACTTATATGTAAAACAGATAGATAGTTTCCCACTATTTGTCAATCTGCAGCATTTTGCACCATCTACTGCTGGAGAGCAAATGATGGACTGTAGCATAGCCAAGGGGTGGAGCTTAACAACTTCCTGCTGCTGCCAGTTGTCTTGCATCATGTTACAGGACGGTGAGGAGAAATCTTTGTTGCACAGTTCTATGATATATTTATCTTTAAACAAAATCTACTATAAAAATCATGCATCTCCTTTTAGATGAAAGGAGACCATAGATAACAAATATAAGAAGAAAGCCACACGAGCACATTTACTTACCCATCCCTGGCGCATTCCCCGATGTGCATTGTCGGACCGGAACGCACTGTGCCGCTATTCACTAAGATTGTGTGCCCGATATCCTGCATTTGTCGCTTCCCCGTTCAGGTCCGCCGCAGTTCACCTTCTTCCTGGTGTATGTAAATGCTTGTCCTTGCGACACAATTTAAATGTTAAATTTCGACCCCGATTTCTGTCGCATGAAAGCCGCTGGCCTAAATCCGATTGCGTGCGACACAATCCCCTTCTTAAAACCTGTCCGAGCGGCGCAAATCCCAAAAAAGGCGGGAACTACGACGGAAATGAGATCCGCAGATCCTTAGTAAATAAGCCCCACAGTGTATAGATTGTGTGCAGCCTGTGTAAAGGTGCCATATGGTGGCATGATCCCATGGGCTGCACACAGCCGAACAGCCGTGTTGGAATTGTATTAACTATTACACAATTCTAAGCATTTCAGCTTTATCATGCTTGAATTTCATGGTAGATTTCCTTTGATTATGGTAATGCACTATAATATAATTTAATTACACTTGCTCACAATATTTGCTATATTGATAATTTCATCCATGGGAATGTAGTATTGAAATGAGGATTGCTTGGGCATAACATATTTGGTATTACTTGGTATATTGATCAAAAAACCTGCTCTCAAAACAGCTCTAAAACATATAAAAAGGAACAATGATCAACTCCTTAAAGGGGTTTTCCAACGGACAAATGTTAGGCCCTATCCATGGCATAGGGCCTAACTTGCTGATCAGTGGGGGTCTTAATGATGAGACCCCCACAAATACCAAAAAACGAGGGGTCCGATGGGGTCCCACGTACCTCCGTCGGACCCCTCGTCGTTCCGTCATAGTAATGGAGCAAAGTCCGACAGAAATGTGTCGCTTGGACCAACTTAAAGGTGCACCAAAAAAAAGTTGGAGCAGTGCAGGGGGCGCCAGATTCATGAAGAATCTGCACCAGAAATGCACAGGACAACTGCACATAATACTGTTTTAAGTATATGTGGGCCACTATCTTTTCTTTTTGTTTCTGCTATGTAAGAACAAGAACATGCACAAAACACTAAACATTTCATAACTTACCGTATCTGAAGTACATGGAGAAATCATTGCAGCAGGATTGCTATAGAGGCTTAATAACTGCGCCCCTCTCCATTGCTCTGCTGACTGAGACCTCCGGCAGAATAAAAAGTGCAGTGACATCAAGGCATCAGTAACAGTCTATGAAAGAGTGGAAAAAACTTCAGGAGATGGCAAAAACATACTACAGAAATTTACAGCTTATAGGATGTTCAATCAAAGGATCTTTCACAGGACATAATGGGGGTCATTTACTAAGGGCCCGATTCGCGTTTTCCCGACATGTTACCAGAATATTTCCGATTTGCGCTGATTTCCCCTGTATTGCCCTGGGATTTTGGTGCACGCGATCGGATTGTGGCGCATCGGTGCTGGCATGCACGCAACGGAAATCGGGGGCGTGGCCGAACGAAAACCCAACGGATTCGGAAAAAACGCCGTATTTAAAAAAAAAAAATCTGTCACAGAGCTTGCACTTACCTTCACTTAGCCCGGATCGGTGAACTCCAGCACGTTCTGATGCTTTTCAGCGCAGCAGCGCCACTTGGTGGACGGCGGAGGAACTACCTTAATGAATCCCGGCTGGACCCGAATCCACCGCAGAGAACGCGCCGCTGGATCGCGAATGGACCGGGTAAGTAAATCTGCCCCTATGTATTTGCTATGGTTCTATTTACAAATTTTATAACATATGGAGCGCGCTTAAAAGAATATTGTGTGTATTGTGTGTTATTCATATGAATAACAATAGGAAAAATATCAATAACTGCACTCACCTTAGTATGAGGTCCAAACTCCTCTCCTAACTTTTTCAGGGGACTGTCATACTCCAATATCATCTGACTAAGGCGAGCAAATGAGGGGTCACTGTAAAGGGAAAGGAATTCTGCAAATCCAGCCACATCAAGTTCTCTCTGGGTACAAGAAATGCTAAGCCATTTTGAACATATCTACACAAAAGGATAACCATTTTTTTTATTGAATAGATTTGTGTATTTTCTGCATAGTGCATCTTCATTCCTTTCATATATGTGTGTATAAAACGATGTTATACGCCTAAACTCTGTATGAGAACAGAATATATGTTGGTCAAATATTACGCTCTTGTAAGTGATTCACTAAGGTCGCCCGTTGTCCACCAGGTGTCGCTGCTGTGCTGAAGTCCGCCGAGGTCCGCTGGAGTTCCCCAACCTATTCCCGGTGCATGTGATTGATTAATTTTGCGACACAATTCATTTTTTAAATTCCGCGGTTTCTCTGAATCCGTCGAGTTTTCCGGCGGCCAAACCCCCCGAACCTCACAAATTGGAGCACATTTACTAAGAATGGCGCTCTGCACTTTTGTTGGACCGCCAACAGGGGAAAAACGGCTTGCACAGGTATTTAAGAAGTGTTTCCGCTGCCATTGTGTCGCACATTGGGACCGAGCACCGTATTGGACTTTCAAATTGTGTTGCACGCCTTATGCACACCTTTAACATAGGGCGTGCAACACAATTTGAAGTCCCACACTTAGTGAATCGCCGCATGCAGCATTATAGAAGGATAATGCACTTTTAGTGAACTCGAGTGACCTTGTAAGTAAATGTGCCTCAATGTATTTATTAGAAATGTGACATTATTTTGTGAAGGTCAGAATATCACAATACTGGGGCACATTTAATAAGAACAGTGCAGTCTGTACTATGTGTAGTTTGCCTGTGTAGTGTGCAGAGTGCGCCAGGTTCAGGATTTCTGGCGAAGTCTGGGGTTGCACCAGAGATGAATTGTAATTGTTGGATTTACCTCTGGCCTTGAAGCATTTCAAAAGCACAGTTATAAAGAGCAATGAGTGTTTTTCTATCTTCAATCCGGGATATTAGAAGAATCACAGAGAAGTATGTCACTATCAGATCAAGATAATTCTTTGTGAAGGTGTAATTTATGTTCTGCAAGATAATAGGAAAATAAATTGAAATAAAACTGAATTTACTTCAGAATGTTAAAGTAAACATATAAATTTTCCCCAAGTTTTTATAGTTTAGGGTCTCAGTGCCGATATCGCTAGCAATCGTTAATACGGTGGGTCAAATGTGTTCCCTCTACGTCTGTTTAGCTCTCCTTAAAGATGTGCAATGAAAACCCTCAGCTCTCAGGCGACCTTAGCAGCCAGAACGAAATCAGTCATAGGGTCATGTCAGAAGTTTTAAGAATAACTTGCACTCCAAGTCGCTATGGCTCCATATTCTATATGCATTATGGTACCTCCAAATAGTGCCACATTCTCCCCAAGAAGTGTTAAGATTGGGTAACACAAAAGACAGGGGATAATGTGCCCTGAGCTTGCCCCAACCTCTGTCCCTTCCTATAGCCCCCCCACGCTAAACCGTGGGCGACTACTTGAAGACTCGAAATACACTGATAAGTGTGGGAAGGGAAACACAAACAGACTGACAAACATAAAACACAAAAGAATGGTAAACTAGCCGGAGTCACAACGAGAAGGTACATCAATAGCAAAATCAGTAGGCAAAGAGTCAAAGTCAAAAACGAGCCGAGGTCAACAACGATACAGATACAGAGCTAGTCAAACCTAATGCTGAGAGCGAGTGGAGAAGGGATTTCAAACACTGGCACAGGTGACTAGTGAAGCTGCAATTTATGCAGCCAGAACTCCACCTCCAGAACCTGATAGGAGCTGGACAGCTTCTGGGAATTAACCCCTCATGGTGCAGAACAACCAGGCACCAAGCAGAGGTACCACAAGTCCCTCTGTCCCAGGCAGCTCTGCTGCGCTCTGGCCTCCTGATATCTCCAGTGGCTGGCTGCGCTGTCTGGCATAGATGTGCGGTACAAACTATGCTGTAAGGGGTGCAGGATATAGCTAGTCAGCACACATGCACACAACCCCCTTTACACTCCTGCACACCCACTTGGTCTGGAGGTGGCATAAAGAGGAAAATAAAAATTCACTTGATAAACCAGCATTACCTACTTTTACCTCTGAGATTGTGATTCTAGCATAGCCTTTATATAGAGGACCAAATCACTGTACTGGTCAAAAAATGTAATTTAGGATAAATTGCTTTGGGGGAGTCTAAGGGCCCCTCAGGGCTCTGCCTCCTTCCATGCCCCCTGACTTATTCCTCCTCTATCCCTGCCATTCAGCCAGTGACATCACCTGGCTCTCTCCAAAGCTTGTGCATGTGTGACTTGAAGCACTTCAGTGGCTATGTCAGAATCATGGTGCCCAGAGGTAAAGGTAATTAACATTGTTTTATCAGTTAGTCAATTTCTAATGATAGATTTATTTCAATGTGGCTCCATCTTTTCGAAATGAAAATTTCAAGCCACTATTGTGCAATAGCCATATCAAGAAAGTGTGTAAATTGAAATTTTAGCTTTCTTGATACAAAATGTATGTGTATTTCAGTAGAGTAGCGAATTTACCATAGTTTCAAAACTAAAGTCTATAAGATTGAGCAGAAATTAGATTCATTTCAGCTCAATCTTACCCACACAGCAAGAGTTGGTGCTGATCATACACTGTGAATATTACCTACACCCTGCAGTTCTATAAATACAACTCAATTTCCTTTTATGCCAAAAAGTAGCAAATAGACTGAGCTTCAATTTATAAAATTGAGACAGTTATCTTAAATTTTCAGCACTCGTATAATCATCCTTAATGATTTCGCTAAGAATACTTGAAAAACTTCAACTTACAATGTCAAAGTAACACTGGCACGCATCAATAGTATTCAGTAACTCATACACATGGTCCTGTATGGAGAGAACAAATGTTATCAGCATTTGCATTCCAAATAGTTCCTTAGGTATCCATTGACTATCATGTGACAAATGATAGCAATTATATAAACAATGGGGCACATTTACTAAGCTCAGTGCAACAGATTCATGAAGAACGGGTGCCAGAAATCCTGAATCTAGCGCCCTCTCCACACTACACAGGCAACAGGCAAACTGCATATAGGGCAGTTTGCTTTGTTCTTAGTAAATGTGCAATGTATTAATGTATCTTCTTTCAGTGTCCCCATGCATATACAGTAGGCATAAAAAAGCAGCAAGTCACAAGGAGCATGTGCTATTCATGCAAGTCAATGGGGGATTTTGGCGCATGCGATCGGATTGTGGCGCATCGGTGCTGGCATGCACGCAACGGAAATCGGGGGGTGTGGCCGAACGAAAACCCGACGGATTCGGAAAAACCGCAGCATTTCAAAAAAAAAAGTGTCGCGGGACTCGCGCTTACCTTCACCAGGAATAGGCCGGTGAACTTCAGTGCATTCCGGCGGGCCTCGGCGGCCTTCAGCGCAGCAGCGACACCTGGTGGACGTCGGAGGAACTACCTTAGTGAATCCCGGCCAGACCCGAATCCACCGCAGAGAACGCACCGCTGGATCGCGAATAGACCAGGTAAGTAAATCTGCCCCAATGTGTGCCCATGTCCCCGGGATCTTCCTTACTCCCCACCCTCAACTTTCAGGACAGCAGATCAAATGATGATTCATTAGTAATGCAACTAATTGTAATTATGATGATTTACACACTGAGCAAATAAAAGGAATTTTCAAGAATATTAAAATATATCTACATATACACAAAATCTACCATTAAGCATTATAAACCAGGAACAATTACTCATAGATCCATGCACTCTCACTGTTATATCTGTTATCCACGGCCTCCTTCCTTCTAACACTAAGTTTTTAAATTATGCTACTGACCCTGAAGGGTGTTACCAGAGCCCCTCCGTGCTGCAGATTTTTAGGCTGTTACATTGTCTTTCCTTCCCCTTGCTTGCTTGGCCCTTCCCTCCTCTGTCTGCTGAAATCTCACACAGTGGGGGGGGGGGATCTTCTGGCTCCTAAATGGCTCCCTATTAAATATATTATAGGGAGCCACAGGCCAGTCAATCACCCCACACCACTCCACTTTTAACCCCATCATATAGGGTTTAAGGGGGAATGGTGAGCTAGTTAGGGGCAGGGTTAAGTGAGCCATCAGCCTGCCTGCCAAAAAAATCTCTTTAATGGTAATAAGTCCAAAGTTATGATCAAGCACATGGTAGGTCATAAGTGGTTTTTAAGTCTGGATTGTAGATTCTCCAAGAGCAATTAAGGCATGTCCACACACTGTGGTGCTCTTAGATCTCTGCGGTGCTTAGATCTCTGAGGTGCTGCCTTTGCTCTGAGTGACTGCTGTAATATTTAAAGGGGTATTTCAGATAAAAGCATAATTCATATTCAAATAGGTCATTAAAATATTAAAAATTTTGCAGAAATAGTTGTTTTAGCGGAAAAATGTTGTGGACATATACTATAATGAAGAAATAAAATGCTACTGGTCCTTTAGTCGTCTCAGTGAGACAATGTGCAGTGATGGAAGTTACACATAACATTACTATAGTAACAGAGCAGGACAGTCTGTTAGATCATCACTGGAAGTTGAGAAATAGAGGGAGGAGTTGTTACTGAGAACTGCGGGATCATGGGGCTGGTAGTATCCTGTGGTGGCCATCTTGGAGATAACTCCACTTACTTTAGACAGCAAACTAATTAAGCACCCTTTAATACATTTTGTTGTATTCATTTATTTATAGCATTATAGATTTTAGTAGCAGACATTCACATTCCCGAAATATCCCTTTAACTAGGATCTAGCTACATCTCATGCCTAAAGCATAAGAGAAATGTTGTTGAACAGCTCCATGCAGAGAGCTAAGAACACATCATTGAGAAGACATGCCTCCATTGCACTTGAATAAGCTAAAATTCTCTAAATTTATTTTCCATAATCCTGCTGCTACTTACAATATACACATAAATACACCGATCTCCAGGTTCCTTAAAACCATAATTTGTGGTTTTGCATGGTAAAAACTAATGACAGATTTCCTGTAACATTATCTTGATTTATTTGAATGAAAAAAATAATCCATAACTAAAAATAGCGCCATTTTTTTTCTAATCTTCTACAACTTTTTTCAGTAACCAAAAAAACTTTGAAATAATGCTGAACATTAACAAACATATGTTTGCTTCTTATATTAAAATAAAGTGGAGAATAAAACTACAAAAAAAACTAATTTCATTGCTGAGAAATAATAAGATTGTAAAATATACAGCATGCGGGGAAGGGATGATCTAGCCAAACACAAGACTGTGCAATAAATACAAATAAACACTACTTCAAAGCTGAACTATTTTTCACATTAATAAATCTGACACAAAGTTGGCAGCCAAGAAACCAAGGACCTTTGTTATGGTAATAGGACTGTAGACTCAACATTAGATTTAAGCTTAATAATAAAAAGACTACCTACATTATTATCAGGCCATACTTACCCTAAATTCCATCACATCCAAAAATGTCAAGTAATAACCAGTCAGGAATTTCACAATCTCATTTTTATCTTTGTGCACTGGTCCGAGATGTTGCTGGAGTCAGAGGAAAAATAGCAATTAATTATTATTGCAGAAAAATATTGTGACCTGGTTTCTCCATTTCCAAAAATGTAACTTACAATACAGGCGGTCCCCTACTTAAGGACACCCGACTTACAGACAACCCATAGTTACAGACGGACCCCTCTGCCCACTGTGACCTCTGGTGAAGCTCTATGGATGCTTTACTATAGTCCCAGACTGCAATGATCAGCTGTAAGATGTCTGTAATGAAGCTTTATTGATAATTCTTGGTCCAATTACACCAAAAATTTTGAAACTCCAATTGTCACTGGGGCAAAAGAGAAGAAATTGTCTAGAACTTCCATTATAAAATATACAGTTTCGACTTACATACAAATTCAACTTAAGAACAAACCTCCAGACCCTATCTTGTATGTAACCCGGGGACTGCCTGTATATCCATCCACCCATCTTAAAGGAAACCTACTACTTTAAAATTGTACTTATAAGCATCAAATACCAGAGCATATCTACCACTTTAAAATTGTACTTAGAAGCATCAAATACCAGGGCATATCTTCATTATTTCCATAAAGCACTGTAATGCTTTTTAACACCTTTTTAATCATTATATTCTAAGCAGCCTCGACACACGGTGATACGCGCTCGGCAAACCATGCGCGCGACAGTGCGTGCATGACGTCACCGGCTCTCTGGCACTTCCTATTCAGGCGCACGCACGGTTCCTTTAAAGGAAATCTACCATTTGATTTCATGCATTATTAACCAAACATACCTTGAGAATGCTGTAGTTACACTGATGCAGAAATATATCTTGTTTAATCCCTGAGCTGAGTGGCTTTGCTGAAAAAAACAATGATAAAATTCAGGATAATGAGGCTCTGTCGCTCCTTTGCCTGGCTCGGTGCTTCTTCTCTTGCACTCCTTCAGAGAATGATGTAATCACTGTGTTGTGCCTGGCAGGCAGAAGTAATCAATCCCAGCTGCTGTGTCATCCAGCTCAGTTAGATTAGTCCTCTCTGGACAGTTAAGGAAGCCCCGTGTTATGTGCTTATGAATGGCAAGCAGCATGTAACCCAGATTTACCAAGCTCCTGAATTTTATAATTGTTTTTACAGCAAAAGCAAAATTGTAGATTTTCTTTAAGTAATAATAAAGATTGATACAATGTGAATTTGTTTATTATAATCAAGGAGTTAAAGCCACTCTCAATTCTGTATTGGGCCCTCAATCTATAAAGCAGTATTTATCTTATCTTTGGCCCAGGTGAAACCACACACCCCTGACATGACCCAAACCTCTTGTACATTATAGGAATTTAGCAGGAGATTTCATTTTTTTAGCCATTAATACTGCAGAGTAAATCCCAGGAGTGTGATTAGAACTACATGTGGTCCCCGACTCAAGGAAGCCGACTTACAGATGACCCTTAGTTATAGACGGGCCTCTCTCCCCACTGTGATCTCTGGTGACGCTCTTTGGAGCCTGGAGGGAATCTGGTAACACCCCCAGAAGCACATATGCTTCATAGAAAAATAAAGTTAATTATATAAGTAAGGTAAAGGAGTAGAGTTCCAAATAAAGGAGATTTGGGGGGACATTTATCATTCTAGTGATAAAAGAATGTAAATTATATTTAGTCAGGACATTTATGTGCGTCTTTTCTTGTTTTTTTTTGTTTTTGGACTTGTTTGATTTATCTTAGAGGTTGATATATCAGGTAGCATAGTCTATGGGATTCATATGACTATGTATAAAAAGTAGCACAAAATTATTAATCTCTTCAGAAACTTTTTCCTACATCTGGTTCATTTTCAACTTTTTAATCTCGATTTGTGCCAAAATTGCGACTACGTTCACATCTGGATTTTAAAGATATATCAGGCGCAACACTGAAAAATATCTTGCGCTGCTAATTTATGCTTGGCGAGTGGAAAAAAAATCTAGCAAAAAAAAGGAAAAAAAAAAAGAGAAAATTCTAAGATAAATGATCCCTTCATGCCCTAGATTGCATCATAAAATTATGTGCACCACAATTACCAAGCGTTTTAGACAGTTTTCAGCCACTTATGTGGTATTTTGGGGTGGTCTTATGGTATAAACTAACATTACAACAGTTTTGATAAATCGGCCTCATATTTCTAATTTTGTTAAGATGTGGTCTTTGTATATAATAAACGAATAATGATTTTTTATTTATTTGCAAACTTCAAAGTGTATATGTACTTCTTATGTTCTAGAGTAAGTCATTTAGGCGAATATGTCTGAGCTTAGGCTGTATTACAATGTTAAATAAAAAAGACAATAGCCAATATCATTAGGTACTTACTGTGCTGCTGCGAACATCAATATTTGGAAACTTCTTGTTGATGTATTTTAATGAAGACTCCATTGACTTATCAGTAAAAAATGGAGGTTTTGTCTTTGCATCTGAACATGTCTAAAAAAGACACAAAATGGGTTAAAGTTTATTCAGATGAAAACTACCTATGTATAATACTGATAAATTCATACTTTATTTATGCCAGAAAAATAATAAGGCCTGTTCCACATTTGCGAGAGTGATGCGATGAACTCACATCACACTCGCAACGTGTGCTGCCTGGATCTCCTGGCCCGAATGCTGCAAACCGGAACTGAACTGACATGCGGGGTTCAATTCTGGTTTGCAGCGTTCAGGCCGGGAGATTGCTGCAAACCAGTGTGGAACGTGGCTAAGATACAAAATATACAAATGAACACCAAAAACCTTTCCTGAACATAAACCAATCCCCTAACCCATGACTGAAAATAACCACAAGCAATGACCCTCTAACAGGACGCAGCCAGTTTATAGCTTAAAAGGGTATTCCCATGAAGACAAAATTCTTAAATATATTCAGGATAACAAAATAACTCATTCTCTAATTCACTGTTATTAACAAAAATGTTCAGAAGCTAAATGAAAGTGTAGATAAACCTGTACCCTGATAATCTAACCACATGGTCAGCTCACAGTATCTCATAGCACAGAGGAATCATGAAGTGTCTCTGCTTATAGAGTCCCCGCCCAGACTCTGGAATCTTACAGTGGCCTATCTAGGGAAGGATAGTACCAAAATAAAACTATAAAGAGTAAAATAAACAATAAAGAGTCAAATTGCAAAGTAAGGGGTTAAAATGACCTTTATTGTGTAAACATCACTAAGGGATTATAATGTGAGAACTTTTTTTCTATATTATAATAGAAACCCCCTATATATCACTTCATCTTCAAAACTGCCTGAGGTAATCAGAAACATCTTTTAGGAAGTTTGCTGACTCTTTAAGATCTTCATAGTAATTAAAACAAATAGGAGGTGGAATTTTGAATGGTCCAATTTTGTCACTAGTAGGCATATTTATCCCTAAAATTTACACATTTACAAAACATAAAAAGAGAAAAGCCTTCTTAAATTTTGTTATGCAATTCCTCGTAAGTAACATGTTTTTTATTTATTTTACAATTACAATTCATTCACTGTTCATTGTGTAGGTTTAATATAGATTTACTCTCATTGTATGGGTCATTATGGATACGGTGATACCTAATATGTATACGTATTGAATGCAACGGGTTTTCAGAGGCATTTTTTATACATTTTTTACCGAATTTTACTTTTATTTAAAAACATTTTTTTTTACTTGTGTCCCACTTTGGTACATGAACAAGCAAACATTTGATTGCTTGTTCATTATAATACTCTGCAATACTGATATTGCAAGGTATTATCACTTACAGACAATTATTATGCACAGCCCTAGGGGAGCCCTTAGCTCAAAACCCAGGGTTGCCGTAGCACCAATTAGAGTCCCCCCCCCCCCCCCCAAAAAAAAAAAAACGTTCAGGTGAGCGCCAATCGAGGATTGATTCAGGATTATATGCACTGCCCTGCTCCCTCACCTCATGTCTCTCTCTACTCTCCCATATAGTATCATAGTATCATAGTATATAAGGCTGGAAGGAGACGCAAGTCCATCAAGTCCAACCTTCAAGAATTAAATAAATGTTTTATCCCCATAACCCGTGATAATTTTGCTCTCCAGAAAGGCATCCATGCCTCTCTTGAACATGTACATAGAGTCGGCCATAACAACCTCCTGCGGCAGAGAGTTCCATAGTCTCACTGCTCTTACAGTAAAGAACCTTTGTCTATGGTGATGGTAAAATCGCCTCTCCTCTAGGCGTAGAGGATGCCCCCTTGTCCTGGTCACAGGCCGAGGTATAAAAAGATCTTTGGAGAGATCCTTGTACTGTCCGTTCAGGTATTTGTACATTGTAATGAGGTCTCCCCTCAGTCGTCTTTTTTCTAAACTGAATAATCCCAAATTTTGTAATCTGTCATTGTATTCTAGTCCCCCCATTCCCCTAATAATCCTGGTTGCTCTCCTCTGCACCCGTTCCAGCTCTACTATATCCTTTTTATATACTGGTGCCCAAAACTGTACACAATATTCCATGTGTGGTCTGACCAGGGATTTGTATAAGGGCAGAACTATGTCTTTATCATGAGAATCTATTCCTCTCTTGATACATCCCATTATTTTATTTGCTTTAGCAGCAGCCGCCTGGCTCTGGTCACTAAAATTAAGTTTACCATCCACCAATACGCCCAAGTCCTTTTCAGCTTCAGTTTTACGAAGTAATTGACCGTTTAGAACATATTTATACTTTTTGTTTCCATGGCCCAAGTGCATAACTTTACATTTATCTACATTAAACCTCATCAACCATTTCTCTGCCCATCCCTCAAGCTTCCACAAATCCCTCTGTAATGCTAAACTATCGACCTCAGTATTTATTACTTTACACAGCTTAGTATCATCTGCAAATATTGAAACTTGACTGTGTAAACCCACTACAAGGTCATTAATAAAAATATTAAAAAGAAGTGGCCCCAATACTGACCCCTGTGGCACTCCACTGGTAACATCAACCCAATCTGAGAATGTGCCATTAATGACCACCCTCTGTTTTCTATCACTAAGCCAATTACTTACCCAGATACACAGATTTTCTCCTATTCCCAGCAGTCTCATTTTATATACCAACCTTTTATGTGGCACGGTGTCAAATGCCTTTGAAAAGTCCAGATATACAACATCCACAGCGTCCCCCAGATCCAGTCTTGAACTTACCTCCTCGTAGAAACCAATCAGATTAGTCTGACAGGACCGATCTCTCATAAACCCATGCTGACGCTGGGTTATAATGTTGTGCACAGTGAGATACTCCAGGATAGCATCTCTAATAAACCCCTCAAATATTTTCCCCACCACAGCAGTTAGACTTACGGGTCTGTAGTTTCCAGGATCGCTATTTGATCCTTTTTTGTATATTGGTATCACATTTGCTATGCGCCATTCCTGTGGAACATAACCAGTCCTCAGTGAATCTTCAAATATTAAAAATAACGGTCTGTCTATCACCGTACATAATTCATGCAGAACCCGGGGGTGTATGCCATCTGGCCCAGGTGATTTATCTATCTTAGTGGTTGCGAGGCGGCGCCGTACCTCTTCCTGGGTTAAACTGTTGACATTATAAAAAGAATTTACATTATTCCTCATTGTGTCTTCCACCAGGGGATTTTCCTGGGTAAAGACAGTTGAGAAGGCGACATTCAGTAGATTGGCCCTTTCCTCATCTCCTTCCACCATGACCCCCATGTTATTTCTAAGGGGACCCACGCTCTCTGTTTTTAGTTTCTTATCATTTATATACTTGAAAAATAATTTGGGATTATTTTTGCTCTCCCTGGCAATATTTCTTTCAGTCTCTATTTTTGCGGCCTTTATCTGTTTTTTACAGGATTTATTTTTCTCTCTATAATCCTGTAATGCCTCATCGCTACCTTCACGTTTTAGCACCTTAAACGCTTTATCTTTCTCGCTTATTGCTTTCCTTACAAGACTAGTTAGCCACATAGGGTTTTTCTTGTTCCTTTTATGCTTTTTCCCATAAGGTATGTGTTTCTCACAGGACTTTTTCAGAATATATGAGAAAAAGTCCCATTTTTGGGGGGGGCTTTTGTCTTTGAGAGCATTATCCCAGTCTATGCCTTTTAGGTCTTCCCTTAGTTGATGAAAATGTGCCCTCCTGAAGTTTAGAGTGTTGGTTGCCCCTTCACTAACGCTCTTAGTAAAGCGTAATACAAAATCAATGATATTATGATCACTATTCCCCAGGTTCCCCCCAACCTGTAGTTTTGATACCCTATCAGGTCTGTTGGTAAGGATAAGGTCCAGCAGTGCCCCCCCTCTTGTTGGCTCCAGGACTAGTTGCGACAGGTAATTGTCTTTTGTTGTTGACAAGAACCTGCTACCTTTGAAGGACCTGCATGTTTCTGCCCCCCAGTCGATATCTGGGTAATTGAAGTCCCCCATGATAAGTACTTCACCTTGCTTTGAAGCCGCATCCATTTCACTTATCAGCATTTCCTCTGCTGCCTCCATTATATTTGGAGCCTTATAACAAACCCCTAGTAATATTTTATTTTTATTTTTCCCTCCTCTTATCTCCACCCATAGGGACTCCACATTTGCGTTACTGATGTCATCTCGCAAGACGGGCTTGAGGCAAGAATTCACATATAAACAAACCCCTCCCCCTTTTTTATTTATACGATCCTTTCTAAAAAGACTATAACCATCTATAGTAACAGCCCAGTCATAGCTACTGTCCAGCCATGTCTCGCTGATACCCACTATATCATATTTCCGTTCCAACATCAAGAGTTCCAGTTCCTCCATTTTGTTTGTGAGGCTTCTGGCATTTGTGTACATACACTTTATATGGTTTTCCCTGTCCGTATTCCTTTTGTCCTTATTCCCCAATCTCATTCCAGCCCCCCTTCCTCCCCCATGGACTACGGCTCTTCCCAGCTCTCTATGTACACCGTCTATTTGCCCTGCACAAGTGTAGTTGCCCTCCCCCCAGGTCTCTAGTTTAAACACTCCTCCAGCCTTCTAGCCATTTTTTCCCCTAAAACAGCGGCCCCCTCCCCATTGAGGTGCAGCCCATCCCTACTATAGAGCCTGTAGCCCACAGAAAAGTCAGCCCAGTTATCCATGAACCCAAACCCCTCCTTTCTACACCAACCTTTGAGCCACTTATTTACCTCCTTGATCTCCCGCTGCCTTTCTGGTGTGGCACGTGGTACAGGCAGTATTTCGGAGAAAATTACCTTTGAGGTCCTTGCCCTGAGCTTATGGCCTAAATCTCTGACATCATTTTTAAGGACCTTCCACCTACCTGTTACTTTGTCATTAGTGCCAATGTGAACCATGACCGCTGGTTCCTCACCAGCCCCTCCCAGTAATCCATCAACCCGATCCGCAACATGCCGAACCCGAGCACCCGGCAAACAACACACTGTTCGGTATGCACGGTCTTTGTGACAGATTGCCCTGTGTGTTCCCCTAATAATGGAATCTCCCACTACCAGCACCTGTCTGACCTTGCCTGTGCTCCCATTACCCTTCTTACTGGAGCACACATTCCCCTGGTTGCTAGCGGCCACATCTTTCTGCAGCATTGCTACCCCAGAGCTGATATCCCCCTCATCCTCCAGCCTGGCAAACTTATTGGGGTGCACCAGATCAGGACTAGACTCTCTACAACTCTTCCCTCTACCCCGCCTTCTACATGTTACCCAACTAGCTGCCCCCTCACTCTGCACCTCCATACTTCCCTCCCCACACCCATCTTCCCCAGAGAGTTTGTGCTCCAGGAGCAGCAAACTTCGTTCCATATTATCAATTGCCCGCAGCCTTGAAACTTGCTCATTTAGATCCAGAATCTGGGCTTCCAGATGAGCAATTTTCACACATCCAACACAGCAGTATTCCCCCTCGAACGGCTGTTCAAGGAAAGCATACATGGCACAGGATGTACACCGTGTAGCAATGCCACTTATGGAGTCCATTATTCTAATGGGGATTACAATAGAATTATGCACAGAAAGAAGAATTTACAGTCAAAGTAACACAGAACACAGCAGTTACCTGCTAAAGCCCCTCAAACTTAAGTCCCTTAAACGTAAGTCACACTTAAGACACTGCACACACTTGGGATCAATGCACACTCGCCGCCAAGCTCATACACTCGCTTTGCTAATGCTTTTTTAAAAGTTATCTGCCACAAAAATCTGCAGAGCTCACTGCACAAGATCTGGCTGCAAACCACCAAACAAACTGACCACAGAAGTATATAAAGGCTGCTAATTAGATAGCCACACCCCACTATTAATTAGGCAGCACCTGTGACTATACTGTCTAGATAAGCAAGGTGAATGCCTCCCTATACCCCCCACACAATATACAGATTATGCAAGTAAAATACCTTCAGATCTACTTGGTTGCAATAAAAATCACACAATGAATATCAGGAAATAAAAAATGTAGATGCACTTATCTATTTGTTGCTGGATCCAAAAAGTATTCCTTCCCTTAAACGTAAGTCACACTTAAGACACTGCACACACTTGGGATCAATGCACACTCGCCGCCAAGCTCATACACTCGCTTTGCTAATGCTTTTTTAAAAGTTATCTGCCACAAAAATCTGCAGAGCTCACTGCACAAGATCTGGCTGCAAACCACCAAACAAACTGACCACAGAAGTATATAAAGGCTGCTAATTAGATAGCCACACCCCACTATTAATTAGGCAGCACCTGTGACTATACTGTCTAGATAAGCAAGGTGAATGCCTCCCTATACCCCCCACACAATATACAGATTATGCAAGTAAAATACCTTCAGATCTACTTGGTTGCAATAAAAATCACACAATGAATATCAGGAAATAAAAAATGTAGATGCACTTATCTATTTGTTGCTGGATCCAAAAAGTATTCCTTCCCTTAAACGTAAGTCACACTTAAGACACTGCACACACTTGGGATCAATGCACACTCGCCGCCAAGCTCATACACTCGCTTTGCTAATGCTTTTTTAAAAGTTATCTGCCACAAAAATCTGCAGAGCTCACTGCACAAGATAGATTGTGAGCCCTCAAGGGCAGGGTCCTCCTTCCAAAATGAAATGGTCCGTCACCTGTCACAGCTTGCATGATGTCCGAATTGCTATTCTGTCAATAAAGTTTGTAATGCATTTGGTGAGTGCTGCTTCATCGCATATATATACTGTATATATAATTTTTTTTTTTTTTTTTATGACTGATTTATTGCTTATAATGTTAGCTGAGCATCGGCAGCCTGAAACTTGTAGCCCATGAGGGATCGTCTTCTGGATAATGACCAGAGTGAGGTAGTGCCAGTTCATTTTCTATTTGTGCTATATGAGGGTTGTTTTGCATGGTGGTTTTTGTTTAAAATTTTGACACAGGAGCCTGAAAAAAACCTATCCTGAAATTATCTGCATCAGAAGGCCAAGGATAAGCTTTGGGTTTTTGTCACCTATGTGCACACAGATTAGCCTCCTACATTACACACTTATAGGGCAGGGTACAATATAGTCACTGTACATCCAAAATCTGCAAGCAGAATAATTATGTGAACCCGGCCTTATCTTTTCTAGCTGTATTTTTCTTGTATGGGCTTGTTTTACATGTTTTTGTAATAACTTTCATGCTTTTTAATTATTTTCAATGTCTCTAGTTTTATGTACCAAACATCTTTCTTTTGTCAGGTCTAGTTTTGGCAAAAGATGACTTAAAGGTGTTGGTCACTTCAAGTTTTCTGTATCTATGATCTATGTGTGGGGGTATTAGGTCACCTCTATACATCTAATAAATGTTCTGCACTGCATTCTTAATATGTAAAGTCCCTGCTTTAAAAAGGTCTTTTTACCCCCATCAGCTGAATTTCCTGTTCAACAATGGCTGCAGATTGAGGGTCGTGTGATCCTAACTGTCCAGGACCAATTTTCCTTCCATGACTTTATGATTGTCAACATTAGTAAACACCTTTTCATAGTTGATCCCCACTCTCTTCCATCGGTCTGTTTTAATAAATATTTACTATTAACTATTAACTATGAAGTTACCGTAATAAAGCAATGCAAACTTGTTGAATGTCAGTTTCAGAAATAGCAAGACCAAACAAAAAATATGTCCATGCTTATATACTATGTACATGTGATCTGTGCATACTCATTTACATGATGCCACCCTGGCAGCAGGTATGTACATTGTACAGTGTGATGTCTTAGTGCCCACACTATGACTGTCAGTTAACAGTTTGCAGGTGGCAGCACCACAGTTATAACTGCTTGTGTGCATCTATGGCATCAGCCAGAAACCGCACATCTGCTACTCACTTCTCATCAGAGAATTAGAAAATCAGAAGAATTTTCGTTATTTGAAGACCACTTTGCTGGTACATTTTGGTTCCGACAGCTTTACAGAACTTCCATGGTCTCCTGAAGATTTAGCATGATAAAGGGCTTTCATCATACATCCCCCTTTGTGTAAAGTTTTGTAGATAGATTAGCACAAATTTAAATGATACCTTTTGAATATATAATGAATCAATCTGCTACACTTCTCTTTACTAAGCAATGTAAATATATGTCAAGCATGTAGCACCAAAGCCCTAGCCCAAGGGACCCACTGCCACTAAAGGACATCTACCACCACATTTAGGGTTGGTAGACTGTCCCCAAACGTATGCTCGCTACCTTGGGGTTATGGGAACCTCCTGCTGGCATGCTCCGGACCTTCATCTATACTAAATTATGCATTTACAAATTTTATGTAACCCGGAGGCGCTCACCATTCGGCTAGCCGAGCACATCCTGCCTCCATCGGAACATAATTTATGCATCATTCCCCTCATCTATATACATCCTCGGTGCCTGCAAAGTCGCATGTGTGTTTTTCTTGCGCAGCCGCACTTCTCTCCTGCCGGCTGCGCAAGAAGATTAGCAGACAGCTGTGTGACACCACCAACTGTCTGCAGTGCTTTCCGTTGGCGCCGAGCATAACGAGCATACGTTTGGGGACAGTCTATCACCCCTAAATGTGATGGTAGATGTCCTTTAAGCCCTCAATACTGTTGTCTTACTAATGCTTAGTGATATCATATACTAGATAAGTAAACTAAGACATTTGTAATCTTTTAAGACTAGGCTCTTCATCAGGATTAGTACAACACAATAACTGAAAAATACATATTAATACATAAAAGAACATAATAATACTGTAATAAATGAGACAAGTGATATGAAACAGACCCATGAATGCAGGGCTGCCATTGGGAGGGAATAGTGGGAGTCCAGTCAAGGGCCTGACCAGAAAGGGGGGCCCTGACTCACAGTATTCCCTTCAGTCCCTTATTAATTGTACTGGTATCTCTTTAAGAGATGGATACAATTGAATGGTATAGCATCTCATACAGGTCTTTCCCCTGTATGTAATGCCATATACTAATACTGGCGACGTGTTGTTGCATCACATGCACTGAAGGTTGGGATCTGGATGTGCCATCCAGACCCTCCCCAATAGTACACGCAAAGTGTGGATGAAGCGACTCCCTGCACAGCCTGCAGCATGGTAGATGTAGAGATTCTGTTGGCTGTCTGTTTGGACGCCAGCAGCGGAGGAAGTGAGTATTTTGTTCCTTTTTTGTCTATTGTGGGGCACTGTTCCTAATGACTACTGGGGCACTGATATTAAAGACTCCTTAGGGCATTGTTACTAATGACTACTAGGGCACTGTTACTGATGAATAATGGGGACACTGGTCTACAGGGCACTGTGACTACATTGGCTACTGTAGAAGTACTGGGATTAAGGGTCACTGTTGGGCACTGTGTGCATGAGTTCCTCAGGGGGCTCTGTGACTATTGGTTACTGTGGAGCATAATAACTATATTGACTACTGTGAGGCACTGTTACTAATATAGATACTGTTGGTGCACTGTTACTATTATGGATAGTGTGGGGGCACCTTTACTTTATTGGCTACTCTGCCAGCACTGCTATTGTATTGGCAACTGTGACGCCATAACAGTGATCTCTGGGGGAGCAAGTAAACATTAATGTTTGAGTTAAGAAGGTAGTGGCGAAGATGATGAAGAGAGGAACCTAACATTTTTATGTTTCTAAATGTACAGAGACTGACATGGCAGACAAGTAGAAGAAGGAACTGAAAGAGACTCCTTCAATCTTCTGTGGATCCCCAGATTTGCAGTAAGTGCTTCTAGTGACTATGATCTCAAAATTCTGCAGCATTTCCCAGTGCTTGTACTACGTACTCTCTGAAATGAGCGTTGAAACTGGCCCCATTTATTTTAAGCCATTAATCCATGCAGTATATTCAGCCTTCAGCCTCTTGATGTATCGGGCAGGGTGCTGTGCAGCGTTTATTCTACGCAAATAAACGCAGCCGGCGACTTTTCCCACTCCCCACTGGCGTGAAGGTGGCGGAGAAGGCAAAATAATCGCAAGTGCTAGCAAAAAGCTTTTGCGATAAATATGCCCCATACAGTATATAACACACCATACACTGTATACACATACAGCATATACACATGACAGATACAGTATATATACATCACATACTGCATTTATGGTATACATATTATGCTGCAGCATAATATGTATATAATGTTGAACATCCTCCACTCTCTAGTGTGTTAGGTCGAATGACAGGGCCCCCTGACACTGCGAGCCCCTGTTACAGCTGTAGTTACACCCCTGTCACTGTTTTCTGTTTCAAGGAACTGCTTTGCCCGTTTTGTTGAGTGACAGGGGGCATTGTCCTGCATGAAAATGACTGGCTGAGTGAGGAATGCAAGGAAGGAACCACGTGTTCTTGAAGAAGGTTCTGATAAACACTCGCATTCACTCTGCCATGTAGCTGTTTGAAAGGTCCAACTCCTGCAGAAAACACTCTCCAAATTGTGACAACACAGCATGGAGACTCTTGTTCCTTTAGTGCCTGTGTTACCACTCAGACGTGCATCAGAACAGTATCAGAAAAAAACAGGGCTTGTAACTTCCTCCTAAATAAGTTTAGTTTCAACTGACAGGAAGTAAGACTTTCTATCGCTGTCACACATGAAATAGTGAAAGACACACAGCAGGGTGGTGCACCCGGGCCTTCTCACAGCTGAGACGTGAGATTTTCTCTTGGAACAGAACAATGGCCAATACAGAAAAGAAAAGAACACTCATAGCAGAGAAGATTATAATAAGATAAGATAATACTTTATTAGTGTCACAGTGGGAAAATTCACAGTGTTATAGCAGAGAGAATACAGAGAGTGCAGTACAAAGAATGACAGAACAATAACATTAGGGATAAATGGACAAAAAGAAAAAAGGGATAAAAAGACAAATAAAGAAGACAAGCAATAATGAGGTTGTTTCAAGATTCCATGTTCTTCAGTATTCCAATGATAAGAAAAAAACCTGTTCTATAAGTTATATAGAGATACAGGTCATGTATGCACCCTATCATTCCCTTAAAGGGGTTGCCCAGCATAAGCGTTTTTTTTTAATATGAGCCCATGAGGGTATAAAATAACAAACATGCTATACTCACCTATCTCCAGTGATCTGATACATTGTGGGGCCTCCAATCACTGCAATTCTCTCCAATTTTATACCCTGGGTCCATATGCAAGGACCCTCATCCCAGGAAACCCCTTAACTGTCTACTGAGATATAGGAATATTACAGAGCAAGGCTATCTTCGGTAGTGTCATAAAAAATGAGTAGAGCAATAGGAAAGAAGGGTCTCCATTCTATGCATTGGTGAGGGTCTCAGCAGTCGGATCCTGTCTGCAACTCCATTTTTAGATTCTGTTTGAAAGCATTCTTGATGTAATGAATCCTGGCTCAGGTTACATTTTATTTCTTGTTTAATCATAGGGTATAATATATGTCACATTTAAAGGTGCTGAAGCTGATATTGAGTTGTGGGAGTTCTGACATTTGGATTTTAGCTGGTTTTATTGTCTATGTCTGCACTTGCCTAGTAATATTTATGACATGTTCCATTCATATCAATGCATGTAATGTGTTTTTTTAAATGTGTAATTTTTTTAAAGTGTCAAATTTATTTAAATGAAGCTACTACAAATGTAACAGTAAAACCAATTTCATATCTCTGTGCAAATTTGCATTAGCTCCTTAGGCTACATTCACATTAACCTGTGCCCGCCGTACCGCAGCACGGCGGGCACATGTCAGCACCAGGGAGAGGGAGGGTGAGCACTCTCCATAGTAATGTATGACGCGTGGCGCTGTATTTTGGGGAAAGATAGGACATGTCCTATCTTTTCCCTGGTTACGGAACAGTATGGTGCTGCATGTGTGCTGCACCGTACCGGCGCTGTACAGATCCCATTGCCATCTATAGGGGACTTATATACATCCCCCATACGGCTGTGTGAATGTAGCTTTAAACTGTACTGTGTATAATATTTTGCTTTCCAAAACAGGCAAACACAGGATACAGCACCCAGGATACACAGAACACATTTAGCACTAAAATAAAGTAAAAGCTTGTACAGGTATTTACCAGTATTATTTTTTATATACAAGTGGTCATTATGGAAATTAATGACATTAAAAGGTTTTGCCAAGGAAGTACTATTAAAGGGGTATTCCAGGAATCGGCATAATTCATATACAAATGGGTCCTTAAAATATAAGCTAATATGTAAAATTTAGCTCCCCTTAGCAGAAAAATGCTGTTGACATACAGTATGATGGAGAATTAAAATGCTACTGGCCCTATAATCTGTCCGTTAATTTCCTCCGCACGGTCCGTTGCGGAGCAGACACATGACAGAAGATGGCCGCTGGTCACATGTCCACATCACATGTCCTGCACCTGCCTGGGCAGATCATGTGATCACCACTAGGTTTGGCTGTAGTCGGTTGGTTGCAGTGCATCCAGTATGACAGGTGTTTTGGTGATGGCAGCTACACATTATTACTATGGTAACAGAGCAAGAAAACCTGTTAGATCATCACTGGGAGCAGAGCATAAGAGGGAGGAGGAGTTACTGAGAACTAAAGGATCTTGGGACAGCTAGTGGCAGCCATCTTGGTGATAACTCTGCTTACTTTAGAGAGGCCATAACATTTTGTGAATCATAAAATCAAACTATTGAAGCTCCGTTTTGTGACTAATGACATTGAGTATTGTTGTACTCAGTTATTTATATCATCATGGGTTTTTGTATCAGACGTTCATATTCCCGGAATACCCCTTTAATAACATATCTAATCATGGCCCCATACATTAATCAACTGTTATGCCCATCATAACCAGAGAGAATGGAGATGAAAGTATGTGGTCCTGTGCTCTACAGCCACTGCTCCAATTGCAGTTACCTTCAGCAGGGTACATTGAACACCCTCATAGGGTAACCCATATTATACCTACCCTGCTAAAGTTTACTTTCTGTGGCGTTCCGTGTCCTGCTGGCTTCTGGACAGTAATGTCTGCTCACATGGCATTGTAATGTAATATAAAACTTATCTTTTTTTCAGTAAAACCAATTTTTTTTATACAAAAATGGGTGTCCTGGTGACAGGTTCCCTTTAATAATATCACTCATCTGTTTCTATAAAAACAAAGATTTGAAGCATGCAGATAATTATTCTGGAAAGGAGAGAGATAAAGACCAAGCCATCAAACAACCAGTCTGACAGATCTGCTAGTGAATGACATCCTGAGGCTTGCAAAGTATTATATGCAAGCTGCAGTAGGCAAAGTATAACATCTTAATTAAAACCTGACACAATAATAATTCTTAGTCCTTTATGTTATCTACAGCCTTTAATATTGAAAATAATCTTTACTAATTTTTAGCTAGCCATATTTCCCTAATGTAAGCTCATTGTAAGAACAGGGTGTAGTCAGTTCTATATTTTATCATTACTCTTTTACTATTAAACTGAATGTAAAGCAAATCAATGGACACAATGAAATGATACTTTTTATGATGTGCCCTTAATACAATATTTGTAATTTAGATTTATTAATACTTAGTATGAGTATCTTTATGCACTAGTAGAGATGAACGGACTTGATGGCCAACCATAGGCACAGTATCTAGGGGCGTTCATTTGCTGGATCGGCTGATCTGAGGTATTGCGGCCGAGCCCGAACTCAGACATCAGGTCCAATCATCTCTACTTTCTAGTTTTAGGTTCAGCTATTTAAGACTGGTATATACAAGATTTTATAACAATGTTGTGTTAGTAAATGTGATCCTAAACCCACCTCCCATCTCCTAAGTCATCCTATTAAATTGACCTTACATAGTAATGCATCAGATGTTCTTACCTTTTTGATATTATAGATTCGGATCAAAACTCCTTTGCCTCTGTCGTTTAGTATCATGAGCTTTTCAGCCAGCTTGTGTTGGTACGCGGAACCCAAAGCCATCTTATGCAGCCAGATAATAAGAGTCACTGATCAATCCAATATAACTAATAACCGATCACTGCAGATGACACCTATCTGACTGACTCACAGAAAATCCAAGAGTGCTAAGGGCAAGTGAACATTTGTGAGAGAATTTCCTCCTTTATGAAATCCTTCACTTGTGATACAGGCATGAGCACATAACGCCCACTGATATTTAGGCTTGAGCACACAAAATTTAGAAGCTGATGTGGTGCTTACACACCAACCCCACTTCCTCTTTGTGTCTGGTTGTACTTCATCTTCTGTAAAAATTTCTAAACTTCCTGATCTTCAGCTGTCCGCTTTATTTTGCTAGTACTATTGGTTGAAAACATAATAATAGTCAGTATTCAGAAAAGATCATAAAAGAATAATATCAAACCGGCAACGTGATCATGTAAATGGCAATATCCAACACTATGGGGCACATTTACATACCCGTCCCGTCGCGATCCCCGCAGTGCGTTGTCCGACGAGAGTCAGGTCTGCCGCAATTCACTTAGATTGTGTGCCCAATTTCCTGCATGTGTCGCTTCCCCCGCTGAGGTCCGCCGGAGTTCACCTTCTTCTTCCCGGTGCATGTGAGGGCTGATCTTTGCTTTTTAAATTCCGCGGTTTGTCTGAATCAGTCAGGTTGTCCGACGTCCACGCCCCCCGATTTGTGTCGCATGCAAACCGGCACCGTTGCGACACAATGCAATCCCGTGCGCCAAAAACTCGGGGCAATTATATTGGTGGATTCCAGGTTGCTTTTGCACATTTATTTAATTTCCAAAAGGTCCGTATAATTTTTGGAGCTCCATCCCTTTTCCTTCTGCAAAGCCAAGTATTGTAATTCTTCTCAAAGAATCTAATCATGTTTTGCAAACCCTAAAAACCCACTAACTTTTTTAGCAAAGGTTTTTATATCAGTAATACAAGTTAATATTAGAAACTTTGTAAGGGCTCATGCACACTCCAAGTTTTTACAGACGTGCTAGAATTTTTACAGCTAGGACACGCACCCATATCTTTTTATGGGCTCATGGATATTGCTGTGGATTCCACGGACCACAATAAGAGGGAGGTTCCGTCCCATATTGTGGATCCGGGCGGTCTTTCCCAATTTACAAATCAGCCAGAGGTATAACTAGGAGAAGTTTCCCTTTAAAAAAAAATCTATACATATTTGTACACCGACACATGTTTATACACATACATACATTTGAACACTCATACACACAATTAAGTACTCATACATACATTTATAGATTTCTACATACAGCATATACGTGAAAAGTCGCCGGCTGCGTTTTTTTTCTACGCCAGGCCCTGCGTATACCCCATAGAGCTTATGCTGTACAATGTGCAGAGCAACATGCATATAACAATGCACATCCTCTATTGTAGTGTGGCCGGTCTGGTGGCAGGGCCCTCTCACACTCTGGGCCCTGTAGAAGCTGCTATGGATGCTAAGCCAGTAGTTATCCCCACCCTGACATCAGCCAGTGTGCAGTGGGTATTGTTTGCTTCCCATAAAAATGTTCAATGTTCATGTACCCTCATATATTCTATAATAGAAAATTGCTTCTTTGTCTACTTACTTTACAATCCTTCGTACTTCATAATTGCCTTTTATATATAATTTCCTATGAATTCTTTCTTCAATTACATAAGTAGTTACATAAGTTTGATTATATAAAATCTCTATGGAGGAGAGAGGAGTAGCAGTCATAGGAGAAGAGTGTCCTCCTATCCGCTGCTAGTGCACTCACAGAGAAGGCTGTATTCACATGTGGCTTTAATGCATGCATATTAAAACACAATACAACAGCTGGGAAGCTGGGAAGAGGCGATTTGCCTTATTACATTGCAATGGCGGATCTTCATGCATTTTATTAATGGGGGATCTCTGCTGTGGATATTTCTGTTAAGGGGGGGCCCTGCTGTGGAGATTTCTGCAAAGGGGGTTCTGCTGTGGACATTTATGTAAAAGGGGGGTCTTTGCTGTGGACATTTTTGCAAGGGGGGGGAGCAGCTGTGGACATTTTGTAAAGGGGGGGGCTCTACTCTGGACATTTCATTAAAGGGGGGCTCTGCAATGGACATTTCTGTAAAGGAGGGGGGCTCTGCTGTGGTCATATCTGCAAAGGGAGGCAAAGGTAGGATCTGCTATGGACATTTCTGTAAAGGGGGCTCTGTTGTAGACATTTCTGTTAAGGGGGCTCTGCTGTGGACATTTCTTTAAAGGGGGCTCTGCTTTGGATATTACATTAAAGAGGACTCTGCTGTGGACATTTCTTTAAAGGGGGGCTCTGCTGTGGACTTTAAATGAAAGGGGGCTCTGGTGTGGACATTTAAATAAAGGGGGACTCTGCTGTTGACATTTCATGAATGAGATGCAGCTGATGCTGGACATTTTTTTGAAGTAGGGGCTGTATTTCCCCCCTATGGATTATATTCAAGTCAATAAGTTTACCCAGTTTTTTTAGGTGGTAAAATTAGTTGCCTTGGCTTATACACGAGTATTTACTGTATGAACATTTTTGTTCCTCCTACCAGTAGCCCGGATCCCCTGATGACGCTGGTTTTCCAGCAAAACATGTCGGGGGGCTTGTGTCTTAATTTTAACATCATGTTTTTTGGCTGCTACACTAATGTGATCGCTGCAGAGATCTAACACCTAGATTAATATAGTGAGGAGAAATCTACCTCAAATACCTTACAACTGTGTTAGCAGTCCAAACATGTGTTTTTAAGAGTTTAAGGTTTATTCTGTCCTAGGATAAGGTTTATGTAGCCTTGGCAGTCCTAAAAGGGCAAACCAAATTGTTGTATTAGTCATAGTGAAAAGGGCATGCGCGGCAGCTTCAAGAAATTTAAAGGGCTAGCGTGCCGATAATTGACGCTGGCCGACCAGCCATACTGCTTAGATTCTAGCCCCTTTCTTTGTCCGCTGCCGGATCTTTGTGCCTCACAGCCTTAAAGAAAGCTCCTTAGCGATTATCCTGCGTTCTTGTGTATTCCTGCGTTCCAGTGTGTTCCTGCTCCTTAGTCCTGTGTTACCAGAGTCCCTCCGTGTTCCTATGTTAGCAGAGTCCCTCCGTGTTCCCGTGTTACCAGTGTTCCTCCGTGTTGCTGTGTTCCAGTGTCCTGTGTGCCTCTGTTCCCGTACCCATCTGCCTGGATCTCCCGTTGCTGACCCCGGATTGGACCTGGTGGCACCCTGTCGCAGCAAGACCATCCCTCTTTGCGGTGGGCTCTGGTGAAGACCAGGTGCCACTTAGACTCCGGTCCCAGGTGTCAGCTCCCGCAGTGGTCCAGAGGATTCATGCATCCTGAATCCTGACAGTTTTTTACCTCGACAGAATATGATGGCGCTATATAAATAAAGATTATTATGATTATAATGGGTTATAAGAGCATTTTTGAAGTTATTCATTAAATTATTTTTATGAACAGTACAAGATTAAGGATATAGAGTATATTGAGTATATATAGTAGTACTTAAGTCCTAACATCCGGGGACATGTTGGTTTGGACACTGGGGAGGCCCTAGTAGTGTGAACAGCCCAGGGCCTATGAGACACTGGATCCTCCACTGCTGATAACATCTGCTTTTACAAAATGCAAACGCTAATGTGATGTTAAAGGGAACCTACCACCACGAATCTACCTATAAAGGTAGATCGGGTGGTAGGTGGATGTAAGGGACGTGAGGATAGCTCTTTTTAGAGCTAATCCTCACGTCCCTGCTAACTTTAGGTACACTTTATTCCCCTAATATGTAAATTTCGTTATGCGGCTACTGGGGCGTGGAGTAGCGGGCACGAGGCTACACAGCGCGGCTACTCCACGCCCCAGTAGCCACATTACTCCTCCTACCCGGTTGCGTGCGGCCTCGGAGCTGGGACTGCTCAGCCGTCGGCCGGCGTTCTGCGCATGCGCAGAACGCCATCATGACGGACGAGGGCGCGCAGCTACGAGGAGCTGCGCGCCGCACGCAACCGGGTAGGAGGAGTAATGTGGCTACTGGGGCGTGGAGTAGCCGCGCTGTGTAGCCTCGTGCCGGCTACTCCACGCCCCAGTAGCCGCATAACGAAATTTACATATTAGGGGAATAAAGTGTACCTAAAGTTAGCGGGGACGTGAGGATTAGCTCTAAAAAGAGCTATCCTCACGTCCCTTACATCCACCTACCACCCGACCTACCTTTATAGGTAGATTCGTGGTGGTAGGTTCTCTTTAATTGCTTTAATAAAGTAAATGTGAAACATCAAATTAACATTGAGTTTTGTAAACACAAATATTAACAGCAATTCAGTTCGGTAAATCTCCTCTCTTCAGCTGTTGTATTGCGTTTCGAAACACATGAATTAACACCACGTGTGAACCTAGCTTAAGACTGAAGTGATAAGAATAGCAGGAAATAAAGACTACAAGTCACATACAGACCAGAAACAGTGTTACATAATGTTTTATACACACCAGACTAGTGATTTCTGCAAAGTTTGTTTGAGGGTGAAGTTACACGTACTGCTAGTGCTGCATTAACAAATGCCTAAAACAGTCTCCTAAAATGGACACCGCCACTGCATGTGTGAACTGAGCTTTATTCTGCATAAAAGTCAAAGCTGACATAAGCTGTCCACAAACTAAATTTGGAAATTTTGAGACTATATAAAGCTACTTTTATATGTTATAATTTATTAGAAAAAAAAAAGGAACTCGCCTTGGAAATCCTACAAAAATACAACAGAAAAAATATGTAGTGTTGAGGGCCCTCTAGTGGCAAAAGTAGGACAAACAGTATTACAATATGTAGGAAGATAGCCATCTTCTGCATCATTCTAACAATGTGTATAATAAAGTAAACCTTAAACTTTTAGTATACTCTGAGTCTGACCTTCAGGGCACAGTTTTCATTGAACAGTCTATCATTTGTGACTCTGTTTTTTTAGGTTCTGCGAGTTGACTGCTGTTATTTATCAAAAAGGTACAAGAAAAATGTTTGCAGAAAGTATTCAGACCCCTTTAAATTTTTCACTTTGTTTCATTCCAGCCACTTGGTAAGATCAAAAAAGTTCTTTTATTGCTCATTAATGTACACCATGCATCCCATCTTGACAGAAACAAAAACAGAAATGTAGATATTTTTGCTAATTTATTAGCACATGGTCATAATTATTGAGACCCTTTGCTGTGACACTCATATTTAACTCACATTCTGTCCATTTTCTTCTGATTCTCCTTGAGATGGTTCTACTCCTTCACTGAAGGCCAGCTGTGTTTAATTATACTGATTGGATAAGGCCAGCTGTGTTTAATTATACTGATTGGATAAGGCACACACCTCACAGTGCATGTCAAAGCACATGAGAATTATGAGGTCTAAGGAACTGCCCAAGAAGCTCATAGAAAGAATGTTTGCAGCACTCAAGCACTTAAATGGAAGAAGTTTGGGACGACCTCTCTCTTGGTGAGAAAAATGCCAAGATCACTGTGGCTGAGCTCCAAAGATGCAGTAGGGAGATGGGAGAAAGTTCCACAAAGTCAACTGCAGCGCTCCACCAGTCAAGGCTTTATGGCAGAATGTGCCGATGGAAGTCTCTCCTCAAGACATATGAAAGCCTGCATAACGTTTGCAAAAAGAAAGAGGCAGTGGCAGACTGGCACACCCAAGAATTCCTGGGGTGGGCCCAGCTCTCTCCACTTAATGGAGAGGCTCAGAGGACTAAGCTAGTAAAGCCTTATGGGAAAGATACTAAAAGAATAGCTGCAATCTTCAGTGAGAATCCCAAAAGGAGACTCCAGCAGCCAGGCAAAAAATATATATATATATATATATATATATATATATATATATATATATATGTAATCTATAATTTTATTAGAAGAAAAAATATAAAAACGTATCCAAAACATGATATGACGCGTTTCGGACCCTGTGTGCTCCTTTGTCGTAGCCCCCATAGCCTAATGATATAATTTTTGCCTGAATGCTGAAGTCTCCTTTTTAGATTTTCATTGAAGATTGCTCTGCTGTTCCCACACGGCTCTCCTTGCATCGGCTACCACAGAACAATGCTGATTATGGAGATGAGCAGAACCTAAACTTCTTTTTTCTCTTTTCACAAGAGTTCAGTAGTTCTGTGCTACTTATGGCCCTGGGCTTCCCATTTCTTGTCAGTGTCTCCCTCTCCTGCACTGTCAAACTTATTGGAGGGGAGATGAGTGACACAGGAAGAAGATGGCAGGGGTTAGGAAAGCTGACAACAGTTTACTGCCTTCTTTCCCTAGCCCTGTCCTGTACTCTGCCACTCCCATCCCACTAGTGACCTCCTTACCATACTGCAGATGGCAGCTCTCGAGACTTACATTCCTCCTCAGCTGCTACTTTCAGAGTTTGCCGTTCTGCAGCTGCCCACATGTTGTGTAGCCCCCTCCACTTCTCAGCCATGTAGTTTACCCCCAATATTTTGACCCTCCCCTGCTGGTCTTTTGCCCCCCTTCAAACTTCAACTGCAGATTTAGGCCCCATATACACGACCATCGGGAGGACTTCCCCCGTAGACGGCAATGGCCGCATGTAGCGATACCGTAACGCTCCGTACACGGGAAAAAGGTCCTATCTTTCCCCATGTTACGGCGCTGTGGATCTCTATGAAGAGGGAAGGGGTCACCTCTCCTCTCTCCATGGCTCTCTGTGGCTGTTTGTACTACTGTCCAGCAATCCAAGGTCCATTAAAGGATGGTGAGTAACTACATGTTATGAGTGTAATGCATAGATGTGTGTAATATGTATACATGTACAATGAGTATATATGTATTTACAGTATATATATATGAAATCATTCACCCTGACAACCGTCCAGACCAGATCTCACAGACAGTGTAGGAGATGTGGATGCTACCCCGGGTTGGCCCGTCTCTGCAGCTGAACTTCTCCTCCTACTGCAAATATTTGCGTATCAGCCAAATTTTACCACAAAAAAAATGGAAAAATGTATTGACTCGAATATAAGCCCTATGGGTAGAAAATGCAGTCACAACTCTAATAAAAAAAATGTGGAGCAGCAGCCACACCTTATTAATGAAATGTCCACAGCAGAGCCCCCTTTACAGAAATGTCCACAGCAGAGCCCCCTTACAGAAATGTCCACAGCATATGCACTTTTTAATGAAATGTCCACAGACAATATGTCTGCAGACCATGAGAAATGATAGTTTGGAGAAATGAAGGTTTAATCACCAGAGACGATAGGGCTTTTTTACTATGAGAACTGTCAATCTATGGAATAGCCTGCCTCAGGCGCTGGTCACAGCAGGGACAGCAGAGAGCTTCAAGAAGGGTCTAGATGCCTTTTTACACCTAAATAACATTGATGGTTATGTTATATAGAATAGTTTCCCCTAAATCCCTTCCTCTTGCAATACCTTCCCTTCCTTGGTTGAACTTGATGGACAAGTGTCTTTTTTCAACCGTATAAACTATGATACTATGTTAGTTAGCCTACCTGCTCACTATGTGCATGTATACAGGATGAAATCAAACGTCCCATGGACTATTCTTGGTATCCCATGAGTTATCCACAAGTGAGTTCCTTTCACGCACTGATGACCATTAAAAATGACTTCCCAGGACACAAACACTGGCAGGAATAGTGAATTTGCATCTCAATTTGCACATGCACAGGGTTGTGAAATTCACACCCATGTGCATGAGTTCATAGAACCAAATGAGGACGTGTTCTAGCATGAGCACATCCTCATTTTCTCGTCATGTGCAGATAGCCTTAGCAAATGACGGTTTGGCACATCTTAGCTCACAAAAGATAAGTGAGCATTAACTAACAAAAACTAACTACCCAATATGTAAACATCTAGGGTATAGTAATTCATGTATATTTAGAATATAGGTAAGAAGAAACATTGTAAAAGTATTACTTTTCGACTGTATGTATGTAACTAGGTTTTTTGCCACCTGATCTATTCTACCATCCATGTACTTCTTGTACATGAAAAATGGTTGACTTGCGGAACTGAAAAAAACTGACGCAGAAACAGCATAGATTCCTGATGGACTACAAACGTATGCAAATTTTGTGGTACGTGAGTTTAAAAAATCTCTTAGTATCTGCATTCAATTTATTTTTCACATCCCCAAAACTTTGATGGCAAACAACCTGGTTCCACAGCATCAATTAGAAAATGAAACAGACCAAGAATCAGGAGAAGAAGCAGGACTGCTATGGGAAACAATGGAAGGGTAAGTAACATTTTATTGTGTTGATACCCATAGGGAGAGTGGGGGGCAGGTGGCAACAATGTGAAGAGGATGGAAAAGTTAGGCCACAGTGTGATAAGGATGGAAAAGGGAGGTCACAATATGAGGAAGGATGAAGGAGGGAGGCCACAATTTATGGAGGGAAGATGTAGAACAGGAGGCCTCAGGACGCTGTCCCACGTTGCGTTCGCAAACGCAGACGCAGACAAAACCGCGCCCACCGGGGCGGTCCGCGGTCCGATCGCATCGGCGTTCCTATGGAAACGCCTGCGATCGGGTACGAGCCGACGGTGTTTTGCGTTAAATCAATGCAAAACACCGGTGGCTCGTTCCCGATCACAGGCGTTTCCATAGAAACGCCGATGCGATCGGACCGCGGACCGCCCCGGTGGGCGCGGTTTTGTCTGCGTCTGCGTTTGCGAACGCAACGTGGGACAGCGCCCTCAATATGAGGGAGATGAAAGACAGGAGGCCACACTATGAAGGGGATGGAGGGCAGGGGGCGAAATGGGAAGGGGAGGAAGAGAGGGTCACAATAGGAGGGGATGGGGGTAGTAGTAAAGAAAGTATTATATATTAGTGAAGGGGAGATAAATAAAAGTGGGGCAACAAAATTAAAGGGAGGATAAAATTAAAGAGGGGGCATTTTATGGATCCACAAGGGGGTTGGCCACAGAAAAGGGGCAATGTAGGGACCCCCATTATACTGTTTAGGGGTGGGATAAGAGAGTGTTACAATGCACGTGTTTAAGGAAAAAAGGAGGGGCTTTTTGTCCCTCTTTATCTAGCCTAAAGGAGGTTCACATATGATTCAAAACACAATATAAAATCTGAGAAGAGGAGATTTGACTAATTGCATGGCTGTCAACATTACATTTACAAAACGCATACGTTAACATCGTATTAATGTTGATAGCAATGTTATTAGGTAATCTCCTCTTCTGAGCTGTTCTGATGCATTTGAAAATGAATGCGTTCGTGCCATGTGTGAACGCAACCTTAGGGCAGACAGTGGAAGATTAAAAGTTATATTTGGAAGCTATAGAAACTATAAAATAAGCAGTAATAAAGCAATAAGTAAAATGAAGAACAAGGTGGGGCATATCCTAGCACAAGTTACCTTTAAATAACCATTTATAATTAGCAGATATACCGTATTACCATGGCTAAGACCACCGTGCCAAAGGTTTGGAGTATGTTTACTTGTCCCATTGCAACTTGCAATTTGCAGCTACAATCACACAAAATCCAAACCTGGAGGACTTCTTCAAATTGTTGTGTCACAGACAAGGTAATTAGTTGCAACTGCATTCCCTTTAGGGTGCGTTCACACGTTACGTTTTGACCTGCGTTTTCATTGCGTTTGAAACGCATATACAACAGCTGAGGAGGGGTGATTTGCCAAATTGCATCACTGTTAACATTTATGTTTACAAAATGCATCGTAAATGTGATGTTAACGTGTGTGTTAACATTGGGTTTACAAACGTAAACGGTAATGTAATTAGGCAAATCACCTCTCATCAGCTGTTGTATATGCGTTTCAAACGCAATGAAAATGCGACCAAAACGCAACGTGTGAACACGACCTTAATCACTTGTGATGGCAAAACTTTGATCTTTGTCAATGAAACATGAGTACAATGACCCTTTACTAGAAGAAATTTGGTGCAGGAAACATGGGCAGAGCCTGAGTTGAGGTTTTAGTATGAGGACTACGGTAATTCTAGCAGGACCAATGAGCTGGAATGTAGTAGTTTATAGCTGAGGCCCTGCCATGTTACTCTAGTAGTATCCTCTGTGTGTGCTCAGTGCCCTGTGGTTTTAGGTAAGCATGTTGTGTGGGGAGAAAGTTCAATTGTCTTTTGACAAAAGTGAATGATTCTATGTTGTTTAGCTACTTGTGAGTAATTAAACCTCATTCATATTGCTGCAGACTGAAAACTACATAAAACACTGAAAACAAAAACCTATCTTCATGTAGATGTGTGTTTTACACTTGTCTCATTGACTTCTGCTGGAAGGCCCTGGTGTAATACAGCATAGCATGCTGGGATTTTAAAAATGCATGATCTACTGTATGTAGAAAATCATCTGCCCAATATATTGCATTCATGTTTCATGAGGCCTAAAAAGGAAACTTCATTATGTAAATATTTCTTTAAAGATTTATTTATTTTAATTTATCCCTCCCCCAATTTATACAAAAATATTTTGCTACCTTTTCCTTTTTATTAGCTAGTTTACTCCTATGTTGGGTTGCGTTTTTGATGCATTTCAAAGGTTTCAGCCTTGATCACATGCTGAGGTTACAGTGCGTTTCCCTTGCATCTGCTAAAACGCAATGTAACCTCAGCATGTGATCAAGGCTGAAGCCTTTGGAATGCGTCAAAAACGCACAAAAAAACGTGACTCAATGCATCCTGTGAACGTGCCGTCAGGGAATTACAAAAATGGGGTGTGAACACGGCTTTTAAAAAAAAAAAAAAAAAACTTCAATGTAATTAACACCACCTGGTGTTCAGTCTATTGCAATGTAATATACACCTGCATTTTATAACTACTTTAGTGTATTTGCAGCAATATAAATCTGTAGCATGGTACGTTAGAATTCAATCCCCACAGGCATACTCAAAGGGGTATTCCAGGGAAAAGCATAATGAATGTTGAGATACAAGCTAACATGTAATTGATTTAAAATTTTTAGCTTCCCTTAACAGAAAGTTGTAGACATACGCTATAATGAATTAAAATGCTACTGGCTCTTTAACACCTTCCTGATGTGTGCCATATTCCTATGGTACACATTGTGAACTGTTGTATGGACATGGCACTCTACATACAAGGTGGGTGTTTGCTGCATATTTGCTGGCACCAATCACAGGTATAAACAAAGGAGTTCTGTAATCTGCAAAACAAGTCAGACTATTTATATAGCTATATCTTGGTTATCTCTGAAATCGTGGTGACCTATGATGTAACTGCATGTCCCTATAAATAAAGGTTTGGGCTTTTTTTTTTTTCATAAAAATTGCACCCAAAATTCTAAACTTCCTAAACAATCTAGAAAAATGAGAGGATAAAAAGCCATGCCAATATAAAGACATTTAGGGAAATGTGTTTGCGTGGGTTTCCTCCAACACTCCAAAACATACTGGTAGGTTGATTAGATTGTGAGCCCTATTTGGACTTATTTGGCAAGTTCTGTGCATGCTGCGTAATCTGTAGGCGCTATATAAATAAAGGAATTATTATGTTAGTTATGACATTATTTGGGTGGTATCACCAGCTGCCTTGAAAGCAGAAAATTTTAACTTTGGTAAAAATAAGGGTTGGTAGAAGTTCATGCTCCCCTTTCCACTTTGAGATCCTGGGCAATGCAGTGTGTGGCTGCTATTTGGATACACGGCTACAGTACAGTACTATGCTGCAGACCATGATGTACATCTTTATGGTATCTGGTAGTCATGTTGCTCTGTGATTGCATCATGAATGGTAGGCATTTATTGTAACCATCACTGTGGTGTCAATGCATTTAACGTGTCTCTGTCCAATCTGTAAATCTTTATTGGTGCATTGTTTGACTTGCTCTTTAGTTCTCATGGATTCAGAAGGTCTTCTCCAGTGCCCATATGATAAGAACCATATGATTCGGCCAAGCAGGTTTCCATATCATCTTGTAAAATGCAGAGAGGTAAGTGAGACTAGTTTGCTATTTGGCCTTAGAAAGGATTTTCCCACCAACAATCTAGGCCCTATTCACAGGATAGGGCCTAACTTGCTGATCGGTGGGGTCTCAGCGATTTTAGCCCCTCCACAGATCACAAGAAAGGGGGGGGGGGTCCAATGGGGTTTGCGGTACCTCTGTTGGACCCCCTCATCTTTCCCCGAGATGAGTGGAGCAGAGGGCAGCACATCTTAGAATGCAACACTGTCCGTAAGCTCCAGAGAGATGAATAGGGCAGCCTGGCCGGCTGTTCATCTCAGGGGGGGGACGGGACAGAGTGACAGCAGTGAATCTGACCCCTCATTCTTGTGATCTGTGGGAAGCTCGTCACTGTCACTGAGACCCCCACCAATAAGCAAGTTGGGCCTTATCCTTGGTGGGGAAAACACCTTTAAGAAGGTTGTGATGGAAACTGTATGTGTGCATTGAAACTACAGTAAATTCATGTATTGGCTAAACCTTCCCACATCTAGTACTAGAGCCTACATGACTTTCTCGTACAATATCCTATTACAGCCACTTGGCTTGTATCCATGCACCATATAGAGTTGCATTGGACAAGTGCAAGCTCTAAATTTATATATTCACAGAAGGGATTAGACAGTGTCCTTCTGCTGATTTGTGTACATGTATACATTCTATACAGTGACTAAAGAGGATTCAAGGTGCTTTGAAATGTTTACTGAGTCTTCAAGTAACAGGAAGGTAATGTCTAAGAACGTGTTCTCATAAACGCAATACTATCGCATTATGTGAACACAATGTGAATACCTGTGGGGGGGGGGGGGTGTATTTAATATATATATATATATATATATATATATAACTTTTTGGTTTCTTCCATATAGAATAACAGACATGTAGCAAAAGTCCTGGCCACTTGCCCATTTAATGCTCGTCACCGGGTACCCAAGCAGGAGCTTGAGTTACACATGCAAACCTGTGAGAGTAAATGTCCCCTGGAGCCATTCCCAGGTACCCTTCTATGTTATATTGGTTAGTGGATAAGTTTGTGGCTGTAGCTGATGGGAACAACTACACTATTACTCTTGATTTATTATAATATCCGTTGATAGATGAAGCGGTGATGCAAAAAGCAGAGCACTTCTCAAGCTGGCAGAGCCCACCGTGTGAAGAGAACTGGGATGAAGGTGCGCACACAGGTCACATTGGTAGAAAAGTTCAGAAAATGTATTATCATGAGGTAACGCTGGATTTGTTTGTCCGATCTATAGATTATTCCTCTGCTCCTAAGCCTTTTGTTTTGAATGAGTTTGGAAACTACCAACCTTACAGCAGCCATGATTCTGTAGATGGGCAATGTGCACCAGGGTCAGTATAAGTTTGTCAATGTGGTAGTGGGTTTTTTTTTTTTTCTATAGTAAATTTTTCTTCATTTCTAAATCTTTTCAGACATGCACAAAGGTCAACACAAAATGGACATAAAAATGACTGGAAACCTGGCGGGTCTAATGGCCTTCCTTCACACTCATACACGGGTATGTACTTGTGTTGGCCTGTAATTGTAATGAGTATACAGGCGGTCCCCTACTTAAGAACGCCTGACTTACAGACGACCCCTAGTTACAAACAGACCTCTGGTAATTGTTCATTTTCTGTACTTTAGTCCTAGGCTACAATAAACAGCTATAACAATTATCACAGGTGTCTGTAATGAAGATTTATTATTAATCCTGGTTCTGATAACAATCCAACATTTTAAAAATCCAATTGTCACAGAGACCAAAAATATTTGTCTGGATTTACAATGATAAAGTATAAAGTTCCAACTTGCATACAAATTCAACTTAAGAACAAACCTACAGACCCTATCTTGTATGTAACCTGGGGACTGCCTGTATAGACCTGTCATGTAGGAGCGTAGATGAGTTACAGTAACGCTTAACACTGCAGTCATACGGCCTATAAAAGGTTGTCCTCCACACACCTACTCCAGTACTGAGGTGTCCTTTACTTTATTTTTGGCTGGTCTACTCCCATCTTGTGGCAGTAGATTACCTGGAAACTGAGGTATCAACCCAACGCTTGCATAATGTGTTGTCACAATATTGCAACGTATGAACAATGGTGATGGATACACCAAACAATAGTGTAACATATAAATGGTAAAAACTGGTCTTCTAGGGGTTGTCCTACTAGGAAATGGCCGGGTAGATCAGTATTATGTAACCAAAAAACAAACTTTTCTAGTAAATGTGTAATAGTACGTCACCTATTTGACCTTTTTTAACCAATATTCCTTAAGAACTACAGTAGGTTTGTCATCTGTGGATTCTGTGATATGTAAGGGGTAACAAGTCGCACCTGGATTCACCAGATCCCTAATTTCTAGATCTAGAATATTTCTCTTGTCAATCTACAGCTTTAGTAGATACCTGCTGATTTGTCTTTGACCTCTTACAGGTGGATCTAGAGCCAATAATCAGGAGCCGGTTTATCCCAATGGAGCGTCAAGGTAAAACACTTAATTGTGACACTGTACTAGTATTTCAGCAATTCTAAACAATCCTTCCTCTTCTGTTACTGTCATCCCCTTGCCATAAATCTGCAACTAGTGCATCACCTCTTGTGTGTTCTGAAAATTTAAATTGGATTCTAACTTGTATTATACAGATCTGCCAATCCTTGGAAGACCAATCGGCAATGGAAGTAGTTATGGGCACTGGGAAGATGTAAGTTTTGATACAACATAGATGATGGGCATAAGTTGGCCACAAAAAAATGGCAGCTAGTACACAGCCACTGTAGGTCTATTTTGCATGGTGACTGCTGACATGGTGGCACCTGCATGGCAGCTCAACTTTCTATGGTGATGGTAAGCTTTTGCTCCTCCATCTCCTAGTTTGACATAGGCCAAAAACTCCACTCTTTGTGGCCCCTCTGTGCAAACTGTAGGTGTGCATGAGGCCTAACTATTCTGGAGACCTTGTGTCCTCTACCATTAAAGCAAGATGGTTCCCCCGTGATCAAGATGTCCAGATATGCTAGTTTAGATTTGTGCACCTTCAATGTGAATTTAAACCTATCCAGTTAAGATTTTCTTTTGTGAATCTCTAAGGGCGCGTTCACACGTTGCGCTTTGGTTGCGTTTTCATTGCGTTTGAAACGCAAATACAACAGCTGAAGTGAGGTAATTTGCCTAATTGCATTACTGTTTACGTTTGTAAACGCAATGATAACGCATGCGTAACATCGCTTTTACGATGCGCTTTGTAAACGGAAATGTTAACCGTGATGTAATTAGGCAAATCGCCTCTCCTCAGCTGTTGTATATGCGTTTCAAACGCAATGAAAGCGCAGGTCAAAACGCAACTTGTGAACGCGCCCTCAATGACTAGCACATAATCTGTGGAGGGGGGGGGGATAGAACAGCCATACCTACTAAGAACAAGGAACTCATTCCAGACAAAAACCCCAGATGACAACAACCAATGGGTTGGGCCTGCCACAATGGACATACAATATCCTGGTCACTAGGAGTTTCATAACTAGGGTTGGGATAGTGTGAAGGGAAGATTTGGACTGCTCATGTGAGTGCAGGACTCTATTCTGATGGACTGGGATCGTTGCAGTAGAGGGTTTAATAGCTGCCTGCAATCAGGACCAGTCGGGTGAATACCCAGGCTGGTGAGATGTACCTATGATATTGAATATGGTTTCTACGACCAGATTCTTAAGTAATTATAGGCAGGGTATGAATGGTTTGGGACGCTTCAAGCTGTGCCACAAGGCTTCATTGACACCACACTGAATTTTAGTGTATAGTGTGAACCTGACCCTAAAGCGCTGTTTTTGTGTAAGTGGATTAATGATTAATAGGACCCAAAAGGTTATTTTTAGAATTCTAAAGTAAGTTGTTTTGGACTTGCCAGATGTTACTGCACTGAGGTGCACCTACTGGTTATCCAAAAAATTCCACTTCCTTGCATCAATATCACAGCCAATAAATATGAACGGGGTAGCTCTCCCTTAACATAGGTGTTTGTCTGTCTTTTGTACCTGTTTCTGACCATTCTCTTCTTTCTACAGGCTTCTGGGCTGAGAAATCTGAGGAACTTTTTAACCACCATCAAATTGCATGCATTTTAAAATTTTAATTTTTTAAATCAAATTTACAGTATTTATTGCATGATTTTTAGTCATTTTTAATGAACCCTGCCAAATAAACCTTTCTTAACACTTAATTCAGCAATATTCCTTGTGTTGCAAACTTTTTGGCCTATATCATATTTTCACATGTATAAGACAACACTAAACTTTTCCAGTTAAAATATAGAGTTGGGGATATACACACTGTAGAAGACTATCCCTCTTCTGACCCATGTATGGTAAAAATAAAAAATAAAAAATCGTATTTGATTTCAATATACAGGCGGTCCCCTACTTAAGGACACCCGACTTACAGACAACCCATAGTTAGACGGACCCCTCTGCCCCATGTGACCTCTGGTGAAGCTCTCTGGATGCTTTACTATAGTCCCAGACTGCAATGATCAGCTGTAAGGTGTCTGTAATGAAGCTTTTATTGATAATCCTTGGTCCAATTACACCAAAAATTTTGAAACTCCAATTGTCACTGGGGCAAAAGAAAAAAAATTATCTAGAACTTCCATTATAAAATATACAGTTTCGACTTGCATACAAATTCAACTTAAGAACAAACCTCCAGACCCTATCTTGTATGTACCCCGGGGACTGCCTGTAATTTAATAAAAACCTTCTGTACAGAAAAAATCTTTTTGCCATCTTAAGGCGATAATAACTTTTTTTTATACTTCAGTGTACAGATCTGTGACATGTCGTCTCGTCTTGCACAAAAAAAATGAACTTTCATTGCTACCGCTCAGGACTGGCATGTGCATGTTATGACACTGCAGGGGTATAGTGGGTACATGGCAGCTTGCAATCACAAAGTCCAGTCCAACAGTGTCGCTACTAAAATCCCTGATTGTCTGTCTATTAAGGGGGGAAGTAAAAACTTTTAGGGTGCAGTTGCACATGATGCTAGCAGTGCATTTACAAAAGCAATGCTGGCACCTAGGGTGGGCCTTGGCCTGATTGCATATATGTTTCAATGGAAACACATCGGTAACAGCACCTGGTGGTGTCTTGCATTGTTTTAAACACAACACTTGCGCTGTGTGTAAGCCCAGACTAAATAAGGTTTCCAGACCGAGTTTGTTTCGTGGTGCTGGTCTCGACTAAGTTAGTTCATCAGTAATGGTGGTTCAACACTCACAACAGGGGCAAATACTTTATACTGAATACAGTTTAAATGATTTGCCCTCATCCACAGCTCTGAGCAATGCTGCACCTCCCTAGCTCCTTTATCTCAGTATATTGCTTATTCTGTGCTCTTTGATCTCAGATTTTTTTTTTTTTTTTTTTTTTTTTTTTTTTTTAATTCAAATCTCTCAATCATGTCTCCCAGGATTTCTCCCAAGCTGCACCAATTCTATGGAATGCCCTTCCCCGGTTTATTAGACTAATACCCAACATACAAAGCATCAAAAGGGATCTTAAAACCCAACCCCTTAGGCCAGCGCCACACAGGGCGCTTTGTCTGCGCTTGCAAACGCAGACAGTCGCACCCACCGGGGCAGGCCTCGGCCCGATCGCATCGGCGTTTCTATGGAAACGCCTGCGATCGGGAACGAGCCGCCGGTGTTTTGCGTTAAATTAACGCGAAACACCGGCGGCTCGTTCCCGATCGCAGGCGTTTCCATAGAAACGCTGATGCGATCGGGCCGAGGCCCGCCCTGGTGGGTGCGACTTTGTCTGCGTTTGCAAGCGCAGACAAAGCGCCCTGTGTGGCGCCGGCCTTAGGGTGAAGACACACATGGCGTTTTTGGGCCGTTTTTACTAAGTGCGTTTTCAGATTGTTAAAAACGCATGTGTTTTTGTCCGTTTTTAATTGCGCGAATTCGGAAAACCAGACGAAAATGGATGCGTTTTCAAAAAACAGACGCGTTTTTTTTAACGCATGCGTTTTTTTTAAGATCACGTGTCTTCACCCTTGGGGCGCGTTCACACTTTGCATCTTGACCTGCGTTTTTTCATTGCGTCTGAAACGCATATACAACAGCTGAGGAGGCGATTTGCCTAATTACATCACTGTTAACATCGCATTTAGTAAACGGAAATGTTAACACTTGCGCTAACAACGTGTTAACACATGCATTTTGCTAATGCGTGTTAACAAATGGAAACAGTAATGTAATTAGGCGAATTACCTCATCAGCTGTTGTAATGCGTTTCAAACGCAACGTTTGAACGCGCCCTGAGAAGCCTATAACACACGCCAACTGTAACACTTACAAGTTCGCACGTTGCGTTTTGGTCGCGTTTTCATTGCGTTTGAAACGCATATACAACAGCTGATGATGGGTGATTTGTTTAATTACATTACCGTTTACATTTGTAAATGTACGGAACTGAAATACGGGAGAAAATAGGACATGCTCTATATTTTTATACGGCTAGTATACGGTACAGTGTGCTCCAGTGTCAAAAAACAGCAATATAAATGGTTAGAAATTTGAAATGAATGTGGCCGTATGTAACCGTAAAAAAAAAACGGTACGGGATACGGACGTTTTCATACGTCCATGTGAATGTAGCCTTATGCTGCAGTCACATGCATTTGTTAACCTTATGTTAACTGTTAACTTTGTAAATGGAATGTTGACAGCAATGTAATTAAGCAAATCTCCTCTGCTCAGCTGTTATGATGCCTATTCAAAGGCACACCGGGTCGGCTTTGGTTCATAACATGAGAATAGCGCAGACGGGGCGGGTCTTGGACGATCGCATATGCTTTTCCAGGGATTTACATAAAAAAGCAAGCGTGAACGCAATATTAACGCATGCATCACCAGAGCTTTAACAAACGTGTGTGGTAACAAAACATTAACACATGTGTTTTGTAAACACAATGGGGGGGGATGTATTAACGCACTTGCTCCACAATTTTGGAGGTTTTGTGCCTAAAACATGGTCTAAAATGCCTTGCACCACAGCTATAAAGTCTTTTAGACCATTTTTTGGCAGCTTTCCAAGTTGTCCATAAGGATGTGTTTTCATAAACGCATGTGATTTTTAACGGACTTGTTAAAAACGGCCCAAAAACGGGTTCAAAACATCACGTGCCACCACCCTAATTCGGCAAATCTCTTCAGCCGTCTGTTCTCGTGTTCACATTTTGGGGGGGGGGGGATTTTGAAACCGTTTTTGGACCGTTTTTAAGCAAAACGGATGCGTTTTCCAAAAACAGATTCTTTTTCTATCGGACTGCTTAAAAACGGACCAAAAACGGGTACAAAACACCATGTGTGGCATTGCCCTGAGGCCGGTGCCACATGCACCTCATTTGTCTGCGTTTAAAAACGCAAACGCAGACAAAGCCGCGTCCCGATCGCATCAGCGTTTCTCTGGAAATGCCTGTGATCGGGAACAAGCCGCCAGTGTTTTGCGTTAATTTAATGCAAAACATTGGCAGCTTGTTCCCGATTACAGGCATTTCCAGAGAAAGCATGTGATCAGCTTAACAATCGCATTCGTTTCCCTGGAAACGCATGTGCGTCGCGTTATGACGGATGCTTAGCGGTACGTGTGACCGCGGCCTTAGGTTCTAGCTGAAAAACATTAGTCTTTTGCTGCCACAGATTTATCACTGTGATGATGAATTCTGGTGCAGGATAAGACTGTCGGTTCCTACTTTAGACCTACTTTGGCCGCAGTCACACGTACCGCTAGGCGTCCGTTCATAACGCGACGCTATCACACAGGGGGGCGGTCCTCGGCCCCCCTGTGCACTAGCGTCGCATTATGATAGACGCCTAGCTGTACGTGTGACCGCGGCCTCTTAGTCTAAATTGTGCACCAGAATTATGGGCGCATGGGCGATTTCCAATAAGCCACGCTCCTTCTCGTGGAGTCACACCCATTTCCCAAAGATCATGACCCTTAGGCCGTGGTCACACATACCGCTAGGCGTCCGTTCATAACGCAATGCTAGCGCACAGGGGGTGGTGGTCGGCCCGAACGCACATGCGTTTCCAGAGAACCGCATGTGATCGGCTTATCAATCGCATGCGTTTCGGCCCTGTACGCTAGCATCGCGTTATGAACGCGACGCTATCGAAACGTGTGAATGCGCCATCATGGTACGGTCACATGTACCGCTAGCGCTGTGTTTACAAGCAAAATGTTAGCCAGGGAACCATGGCTCGGCCCGATCTCATTAGCATTTCCAGCGAATACAATTGCTTAGGGCGAGGCGTTTTCGTTGTGGGAGGGGGCTTGGCCAAAACGCACATGCGTTTCAGGCAGACCAACCCTTGAAATTGCGTTTTGGATGCGTTTAAAAATGCGACAAAAACGCTACGTCGGAAGGCGCCCTTAGGGCGCGGTCCCACGGTGCGTTTGCAAACGCAGACGCAGACCAAACCACGCCCACCGGGGCGGTCCGCGGTCCGATCGCATCGGCGTTTCTCTATGTTTCTATGGAAAACGCCGATGCGATCGGACCGCGGACCGCCCCGGTGGGCGTGGTTTGGTCTGCGTCTGCGTTTGCAAACGCACCGTGGGACCGCGCCCTTACTGATTGCATGGCCCCTATTGCACTAGCGGTACTTGAGGCGGTATCCTGAGGGTGAAGACACACATGGTGTTTTTAGGCCGTTTTTGGGCCGTTTTTAGTTAGTGTGTTTTCAGATCGTTAAAAAACGCATCCGTTTTTGTCAGTTTTTCCGAAATTGCGCAATGGAAAACGGACAAAAACGCATGAGTTTTTAAAAAACTGATGCATTTTTTAACGCATGCGTTTTTAATGATCTGAAAACGCACTTAGTAAAAACGGCCCAAAAACGCCATATGTGTCTTCACCCTGAGGGTGCGGTCACATGTCGCGTTTAACAACGCATTGGAATAGCTGGAGAGTGATTTGCCTAATTAAACACCTCTTAACACTTGTGTTTACAAAACGCATGCGTTAACAACCGCATGTGTTAACTGCGATGTTAACGCATGCATTAACAATGCGTTAACGGTTGCGTTTTGTAAACACAGGTGTTAGCAGCTGTTTAATTAGGCAAATCACTCTCCAGCTAATCCAATGCATTTTTAAACGCGACGTGTGACCGCACCCTGAATTTTGTACATTTTAAATTAAAGGCAGTGCTACATTTCACACATTTGTGCCTCTTTAACCTGTTAGCGCTCAGCGTCCGATATATCGGACACAGCGCTGATGTCGGTTCAGCTCAAGATCTGAGCCGAACCGGCATTGGGAAAAACGGGGTGCCAGCTATAACTAATAGCCGACACCCCAGTGTAACACCCACAGTCGGAGTGAGCTCCGATCGTGGGTGTTTAACCCGTTAAATGCCACGGTCAGCGCGACTGCGGCATTTAACATGCCTTTGGGGGGTCTTGTTCATGTCCCATGGTGGAAAAAGTTAAAAAAAAAAAAAAAAAAAAGTTATTCAATAAAAAAATGAAGTAATAAATCAATAAAAATGCCCATAAGCCCCATAACATCTAAAGAGAAATATAATGCTAAAAAGTCTAAATCATAACACAAACCCCCACATATATAGTATCACCGCGTCCGTAACAACCCGTAGAATAAAACTAAATAATTATTGAACCCTCACGATGAACGCTGTTAAAAAAAACTACTAAAAACCTGCCAAAAATCATGATTTTTACCTATTGAATCCCCAAAAAAATGCAACAAAAAGTGATCAAAAAACATATGTACTCTAGAATGATACTGCTGCACAGTACAACATGTCCCGCAAAAAACAAGCCATCAACCAGTTCTGTAGCCAAAAAAGTTAAAATGTTATGCCAAAAATGAAAAAATTATAGATTTTTCCCCACATTAGGTTTTATTTGGAAGAAAAAATATTCATGTCTGGTATCCCCGTAATTGTAACAACCCATAGAATAAAGATACGTGAGTTTTAGGCTATACGGTGAACACGAAAAAAAAAGGTAAAAAATCCAGTACAGAATTGGTGCTTTTCTACTCCTGCCATCAAAAAAATATTCATAAATTTTCAACAATAGGAGATACCAACCCCAAAATGGTAACAGTGGAAAAAGCATCTCCTCCCGCAAAAAAAATGCCGTCACATGGCCCCAATAACGCAAAAGCGAAAATTTTATAGCCTACAAAAGGGGAACGAGCCGCCGGTGTTTTGCGTTAATTTAACGCGAAACACCGGCGGCTCGTTCCCGATCGCAGGCGTTTCCATAGAAACGCCGATGCGATCGAGCCGAGGCCCGCCCCGGTGGGCGCGACTTTGTCTGCGTTTGCGTTCACAAGCGCAGACAAAGCGCCCTGTGTGGCGCCGGCCTAAGGGTGAAGACACGTGGCGTTTTTGGGCCGTTTTTACTAAGTGCGTTTTCAGATCGTAAAAAACGCATGCCTTAAAAACCGCATCCGGTTTTTAAAAACGCATGCATTTTTTGAAAACGCATCCATTTTTGTCCGTTTTTAATTGCGCAAATTCGGAAAACCGGACAAAAACGCATGCGTTTTTAACGATCTGAAAACGCACTTAGTAAAAACGGCCCAAAAACGCCACGTGTCTTCACCCTAAGGGGTGAACGTGGCGTTTTCAGGCCGTTTTTGGGGCGTTTTTGATCAGTTTGAATTAAGAGAATTGGTCAAACCTGTCAAAAACGCATGCGTTTTTTAACCATCTGAAAACGCACTAACTAAAAACGGCCCAAAAACAACCTAAAAACGCCATGTGTGTCTTCACCCAAAGGAGTTAACTTGAATTGGAGGCCGTAGTCACCCTATGGGTGAAGACACACGTGGCGTTTTTAGGCCGTTTTTAGTTAGTGCGTTTTCACATCGTTAAAAACGCATGCAGTTTTGGGCCGTTTTTCCGAAATTGCTCAATTAAAAACGGACAAAACAATGTGAAAACGCACTAACTAAAAACGGCCCAAAAACGCCACGTGTGTCTTCACCCTATGTGATCGGTTCCGAAGCCTGCCCCCTGTGTGCTAATTAGGCTAACCTCCTCTCAACTGTTGTGAAGCATTTTAAAATACCTTAACCCCTTAACGCTCTGCGCCGTAGCTCTACGGCGCAGAGGTCTAAGGAGTGTATGAAGAGGGCTCACGGGCTGAGTCCTCTTCATACAAAGGTGGGGGTTTTTGCATTTTGCAGAAAATGCCGCCATCTTTTTTACGATTGCCGCGCCCCTGAACGTCATCGGGGGGCGGCGATCGGTTGCCATGGTAGCCTCGGGTCTTCTTTTGACACGAGGCTACATGGCTTCTGCATTTTCGTTACAATGAGCCAGTGGCCTGACCTGCAATGACCTGCAAAAATGAAGTATAGCAGTATATGGTAGGAACGATATGACCATCTAGGGTTAATGTACCCTAGATGGTCTAAGAAATAGTGGGAAAAAAAAAGAAAAAAAGTTTAAAAAAGAAAAAAAAATTAATAAAATATTAAAAATTCAAATCACCCCCCTTTCCCTAGAACTGATATAAAACATAATAAACAGTAAAAATCATCAACATATTAGGTATCGCCGCGTCCCAAAATGCCCGATCTATCAAAATATAAAAACGGTTACGGCCGACGGTGACCTCCGAGGCGGGAAATGGCGCCCAAATAAAATAAATAAAATAAAAAAATGATCAAAATGTTGCACAGACCTCAAAATGGTAGCAATGAAAACGACGCCTCATTTCGCAAAAAATGACCCCTCACACATCTCCGTGCGCCAAAGTATGCAAAAGTTATTAGCGTCAGAAGATGGCAACATTTTTTTTTTCATTTTTGTACACATTCGTTTAAATTTCGAAAATGTATTAAAACACAATAAAACCTATATAATAAACCAAAGAATAAAGCTGAGGTGTTATTTTGAGTGCACAAAGTCGAAAAAACTGAGCCCACAAGAACGTGACAATTTTTCCACATTTGGAATTTTTTTTCAGCTTTGCAGTACATGGCATGTTAAAATAAATAACATCACGGGAAAGTAAAATTTGTTACGCACAAAATAAGCCCTCACACAGGTCTGTACACGTAAAGATGAAAAAGTTATGGATTTTTGAAGTTGGAGAGCGAGAAATGAGCGGAAAAACCCTGCGTCCTTGAGGCTGGCGCCACACGTGGCGCTTTTGTCTGCGTTTGCGAACGCAAACGCAGACAAAGTCGCGCCCACCGGGGAGGGCCTCGGCCCGATCGCATCGGCGTTTCTATGGAAACGCCTGCGATCGGGAACGAGCCGCCGGTGTTTCGTGTTAATTTAACGCGACTTTGTCGCAAACGCAGACAAAAGCGCCACGTGTGGCACCAGCCTAAGGGTGAAGACACACATGGCGTTTTTGGGCCGTTTTTACTAAGTGCGTTTTCAGATCGTTAAAAACGCATGCGTTAAAAAACGCATCCGGTTTTTAAAAACGCATGCGTTTTTTGAAAACGCATGCATTTTTGTCCGGTTTTCATTGCGCAATTTCAGAAAAACTGACAAAAACGCATGCGTTTTCAAAAAACGCATGCGTTTTTAAAAAACGGATGCGTTTTTAACTATCTGAAAACGCACTTAGTAAAAACGGCCCAAAAACGGCCCAAAAACGCCATGTGTGTCTTCACCCTGAGGTTAAAGCAAACAAAACGCCCCATGTCAATGCAGCCTCAGAATATAGACTATAATGTGTCTATTGTGGAGTAAGAACAGGACTAAACTTATTAGGACTTCACGAATAGGTCACTTTGTCCGTGTATTATTCCATTTTCATAAAATTGTCCATTTACAACATTTGCCCATGACTTGTAAGTGTATTTTCAGTCACTCTGCATTGTGTGCTTATAATGTATTCTCAGAGCAGGACGCCATTACATACGCAGTTAGTTATTTTGGCGCCCTCGCTGTGCTGACTCATGGGGCGTGGCCTCCCTGTGGCGCCTTGCTGCAGGGGCGGAGCCTGGAGGAGAGGAGCGAGGAGGCCGCGGCGCGGTACTGCTGCAGTGCTGAACGGTGCGGACACAAGCAGCTGCGGTACTTACGCGGGGCTCTGGTGAGGGGTAATGCAGGGTAAACATGTTATAGAGCGGCTAGTATTCATAGTATAGGGAGAGTTAGTGTCACTACCGGGGGGGGGCATTACAGTGTGTGAGAACTACAGGGTAGTAATGGAGGGAGAGGGGTGATGTTTCCCTCCTATAACATGTAGTGGGGTCTGGGATACTGGTGTCCTTGTCTGGAGACTAGTGTACGGGTAGCACCATGTTGTCACATTGACTTGCTTTTAAGGCAGTGTTCACACATACCTGTAGTGTAGAAAAACTGGCTGTATAATGTGCTATAGAGGGGATACAATTCTTACATATGTGTCACATCTAAATTTGAGGGAAATCAAAGCCAAATCTGTGTTGGAAATCCCTGATGCTGCTTTTCCAGTTTAAAATCTTTGTACAAATCCTACAGTGTGAACATACCCATAGTTTGGACACAACAAAAAGCCTCAGTGCTGTTTATATTCTTCTGACTTTTTATTATGTCTTTTTTTTTTTTTTTTACCAGATTAAAACATGGATTACGTCCTCTGTCCGTACAATGCTGAGCACAAAGTCCATGGGACTGAGCTGAGGATGCACCTTATGACTTGTCAGGTAGTCCTAGTCCTGCTGGGACACCCTTATTGTGTTATCCCAAATTTATCTAGGAACATAATCATGTGATACCAGGGTAGACGTGTCTAGTTTTTAGGTTTTTTTTTTTAATGTTTTGGGCTTGTTTTTACTTTGTGGTTGATATATGAGGGAAAGTCGCACAATGTCTCAAATGTTTGAGTAACTCCTTGCCTGCTCTGGGCTAGAGTTTATTTGCAAAAGGTTTGAGATTGTGCCAATATTCGCAGCTTTTTCAGACTCTTTCACGGCCTGAGGGCAAATTTGAATTATTTTTTTTTGCTGCGTTTTTGACGTGTTCTAAAGGCTTTGACCTTGATCACTTGTGTTTCCACTGCATTTGCTAAATGCAATGTGACCTCAGCAAGTGATCAGGGCTGAAGCTTTTGGAATGCATCAAAAATGGAACTAAAAACCCAACGGAATGCATCTTGCATATCCGGCTTGAGAATGAGTTCACACTTCCAGTTTTTGTTGCAATTTTCAAAGCCAAAAGCAGGTGTGGATCATAATGAGTGAGGACATATAATGGAAGTGCTACTCCTCCTTTTTTTTTTTTTTTTTTTCACTCCACTTCTGGTTCGGACATCGGAAACGGTATCTGAAAAACTGAACGTGTGAACTTTGGTAAATGGATGTAAAGGTTGCAATTGTGCCAAAAATTTCCAAAAACCCCCCCCCAGAAATTAAAAGTTGGCTGAATGACCCTCCAGGAGTGCCTGCTTCTCAGCAAAACATGCTTTAAATGGTAACATGGTAACATGAAAAAAGCATGCGTCTAAATACACTCCTAAAATGTCATGTGTGAATGCTCGCTGAGAATGGATTCCTTACATCACATATCTCTATGATGCTCAATGTCCTGTCCTCTGTACTGTTAGGCTACATTCATACTGCCGTATGGGGGATGTATAATCGGGAGCTGTAACCCGTAGAAAGATAGGACATGTCCTATCATTCTCCAGAATAAGGCGTCCTGTGGAGAGGGGCGGTTGTGAGCGGCACTCTTCCCCGGCACTGCTGAGTGCCCGCCGTGTGGTGGGCAACGGCAGTGTGAATGTAGCCTTAGATCCGTGAATAATGTCTAACCCCTTGAGGACACCCCCCCCCCCCCCAAATCTGTCACGAAATGCAGTCAACTTTGGAATGCTTTCACTTACCGAGTATATTTTCAGACTTTTTTCATGACATGTTGTACTTCACATTAATACTCTGTTTTAGTTGAAAATTTTTGCACTCATTAAAGGGGTTGTCCGAGTTTTGAAAAAAAAAAAACTATATGTGGCCGGGAGCGTGCTGCTTAAAACAATAAAGATATACTTACCTTCCGGTGCCCTCCGGTATCCAGCTCTGCTGTCGCTCCGGTCCGGGCGCCATGTAAACAAACATGGCCGCCGAAGCAGCGCTGGACTCAGCTTACGGCCGGACCCGACAACCTTCCGACCCCCATACACAATGCTGTGTATAGAATCGGATAGGCGTACATGGCCGGCCGGAAGCTGAATGCAGCGTTGCTCCGGCGGCCATGTTTGTTTACCTGGCATCCGGACCGGAGCGACAGCAGCGCTGGATATCGGAGGGCTCCGGAAGGTGAGTACATCTTTATTGTTTTAAGCAGCCCGCTCCCGGCCACCTATAGTTTTTTTTTTTTTTTTGAACTTTCGGACAACCCCTTCAAGTACAGCATGAGAGCATCCTGAGAGCCGGTGACATCACCGGCTCTTTCAAATGTCGCGCTGGGTTACCACGAGCAAGATTTTCAAGTTTGCTTTAAGAAGAGAGCCGCTGACGTCACCGGCTCTTGGGCTGTACCACGCGCCCCAGGGCGTAAATAAATTATATTTCTGCGGAGCCTGGTATTTAGACGGGGAGGTTAGTAATAATCATCTAAGCTAAGCTGATGGTGCATGTCCTTTAAATTTTATTATTAAACTATTATTTTTACCTCTTGATCCCCTTCTGGGACTGAATAAGGGATTATTTGATCACTTGTTCAAATTGATACACTATCATATTGATGTTCCTCATGACATTGGGGAACGTCATGGTGTGCTAAATACAAGCTCACCATCATGTTTCCTAACATGATGCTGTAAGGGGTTAACCTCTCAACCCTCGAGCTGCTAACTCTGTATGTAAAAGGCTCACAGTACGCATGTTTTAGCGAACAACCACCGCTAATACCCCTTGTAGTAATCCCTTGACCACCGGTGGCTCCGTGGGCACCGCCATCTTTGTTGAGTGTAAAAAAAAAAGTAGCACTTTCAACTTCGGGCGCTATTTTCCATTACGGGGTTAAACGACGTGAATAATCACTTTTATTTTGATCAGACATTTTGGGGCGCGATGATACCGGACTTGTTTATGATTCTTATTGTTTATTTACTTTTATATGTGATCTAGGGAAAGGGGGTGATTTAAACTTTTATCATTATTTCAGGCCCTCCAGGGTACTTGAACCCTGCAGGGTCTGACTGTTAATACTATGTACTGCAATACAGGCAGTCCCTTACTCAAGAACACCCAACTTATAGACAACTCCTAGTTACGGACCTCTGGTAATTTACTGTACTTTAGCCCTAGGCTACAATAAACGGCTATAACAGTTATTACAGGTGTCTGAAATTAAGCTTTGTTAATCCTGGTTCTTGTGACAATCCATTTTTAAAATCTAATTGTTACATAGGCCAAAAGTTTTGTCTGGAGTTATAATTATAAAGTATATAGTTCTGACTTACATATAAATTCAACTTAAGAACAAACCTCTAGAACCTATCTTGTACATAACCCAGGGACTGCCTGTACTACAGTATATAGCAATAATACTGATGATTTCTAATAGCCTGCCCTCTGCTGGCTATTAGAGATCATTAGACATGGTAAGTCTACGAGTTTCAATGAGACTGGTAACCGATCGGCCATCCAAGATGGCGGCGCCCATGTAATAATAAGTTGACTGTGGCACTTAACAGGTTGCCAGCAAGATCGCGGCAGTAACAGGCGGGCGTCAGCTGTATAATACAGCAGACACCCGCTGTGTATGGAGAGAGCTTAGCTTGTGAGCACTCGCCATACACCCCTCGCAGAACGAGGAAGATAGTTTGTCCTAGTGCGTGGAGAGGAGTTAGTCAGACAACATATACAGGTGATCTTGAATTTTTTTTCCGTTGATACATTGGGTGATATCATTTTGTTTTTAGTTATTTTTAAAAAATGGAGAATTTTCCAAACTGTTCTGCTTTGGGTGAAACCACCCAAATAAAAACAAACATTTTCAAAAGTCTGCTTTATGCTGACATGTTTTTTTAATGCATGTTTTTAAGGATAAGATGAGGCCTACAATTTTGGGTGCAATTTGTCACATTTTCATGAAAATCGCCAAATATTCTGTTTTGAGGGGCCTGCTCAGCTTTCACGCCTAAATAATAGTAAAACCCTAGAAATGACCACATTATAGAAACTTCACCCTCAACATATGTTAAATCCCTTTAACCCCTTAACTCTCTGCGCCATAGCTCTACGGCGCAGAGGTACAGGGAGTGTATGAAGAGGGCTCACGGGTTGAGTCCTCTACATACAAGGGTGGGGGTTGTTGCATATTGCAGCAAACCCCCACCGCTAATAACCGCGGTTGGTGCTTGCACCGATCGCGGCTATTAACCCTTTCATCTTTATTACGATCGTCGCTCCCTGAACGTCATCGGGGGCCGGGATCGGTTGCCATGGTAGCCTCGGGTCTTCGTTTGACCTGAGGCTACCCGGCTTCTGCAGATTCGTTACAATGAGCCAGTGGCTCATTGTAATGAATGAGCTGCAAAAATGCCATATATTGCAATATAGTAGTATTGCAGTATATGGTAGGAGCGATCTGACCATCTAGGGTTAATGTACCCTAGATGGTCTAATAAATAGTAAGAAAATAAAGTTTAAAAATTAAAAAATTTATAAAATATTAAAAATTCACACAGGTGTCTAACAATTAAGACCCGGCACAGGAAAGAAGCAGAAAAGGAGGAGAATACCAATCATAAGATATCAGTTCCCAGCTCATGTAGTCTCTTGATTGGAGAACTGCCCTGCTGTCGCACATTGACGTCATCAGAGTGCATTTCTGAAATTCTTTAGTCCTGATGTTTCGGTTGCTGTCCACGATGCCGGCACCATCCTGAGTTCATTGTTTCTATTACAGTACTTTTTAGGAAAATAAGACAAGTAGAAATTACAGGATTTGATCTATCAGCTAGGTTTACCTTAACAGTTTGTTTTTAACGTTTGGAGGTGATATTTTGATATGTATATTTTATATATATTTAATAACCTGATTGCTATAAAGGATATTTCGTCCCGTACCTGAGGGTGCTGGTAGTTTGGTGGGGTAAATACAGATTGCATTTACAGCAAATATTAAATGGAATCTCTTTTGGTAATAAATCCTGTTTCATAAACCAGAGCAGAGAAGTAAGAGAAAAGCCGGAGGCTCCTCGGCACAGCAAAAAGACAAAATGGATAGCACTCTCTCTTAAAAAGGAAGAGGAAGAAAAACAAAGATTGTTGGAACAGGATGTGCAAATGTACGGTAAGTTTCTTTAATTATCCTTGTAGACAAAGCTTGATCTCTTCTGAATATCTGAAGACTTTGAAGAATCAGTTTTATGTGATTCTAAACTAATCCTAACACAAGGCTATCTGGTTTCTAGTTTCTTCTCACAGTATGGCATTGCAGGCTGTGTGATTGTTTCTCTACAAAACCAGTTGAACAGAGGCCAAAACTTTTATGTATCGAACCTTCTATATCAAACCAAGTGGTGGGAGGCAAACCAACTCCGTATGAATCAATAATATATATTTTTTTAATCTATAGATTCGCAAGATCCTGATAGACTACTGCAGTGTCCTTATGATTCCAACCACCAGATAAGAGCTTGTCGCTTTCCTTATCACTTGATCAAGTGCAGGAAGGTGAGTGTCATTAAAAATGAATTTATAAATTGGTGGCAAAATGACAGGCAAAAGTGGATCCAGCGGGAGAAAAATATTCCCACTCCCTTTACATTTTTATTTATTTATTTTGAATCCATTATTTGGATGTTCCCTGGTGGTGTAGCTGCAGCATTTTTTGCAGTTTTTCTGCAAATCTCACTGCATGTTCTGACCAAAATCGGTAGTGCAAAGATCCATTGCAGTGCAATCATTGAAAGCTGTGGGATGCAAAGTATAAAGTAACCTCCATGTAATCTGAAATTGTACAAAAAAAACACACCAAATTTCACTTGTATATTTTTACTCTACAGTATGCAGTGGGAGCATTTTACTAAAGAGGATCTGAGAGGAAAAGATGTGCACAAGTTTCTTCTTTTATCTCATTAATAAACAAAGTTCCATAGTTCTTTTTAACCCCTTACTGACATGTGACGTAATAGTACGTCACGTGCGGGTGCATGGAGAGGGCACACCCCTTTGCTGCATATTGCCGGTAACACCAGTGGTCGCTGCTGGCACCAATCGCGGGTGTCAACCCGCTGTTCGTTGCCGGCGGCTTAAAAAAATGGCACATGGGCTTTGGCATCTTGTTGAGGAACATCGCTCCCACTGAGGTCATCGGGGAGCGGCGAACTGCTCTGGTTTTCCGAAGACCCAAGGCTGTCTCGTTTTTAATGTGCAATCAGCACATTGTAATGAATGAGTAGGAAAATCCCCATATACTGCCATATTGTAGTACTGCAGTACATGATAGGATCAATCAGACAACCTAGGGTTAAGATTATAAAATATATATATATATTAAAAAAATGTAAACTCCAATCACCCCCCTTTCCCTAGAACTGATATAAATAAACAGTAAAAATCATAAACACATTAGCTATTACCGCGTTTGAAAATGCCCGATCTATCAAAATATACTAAGTTTTTCACTGCGCTTAACCCCATAACGGAAAATAGCTCCCGCTGAAAATGGCGGGGGTGGGGTTGCCATTTTAAAAAATATAAAAATTCTATAAAGTCATCAAAAGGTCGTACCGTCCTAATAATGGTAGCATTGAAAATGTCATCAAAAGTCACAAATTACACCACCCACAGCTTGCTACACCAAAGTATGAAAAAGTTATTAGCGCCAGAAGATGGCAAAATAAAAACTTTTTTTTGTACAGGTGGTTTTAATTTTTATAAATGTATGAAAGCATTATAAAACAAATTTGGTTACCCCCGTAATCGTACCGACCCAAAGAATAAAGCAGACATGTCATTTGGCGTGCATAGTGAAATACGTAAAATCCAAGCCCACGAGAAAACTGAGCCAATGCGTTTTTTTCACCATTTTCACTATAATTGGAATTTTTTTTCCCCCCACCTCCCAGTACACTGCATGGAATATTAAATACCGTCACTTTGAAGTGCAATTTGTTACGCAGAAAGCATACTATAACAAATTGCACTTCAAATATACTATATGTTTGGTAGTATTAAACATGGTGTGTTTTTCCTAGAATCACAGTGATCTTGCCAATCAGTTTGTCAGCTGCCCCTTTAATGCCCGTCATCTGGTACCAAGAGGAGAACTGAGTTTCCACATTTCCAGATGTGACGACAAAAGCTGCATTGAACAAGACATTGGTAAAAAAAAAAAAAAAACCTTTTATGACAATCGGTTTGTATTGGCTTTTAGAAATGGTTAATGTATATACATATAAAGCAATATTATTATCGCCACATCCCGACTCCACTCGACGCTTCATGTGTAAAGTCTGTGTTCCACGCGACACACCGTGCGTGTTATCTTGTGGCTTTCGACTGCAGATTCTTATGCTGATTATTGTGAATTGATCGCAAATAATTACTTTTATAAAATTTATTTCAATAGAAATACAATAAAAAAAGGAATGGTTAATGTATATAAAAATTGCCACATAAAGTTACACAAACAAAATGCAGATGTAATTATAATATGTATACAAATTGTGTGCAAGCCATGGGGGAGGGGGGGGGCAGAAGTTAGGGAGAGGGTGAAACATTGGTAAACAAATTATACACCACATGTTTAGACACATTTTGGAATTTATTAATGTTACTTTTGATGTGTCATTACAGTCCAATGCATTGTTTTACGTTCATTTTCTTGTTTGCAGTGGATGAAAAGAGCATGTACAAGAGAGATGTAAGCCCAAGCAGGTGGAACTCGCCTCCATGTAATGAAGACTGGGATAATGGTATTCAAGAGAATATTCTTTTATAATTACTGTTTTTAACAGTTGCCAAAAAAAGGCGCTTTCTTTAACTTTCCAGTGCCCTATATCCTGTGTCTACACCAGTGATGGGCAACCTGTTGAGCTTGGTGTGTCAAAATTTGCCAAAAAAAACGAGCATAACTCGGGTGGTGTGTCACCTTGACAAAAAAACATAATTTTGTTATATTTATAGTTTAAATAACTATATGTATAATTATTTAACTTCTAGGGTTCTTTAACCCTAGGTTGTCTGATTGATCCTACCATGTACTGCCATACTACAATATGGCAGTATATGGGGATTTTCCACATCTATTACTATGTGCAAATCGCACATTGTAATAGATCGCCTACAATCAGACACGTGTGGAATTGCTTAGTAACCTGCAAACTTTCAGTCATTAAAGTTCACAGGTTATAGCGAGGGCACAGGCGCCGCTGTCCACATCTCCTTCATGAGGAGCAAAATAATCGCTATGTCTGGCAATTTGCAAGGCGTTGCGATTATTTCAGGGCTTGTACATCACAAAACTGAGGTGGCAGAGGTGCAGTGAGGTACGGTGGCAGAGGTGCAGTGAGGTACGGTGGCAGAGGTGCAGTGAGGTACACTGGCATTACTCACTGTATGATGGGAGTAGTTGTCCTCACTGGTCCCTGCTCTGGAGCTGGTCAGTGTAGAGGTGGCAGCTGCTGGGACATCGCACACGTCAGCAGCGGTGTAGCCTCTGTCTGTGCTGCCACCCTCCCCAACACAACTAGGAGCTGCAGGGGGAGTCTGCTATGGCCGGGTCACCTCTCCTGCTGTGCCCCGTTCTGATACCTGGAGACACGAGGCACAGCTCACACAGGGGGGAGGGGCCGGCCCGGGGGAGGAGGAGGAGGGGGGAGTTCTGACAGCCTCCGCTAGTGCACCGCTACTCAGCTGTGTAGGAGCCGAGGATGAAACTCCCGGGCGGCCGCGTGTCAGTGAAAATGGCTACGCGTGTCAGCACTGACACGCGTGTCATAGGTTCGCCATCACTGGTCTACACTCTACCTAGACCATGTGAACTTTCAACTTGAATTGCATGGTTTTGCACAATCTCCCCTGTGTTGGTTGTGTTCAGAATGTCACATCTCCGGCTTTGGTTTTTTCTATTGGTCACAATCTTCCTGACTCCTAACAGAAGCCAGAAGCTTCACGTTAGGTTTTATTATGTTCTAAAATAACTTGTACATCCAGCAAGGTACTGAGAATTAATATGTAAATTTTACAATGTGCAATTAAACATATACAGGCAGTCCCCTACTTAAAGGGGTATTCTTGTCTGGGCATTCACATTCAGTTTGATAAATCTGCCATATATAAATATTTCTTCTATTAGATGTCATTGAAAAAATTTTCTGTGTGAAGATGATTTCTCATAAATGTAGTCATTTTGTCCCTTAGAAATCAGATAGCTTCCTCGGATACGACCACCTCTGCCTGAGAGATTGCACAAATAAACAAAAAGGTTTCGTATGTGAAATGTCTGGGAGTTACTGCATGTCCAGCAGCCGTCCTGTGGTAATGAATGCTGAATCCTGGTGGACTGGCAGGACTCTATAGCGCAAGTCTGGCCACCGCTGCCAGAGTGTGACGTGGTCGTATCCAGATTAGTGAAACTGAATGTGAGTGCCCAGACGAGAATACCCCATTAAGGACTCTTGACTTGCAGACGACCCCCTAGTTACAGTGACCTCTGGTGAAGCTCTCTAAATGCTTTACTTTACTCCCAGGCTTCAATGATCAGCTGTAAGGTGTCTGTAATGACGTTTTATTGATAATACTTTGTCCCATGACGGCACATAATTGTGAAAAAAAAATTGTCTTTAGTTAGTCATAAAATATACTGTATGGTATACCTGAACAACAGAACAAATTAATAGAAACTGAGTCAAATGTCTGTGTGTACTTTTTTTTTAGCAAAAACTGTAAATGTTTTGCCACCAACAGAGGGAGAACCTAATAATGAGCAGAGGAGGGTTGAGTGTCAGTCACATCCACTGTCTGACCTTGATCCCACCTTTGTCAGGCCAGTACCCAGCACAAATTCTTATTTACATCTCTAACATATGCTCCATATGCGTTTTGTTGCCATTTAAAGGTCACTCATCGGGGGTGGGGGGGATGTTAAAGGCCTGTTCTGTGACCAGAAGACAAGAGGTCCCAGCCAGGCATTTCAGCCCTACGTTCCTCTGTTCACGACTCACTGTTGATCCTTCAGATATCAGGTAGATTAAGATAAATTTAGGCCAACAACTCACAAGCGAACCGGATGCGACTAACTTGCGCTGTGTGTTTGCCGAAATGTCTGGCCTGAGTATTGACGTACTGGGTTCAGTTCTGGTCTTTTTTTGATGCAGGTTAGTCCCATCAGATTCATTCCTGGGTTTTAGGCCTTAGAGTTCTTCTAGACAAGGCATGAGTAACCCATGGTTGGGGTTTATTTCAGAGGCAGGTTTGTATAGTTACACACGAACTCCCAAGTGATTATACCTCACAACAAGGGCAAATCAGCTACAGGATGTTCAGGGATATATGTAACAGTATGAAGTTTAATTATCAGATCTAATACAGGATTGTGACATTGGGCACTTAAATGAGGAACTTCATGAATTTTTTTTTTTTTTTTTATAACCCTTATGTGTTAGTGTGCCTTACAGCCAGTGATCTAACTTGATGGTGCCAAATTTTTTGGGACTTTTTTTGCTTGACACAAGCAGCCCTAAGGCTTCGTTCACACACTCGCACTCATTCACACACAGCCTGTATGCCGACCCGGCCCCTTGGACTGCACAACTTGCTGTTGCAACTTTGAGTTGGATTTTGAGATTAAGTTCTTTTGACTCCAAGTGGTGAGGGGCCTGCAAAAACATAGAACTTTCTGTGTGTGTATGATGAAAATGCACCCCGAATTTTATTTTATGTGGCGTTTAACGCATGCGTTTCAAAAGGCTCTGCAACTGCTGAAGAGAGTTTTGCCCTATTACATAGTTAACATTTATGTTTATAAAGCTTATCTGTTAACGTGATAGTAACACATGTCAAGAATTTAATGCATGTGTCAACGCAACTTTTAACATATGTGTTTATGGTTGTGTTTTGTAAATGTGTTAACCCCTTATCACCGACACTAGTTTTCAGCTCAATGACCAGACTTGATTTTTCAAATCTGACATGTCTCACGATAATTGGTTATAACTTCGGAACGCTTTAACATATCCGGGTGATTTTGAGAATGTTTTCTCGTGACACATTGTACTTCATGTTAGTTACAAAATTTAAGTGATAAGTTTTGCGTTTCGTTCTGAAAAAAATTGAAAATTTGGCAAAAGTTTGTAAAAATTCTTCATTTTCCAAGTTTAAAATGTTCTGGTTTCCAGACAAGATGTAAAACTACCCAAAAAGTATGATAATTAACATTTACAGAATGTCTGCTTTATGTTGGGATGATATTTTATGCTTCCGGTCATTTTTCTAGGATGTTATGAGGTGCAGAACTTTAAGTGCGATTTTTCTTATTTTCATGAAAATTGGCAAAACTCACATTTTGAGGGACAACTCAGCTTCCAAGTGACTTTGAGAGGCCTAAATAATAGTAAAACCCCATAAATTACCCCACTATAGAAAGTTCACCCCTCAACATATGTAAAACAACTTCCTTTAAGTGTTTCACATGGGTTAAAAAATATGGACCTGCGATTTAGAAACTATAGAATTTTTTTGGAAAATACATTCAATTAGGCCAAAACTGACATTTTCAGAATAAATTAAATGATGAAACGCACTGCAACGCTTGATGCCCAATTCCTCCCGAGTTTACTGATACCCCATATGTGGTGGTAAACTTCTGTATGGGCGCACGGCCGAGTATAGAATGAATGGAGGCGCCATTCACAGCAGATTTGTATTGTCACATTGTACGACCTATAAATTTTTTTAAATTTTTTTTTTTTTTGGTAATGCGAACATATGAGGGCTTATTATGTACGGGATGATATACAATGTATAGATAATTCATTTTGGGAGTCTAAAGCTTATTCATGACATTTTATTAACTATTTCAAGGGGGACACAAACAAAATCATCAATTTTTATTTTGGATTTTTAGCATTTTTTTCCCCCCGCTCACCGTAATGTAAAAATAATATTTTATCTTTATTCTCTGGTTCACTACGATTGCGGTGATACCTCATTTACATAGTTTTTCTTATTTTTGCTCAATTTTCCTGAGCAAAACCAATATTGGAGAAAATCGCATTGTTTTTACTATTGACAACTTTTCAGGGCCATAACTTCTGTATTTTTCTGTTGTCAGATCTGGTTGAGGGCTTATTTTTTTGCGAAAACCGTTGTTTTTTTTCAGTCGTATCATATTAGGGAACGTAACTTTTTTTGATCACTTTTTAGAACATTTTTTTGTGATGGTATTTGATGGAAAATTGTATATTATGGGAAGTTTTTCGAGTTTTTTTTTTTACGTAGTTCACCGAGTGGGTTCAATATTGATTTAGATTTATTGTACAGATTAATACGGACGCGGTAATACCAAATATGTACGTGTTTTTGTGTTTTATTTACTTTATTTGCATTTTATGTGTTACTGAGGAGATTATGGGACTTTTATTTTATTTAATTATATTATAAAAAGATTTAATTTTTTTTAACTTTTTTTACACCTTCTACTTCTTGGCTTGAATAAGCGATCATCCGATCGCTTGTTCAAGCCTTTACACTGCAATGCACTTGTATTGCAGTGTATAGTGTAAGTAACTGAGCATGCTGCGCATGCTCAATTACACACAGCCGGGTCCTGCCAGGAGGCGGAACCCGGCACAGAGAGGAGCCGACAGCCCCGGGTCACTCGGCGGAACCCGGGGCTGAGGCAGGAAGGATCGGATCCCCCGGTAAGCACTCCGGGGGGGTCCGATCCACGGGGGACACACTTGCACGCCGCGGCGTGTAAGGGGTTAAACACCCGGGATCTGAGTTTTTCCGATCCCGGGTGTTAGTGCTGGGTCTGGGCTGTGATATCACAGCCCGGCACCAGCGAGACCCGGTGTCCCGAAATCATCTTCTGACGCACCGCCGTAGAAAGGCGTCGCGTCAGAAGAAGTACCCTTAATGACCGCCGTAAAAAGCCGATAGGACGGTCATTAAGGGGTTAATGTTCAACATTAATTTAACTGGGCAAATCTTTCTTCAGCTGTTGCAGTGTGTTTTGACATGCATGTGTTTAAATGCAACATGTAAATGCACCTTCATACTCCTAAAAACTTAATAAACAGTTTGTACCGTTCAGCTAGGAAGGTTTTGGTTAACCAGCTGTATGTCCTACAGTGATACTAATTTATCTCGATTTCTTAAAATTCTAGTTTTTAATATTGAAAAAATATCTTTCTCCCAGATTTGCAGGGTGATAGAAACACTTTTGTGTGGGGTACACCTTCCTACCAAACACCCAGGTAAGTGTTCAGAGGGTTTGTAGTCTAATATGGTTAAACCCCTTAACGACCGGGCCCTTTTTGGTGTTTTTCACTTCCATTTTTCACTTGCCACCTTCAAAAATCTATAACTTTTTAATTTTTCCACATAAAGAGCTCTGTGACGGCTTATTTTCTGCGTAACAAATTACACTTCATAGTGACGGTATTTAATATTCCATGCCATTCCAAATGCAGTGAAAATGGTGAAAAAAACCATTTGTGATGTTTTCTTGTGGGCTTGGATTTTACAGCTTTCACTGTGAACCACAAATGACATGTCTACTTTATTCTTACGGGGAAAACAAATTTATATAGGTTTTATGTTTTCATACATTTACAAAAATTAAAACCTCCTGTACAAATTTTTTTATTTTTTTTTATTTTGGGATCTTCTGGGGCTAATAACTTTTTCATACTTTGGTGTACATAGCTGTGGGTGGTGTAATTTTTTGCGACTTTTATAGCAATAAAAACGTCATCAATTTTTTGGTCTGTGCGACCTTTGGATCACTTATTTTCCGTTACGGGGTTAAAGGCAGTGAAAAAACGTTATTATACTTTGATTGGAAATTGTCAATAACTAATGTGTTTATGATTTTTACTGTTTATATCGGTTCAAGGGAAAGGGGGGTGACTTGAATTTTTAGGTTTTTTTATTATAATTTTTAACTTTATTTTCTTTTGTACAAAAAAAAATATTTGGCAAAATGTAAAAAAAAAAATTTTTTTGTACAAAAGATTACATTTTTTTTATATCTACTAATACCTATACAAATTTACAAAAATATAATGGTTTTTCACTGTGTTTAACCCCGTAATGGAAAATCTCGCCCAAAGTAGAAAATGGCACTTTTTTGCCATTTAAAAAAAAATAAAAAATTCTACTAAAAGTGATCAAAAGGTCAAACAGTCCTTAAAATTCTAACGTTGTAAACGTCATCAAAATCCGCAAAAAACGACACCACCCACAGCTCCATACACCAAAGTATAAAAAAGTTACTAGCACCAGAAGATGGCAAAATCCAAAAAAAAGTTTTGTACAGGAGGTTTTAAAACCTATATAAATTTGTTATCCCCGTAATCTTATCGACCCAAAGAATAAAGTAGACATGTCATTTGGGACGTACAGTGAAATCCGTAAAAAAAAATCCAAGCCCACAAGAATACGGCACAAATGCCAATTTCACTGCATTTGGAATTTTTTTCCTGCTTCCCAGTACACGGCATGGAATATTAAATGCCACCATTTTGAAATCTAATTTGTTACGCAGAAAAGAAGCCATAACACAGCTCTGTACATGGAAAAATAAAAAAGTTACAGATTTTTGAAGGTGGGGAGTGAAAAATGAAAACGCAAAAACTAAAAAAGGGCCGCGGCGGGAAGGGGTTAATTAGTGGGCGGTTGGGGACGAATTAATAAGAGCAAATGAGGCTTTAAGTATGTTGGTTTTTTATTTATTTTATTTTTTTCTTCCTTTGCAGTAGTAGTACTCTGATGGATCCTAAAAATAGTCTTGGTTCTAATCTGCGTGCTCCTAAATCTCTACCCTATGTTCTGCCATGGAAAATAAGTAAGTGGCATTTCTTACTGCACCTGAAGTAAAAAAAGAAGCCGATGTCCAGGGTTTCTTGCTAAGGCAATGTATTTGTGCTTCAGTATACATGGCCAAACTCCCATCTTGCCTGTTTAACTACGTGGATTCAACTTTCAACAGTGACCACGACTTCTGAGAAATTTTAACAAGACAAATTGGGATACCCTTTTGACTACTTGGTGCAGGGACAGTTGTAGCCAGTAGAGGGGGCGGCTAACAGAAACCACAGGCCTGTCAATTGAAAATAGATGGTAGCATGTATTAGGCATGGCTCAGTAGTTATCTGTCAGATTTCCTCTGCAGGCTCCAAAAAGATAATAAACATGTGTCTTTATTTTTATCTTTTTTTTTTTCTCTTCTCTTTGCAGGTTTTTTATTTATTTTGCGTCCAAGACTAGGTTTTAAAGGGGTTTTCACATGAATACAAGTTAGTCTAACTTGCTGATCGGTGGGTTTCTCAGTACCTCCATCAGACCCCTTGTCGCTCCGGGAGAGAAATGGAGCAGAACGGTCATGCACAGCAGTCTGCTCCATTACTCTCATGGAGTGACGAGGGGTCAGACGGAGGTACATGGCACCCCAATGGACCCCTCGTTTTCGTGATCTGTGGGGGTCTCATCACTGAAAGCCCCACCGATCAGCAAGTTAGGCGCTAACTTGTATTTGTGGGAAAACCCAGAAGACACAGAAGTTAGCTGGTGGTTTGCGTCTGTTGCAGTGTTCCTAAATGTACCTTTCCAAAACAGATGTTTTCTTTGTTTTTGCAACTTTGAAGGTGCAAAACTAAGTACAACTGACCCCATGCTTAGTTCCATACATGCACCTAAAAAGTTGAAAAAACCCGCAAATCGGAGACAAAGGGGAAAAAAAAGTTAAGTTACATAGCACTGCTAATGAATCCTGATTTAAGCCAACTTTAGAAAGTCACAAAGGAAAACAGAATGATACATGTGCCCCATTGAATTGCATTAGATGTTTCCTCCACTAGATGGCAGCGTACTGATACAATATACTGCACATTAGATTTACCAGAGCCTAGGATCTGTACCTACGTATGCATTGAAGGTGATATTTACCTAACCAGCATATTTTGGACCAGGAGCAGTGTCATGCAATTAAATTATAGCATGAATAGGTTATAGTAGGGACAAAAAGCTTACATATATAGGTGAAGCCTCAAGTTTGGATTTAATGCAATATACTGTATTAGTTTATAGGGATTATCCAAGTTATGTTTTGCCTATGGGCGTATAGTGATAAGGAACATGCCTCTGAGCAACCTTATGGGTGATAGATTTGCCTAAGTGTGTAATATTTAGTTGGATATAATTATGGAGACTTTGGCAACAAAGTGTTACATTGTTTATAGTGATTACATGGTGAATTGTAGTGTTCAAATATTACCATTCTACCATTGGCTTTTCTAAATACTATAAATGTATAATACCTATGCTTCCAGACGATTTCAGAAATTAGTATATTTTTCATACTAATGTAGCATTTTTTTTTGTTTGTTTACAGATAACAAGCCTTGATTCAAGTAAGGTGTGTGTGTGTATAATATATATATATTATGTAATGAACGGTCTTGCACAGTCTATACCAGTCGCAAAAACTTTCCCAACTCCTACACAGGACAAAACATAGACCACAACGCTGTCAGTCTCCTATAGACTTCACACAACTACATACTGTTGATTTATGCTTTCTGTTAAGCTTTCTGTGATATGACATGGGAAGAAAGGTGCAATTAGAATTTTGTTTTTCTTTCAGATCCACAGACATAGAAGATTGATCTTCATTTCACACTTACAATTAATATGCATATTTTTTTCAAATTTGTTATGATCTATGCATAGAGATGGAGATTCAAAAGTTTTTTTCCCCAAGACCGCTTGTGTATCTGAAACAGAGATAGTGATCTCCCAGCTGCAAAAGCAACTTTAGTCTTGTCTCCTTTATTTGCGGTACTTTTGAGAGCTGTCTACTGTATGCAAGTGTAATCTGATTTAATTTAAGAACATTCTCCATACATGGAGTTATTATGATACTTAATGTTACAATTTATGACTTCCGAGCTGTGGGGTTACTTGCATATTGTGAACATAACATGTTTTGTTGTGATTTTACATTTTCTGTTTAACATCTTATGTAAGACAATGTAGAACAATTGTGACAGGCAAAGGGTGGATGTAACCTGTACAATCTGCACTGATCACAGGATGTGTAATTGAGTTTGCTTTTGTTTCTGTTACTACTCTATATTGCAGATACAGCCTGCATTCCTGCGTTCAGGTTTCTGATGCTGCTAATTCACTCCTGGTTTGGACCTCAAAATCTGGAACTGAAACCGTGAATGTGGGAATGGAGCCTCATGGAGCCACACGTTGTTTTGAGCTTGCATCGGTCACACATCTGTAATAAATGTCTGATCCAGCTCATTAATAGTTTAGGTAAATACCTTGTTTTGAATTAAAACAGGGTTTTTTTCATCAGTTTTGTCCTGGGAGGAGAGAAGATGCACTATATAGAGAACTGGGGAAGCAGAATGCAAGAAGTCTACATTGTAATGCATTGTGGTTGTACAAATGCAAGTGCCCAGGATGCCACTTCATGTGCATTGCTATGGGTCCCATGCATGAATATTCCCCACTCTAGAGGGCAGGAGCCTGGGTGGGGGTCAATTTCTGACCCTGTCAGCTACACAAGAGGTGGCTATCTTTCTGGGCACACATTGAGGGCCATTTTATTATTGATTTATTTGGCCAAGCCTCCTGCAAGACCATCACTCCAGGTAGATTTACAATACTTACTCTATCATAGATAAACGCTGCTGAAAGATTCTCTTAGTATGTTAATTTTAGTAATTGTGGTTGCATTATTTGTTACTGGAGCCAAGGGATTAGAGGCTTTATCGTATGCAGAGAGGGAGATCCATATTCTAAGCATTTAACAAGGAAACTCTCCAACTCTTGGAAACTCTTGTATTCTTTCCAACTCTTTCAGCAAAGCTCTACAGAAGAGAAAAAGGTATAGGGAGTTCAGAGGGAAGAATATGGGTTTCCTTCCTGTTTTGCATGTCACCCCAAAAAAAGAAATGCATCTCTAGGGACTGAAGTTGTTACTATATTAGAAAGGGAGAGTAATACATTTCAGGTTTTGATTAACCCCCTTTATGTGATGCCATTTTGTGTTCCTTTTTCCTGCAAGTCATATGAGAGCTCACAACATGCGGAGATGATTGTTTGCATCTCATGTGGAAATGTTTCCTTGGGTCAGTTTTGAGTTAGTTTCTAAAACCAATGGATAATACTCAACAATACAAAATTGGCTGTGAAGATTTTTTGTATTAGTAATCGTTCTTAAAGATTGTTGGAGAGTTCTAAAAGTTAATGGGTGCCCTTGTAAGGCTGCGTTCACACATTGCAATCACATTGCATATATGTAAACGTACCGTTGATGTGTGGACGTAGCTCAAGGGTTCTGAAAGAAATTAAATTTGAGTAGGTGTCTTGCTAATCTAGTCCTTGTTAAAGGACATCTACCATCAGATTTACGAATTGTAGATTGTCCAAACTTGCATGCTCCCATCTTTCTGATGAAATGCAACTTTCAAAAAAACATTTTATAAACACATGGTAATAAACCGGACCGGTTCTTGGCTCTGCAGACTGATTATATATGTACGCCCCCTTTTCCATGTTAGCTGGGCTAACTTGGAGTGTGTGTTGAGGGGAGGGGGAGGCGTGCATATCTAATCACTCAGCAGAGCCAAGAATCATTCAAGTTCATTTCCATATTCTTATAAAGTGTTTTTAAGAAAAATCTGAAGGTTGCATTTTTAGCAGGAAAAATAGGAGCATGCAAGTTTGGACAGTCTACCATCAGTAAATGTGATGGTAGATGTCCTTTAAAGAAAGGACCTGTACGTGAACTGTTATGTCCTTGAGCCATTGCTCCTGTAGAAGAATAGTTTCATAATACGTTGAAGCACAGAACTTTTTTTTGCTTTAATATGTATTTAAAGAAAAAGTCCTGTGCCATACAAGAGATGAAGTTGGAACTAAGAACTGAATCCTCCTGCATTGTGACTGTTAAGTGGAAAATCGGTGTCAACTTCCATCCAAAATGGGAGGCAGAGATTACTTCCCCCTCCCCCATTCTTTCCACTTTTCAATGGCAAAACTGCAGCACTTCTCATAGAATGAATGGAACATCTCATCACCAAATGCTTCTCTCAGGTTCAAATGTTATCAAAGTCTGTATCAGAAAGTTTTAGGATTACTAGTGCTATATTATTTACAGAGCTCCACCAGATACTGTTCAGGTTCATGTGACTGTACTTGTCATGTATGTAATCATAATAAAACATTTTGGTTCAATCTGCTCTGGAATAAGTTTTGTCTGGTTTAGTATTGTCATCTTTGTTCCATTCTGAGTATAAGGTCAGCATTGTAATATTTCCCAAGTCTCCAGCCAATTTAAGTTGTGTCATCGGAACCATGGACATTACTAAATGCCATTTATTTTTTATTATTATAAATATTGCTTAAAGGTTTCACTGGAGCAACCCTGGATCCTAGGGCACTACATCCTTTCATTATTTTTGATGGGACATCTAAAACATACTGTGGAGGGGGCTAGGGGGTCTTTGGTGACAGGTCCTCTTTAAGGTATAGATGTCTTTATACATGTTACACTGATGCCTCTTTCAATGGGTTTAAATCCACTTTTTTTTTTTTGCTTTTTTTTTTTTTGCTTTTAAAAAAAAAAAGGGGGGGGACTTTTATTGACGTCTTCTGTTCCAGTCATGGAGGAGGCTGAGCAGCGGTATACAGTCATATTACCCTGCTCTCCCCACTGACACTGCTAATGGCTGAGCAGAATTCCTGAGGGAGGGGTGAGGAGGAGGCAATAGAGAAGGTTGGGGTTCTGACTGGCTGTGTTATTCCATTAACTGTGGTTCAGTGTGACGCTGACTGTGAAGACAAATTAACCTGCTGATTCACCCCTCCCTCAGGCAACCTCTTCAGCCAATCGCTGTGTAATTGAGGGGCAGCATAACTCTTCTGGAGCTCCCTTCCATCATGACTATAACAGAGAACATCAACAGTCTCTTTCACAAGAAAGGTGTCTAATCCCATATAAAGATATCTAAAAAGCACGGGTTGGGGGGGGGGGGGGGGGACAGATGCATATAACACACTATGACACTCTGCTCTGCTACATGTCTGCTCTGATACTGTCAGATCTGATGTGCCTTCCTTCCTTGGATAAAGACTTCATCTGCTTTTTAGCTTTACTCTCCTCACAATGATGTGTGTGTGCGCAACACAGGGGGAGGGTCTGCTGCAGGGAGCAGAATGAGAGAAGCGCAGCTCCACAGCATCAGACAAGATGGCTGCCGACCCCAAAGTCAGAAGATCCAGGGTTGGAGACCAGGCGCAACTGAAATTGTATCCACCAGGACTAATAGGTTAGAATACTTATATTTGCACAGATTATAAGTATACAATCTGCCCCAACCCCGCAATATACTCATAATCTGCCCATCCTTCCCAATGCACCCCCCCCCCCCCCCCCCCCGCAATTTACTCATAATCCGTGCAGTGCCCATCCGTCCTAAACACCCACACCCCGCAATATACTCAATCTGCAATGCCAGTGCCCATCAGTCCCAAGCCTAGGGGCGTTGCTAGCTTCGTAAAAGATTCAGGGCACGGGCCCCAATGTATAACTGCCAAATTCTCAGTATTGTCTTCTAATCCTACATGCTCTACCCCCACATGCACTTGTTTGAAAGGAGCTTCTGAACTCCCTCGTCCATTGAATTTGTCAGTTTTTGGATGGTTTCTGCTGCAATTGTTTAGCATGAGGACAGAATATCCTCCCAGAGCTGTTGCTTAGATGTGAACTGCCTCCTGCCATCATAGATACTTCTTTTGATGATGCACCAGAGGTTCTCAATGGGGTTGAGGTCAGGGGAGCATGGGGGGGGGCACACCATAAGTTTGTCCTCTTTTATGCCCATAGCAGCCAGAGATGCAAATATTTTTTTGCAGCATGAGACGATGCATTATCATGCATGAAAATGATCTTTCTGTGGAATGCACGGTTCTTCTTGAATCATGGCAGGAAGTGCTGTTTGAGAAGCTTCACATACATTATGGAGTTCATCTTTACCCCTTCAGGGATCCTAAAGGAGCCGACAATCTCACTCTCACATGGCTCCAACTCCTTGCTGGCGCTGTAGCCATGTTTGCATGGGATGTCCATCAACCAGCCATCCTCCACTCCATCCATCTGGACCATTGAGTGCTGCACGGCACTCATTGGTGAACAAAAACATTTTGAAGTCACTCTTCATGTATTGTTAGGCCCACTGGAGCCGTTTCTGCTTGTGTGCGATGGATAGAGGAAGACAGAATGGCTTACTCACAGCTGCCAACCTCTGAAGGAACCTGCATCTTGTTGTTCAAGGGACGTTGGAGGCACCAGCAGCTTCAAAAATTAGTATGCCGCTATGACAAGATGAAGTGTCTTGGCAATGTTGATGTCTTGCCTTGACCTAAACACTCCACAATTTGTTGCTTCTCAGCAGCCGACACATCCTTTTTCTTTCCCATTTTGGCTGAAAATGTAGGCTGAGTAATAATGTGGGATAGACTTCTTAAAGGGCACCTACCACCCCAATTCTACCTATAAAGGTAGAAGGGGTGGTAGGTGGATGGATGGGATGTGAGGATTAGCCCTTTTTTGGGCTAATCCTCACATCCCGGGCGTCTTTTACAAAACTTTATTACATGTATATGTAAATTTTTTTATGCGGCTACTGGGGCGTGGAGTAGCCGGACATTAGGCTACTAGTCGCGGCCACTCCACGCCCCAGTAGCCGCGTTACTCCGCCTACCAGATAATCTTCGGCACGCAGCTCCTGGTAGCTGCGGGCCCTCGTCCGGGTCCCCTGCGTTCTGCACGGCCCCGGGGCCGGAACTACTGCGCGTGCGCAGTAGCCGGGGGACTCGGACGAGGGAAGACGCTGAAGATTTCCTGGTAGGCGGAGTAACGCGGCTACTGGGGCGTGGAGTAGCCGCAACTAGTAGCCTAATGTCCGGCTACTCCACGCCCCAGTAGCCGCATAAAAAAATTTGCATATAGATGTAATAAAGTTTTGTAAAAGAGGCCCGGGGCGTGAGGATTAGCCCAAAAAAGGGCTATCCTCACGTCCCATCCGGGTGGTAGGTTCCCTTTAAGTAGTTTTGCCTTTAATTGGACACACCTGCCAAACTAATTAGCAAAATGTGTCTGCAATTGTTTTCAGTGATATAAAGAGCCCTGACACACATCATCATCACCATCAATGAGTTCAACTCAAACCCAAAAATTCTTACTTTATCACTCCTAAACACTATTTACATAATAATTTGGAACACAGTGTATAATCAGACACTTTTCCTGCATTTCTAGCGCCAAAGCATACAGATGCAGTTTTTCCTGTACAAATTTAAAGTTGCTCAGACACAGCTGGAAAATGATAAAGCTGCCTTTACCCGGGTATTCATTTCCTAACCTCGGGATAATTAGCCGATCTTACAAGAGAATAATATTTATTCTTCTATAGGACTTACTATGGAGGAGAATCAAGCTGAAAGATGATTTGAGCTCCAAGAAGAACAGTGTTGGTTAGCACTAGGAGTGAACTGTGAACAAAGTCTGATCAAACTCATACAACTTTCACTGAACAAAATCATATGGTTTTCAACACGGTTGGTGTACAACTGGCTTTAGGCCTCCTGCACACAATCATTTTTTCCTACTGCAATAAAAACGGCTGTATTGATCAGGTCTCCGCCACGTGGCCGCAAAGTATCCTGTGTGTATTCCTAAGCAAAAGGAAAGAGGTTGGAACAGCACCATGCAGAGGTCGGGTGCAGGTCTTCAAAGCGGGTCTTACGTGACCCACTAAATGCAGTTGAAGAAAACGATATGAAACAGCACTCCAGCAGTAAATGAAAAGTGAAGTATTTATTCCACCATCAATGCCACATTTCGCCTTATCAATAAAGGCATTTTCAAGCATTAAAATGCCTTTATTGATAAGGCGAAACGTTGCATTGATGGTGGAATAAATACTTCACTTTTCATTTACTGCTGGAGTGCTGCTTCATACCGTTTTCTTCAACTGCGTGTATTCCTAGTATCATCCATTTTTGCAGACCGCATAAAAAAGGGAGGTTGTTACCTAGCAACCCACCGCAAATACGGACAAGACACAGATGACACCCTGGCCCAGGTGTATTATTGTGTCTGTGTCAGTTTTGTGTCTAAGTTTGCACCAGAAAAAGTGTCTTTGGAGCTCGTACATGTATTTACAAAGTGTTTGCGCCACTTTGTCCAACACTTTAACTGTGCTCCTACTGTACTGTACCACAATTCTGATTGAAGCAAAGTGCACCACAAAAAAAAGGTGCAACTGTGTTCAGTTTGCCTGTGTATGGTGCAGGGGGCGCAAGATTCAGGATTTCTGGCGCCTGTTTTTCATGAATCTGGCGCTCCATGCACTGCCCCAATGTGTCATACTTCTGTCAGACTTTGCATGTTAAGTGTGGTGCAAGGTCTGAGCACCGGAACGTTTTTGTGCATGAGCCCTTACACTGCAGATTTAGGCTATATTCGCACTGCCATATGGGGGACGTATATACGGCTGACATATATATGGCTGATATACGTCCCCCATGGACGGCAATGGGCGAACCGTGCCCTATGGGAGCGGTACACATGTGGCACTGTACCGCTCATTATACCTTTCTCGGCATATGGCGCCGTGTGCCCGCTGTGCTCAATATGGCGGGCACACTGCAGTGTGAATGCGCCCTTAGAGCTACAAATTCCTAGTGTGGAATTAAAACTTTTCCTCCTTCCCGACTGCAGAAAAAGCACATTCCTTTGCCATTTTCCCCACTGTGTGCCCAATTTTGTACAGTTTCCTAAATCTTGGATCCTTATACCAGACACAAAATATGATGCTATAACATCAGATTATATGTCACTTGATGCAATGTTATGGCATGATATGCTGCAAAAATACTGAAAAAACTGTAGATAAAATATCATGTATGAATCCAACTATAACATGGCCTCGGAGTTGTATGGTAAGCTGTATTTTCAAACTTTTGACCTCTTTGTCTCCCCCCTACTCCCTCATTTAGGTTTGCGTGTACACTCACCTAATATTTTAACTTGCATGGAAAACATGACCTCATTCTCTCTAGACACCCTTATTTCCTCACCCTGTCGACTATGTGTGATAAACCACCTAATCTGCTCTTTTTCAGTATACTCAATACAAGGATGATTTCTTTTGCAGAATATCTATTACTTAATTTCTCTTTTTATGGCTTGCAACCTGTCTTGGCAGCTAAATATGCTTCTTTTATGTTCCGAGTTTGCAGAAAAATGTATAAAATATAAAAATCTACTTTGAACACTCAAACCGGTTCTTACATGTGCACGTTTCCTTAAGGACTATGTCAGCATAACGCATGAAAATTCTGATGAGATGCCAAACCCATTTCAGTTATATGTCCAGGAAGGTATCAGGGCTAGAAAGCAAGCTATGGGTCAGCAATGTTTTAGGAATATGTGAATGGATATCAAGTGTATGTAATTGTAAAGTGGTGGGCCCTATTAAAAAATTGTACTGTTGAGCCCTGGGCCCTAGGTCAGGCAGTGATGGGACCCCATTGTCACAAAGGAAAGTTTAATTAGTTGCAAACACTTCTGAGATGGGGTCCAGGGTAGGGAAAGATTCTTATGACCATACACTCCCCTTTCAACTCTCTTGACAATTGTTATGTCATAAGGCCTGTTTAAAGGGTCAGATATTGGGGTACATTTACTAGTACTAACTTACTAAATACCTGTGCAAGCAGTTTGCACCTAAAAGAACATGCAAAGTCCAACGGAAAACTGGCACAAAGGTCTTACTTTTGCCCCATTGACTTCACACCTAGACCTCATTGCTGCAAGGTAACTGCCCACAACACTGGGTCACAATGCTGCTCCTTTATTACGGTAAAATAACAGGTTTAATCATAAAATTAGCTTTAAAGGAAATCAACCAGTTAAAAAAATAAAATAGAAATACTCACCCCCCTCTCCTCATCATCTTGATCCCAGCACTGTCTTTCACAAAGCTTGACATTCCGGCATCACCTTGAAAAGAAACTTATAATTAGCAGCATGGATCGAGGGGAGAAGATGTCCGGCGCTCCGGGCTGCTAATTATGCACACTCCCCGCTGGGAGCATGGGGGAGATAGGTGACGTGAGATGAGATGTGTGAATTCTCGCATCTAGTGTGATGTCTTGTCCCCACGCTCCGTGCTGCTAATTACTAGTTACTTTTTTAGGTGATCCTGTCGTGTCGAGACTGGCGAAAGACAGTGCCGGGATCAAGATAAAGATGAGCAGTGGTGAATATTTCTAGGTTTTTATTTTTGACTCATTGATTTCCTTTTACAAATGCAAATTAAGGAATAAAATAATGCAACTACTTTTACTATTGTCTCAAAAAGTTCATACAAGGTTTAGTTGAGTTTGGCTCTGTGTTACACTGTCCACTTATTATGGGTTGGCTAACCTTCTACTATAAGCACATTACCAGTATGTCAGTGTAAACACGTTCAAGTACTCCAATAATCCCATCGTATATATATAATAGGGTGGTCCATGATCTGCTAGATCTCCATGTAGGCACAGAGCTCTGATTGCCTGTCTATTTAAGGACAGCTAGTTATAGAATTTGGCTGCTGTCACCATTGAGCTGCTGACTAGCCATTACATCATAATCTCAACGTAAACAGACAGGAGAGGTGACAAAAGCTTCCTCTCAATACTCAGCACATTGTTCTTCTGGCCCCATAGTGGAAAGCCTGTCTTTCTCACTTGATTGCACCAGTCTGATGTGTGTGAGATTGAGCAGAGCTGTCCCAGTGAGGGGGATCATATACTTACACTAGGCAGGTGCCTGCCACATGAAAGCACTACTGTACTGATAGTTTAGTGAAAAAAGGTTCTTTATGGGAGTCTGGAGGCCCTGTTCTATATAGCTTATTTTTGCAAGAGAATGAAAAAGCAGACAGACATTATTCTGCGCCTGGTAGACAGAATCGCAGTTGGATAAAACACTTCAGAAGTTTTAAATGACAAAACAGTAAAGAAGTATACAGGATCAAAAAGTTACCAAAAAACGTAATGCCAATTCCATAAAATTACTCCAATCTTTATTAATACATAACATACAATATTAAAAACCACAAAAAAACAAGATGTGATGGTGGTCAATTAGTTAATTCCATGCACATCAAATGTAAATACAGGTGGTCCCCTACTTAAGGACACCCGACTTACAGACGACCCTTAGTTAAAGACGGATCCCTATGCCCCCTGTGACCTCTGGTGAAGCTTTCTGAATGCTTTACTATAGTCCCAGATTACAATAATCAGCTGTAAGGTGTCTGTAATGAAGCTTTATTGATAATCCTTGGTCCAGTAAAAAATGTTGAAACTCTAATTGTCACTGGGGTAAAGAAAAATTATTTATCTGGAACTACAATTATAAAATATAAAGTTTCCACTTACATACAAATTCAACTTAAGAACAAACCTATGGAATGTATCTTGTACCTAACCCGGGGACCGCCTGTACTAAATACCATTTAATCCAAGGGTACACAATAGATATTGAGGTAATTTTACCCACCTGGGCGTTGCATAGTGAAGTATCAATGCAAGGTAATTAAACCCTGACCACCACCACAGCACCCCGACCTACGTTTCGGCGTTGCTTCCTCAAGGAAGCATGTCCAGTACATAAGGTTCAAAAAAGCTCAGAAAAAAAGCTCTTATAACACACGAAAATACAGTGCCCCATTATTACATCCTGGACCACCAGACAAATCCAAAAGAAAACAGACGATTAAAGGGGCTGTCCACTTTCAGCAAATAATTGATATGATTCGTGTTATGAAAAGTTATACATTGTTCCAATATACTTTCTATATCAATTCTTCACTGTTTTCAAAATCTCTGCTTGCTGTCATTCTATAAGAAGCTTCTATCTTGACTTCCAGTGGATAGAAACCTGTTGATGGTCTTGTGATGAACATGCAGGTACAAGATGTTATATCGCGGAGAGTATCACTGGGGGATGTGTGATACTTTATGAAGCAACAAAATCACCAGTTGTAAGTTGTGAGGCCATCCATTTCAAGACAATTGGGCACATTTACTTACCCGTCCCTGTGCGTTCCCCCACATCTGCTGCGATTCACTTCCATTGTGCGCCCGATATCCTGCATGTGTCACTCCCCGCTCAGGTCCACCGGAGTTCACCATCTTCTTCCTGGTGCATATAAGTACTTGGGTATAAGTACTTACTCAATTTAAATGTTAAATCCCGCGCTTAGTCCAATTCCGACGGAACGCCCACCCCCGATTTGTGTTGCATGAAAGCAAAAATCTGATCTTGTGCGCCAAAAACCCCTGCTAAATACAGCGCAAATCGGAAATCGTCAGAATATCCAACCATAGTAAGCCCCAATGCATTTCATTTCAAGATTGTATTTCAAGATGTATTTCAAGACCCCCAATGAGCAGATCTCAGGGGCTAAAATGACAGGGATACCCATCATGTAGATATAACAGATGTTTCTTCTGGTCAGAACGACTGAGCTGTCGGAAAGGTCTACAGCTTGTGGAGAAAAAAAATCATCCAAGATGCCAGAGTTTCTTTAAACCATGCTGCCATTCCTTGTATGGATAAATTATCATAAATCTGAGCCAATGGACCTGGGATTCCCCGCCAGTCTCCCATGCTGGCTCTTACCAGGCCTGAAGCTGCGAGCTGATGAGGGTGGGCAAATTCGGCTCAGAATGGCTTGTGATATATGATAACATGAAATGTAACTTTTAAAAAAATAAAATCTTGGAAAAAATTAATAAAACTGGGATCCATACAGGGACTAGCAGTGCAGAGTCAAGTAACCCCAGCATCTTTTAATGCATTTGTTTTACACTGAAACATTTTATGTAACCTAACAGGAGTTTAGTAGCACAGATCAAAGATGAAAATCTGAATAAGTTTATTATTAGCTCACACACTTAAGGAGGATTCCAGTTCTTCCAGGATTAACGCTTTCCATTTGTCAAGTGGCAGGGAAGGAACCCTGATCATCTCATAGATGAGAATAAATTGTAGATATTTGGCTTGCAAGGACCCTGGGACCCAAGGACACCTACCAAGAGGATGCGTAGATCTAAGAGGATCTAGGAAGATATGTAGAACTAAGGAGTGGAAGTTTGGGAAACTACACCTTCAGGACTTAGAAAACTCATGAACATTTATAAAAACTGGGTTTCTGATACATCATGCAAGGCTTTCAATTGCTTAGAAGTAAATATATTGAAATAAAGTCTAATATAGCTCCCCCCTGCAGATCCTTGTAGTTGTGGGTCCAATCACATTTCAGGTCCATGCCATGCAGTGCCAAGTTGTCCGAACACCGACGAAACAAACACAGGAGAAAAATTTAAGGAGTTCTGGCACAGGACTAAAACAATTTTTTATTAGATTACATAAAAAGAGTGACTACATACATGCAGACAAGCTGACGCGTTTTGGGCAATAAAAAGCCCAAAAGTCATTTTATATTATGCCATGACTAAGGGTTTTTTTTTTGCCCAAAACGCGTCAGCTTGTCTGCATGTATGTAGTCACTCTTTTAATGGAACTCACATTGGGATCAAATAGAAAAGAGACTTATAATTAGCAGCATGCTGATTAGCATGCTAATTATACATGCCCCGCACCTCCCTCCCCCATGCTTAGAGGGAGGTGATGTCATGAGAGAGGTGTGAATTGCTGCTTCTCGCGGGATGTCTCCTCCCTCTCCCTTGCTCACAGGGGGTGCCTGGCGTAGGGATGACATCATTCTCTGGTGCAGGAAGTGCCCCCCGCATGTGTTCAGGATCCATTTATTTGGCTTACAAGTTACTGACCAGAATACTGCTGTATGTTTTGGGCATTGGTGTGGGTCCTGGCCGTCAGACTCCCCCCTACAACAATCAGATTGAGAGTTGCTATTGAAATGTTGAAACTAATTCACATGGAAAGCTGTTTTTTTTTATTCAGATCATTGGCAGAGATTGGATGCCCATACATCATGGAGTGATGGCATATCCTGGCTATGCATGTTATTTTAGGATTGCAAGCTCTTTAATATTTTCTGTTTTTGCTAAATAGCAGCAGTAATGTATTTTGTTACCAGGTAACGTATCCTGTCTCCGGGCTACGGAAAAAGTACAATTTTCCATCATCACAAGTTCCAGCATGACATGTAGCAATTACATAGCAACCCTGGTCAGAATAATCTTCAATGTCTTCTGTCCTGACACCCAGTGTCCTGTCACCACTCACATCTCACTTTCCTCTTCCTCAGTCTTATACCAGCAGGATGACCTAATCTACTTCTCTCTTCCAACCTGTCTTCCATCTACTTCTGCACACAACCTCACACATCTTAAATTCTGTTTCCTATATTCTTCCAGCACTGTACAGACCCGATCTCCTCCTGCCACTATAACGGTATTGATTTAACCCTTCCTCACCCTCTATATGTTATTTCTTTTCATCTGTTTCCTCCATGTACTGGGCTTTATATATGGGTACATCTCTGTAAATGAACATGACTATTCTTATTTAGGAGAAGGAATGGGTCTAGTATACAGTGTAATCCTGAATCTTTTATTCTCTGTCCTTTGATCTGCAGTGGTCTGCCTGCTGTCTTATATAGCATCACTCCCCATATTAGGAGGGATGTTCCGTGCTGCCCCCAACACCTTATTTGGCTTTTAGAAATACTGCATCCAAGCAACCTGCCAAGGATTACTGAATCACAGAAATAACGTTCTGCAGAAATTTGGCTAGCAGAGGAGCATGAATCATCCTGCTTAAGAATCTGCAAGGAGTCCCTCCAAAATATCCTTTGAAATTAGAATACAGTATTTACAGTGGGTATAGAAAGTATTCAGACCCCTTTACATTTTTCACTGTTTGTTTTATTGCAGCCATTGGTAAGATCAAAAAAATCTTTTTTTCTCATTAGTATATACTCTGCACCCATATTTAGAGAAAAAAAGACAGAAATGTAGATATTTTTGCTCATTTATTTTTGTTTTGCTAACAAGAAAAACTAAAATATCACATGGTCATAAGTATTCAGACCCTTCGCTGTGACACTCATATTTAACTTACATGCTGTACATTTACTTCTGATCCTCCTTGAGATGGTTCCACTCCATCATTGGAGTCCAGTTGAGTTTAATTAAACTGATTGGACTAGATTAGGAAAGGCACATACCTGTCTATATAAGACCTCACAACTCACAGTTTATGTCAGAGCCCACATGAGAATCATGAGGTCTAATGAATTGTCTAAGGAGCTCAGATACGAAATTGTGGCAAGACACAGATTTGGCCAAGGTTACAGAAAAATTTCTACAACACTCAAGAGCACCTAAGAGCACAGTGGCCTCCATAATCCTTAAATGGAAGAGGTTTGGGATGACCACAACTCTTCCTCGACCTGACCGTTCAACCAAACTAAGCAATCGTTGGAGAAAAGCCTTGATGAGAGAAGTAAAGAAAAACACCAATATCATGGTGGCAGAGCTCCAGAGATGCAGTAGGAAGATGGGAGAAAAATCCACAAAGTCAACTATCACTGCAAGCCTCCTTCAGTCTTTTTTTTCTGTCAAGATGGGGTGAAGAGTGTACATTACTGAGCAAAGAAAGATAGAGATACAGACAATTAAAGACAAAGTAGGAAGCACATGCTGCAGAAAGATAAAGCTAAACGGGCGAGATTTCACATAAGAGAGGAAATTACATTTCATATCCTAAATGTGTTGCAAACTTGTGGTAATGATCCGAGACTCATTTGTCTCATTGTGACTCAGTACCGTATATACTTGAGTATAAGCCAAGTTACCTAATTTAACCACCAAAAACTGGGAAAACCTATTGACTCGAGTATAAGCCTAGGTTGGGAAATGCACCTGATAACTTTTATTGAGGTACACTTGACTTTTTATTCTTTTTTTTGTTATGTAAGGTGACCTAAACACAGTGGGTCACATTGACTAAAAACATTGCAAACTGTACTATATGCAGTTTGCCTATGTAGTGTGCAGGGGGCGCCAGATTCATGACTTTTACCGTACGTTCTTCATATATCTGGCGCTCCCTGCACTACTCTGACAGAGTGCACCAACTTTTTTGGTGCACCTTTAACATGGGGGTTTGCAACACATTTCTGTCAGACTGTGCATAATAAATCTGTTGCAAGATCCGACTGAGTACCAGAACTTCCCCATCAGTGCAGATATTTGTGTCACATGAAGAATAATGCAGCAGCGGCACAAAAGGGTCAAGTGAGCCACTTCTTAAATACTTGTGCAATTAGTCTGCACTTAAAATAATGTATAAAGTCTGACAGTAAACTTTGCTCATGGACCAAAGTAAATGTGCCCCAGTATTTCTAGTCTTTCTCCATAATCTCTTTATGTTTCATAAAGAACAACATGGCAGATAGCGCCGGACCCTTACCATTCCCATTAGGATTGGGTGTATGTAATATCCACCAAGAATGGTAGAGATTGTGGGGGTGGGGTTCAACAAAGATCATGATTCTTGTGACTTGGGTATCATAGGGTGATGTTCTCACCCTCAACATCATCCCATTAATTTTAATGTAAAACAGCACCTAATGTAAAAAGACATGTCCCTCATTTTGTTATGTGCAAAAAAAGGTGAATTTATATGTTTTGTTTTTACCTCAAACTTTGTGGACAATGGATGGAAAATCTGACATGATGACAACTGTAATTATAGATGCCAAACATGTTTGATTTTGTTGATGTTAAAAGTACAGGCGGTCCCCTACTTAAGGACACCCGACTTACAGATGACCCAAACTGTGACCTCTTATGAAGCTCTCTGAATGATTTCTATTGTCCCAGACTACAATGATCAGCTGTAAGGTGTCTGTAATGAAGCTTTATTGATAATCCTTGGTTCAATTACAGCAAAAAATTTTGAAACTCCAATTGTTACTGGGCCACAAAATGTTTTGTCTGGATCTACAATTATAAAATATACAGTTTCGACTTACATACAAATTGAACTTAAGAACAAACCTATGGAACCTATCTTGTACGTAACCATAACTGCCTGTATCAGGTATCCCCAGGACATAGACCAGTGATGGCCAACCTATGACACGCGTGTCAGCACTGACACACGTAGCCATTTTCAGTGACACACGGCTGCTGGAGAAAAATTGCTGTAGTGCAGTTGTCTGTTGTCTGGGGCCGGTCGGGCGGTCGGTTGGCGATGTGGTCTGCAGCAAGCGGCTGCATCTCAGTCAGAGAGATTGCAGCTGCTGCTCCTGTCCTCCTGTCCTGCTCTGCGGAGGCCGCCCAATGACGCCAGAGTGGAGCATGGAGACAGAGCATCCCCAGCTCGCAAAGACGCAACCTATGCTGTGCCTGCGCGGGAACATCTAGACAGATGCTGAAGCGGCCTGAAGAGGAGTAACGGAGGCTCGTGGTGTCGTTGGAGCCTGTGCCAGTTAGGTAAGTTAATTTATTGAGTTGAGCTCTGCCGGGCTGGGCTGTGATGTACACTGTTTGGGGGGCACTTCTCAGGACACAAATGTACTTAAAACTAGCTGTTGCTGGACTGCCACAGGTTCGCCATCACTGGAAGAATTCCCCCTCCCCCTCACTTTTCTTAGTTCATGGCACCCCACACAAGTTAAATAACAGCAAGACCAACAAAAGAAACCAACTGACAGATTAACAAAGAAGTCACTAAGCAGGTAAGTTAAATAACTATACGTATTTGTTATTTAAACTCTAAATATCACAAAATTAGGTTTTTTTCCTCAAGGTGACACACCACCCGAGTTATGCTCGGTTTTTTGGCGAATTTTGACACACCAAGCTCTATGCAGTTGTTGTAGGTATCAGTAAGGGTTGATGCTTTCTTCAACATTGAAACTGCAACACCAAGTAGTGGTCATAGAGGCACGGACAGATCGCCAAACATCCAGCAACAAGTGTTTCATGGACCTGAAACGAAGGTCCATCTTCTTCATTGGTTAGTGCTGATTTTGGACAATGGGCCACTAGGGCAGTGGCATGAAGAGACCTTCACTCGGAAACATATATTGAAAATAAATTAAGATGTTTTAAAATATTTTGTTTCACATTTGAATATCAATTATCTATCCTTCCTGTGATTTATGTAATTTTCCTTCTTAGTGTGTGGTAGGACGGCCATCACCACGTATTTACTCTCCATACTGAACTTTGGAGACTGAGTGTGGTGCCTCCTAATTATCCTCCTTCCATTCCTTCTCCTGTAAATGAATAGGATGCTACAAAGCCAGGCATGAATATTTGCACTTGGGAATGACTGGAAGCCTGCAAGGATGATATGCGAAATTCTTGTTATGAAGCTGCAGATAACAGAAGGCAAAGGTTAGATAAAGCGAGTGGCAGTGGAACTAGTCCAGTTCTCCTGCTGTTCAGTCTCATGTACTTATCAGAATCTGTCAGATCCCAAACTGTCAGAACATGCCATGGATGAGGGCTGAGCAGCGCTCGTAAAGTGGTCGTAGATGGGTAATATGCAGGGTTTAGATTACAATGCTAATCTGTAAAATGGACGGAAGGAGAAAGTTGGTGGACACGTGGACATGAAAGCTTTGACCCAAGTATACAGTTTAAATGGAATCTGCCATCAGGAGCCCTTTTTCTGGTTCCCCCATGTCCCCCATAGAGAAAAAGTGTACACCTTGCCAAAGAGTTTTTATAGCAAAACTGTCTTTTTCCAAAAAAAAAAGATAAGTTAGATGAAAGTTTACCTTTCTGTAAAGGTGAACTTTGTTTTAACCTTTTTTACTCCCAGGAGACTAGGGACACAGCTCTGCATACAGAAAAGTAAACTTTCATCTAACTTAGTTTTACTTTGTTTTACAGTTTTATCAGTGCAGGTGATAATAGAAAACTTTGTAAAATATTTCAATAAGGAAAAGAGTATATATGTCCATTTTATCTTCTTTCTCCTGTAGTAAGCAGAGCATATTCCATAAAGCATAGAGATAAGGAAACATGGCTAAATATTAACTCTTGCCATCCCTAGAGAATATTTCCCTTGGTGATTCAGTTCTCAGTGGACACAGGACAGAAAGCTGAAGTCCACAAACTGCTTAACCCCTTCTAGACACGCGGCGGATCCCGGTGCATAGAGAGGGCTCACGGGCTGAGCCATCTCCAAAGCCGGTAAGTCTTTGCTGCATATTGCATAAAGACTTACCGGTAACACCCGTGATCGGTGCTAGCATGCGTGATCATAAACACATTAGATAACACACGTCAGAAAATGCCTGCTCTATCAAAATATAATAATGTTTTTTCACTGCGTTTAACCCCGTAATGAAAAGCACCCAAAGTTGAAAATGTCACTTTTTTGCTATTTCGAAAAACAGAAAAAAATCAATGAATAGTGATCAAAAAATTGTATAGTCCTAAAAATGATAGCATTGAAAACTTCATCAAAAGTCACAAAAAAAAATGACACCACCTACAGCTCCGTACAACGAAGTATGAAAAAGTTTTTAGCGCCAGAAGATTGCAAAATTTCAAAAAACATTTTTTGTATGAAATGTATGAAAACATTATAATATCTATACAAATTTGGTATCCCTGTTATTGCACCAACCCAAAGAATAAAGTAGACAGGTCATTTGGGGCACACAGGGAAAGCCGTAAAATCCAAGCCCACAAGGAATATTAAATACCATCACTATGAAGTGCAATTTGTTACGCAGAAAATAAGGCGTCACACAGATCTTTACGTGTAAAAATGAAAAAAAAGTTATAGATTCTTTAAGTTGGGGAGTGAAAAATGGAAATGAAAAACAAACAAGTGCCAGGTCATTAAAGGGAACCTACCACCACGAATCTACCTATAAAGGTAGATCGGAAGGTAGGTGGATGTAAGGGACGTGAGGATAGCTCTTTTTAGAGCTAATCCTCACGTCCCACTAACTTTTGGTACACTTTATGGAACTAATATGTAAATTTAGTTATGCGGCTACTGGGGCGTGGAGTAACCGAGCACGAGGCTACACAGCGCGGCTACTCCACGCCCCAGTAGCCACATTACTCCTCCTACCCTGTTGCGTGCGGCGCGCAGCTCCTCGTAGCAGGAGACAGGAACAGATTTCCTTAAAGTATATTACAAAGTTTACTATTATCATATGCATTATTAATTTATGCAATTGTGTTACGAGTTAAGTTACTTTACAATAATCATCTACTATATAACTAAGTCAGGGAAGAAACTATTTTCCTAACAGAGAGTTTGCCATTAAGGTTCACATTTCTTGGTGTATGTAGACTTAAAGGCCATGTATGCTCTGCTGGGGATTCTGGGAAATAAGTATGCAAATTATTTTTCAATATTGGGATACAGAAAACCTTGCCTTGAAGCTACCTTAAACGCTGTCCCTGAACATCAATAATAACTTTTTCAGGAAGCCGAGTGATCCTAGTCGGATAATAGCCAAACCAGTATATTTATTCTAAAAGAACTTCTAGTTGTGGACAGCACTGTTCCCATAATTTTCCATTTCGTCAGCTCTACACTTATTATAAGGAACATGACAATTGCTGTTATTAAGATATGCAACTCCTGGGTACAAAGTAGTCTGCATTCTGTACAGTTAATAAGGGAATTACCGTAGTTTGGCATTGAAGAGGTTGTCCAGGATTACAGAAACATCTGCTTTCTTCCAAAAATTTTAGCTACATTATAGTAGACAGGGATAGTTTTCATTCACACAAACATAATGGGGAGTGATATCTGGCCGCACCATTTGCGGCCAGATATTGGTCCTCATTGACGCGTATGTCATCTCATCGCACTGTGACCGTGCACAAAGAAATATAGGACATGCCCTATATTTCACTGTGTTGCGGCACCGGATGCAAGTTTCTCTATGGAAAGGGCACGGGTGGGAAGCTGTATGCACAACTGGGCTACGGCCTGAGTGTACGTACGATAGTGTTAATGTACCCTTTAGGGCAGTGATGTCATACATAACCTGTGGTCAAATCTATTGCTATTTGTAAGGGAATATATATGGGGATAGAAATGAGCTGTGGCTCTTATACTAATAAAAATCCAGCATGGTAACTAGATCATGTGGTGTGAAGGAAAACAACTTGGCAACTATTTCACAAGTATTGCAGTTATAGGTTGCAAGTAGAGATGAGCGAACATACTCGTCCGAGCTTGATGCTCGTTCGAGCATTAGCGTACTCGAAACTGCTCGTTGCTCGGACGAATACTTCGCCCGCTCGAGAAAATGGCAGCTCCCGCCGTTTTGCTTTTTGGCGGCCAGAAACAGAGCCAATCACAAGCCAGGAGACTCTGCACTCCACCCAGCATGACGTGGTACCCTTACACGTCGATAGCAGTGGTTGGCTGGCCAGATCAGGTGACCCTGGGATAGACTAGCCGCTGCCTGCGCTGCTCGGATCATTCTGTGTCTGGATGCCGCTAGGGAGAGAGCTGCTGCTGGTCAGGGAAAGCGTTAGGGTGTTCTATTAGCTTACTGTTAGGCAGGAGTGATTCTACAAGAACCCAACAGCCCTTCTTAGGGCTACAATAACGTTATACTTTTTTTTTTTGTTTGCTTGTGGCTGGGCTTGCTGGCACTAGTAGTGCAGCTAGTACCATATTGTGAGGAATTTGCAGGGGGACTTGCTACCGTTGTGTTTAGCTCTTAGTGACACACATATCCACCTCAAACACCAAAGTGGGAAAATTTATTAGGGGTTTGATTTCAATTAGGCACAGTCTGCCAGTTTCTTTTTATTTTACGTTTATTTTTTCATAACTCAGCGTCATCTCATCAGTGTGCTTTCATACTTGGCTAGAAAATAGCCAAAGGAGAATCCAAACGTCTTACTTACGCCTACAGTAGCGTTATATATATTTTATTTCTGGTTGATCTGCTGGTGGCTGTCCTTGCTGCAGTGCATATACTAGCCAATTGTCAGGAATTTGGAGTGAGACTTGCGACCGCTGTGTTTAGCGCTTAGTGACGCACATATCCATCGCAAAGACTGAAGTGGGAAAATTTATTAGGGGTTGGATTTCAATTAGTCACAGTCTGCCATTTCCTTTTTATTTTACGTTTATTTTTTCATAACTCAGCGTCATCTCATCAGTGTGCTTTCATACTTGGCTAGAAAATAGCCAAAGGAGAATCCAAACGGCTTACTTACGCCTACAATAGCGTTATATATATTTTATTTCTGGTTGATCTGCTGGTGGCTGTCCTTGCTGCAGTGCATCTACTTGCCAATTGTGAGGAATTTGGAGTGAGACTTGCGACCGCTGTTTTTAGCGCTTAGTGACGCACATATCCATCGCAAAGACCGAAGTGGGAAAATTTATTAGGGGTTGGATTTCAATTAGTCACAGTCTGGCAGTTTCTTTTTATTTTACGTTTATTTTTTCATAACTCAGCGTCATCTCATCTGGCATAGCAGTGTGCTTTCATACTTGGCTAGAAAATAGCCAAAGGAGAATCCAAACGGCTTACTTACGCCTACAATAGCGTTATATATATTTTATTTCTGGTTGATCTGCTGGTGGCTGTCCTTGCTGCAGTGCATCTACTAGCCAATTGTCAGGAATTTGGAGTGAGACTTGCGACCGCTGTGTTTAGCGCTTAGTGACGCACATATCCATCGCAAAGACCGAAGTGGAAAAATTTATTAGGGGTTGGATTTCAATTAGGCACAGTCTGGCAGTTTCTTTTTATTTTACGTTTATTTTTTCATAACTCAGCGTCATCTCATCTGGCATAGCAGTGTGCTTTCATGCTTGGCTAGAAAATAGCCAAAGGAGAATCCAAACGGCTTACTTACGCCTACAATAGCGTTATATATATTTTATTCCTGGTTGATCTGCTGGTGGCTGTCCTTGCTGCAGTGCATCTACTAGCCAATTGTCAGGAATTTGGAGTGAGACTTGCGACCGCTGTGTTTAGCGCTTAGTGACGCACATATCCATCGCAAAGACCAAAGTGGGAAAATTTATTAGGGGTTGGATTTCAATTAGGCACAGTCTGGCAGTTTCTTTTTATTTTACATTTATTTTTTCATAACTCAGCGTCATCTCATCAGTGTGCTTTCATACTTGGCTAGAAAATAGCCAAAGGAGAATCCAAACGGCTTACTTACGCCTACAATAGCGTTATATATATTTTATTTCTGGTTGATCTGCTGGTGGCTGTCCTTGCTGCAGTGCATCTACTAGCCAATTGTCAGGAATTTGGAGTGAGACTTGCGACCGCTGTGTTTAGCGCTTAGTGACGCACATATCCATCGCAAAGACCAAAGTGGGAAAATTTATTAGGGGTTGGATTTCAATTAGGCACAGTCTGCCATTTCCTTTTTATTTTACGTTTATTTTTTCATAACTCAGCGTCATCTCATCTGGCATAGCAGTGTGCTTTCATACTTGGCTAGAAAATAGCCATAGCAATAGGATAGCATTGTTTGGTTTTAAAAACTAAAAAACACTAAAAAACACAAAAAAACACAAAAAAAAGTTAAAAAAAAATTAAAGTTATAACTTTCATTTTCAAAATGTTTAACCCGAGGGCTAGGGGTAGAGGACGAGGGCGGGGACGTGGGCGTCCAACTACTGCAGGGGTCAGAGGCCGTGGTCCTGGGCGAGGTGAGACACCACCTGCTGATGAGGGAGCAGGGGAACGCCGCAGAGCTACACTCCCTAGGTTCATGTCTCAAGTTACTGGGACTCGTGGTAGAGCACTGTTGAGGCCAGAACAGTGCGAACAGGTGATGTCGTGGATTGCCGACAATGCTTCGAGCAATTTGTCCACCAGTCAGTCTTCCACGCAGTCCACCCATGTCACCGAAATCGGCACTCCTCCAGCTCCTGCACCTCAGCCTCCTCCCCCCCAGTCTGCCCCCTCCCAGGAAAATTTGGCATTTGAACTGGCATACTCTGAGGAACTGTTTTCTGGACCCTTCCCACAGTCACAAACCACTTGTCCGGTTGCTGCTGAGCAATTTTCCGATGCCCAGGTTTTCCACCAGTCGCAGTCTGTGGGTGATGATGACCTTCTTGACGTAGTTGAAGAAGTGTGTAAAGAGGTGTCCGACGATGAGGAGACACGGTTGTCAGACAGTGGTGAAGTTGTTCTCAGGGCAGGAAGTCCGAGGGGGGAGCAGACTGAGGGATCGGAGGATGATGAGGTGACAGACCCAAGCTGGGTTGAGAGGCCGGGTGAACACAGTGCTTCTGAGACAGAGGAGAGTCCTCGACCAGAACAGGTTGGAAGAGGCAGTGGTGGGGCCAGACGGAGAGGCAGGGCCAGAGCAGGTGCATCAGCGCCAAATGTGTCACGTAGTGAAGCTCCCGTGGCGAGGGCTCCCGCGGCGAGGGCTAGATTTTCAGAAGTCTGGAGGTTCTTTAAGGAAACACTGGATGACCGACGGACTGTGGTGTGCAACCTTTGCCAAACCAGGATCAGCAGGGGTTCCACCACTACTAGCTTAACTACCACCAGTATGCGCAGGCATATGAATGCTAAACACCCCACTCAGTGGCACCAAGCCCGTTCACCTCCGGCCGTGCACACCACTGCTCCTTCCCCTGTGTCAGCTGATAGTCAGCCCCCTGCCCAGGACCCTGGCACAAAAACCCCATCGTCGCCTCCACGATCCTCCACAGCATCCACCAGCGTTCAGCTCTCCATACCCCAGACGCTGGAGCGGAAACGTAAATATAGTGCAACCCACCCGCACGCCCAAGCCCTTAATGTCCACATCTCCAGATTGCTTAGCCTGGAGATGCTGCCCTATAGGCTAGTAGAGACCGAGGCCTTTCGCAACCTCATGGCGGCGGCCGCCCCTCGGTATTCAGTCCCCAGCCGCCACTACTTTTCCCGATGTGCCGTCCCAGCCCTGCACCAGCACGTGTCAGACAACATCATCCGTGCCCTGACCAACGCCGTTTCTGACAAGGTCCACCTGACCACGGACACGTGGACGAGTGCTGCCGGGCAGGGCCACTATATATCGCTGACGGCACATTGGGTTAACTTGGTGGAGGCTGGGACCGAGTCTGACCCTGCGGCTGGTCATATACTGCCGACGCCGAGGATTGCAGGGCCTACCTTGGTCCACGTCTTTCAGGCCTACTATGCCTCCTCTTCCTCCCACCCCTCCTCCACCTCCTCCTCCGAACTACCATCCGTGGGCATGCCGCCATCAGTCGGTAGCTCTAGGCACAGCAGCAGTGCCGTCGCTAAGCGACAGCAGGCAGTGCTCAAACTGCTGAGCCTAGGCGATAAAAGCCACACCGCCCAAGAGCTATTACAGGGCATCACGGCGCAGACTGATCTGTGGCTGGCACCGCTGAACTTGAAGCCAGGCATGGTTGTGTGTGACAACGGCCGTAACCTGGTGGCGGCTCTGCAACTCGGCAGACTGACACATGTGCCATGCCTGGCCCATGTGTTAAATCTGATAGTTCAGCGTTTCCTCAAGACATACCCCAATCTGTCTGATTAGCTCACGAAGGTGCGCCGCATCTGTGCGCATTTCAGGAAGTCCAGCACAGATGCTGCCACTCTCAGGGCAGCGCAGCGCCGCCTCCAACTGCCCGCTCACCGACTGTTGTGCGACGTGCCCACGAGGTGGAATTCAACATTGACCATGTTATCCAGAGTTTACCAGCAGCGCAGAGCGATTGTAGACTGCCAGATGTCAACTTCCACCAGAACTGGTAGTCAGGTCAGTCAGCTTCCTCAAGTCTACAATGAGGAGTGGACGTGGATGTCTGATATCTGTCAGGTGCTGAGTAACTTTGAGGAGTCAACACAGATGGTCAGTGGCGATGCCGCCATCATCAGCCTCACCATCCCGCTGCTTGGCCTGTTGAAAAACTCTCTGATCAGCATGAAGTCGGAAGCTTTGCGCTCGTCACAAGAGACGGGGGAAGAAGATTCCCTTGTTGATAGCCAAAGCACCCTTAGGTCTGTTTCTCAGCGCATATCGGAGGAGGTGGAGGTGGAGGAGGATGAGGAGGAAGAGGAGGAGAATGTTGGTGAGACACAAGAGGGGACCATTGTTGAGTCCTTCACTGTTCAGCGTGTATGGGTAGAAGAAGAGGAGTTGGAGGAGTTGGAGGAGGAGGAAATGGACAGTCAGGCCAGTGAGGGGAGTGAATTCTTACGTGTTGGTACTCTGGCGCATATGGCAGATTTCATGCTAGGCTGCCTATCCCGTGACCCTCGCGTTCAAAGAATTTATTCCAGCACCGATTACTGGGTATTCACTCTCCTGGACCCACGGTACAAGCAAAATCTTTCCACTCTCATCCCTGGAGAGGAAAGGAGTGTGAGAATGCATGAATACCAGCAGGCCCTGGTGCACAAGCTGAAACACTATTTCCCTTCTGACAGCGCTAGCGGCAGAGTGCGTAGTTCTGCGGGACAAGTAGCGAGGGAGAGTAGGCGAGCAGGCAGCTTGTCCAGCACTGGCAAGGGTACGCTTTACAAGGCTTTTGCCAGCTTTATGTCACCCCAGCAAGACACTGTCACCTGTCCCCAGTCTCGGCAGAGTAGGGCTGATCTTTACAGAAAGATGGTGAGGGAGTACGTAGCTGACCATACCATCGTCCTAAATGATCACACAGCTCCCTACAACTACTGGGTTTCAAAGCTGGACATGTGGCACGAACTGGCGCTGTACGCCTTGGAGGTTCTTGCCTGCCCTGCCGCTAGCGTGTTGTCCGAGTGGGTTTTCAGTGCAGCTGGTGGCATCATCACCGATAAGCGTACACGCCTGTCGACTGACAGCGCTGACAGGCTGACGCTTATTAAGATGAATAGAGCCTGGATTTCTCATAATTTCCAATCTCCACCAGGTGAAGGAAGCTCAACCTGAATAATTTATGCACTCCTCCTCCTCCTCATTTTCCTCCTTCTCCTCCTCTTTGTACACTAAAGCAGAGGAAACTGGCTATTTTTTGACAGGGCCCACTGGCTCTAGCTATAGTACTTTATGCATTTAATTTTTCTGGAGGGCCACCTACCCGGTCCTCTGTTTTAAACAATTTTTGGGAGTGCCACATACAGGCACTCAATCTATTCCATTTTTCTGGAGGGCCACCTACCTGCTCCTCTGGTTTGAAAACTTTTTTGGACTGCCACATACAGGCACACAATCTATTCCATTTTACTGGAGGGCCACCTACCTGCTCCTCTGGTTTGAAAAGTTTTTTGGACTGCCACATACAGGCACTCAATCTATTCAATTTTTCTGGAGGGCCACCTACCTGCTCCTCTGGTTTGAAAACTTTTTTGGACTGCCACATACAGGCACTCAATCTATTCAATTTTTCTGGAGGGCCACCTACCTGCTCCTCTGGTTTGAAAACTTTTTTGGACTGCCACATACAGGCACTCAATCTATTTCATTTTTCTGGAGGGCCACCTACCTGCTCCTCTGGTTTGAAAACTTTTTTGGACTGCCACATACAGGCACTCAATCTATTTCATTTTTCTGGAGGGCCACCTACCTGCTCCTCTGGTTTGAAAACTTTTTTGGACTGCCACATACAGGCACTATCCAAATTAAATTGTCTCCATAGCAGCCTCCACACGTTGTCTCCATTGCTACCTCCAAAAGTCGTCCATATAGCTGCCTCCATACATCGTCCCCTTATCAAACGAGGTGTGTCAGGCAGAAATTTGGGTTGTTTTCATGGATTCCACATCAAAGTTGTTAACTTTGTCGCCACCCTGCTGTGTTATCCACAAAATATACTGGCAAACTTTTATCATTTACCAATATTATTTCAGCGCTTCTTGCGCATCTGTTTACATTCCCCTCACCCGCCATATCCTAAACTTATAAGAACGCTACTACACTTGATCTTATACAAAAGGTTCTTAGAAGTGCTGTTTGGGGAGTAGCCTAGAGACAGGGGCTTGGATTGGCGAAAGCTCGCCTGGCAGCGGAGCGCCAGCTCCATGCGCATCATGCGCTTCTTGCGCATCTGTTTACATTCCCCTCACCCGCCATATCCCAAACTTATAAGAACGCTACTACACTTAACTTGGTGCAGGCTGGGACCGAGTCTGACCCTGGGGCTGGTCATATACTGCCGACGCAGAGAATTGCGGGGCCTACCTCGGTCCAGGTCTCAAAGGCCTAGTATACATCCTCCTCCTCCCACCCCTCCTCCACCTCCTCCTCCTCCGAATTACCATCCGTGGCCATGGCGCCATCAGTCGGTAGCTCTAGGCACAGCAGCAGTGCTGTCGCTAAGCGACAGCAGGCGGTGCTCAAACTGCTGAGCCTCGGCGATAAAAGTCACACCGCCCAAGAGCTATTACAGGGCATTCTACATCAAACTTGTTAACTTTGTCGCCACCCTGCTGTGTAATCCACAAAATATACTGGCAAACTTTTATCATTTACCGATATTATTTCAGCGCTTCTTGCGCATCTGTTTACATTCCCCTCACCCGCCATATCCCAAACTTATAAGAACGCTACTACACTTGATCTTATACAAAAGGTTCTTAGAAGTGCTGTTTGGGGAGTAGCCTAGAGACAGGGGCTTGGATTTGCGAAAGCTCACCTGGCAGCGGAGCGCCAGCTCCATGCGCATCATGCGCTTCTTGCGCATCTGTTTACATTCCCCTCACCCGCCATATCCCAAACTTATAAGAACGCTACTACACTTGATCTTATACAAAAGGTTCTTAGAAGTGCTGTTTGGGGAGTAGCCTAGAGACAGGGACTTGGATTGGCGAAAGCTCGCCTGGCAGCGGAGCGCCAGCTCCATGCCAAGATCCAACTAACATAGTTTTAACTGCAGCACCTTTAATCTACTACTAGTTCACTGCCTCCATACATGGTCCCCTTATCAAACGAGCTGTGTCAGGCAGAATTTTGGGTTGTTTTCATGGCTTCCATGTTAACTTTGTCGCCACCCTGCTGTGTAATCCACAAAATATACTGGCAAACTTTTATCATGTATCGATATTATTTGAGCGCTTCTTGCTCACCTCCTTTGGTTCCTCTCTGCCACCCATTGGTTTGAAGCCTGAGTCCATTTAGGGTATGTCGCCATGCCACTCTCTAGCCTGCCGCTGCTGCCGCTGCCTCTGCATGCCGTCCCCTATAGTGTCAGGGTCAATTATTGGATGTTTTACATGCTATCTAGCTTCATTCTGTCACTCTGTCATGGCCATGCTGTTGCCCATAATTTTGGCATAATGGTGCGATTAAGCAGCCTCAGAGGCATCCATGCATGCTGCCCCTGCTGTTTCCTGTCCATTTCCGTGGTGTTTCCATCCTTTTCTGAGGTTCCCAGGTGTTTGGCCAAGCTTCCCTGTGCAGAGCCTTGGTCCCCTTGAAAAATGCTCGAGTCTCCCATTGACTTCAATGGGGCTCGTTATTCGAGACGAGCACTCGAGCATCGGGAAAAGTTCGTCTCGAATAACGAGTACCCGAGCATTTTAGTGCTCGCTCATCTCTAGTTGCAAGTACATAAAGCCTTGTCCACAGGGTCTGTATGGCATTATATTCACCCTCACTAGTGTAGAGAAGAATTCCTATACACATATGGCATCTGATGTAGCAAAACAATGAACATACCAATTGGCGCCCCAGGGCCTGTATTGAGCAGCGTATAGATGGAGAGACATCTGGGTAAGGCAATTTACTAAAAACCCATCATGCTGTCTCTGGCAGCTCCCACACTAACAAATGGAAACATTTGGATCACTCATTAGCACCACCATTGCCTTTGGGCTGGTCAAACAAGAGAACAGGTGTTGGGCGACTTTGGCTTACTTCAATATTCCATGTAGTTTATGGAACAAACCTGAGATGACTGAACATGTGTACCTCAGTATTGTTACCCTCCATTTAATAGCTTGCAAGCTTTCGCGGTGATGACAACCATGTGTATATCCGTGAAATTCTTGTATAATTCAAAGGATTAATCATTTCCTGAATGTTGGTCGTCTAGAGACAAGGAGTCATTGAAGATGCTCTGAGCCCTGCGTATGTCTGATAAGCTAAGCATGGAATAATTATTCCTTGCTCCGGGAACCTCGGCTGTTTTAGGCATTTACTACAGCACTAGACAGTCCTACAGATCATTGCTCCTTTAAACAAATGTTGGCATTCTGCTGCAGACAGCAGCCCGGAACAGCACTGTTTATCCAGCATGGCTTGTGTATAAACCTAGCTACATCTGTTCTGGCTCTGTGTCTGTGGCTCTCCTTGGCCCTGTCCAAACTGACATCTGTTACGCTGCATTAGCAGAGCTGAAACATTCTTTGAAAGCTGTGACCACCTGCAGGCCAGGGCTCCCCATGACCATTATTCAGCAAGCTCTTACTGGCAAATACTAGGGACAAAAATATCTCCATTTCTCTTCTACATTCGAACACATCATTCCTAGATGCCACCTCCCTATCAAAGTCATGACACATATAAAGTTGTTTCATTGCAAGAAAATGTATCAATATTCTGGCACTATGATTGCTTAAACTTAAAAGGGAAATATTCATGGCCAAACCTTAAAGGAAATCAAAATCCATTATGATAAACCAGGGACACTTACTCATAGACCCAGGCATCGTGACTGTGTGAATCTTTTTATATTTGTTATCCATGGCCTCCTTCCTTCTAAAATCAACTTTTAAATCATCCCCTCTGTGTTCTGGCTTTACAGTTGTTACTCTGTCTCATCCTCCACCGTAAGGCACCCTTCTGTTTTCCTTCAATAAAATTCAATTAATAATTCAAACTATAAAAATGTATTAACTGGGTTGGGGAGGACTTTTTAAAAAAGCCGGCATTGGACAGGGGACGGATGGGTTCAAGGCTGCTCTGAAAGTTGTCAAAGTGCAGCTTTCGTGTCCTTTTGGGACGACAGCAGCAGGTGAGTACAGCTTTATTTATTTATTTTTTTAAAAAGCCCTCTTTTTTAAAAGCTAGTTTTATAACATTCTGACAATCTCTTTATCCTAAATATTTTTTTTTCTGCAAAAAGACTATGCGGGTAATGGATGTGACATCACCGGCCTGGAAAGCAGAAGCAGCATTCACTAGGGCACATAGATGATTCTTAGGGGAGGCTGATCATCAGACCTTCACTGATCTAAAATGTTTGACCTTTCCTAGGGAAAAGGTAGGAGATATGATTGTATACCTGTAGCATGTTGACTTTGTCACTTGCTGCATATGTGCCACTACAACTAGGGTGACAGCACCACTTAGCCCTCTTCCTTCAACCACAGAATACAATCTCCAAGGCTACAGGTACAGAATCATGCTTCTTAAATTATGCATATCCTTACTCCCTTGGTCTAGCAGGGTAGCTGACTTCCACAGAATATATTCACATGCAGCAGATTTAGAAATTAGTAATTCAGAAATTCAGATTAGAAATGTCCACTGCTTCTCTTGTCATCTTAATTGGACTTTAAGAAATCAACCCATTACATCACACCCTAAGGGCACATTCACATTATTGTATGCCCGTAGCCCGGGCATGCATACAACTGCTCACCCCTCCCCTCTCCAAAGAGAAAAGAGCACCCAATGCCGTAACATAGCGAAATATAGGACATGTCCTATAGTTCTCAGTGCACAGTCTTAGGCATCAATGGGGACCGATGTCTGGCTGCAAATGGTGCGGCCGGATATCGATCCCCATTACGTTCGTGTCAATGGGCCCAAACTCTGTCCACTATAATGTAGCCTCCTGGGAAAAAATAATCCTTGTTTACCTGAATTGTTATTTATTTAAAGAAATGCATTTGCTCCATGGAAATATACTCTGGGGGTTGTTTTTTTTTTTGCATTTTGAATAAAAATCAGCAGTATAACTTGGTAAGCTGAAGGGTTAGTGAATGAGATTTTTTTGACAGGACGACTGGTTGCAATTGAAGGAAAGAAGAAATACGACTAAGTGCAGAAATATCCTGGATGAAAACCTCTTCCAGAGTTCTCAGGACCTCAGACTGGGCCCAGGGCTGGTTCTAGACCAATTGGGGCCTTGGGCAAAACTTAAAGTGGGGCCCCCAAATAACACTATTTTATGACCAGTCACAGTCAGCAAGAAGCTCCCTTTAGTATGGTAAAGCAATCTGTCATATGGGAGAATTTGGTTAGCACTACAGCCTTGCATCACTGTTCAACCTCTGCAAAGAGTTTGTATGTTCTCTCTGTGTTTGCGTGGGTTTCCACCAGGTCCTCCTGATTCCTCCCACACTCCAAAAAATTACTGGTAGGTTGAATAGATTGTGAACCCCATGGGGACAGGGACTGATCTGGCAAGTTCTGTGCAGGGCTATGTAATCTGTGTGCGCTATATAAATAAAGGAATTATTATTTATGATTATTATGATAGAAGATAAAAAAGATTATAGAGATTTCTAGATGCAGAACTATAAAGTAAATTATATATACAGTAGACCTATAAAGGTAGAACGGATGGTAGGTGGATGTATGGGACGTGAGGATAGCTCTTTTTAGAGCTAATCCTCACTTCCCCGCTATTTTTTTGAAAACTTTATTGCCCTAATATGTAAATTTTGTAAAGCGGCTATTGGGGCGTGGAGTAGCTGGACATGAGGCTACACGTCGAGTCTACTCCACGCCACAGTAGCCTCTTTACTCCTCCTACCCTGAGATCTTTGGCGCACAGCTCCTCTTAGCTGCGAGCCCTCGTCCAAGAAGCCGGTGTTATGCGCATGTGCAGAACGCAGGCCTGCAGTTGCGTGGCCACAGCTCCGAGGCCAGAGCTACTGCGCATGCTCAGAACTCCCGCTTCTCAGACGACGGTGCGCAGCTACGAAAATTTACTAAATTTACATATTAGGGCAATAAAGTTTTCAAAAAGATAGCGGTGACGTGAGGATTTGCTCTAAAAAGGGCTATCCTCACGTCCCATACATCCACCTACCACCCGTTCTACCTTTATAGGTGGTAGGTTCCCTTTAAATCCACAGGGGACACCAAACTATTTTTGCAGAAAACTGCACTGAGCATCACACAGATCTATCATTGTTTCCTCCCTTACAAGATAAATAACTATATATCCATAAACCCCTCTAATGAGATAACAAAGTCACTTTTAGATGTGCGCCATTGTATTAGCCGCACAATAACAGAACCCTCTGCGCTTCATAAGAAGGAGAGTGAGAACCTCATAACATAGGTGTAAGTAATGGAGGATGGTGGGAAATAAAAACTTTATTCCAGAACATGTGTGTTTTTGGTGTTACATATAACTCTATGGACATGTTCTGGGTTGCGGTGTTAATATGTAGTCACATTAGGCGAAGAGGATCGAATGTTCATCGTATCAGTCAATTTTCGCAAAAAAAACTATAAACGAAATAAAAGGCAATAAGAGAGAAAGTGTGTTGTTAGATCTGCACGGAGAAGGGTTAAAAACATGAATATTAGTTGAAATGATTCCTTATCAAAATGTAGCAACATATAAAGTGAATATTTCCATTATCTGTGAGGTGCAGCAGCTCCTGTGTGCAGCAAATTCTCCCTGTAGTTACGAGCTAAGAATCTGGAGGGGGGCACAATTAAGAGGGCTGTATCTTTGGCTCTGTAACACATAGAACCTTACTTCTTTTTTTCTATGTGTTTCTAAGTGTCAGGAAACGGAGATATTGGGGCACATTTACTTACCCGGCCGATTCGCGATCCAGCGGCGCATTCTCTGGACAGGATTCGGGTCCGGCCAGGATTTATGAAGATAGTTCCTCCGCCGTCCACCAGGTGGCGCTGCTGCGCTGAAAATCATCTCAACGCGCCGGAATGCACCACCTCGGACCAGGTGAAGGTAAGTGCTTCCCGAGCGACACTTTTTCGGTTTTTAAATGTGGCGGTTTTTCCGAATACGTCGGGTTTTCGTTCGGCCACGCCCCCCGATTTCCGTCGCGCGCATGCCGGCGCCGATGCGCCACAATCCGATCGCGTGCGCCAAAATCCCGGGGCAATTCAGGTACAATCGGCGCAAATCGGAAATATTCGGGTAACACTTCGGGAAAACGCGAATCGGGCCCTTAGTAAATGACCCCCATTAACTGTTAAACTGCCATCAGGAGTGATTTTTATATATAAAAATGGCCCCTGATATTCTCACTTTAAACCTGAATATCTCAGGATCCATGGCACCTAGAAATAAAATTCAAGATTCACTTGAAAGAAGAGATTTTCCAATATCAGCGTAATTGCCCACAGCGCCGGCCCTGACTGGGCCGAAGGTTCACCTTCCAACAAGACAATGACCCTAAGTACACAGCTAAAATAACAAATAAGTGGCTTCAGAATAACTCTGTGACCCCTGTGTTTCCTGACTGGTCCAGCCAGAACCCTGACCTAAACCCAATTGAGCATCTCTGGAGAGACATGAAAATGGCTTTCGCCAACGTTCCCATCCAACCTCTGGAAACTGCAAGGAAGAATGTCAGAGTATCTCCAAATCCAGGTGTTTTATCATTCTCAAGAAGACTTGTGGCTGTACTAGCTCCAAAACTGCTTCTACTCAATACTGAGCAAATGGGCTTTTGACGATGTGATATTTCACTTTTTTCTTGTCTGATAAGTTAGCAAAATATCTACATTTCAGTTTTATTCTGTCAAGATGGGGTGTAGAGTGTACATTACTGAGCAAACTTTATTCATACTTAATTCTTACTTTATTCATACTTTATTCACACTTGTAAGCAGATAAATCATGGGTCCTCTTTTCTGACTCACTCCTTTCTACAATATGACATACAGCAGGGTATAAACAGCCACAAAACTGTTCACCATAACAAAAGTAACATGTCTCACTGGGATTACCTATTATGTACAATAGGCTTTATGTCCTGGGCAGCAGGTCACTGTCAGCTACCAAGGTGTCCTTAATAGGAAGCTTGGCAAGATCACTTCCGAAAAGAAACATGTTTATACAGATACCAGTCAGTCTGATGAAGTACTAAGTTTGTTCTAGTTTACATCTTGTCTTGATTCTTGATCAGTGATGTGTATCCTCCGCTCATAACCTCTAATACCTGAGGACAGTAACGTCCTGCTGAGTCATACAAATCAGGCAACTCTATCAAGTTCATAACCCTTGTATGAGTCAACATTGTATAATGCTGTGTTATACAACTTTTATTATATACCCTCGGCACGATCTATGTTTATTGTCAGTGAATGTGCACAGTATGATTATACTAACAGCCTGAAGATTTAGATGATGAGTATTTGCTGTGACTTTATCCATTATGTACAACACTTAATAACAAGAATTCTTTATTTATATAGCGTGCACAGATTACGAAGCGCTGGACAGAGCTTGCCAAATCACTCCCTGTCCCCAATGGGGCTCACAATTTAAAATACTTGAGCAAATGTGAGCTTAAACAATTATTCTCCAGGGGATCAATAAACTCAAATTGTATGGTATCGTAAATACATCTGAGATGCAAATATCTTTTGTCTTGATACTTTATCACAATTTGTCTATTTAGACTGTTTAACTTAAAGTGGGCTGCTTAGACCAGTTGTAACACATGTGTACTCATTGTCCTCTGCCGTGGAGTGCGGCTGAGAAGGCGCCGATTGTGTCCTTGTGTCTTCCTTGAGCACTGTAGAGTGCTAAACTGTTTGGATTGACTAGCACTAAACTTGTCTATTTCCTGCAGTTTGGCTCAGGTTCATCGATAGTTATCCTGATGCGACTGACAACTTCACATTACTCTGTTTCTCTCTGTGCTCTCCAGATCTCAGAATTCCTGCCCAATGACTGTTGAGGTGCGAGGATCTGATATCATATATGAGTCCTGTCCACCCTTGTTTGGGATGCTGGCTATAAAAAAGGCTATTCTTATAATTGTGGTCTGTTTCCTGGTGACCTGACTTTTGGCTTGTGTTCAGACTGTTCTACTGCCTTGTGTTTTTGTATAGCGTTTGCACTCTTTGTGCCCTGGCTTTGGTGACGATGGACATCTTTGGATTGATTTTTTCAATACCTGGGATCAATACATACTGAGCCAGATCATATTTTGCTTGCAGAATCTCACCCTCTAGAAAGGTAAATGCTCTGCTAAGGAGTACATATCGCAGACAGTCATAGCCATACATTTTGAGAATGGTACAAATGTTAATTTTTACAAAGTCTACTGCATCAGGTTTTATAATGGCAAATTGCATATACTCCAGAATGTTATAAAGAGTGATCAGCTTAACAGCAATTAATTGGAAATTAAAAATTTGCCTAGAAAATGAACTTTTTCCCCCAAAAAACAATTCAACTTCATTGCAGGCCTGCCTTAAAAGGAGCAGCTAACAGCGTTTCAGTGATTGCTCCAGTAACACAGGTGTGGGTGTTGATGAGGACAGGGCTGGAGATCAATCTGTCATGATTAAGTAAGAATCACACCACTGGACACTTTAAAAGGAGGCTGGTGTTTGGCATCATTGTTTCTCTTCTTTTAATCATGGTTATCTCTAAAGAAACACATGCAGTCATCATTGCACTGCACAAAACTGGCCTAACAGGGAAAAGTATCGCAGCTAGAAAGATTGCACCTCAGTCACCAATCTATTGTATCATCAAGGAATTCAAGGAGAGAGGTTCCATTGTTGCCAAAAAGGCTCCAAGGTGCCCAAGAAGGACTAGCAAGTGCCAGGACCGTCTCTTAAAAGTGTTTCAGCTTGGGGATCGGGCTACTAGAAGTGCAGAGCTTGCTCAGGAATGGCAGCAGGCAGGTGTGAGTGCATCTGCACGCACTGTGAGACTGCGGAGACTCTTGGAGCAAGGCCTGGTGTCGAGAAGAGCAGCAAAGAAGCCACTTCTCTCCAGAAAAAACATCAGGGACAGACTGATATTCTGCAAAAGGTACAGGGAGTGGACTGCCGAGGACTGGGGTAAAGTCATTTTCTCTGATGAATCTGGAAAACAGCTTATTCGGAGAAGACAAGGTAAGCGATACCACCAGTCTTGTCTCATGCCAGCTGTAAAGCATCCTGCAAACATTCATGTGTGGGGTTGCTTCTCAGCCAAGGGAATTGTCTCTCTTACAGTCTAAAAACACATCCATGAATAAAGAATGGTACCAGAATGTCCTCCAAGAGCAGATTCTCCCAACCACCCAAGAGCAGTTTGGTGATAAACAAACATCATTCGAGCATGATGGAGCACCTTGCCATAAAGATTTTGGGTCCATGGCCTGGAAACTCCCCAGATCTTAATCCCATTGAGATCTTGTGGTCAATCATCAAGAGACGGGTGGACAAACAAAAACCAACAAATTGTGACAAAATGCAAACATTGATTGTGCAAGAATGGACGGCTATCAGTCAGGATTTGGTCCAGAAGTTGATTGACAGCTGCCAGAGAGAATTGCAGAGGTCCTGAAGAAGAAGGGTCAACACTGCACATAATGGGGCCCATTTACTAAGGGCCCGAATCGCTTTGTTTCATCGGGTTACCTGAATTTTTCCGATTTGAACCGAATTGCCCCGGGTTTTTGGCGCACGCTATCGGATTTGGCGCCGGCATGCATGCGACGGAAATCGGGGGCGTGGCCATCGGAAAACCCGACGGATTCAGAAAAATTGCGGTATTTAAAAAAAAGAAAAGTGTCGCTTGACACGCACCAAGAAATAGAAGGTGAACTCCGGTGAACTCCAGCGGACCTCGGCGCAGCAGCGACACCTAGTGGATATCGGCGCACGGACCTTAGTGAATCGCGGCTGGACCTGAATCAGCGTTCCGCAAGCAATTTGGGACTCGGAACTGGTGGCTTGTCAGATTCAGTTACAGGACATCTCCTGTCAGATCCCCGATTGGTAGATGATTAGTACTCACCTCCCCCTCTCGTCCACTGCAGTAATCCTAGCTTGGTATCTCTTGGTAATTATGCATGCCTCTGGACCACTTGGCACCAGCTACAGAGCTCGCAGAGAGTCGGTGACATCATCATCTCTCTGAAAATCTAGTGAATGTGCGATACTTACATTCCTTGCAGGACACGATCACTTATTTACTACAGTACAGTACATTATGCCTGTAGAAAAAACACAAACAAGCAACCCATTAGGCATTACCTCTAAGAGGAGTACCTTCCAGGACTTTAGGATAGTAGTCATGAATACTGTCATAACCTTAAAGAAGGCCAATTGTTCATGGACAGATAAGATCACGTGACCATCAATCTGCAGCCATTTTATGGCCAGGAATCTCTGGCTGATGAGGTAAATCACATTTCTGAACCAGGAGTTTTACTTAACATATCAAGAAAGCAATGTATAACTTTTAATGGATATATATTGGTAAATTACCCAAAACACAAAGGAAGAATGGCCAAGTCAACTCATCTATACTATGTGATCATGGCATGGTGGGGGTTATTAGTTACCCCATGAAACACCTTATATGACACTGTTGCTATTGTCGGGTCTCATAATGAATGCACTTTATACTTCCCTCTGTAGAAGTTACTAAAAGAGGGAAAAAATAAGTTGACCCAGAGGTGAGACCCAAATAACCTCCCATGGATATGCCATACAGCACATGTAAATTATGGGAATGATCGTCAAACTTTAGTCATTTACTTCATATCCATTATGCTTCACGGCTCTCCACAGAAAACAGTTTTATTACAATGAAACCAATACAGCAGATCCCTGATAAAAATGAAAATGTAATGAGTTGGAAGAAGCTGAGATGTTAGCATGGAATAAACAGCGTTGCCATGAGTTTGGAGAATTGTTTCTGCTTCCCGGCTCATACTAGTCAGCGATAAAGAGAAGTGCTAGATATATGATGTATCACAGACTAAGCACCTGGGAGACTCCTCCATAAGCTTTGTGCTGACACCACCAGCACACACGAGACACTACTATAAAAGGAAAGGTAAGTGAGTCCTTCTCCTGCTCCAGCATCACCCTGTGACGCAGAAAGAGACTTTATCGTTCTTCATTGTAGGCTCCATAATTAGAATCAAACCGTTTTTAATACTAATAAAACTGTTAGATGTGATAGAATTTGCTGGCACAGGAAAGACTCAAACAGATATTTGTGACCGTTGGGGTTGGCCCGGTGCCTGGGGAAAGAAAACAGACAAGCTCCGGACCACTTTAAGATATGTGTATCTCCAAGGGTGAGGAATAATATTTTGTCATCCCGTTTTGAAAACAAAATCTTTAACAACCTTTGAGCTTCATGATACCTGTATATTTATTGTCTATATTTGTCTATATTTAACACTAGATGCAATATCTAGGTGAAAACAAAAAATAAAATTTTTGATATTTAGGAATTCACTCATCAGCAGTGCTGAAAAATCTTTCTTGCTACATAGGTACAAAACCCTTGTAATACTAGGGTAAAAAAAAGAGAGAATCTCTGGGTTATGTACAAGATAGGTTCTGTGGGTTTGTAGGTTACATGAGAGGAGGTAATTTGATGTATAACTGCTGGCCAATATTTTTTTGTCCCAGTGATAATTGAATTTTCTAAATGTGTAAATATTGGGTTTAAATATTGGGATGTCTTCACGGGCCGATTCATTGCAGAACCCTAGATAACTTTTATGTTGACCATTGCAGCCTGGTAACAATTGTCTGTCGTTTTTATTTTGGGGCCTTCATATATATATATATACACTCACCGGCCACTTTATTAGGTACACCATGCTAGTAACGGGTTGGACCCCCTTTTGCCTTCAGAACTGCCTCAATTCTTCGTGGCATAGATTCAACAAGGTGCTGGAAGCATTCCTCAGAGATTTTGGTCCATATTGACATAATGGCATCACACAGTTGCCGCAGATTTGTCGGCTGCACATCCATGATGCGAATGTCCCGTTCCACCACATCCCAAAGATGCTCTATTGGATTGAGATCTGGGGACTGTGGAGGCCATTTGAGTCCAGTGACCTCATTGTCATGTTCAAGAAACCAGTCTGAGATGATTCCAGCTTTATGACATGGCGCATTATCCTGCTGAAAGTAGTCATCAGATGTTGGGTACATTGTGGTCATAAAGGGATGGACATGGTCAGCAACAATACTCAGGTAGGCTGTGGCGTTGCAACGATGCTCAATTGGTACCAAGGGGCCCAAAGAGTGCCAAGAAAATATTCCCCACACCATGACACCACCACCACCAGCCTGAACCGTTGATACAAGGCAGGATGGATCCATGCTTTCATGTTGTTGACGCCAAATTCAGACCCTACCATCTGAATGTCACAGCAGAAATCGAGACTCATCAGACCAGGCAGCGTTTTTCCAATCTTCTACTGTCCAATTTCGATGAGCTTGTGCAAATTGTAGCCTCAGTTTCCTGTTCTTAGCTGAAAGGAGTGGCACCCAGTGTGGTCTTCTGCTGCTGTAGCCCATCTGCCTCAAAGTTCGATGTACAGGCGGTCCCCTACTTAAGGACACCCGACTTACAGACAACCCATAGTTACAGACGGACCCCTCTGCCCACTGTGACCTCTGGTGAAGCTCTCTGGATGCTTTACTATAGTCCCAGACTGCAATGATCAGCTGTAAGGTGTCTGTAGTGAAGCTTTATTGATAATCCTTGGTCCAATTACAGCAAAAATTTTGAAACTCCAATTGTCACTGGGGCAAAAGAAAAAAAATTGTCTAGAACTTCCATTATAAAATATACAGTTTCGACTTACATACAAATTCAACTTAAGAACAAACCTCCAGACCCTATCTTGTATGTAACTCGGGGACTGCCTGTACTGTGCGTTCAGAGATGCTCTTCTGCCTACCTTGGTTGTAACGGGTGGCGATTTGAGTCACTGTTGCCTTTCTATCAGCTCGAACCAGTCTGCCCATTCTCCTCTGACCTCTGGCATCAACAAGGCATTTCCACCCACAGAACTGCCGCTCACTGGATGTTTTTTCTTTTTCGGACCATTCTCTGTAAACCCTAGAGATGGTTGTGCGTGAAAATCCCAGTAGATCAGCAGTTTCTGAAATACTCAGACCAGCCCTTCTGGCACCAACAACCATGCCACGTTCAAAAGGCACTCAGATCACCTTTCTTCCCCATACTGATGCTCGGTTTGAACTGCAGGAGATTGTCTTGACCATGTCTACATGCCTAAATGCACTGAGATACCGCCATGTGATTGGCTGGTTAGAAATTAAGTGTTAACGAGCAGTTGGACAGGTGTACCTAATAAAGTGGCCGGTGAGTGTATATAGTACCAGGCAAACGGATGAAGCAGTACTCCAAAAAAGGTTAAGTGAAAAGTGTTTTTATTCCACCAAGGATGCGACGTTTCGTCTCTTCTATAAAGACATTCTCAAGCATTTTTGTTTTGTTTTGCTATATATATATATATATACACACACACATACATACATATATATATACACATACATAAATATATATATATACACACATACATAAATAAATATATATATATAAAAATCTAAATATATGTAAGATATCCAGGAAAAATGTTGGTGTTTTCTGAAATGCCATCTGTTTCCTTAAACTACTGACAGATGAATCATAGTGGATGGAGAAGATAACAACTGAAACACTATACAAAAATGCACTATCTTTGAAGTAACTAAATAAAACCGTCATAAGAAGGTGCACAGGTGACTCGGGGCAGGCTGTTTGCCAGTAAGCCAAGTGTGTCAGCTGTCTATTAACTTTCATGTACGTTTTTAAACATGTTGTAACTCTCAAAGTTCCAGGCAAAATAGTTTTTGTCTAAACACTAGTATTATTAACAAACACTGACAAATAGATTTTGTCAGTGGCAACAAGTTGAAGCAATAACAGTATTAAAAATCATGGGATAGACAAGGAGACTGCACACACATTCTCATAGTGGTGGTCCTTAAGGGATATTCCCATTTCACCAAGCAATTAATATTGTTTTAACAATGAAAAGTTAGAAATTTCCAATATTCTTTCTGTATCAATTCTTTATGCTTTTCTGGATATCTGCTTGCTGTTCTTTTATTGACAAAAATTGACCAAAAAACATATTTGTGGCGTTTTCTTGTGGGCTCTGTTTTTACCGGTTTTATTCTGCGCTCCCAGTGACACTTTCTCTTTAATCTTTGGGTCGATCACAGGGATATCAAATTTATATAGGTTTTTATAGATTTAAAAAAATGAAAATCTTTTGTACATAAAAAATATTTAATTCTGAGGCCAATAACTTTTTCACACTTTGGTGTATGGACCTATGTAAGGTGTCATTTTTTGTTTTCCTTTACGGTATTAAAGGCTGGGAATAATTTTTTAAAATATTTTGCTAGATCGGCCATTTTGAGATGTGTTGATATCTATCATGTTTATGATTTTTACTGTTTATTTATATTTATATGTGATCTATGGTTAGATATAAACTAACTTTTTTTTACATTTTTAAAAAATAACTTTTTTAAATTTCGTAAAAATCTTTTACCATTATATCAGACCCCCCAGGGTACTTTAACACTGCAGGGTCTAATTGTGGAACAAGTGTATTGCAGTATATAGCAATATTACTGCTGATCTCTAATAGCTTGCCTAATCACCGCCCTCCGATGACATCAAGGGGGATGGTAATGGGTCATCCAAGATTGTGGCACCTATGAAATGGTAAGTTAGCTGCCTCGGTCGGGTTTGACCGCAGCAGTAAGAGGCAGGTGTCAGCTGTATTATTCAGCCGTCACCCTCTGTGTATGGAGAGAGCTTCAGCCCCTGAAATGATTGAATCCATTTGTTTGGGTTTATTAAGAACCTTTGATCTTTATTGCACAAATACAACAACTGAACTACTGCAAAACTACAACTCCCAGCATACTATAACATCAGCCATCCACAGCTATTTTCGTCTTCCAACAACCAAAGAGCCACAGGTTGCAGATAAGTTCTATAAATTTGACAAAAAAGCTTCATAACTTTAATATATGACATGGTTGCTATTCAGCAACTCCAATCCAGGCCAATTCAAGAAAATCTGCAACCATTTGTACAACATAAAACCTGAGCAATTGAACAGTATATGGTATAATGAATCACCTTGAAATTGTTTCCTTTATCCAGATGTTTCCAATTGAAGCCTAAGCTTGACTTTTGCCAATAGTTAAACATGGTGGTGGATTAATAACAGTATGGGAAGATTATTTTGTTGTAGGGTTGTACAAAAGCCAAAGAATACAAGCATAAAAAACAAGCCTAATAAGAAGTTATAAAAACTAAACATGTTGCATTTATTATAGGGATGTTCAAATATAGAAAACTGTATGAAATAATTGCACGAAAATCACTATATAAAATTTTATAGAAAATGCATATAAATTGACTTTGTTAGCAAAAAATGTGCCCATTTCAGTTCACATCTCCTAAATTTAATAGATGAACATGTGTAGATTTCACAGATACCTCATAGTCCTATATATGTTCACATTAATAAATCCTAAAATCAGTAAAACTGAAATAACCAAAAATCTTCTTTTCAGCTAGAAATGTTAAGACACAACCTACAAAATAGAGCAATAAAACAGATTAAAAAATAATGGTACCCCCCCCAAAAACCCTATATATATTTTTTAAAGCAGACAACCTGGCAATTGAATTTGTCTGGATTAACGGTTGACAGCCCGTACCACCATCATGCAACAAACACAAATTATTTTAAAAAATGCATTGAAAATGTAATGAAAACATATATTTTGACATAAAACTCACATCGGAGCGTAGGTTTATGCACAAAAAGGGATTTAAAAATAATAGCACAAAATGAGCAGATTTATATATACCACAATACACAACATAAAGCATAAACCATGCAATATTTAGTTGCAATCCACAAATGTGTTTCTATTTGGTCAACATCATTTTTTTCCCCATAAATCAAATTACTATCACTATTACTATCAAACTACACACTACCACCCACCTTCATGCAACTTTGCAGCACTGAGTGATAAAATGCAAAAATTACATGAAAATTCAAAATTTGCACTAAACTATGTACAAATCCAGAATTCTTATATAAAGAAATTGTATTTTCCTAAAAACAAATTATTCACCAAAATATGCAACAACAGGAATAAAGCTTTTATTATTATTATTATTGAAATAACAAAAGTCACGTTTTGTGCACCATTGTATTAGCATAATAATGGAGCCTTCCGCGGTTAATAAGAATTTATGTAGGAACGCCTTAACATATAGTAGGTGTAATAATGGAAGATTGTGTGAAATAAAAACTTTATTGACAAATTTGTGACTGTTGTTTATGTTACATATAACTTTTTCGACATGTTCTGGGTCACAGTGTTAATAAGTAGTCACATTAGGCAAAGAGGATCTAATGTTCATTGTTTTGCTAAATTTACATGTAAAAAAACATTGCTTAAGATATGAGAATCAGAGAGCTATTCTGTTCTTAGATTATTCTGGTAGGAAATGGTTAATAACATGAACATCAGTTGATATTATCCCTTATCAAAATTTTGCAACATATAAAGTCAATATTTACATTATCTGTGAGGTTGAGGACACCTCCAAATTCTCCCTGCAACCTGCTGGCTAAAAATCTGGAGGGGGTAGACTTCACAGGGCTGTAACTTTGGATCTGTGGCACCTAGAATCTCACTTCTTTTTGGATCTGAAGCTCAAATAGAAGAGATACAGATCTTTTTTGATCTGAAAGAGGAGAATCACTTCTTTCACATGAATCTAATCTTAGTGCCAGGAAACTGGAGATATTAACTGTTAAAGTGCTGTAACAAATTATTTTTACTTCACTTTAAATGTGAATATCTCTGGTTCCCTAGCACCTAGAAAAACAACTCTAGATTCATAAGAAAGAGGTGATTCCCCTTTCTCCCCAAATGGAAAAAGAGGTGAGATGCTACAGATCTGGAGTTATAGCCCTTTGAAGAGAGGGCATGTCACATACGTGCTTGGCCATGCACAGCTGAACCCAAACCAATTGGAGTCATTTACTAAGGCCCTGAACCGCGTTTTTATGGCGAGATACAGATTTTTTGCGTTTTCCCTGAATTGCCGATTTCCCTGAATTGCCCTGGGTTTTTGGCGCACACGATCAGATTGTGGCGATCGGCGATTGTACGAAAACCCGACGGATTCGAAAAAACCGCCGCATTTTTTAAAAAAAAAGTGTCGCGCTTAACTGCACTCGGCCCGGCTTGGTGAAGTTCAGTGCATTCCGATGAACTTCAGCGTAGCAGCCACACCTGGTGGACGTCGGGGGAACTGCCTTAATGAATCGCCGGAAGACCCGAATCCTCCACACAGAATGCGCCGCTGGATCGCGAATGGACCGGTTAAGTAAATGTGCCCCATTGAGTCCGCTTATCCTTACTTCTAACCTTTTATTTACATTTAAATTGCATTAGGAAATCTGTCACTCCTAAAATGCAGCCCAGTCTTCAGGCAGCATGTTATAGAGCAGGAGATGCCAAGCAAATTGTACACAGTGTCCTATCTGAAAGCATCATTTTATAGAGCAGGGGGGGTGGAGATAGCCCATAACATCCTATCTGCAGGGAGCACGTTGTAGAGTGGGAGGTGCTGAGTAAATTTTACATACTTTCCTATCCGCCAGCACTGGGCATACCTGGGCAAGTGCAGGGGCCAAGAGCTGCTGGGAGAGCACATAAGGCTTTATATAATGATTCCATAGAGGGTGAGGGGACTGTATATAAAATAACCATGAGGGGACTGTTTGGGAATATTTTAGGTAACTGTTTTAGTTTCTGAATTTTTAATGCCGCCATGTGAGTTCGATGCAAAGGGACTAGAGATGAGCGAACACTAAAATGCTCGGGTACTCGTTATTCGAGACGAACTTTTCCCGATGCTCGAGTGCTCGTCTCGAATAACGAACCCCATTGAAGTCAATGGGAGACTCGAGCATTTTTCAAGGGGACCAAGGCTCTGCACAGGGAAGCTTGGCCAAACACCTGGGAACCTCAGAAAAGGATGGAAACACCACGGAAATGGACAGGAAACAGCAGGGGCAGCATGCATGGATGCCTCTGAGGCTGCATAATCGCACCATTATGCCAAAATTATGGCCAACAGCATGGCCATGACAGAGTGACAGAATGAAGCTAGATAGCATCTAAAACATCCAATAATTGACCCTGACACTATAGGGGACGGCATGCAGAGGCAGCGGCAGCAGCGGCAGGCTAGAGAGTGGCATGGCGACATACCCTAAATGGACTCAGGCTTCAAACCAATGGGTGGCAGAGAGGAACCAAAGGAGGTGAGCAAGAAGCGCTCAAATAATATCGGTACATGATAAAAGTTTGCCAGTATATTTTGTGGATTACACAGCAGGGTGGCGACAAAGTTAACATGGAAGCCATGAAAACAACCCAAAATTCTGCCTGACACAGCTCGTTTGATAAGGGGACCATGTATGGAGGCAGTGAACTAGTAGTAGATTAAAGGTGCTGCAGTTAAAACTATGTTAGTTGGATCTTGGCATGGAGCTGGCGCTCCGCTGCCAGGCGAGCTTTCGCCAATCCAAGCCCCTGTCTATAGGCTACTCCCCAAACAGCACTTCTAAGAACCTTTTGTATAAGATCAAGTGTAGTAGCGTTCTTATAAGTTTAGGATATGGCGGGTGAGGGGAATGTAAACAGATGCGCAAGAAGCGCTGAAATAATATCCCTAAATGGTAAAAGTTTGCAAGTATATTTTGGGGATTACACAGCAGGGTGGCGACAAAGTTAACAACTTTGATGTGGAATGCCCTGTAATAGCTCTTGGGCGGTGTGCCTTTTATCGCCTAGGCTCAGCAGTTTCAGCACCGCCTGCTGTCGCTTAGCGACGGCACTGCTGCTGTGCCTAGAGCTACCGACTGATGGCGCCATGCCCACGGATGGTAATTCGGAGGAGGAGGAGGTGGAGGAGGGGTGGGAGGAGGTATAGTAGGCCTTTGAGACCTGGACCGAGGTAGGCCCCGCAATTCTCTGCGTCGGCAGTATATGACCAGCCCCAGGGTCAGACTCGGTCCCAGCCTGCACCAAGTTAAGTGTAGTAGCGTTCTTATAAGTTTGGGATATGGCGGGTGAGGGGAATGTAAACAGATGCGCAAGAAGCGCATGATGCGCATGGAGCTGGCGTTCCGCTGCCAGGCGAGCTTTCGCCAATCCAAGCCCCTGTCTCTAGGCTACTCCCCAAACAGCACTTCTAAGAACCTTTTGTATAAGATCAAGTGTAGTAGCGTTCTTATAAGTTTAGGATATGCCGGGTGAGGGGGAATGTAAACAGATGCGCAAGAAGCGCTGAAATAATATCCCTAAATGGTAAAAGTTTGCCAGTATATTTTGTGGATAACACAGCAGGGTGGCGACAAAGTTAACAACTTTGATGTGGAATCCATGAAAACAACCCAAATTTCTGCCTGACACACCTCGTTTGATAAAGGGACGATGTATGGAGGCAGCTATATGGACGACTTTTGGAGGTAGCAATGGAGACAACGTGTGGAGGCTGCTATGGAGACAATTTAATTTGGATAGTGCCTGTATGTGGCAGTCCCAAACATTTTTCAAACCAGAGGAGCAGGTAGGTGGCCCTCCAGTAAAATGGGATAGATTGAGTGCCTGTATGTGGCAGTCCCAAAAATGTTTCAAACCAGAGGAGCAGGTAGGTGGCCCTCCAGTAAAATGGAATAGATTGAGTGCCTGTATGTGGCAGTCCCAAAAATTGTTCAAACCAGAGGAGCAGGTAGGTGGCCCTGCAGTAAAATGGAATAGATTGAGTGCCTGTATGTGGCAGTCCCAAAAATTGTTCAAACCAGAGGAGCAGGTAGGTGGCCCTGCAGTAAAATGGAATAGATTGAGTGCCTGTATGTGGCAGTCCCAAAAATGTTTCAAACCAGAGGAGCAGGTAGGTGGCCCTCCAGTAAAATGGAATAGATTGAGTGCCTGTATGTGGCAGTCCCAAAAATTGTTCAAACCAGAGGAGCAGGTAGGTGGCCCTGCAGTAAAATGGAATAGATTGAGTGCCTGTATGTGGCAGTCCCAAAAATTGTTCAAACCAGAGGAGCAGGTAGGTGGCCCTGCAGTAAAATGGAATAGATTGAGTGCCTGTATGTGGCAGTCCCAAAAATGTTTCAAACCAGAGGAGCAGGTAGGTGGCCCTCCAGTAAAATGGAATAGATTGAGTGCCTGTATGTGGCAGTCCCAAAAATTGTTCAAACCAGAGGAGCAGGTAGGTGGCCCTGCAGTAAAATGGAATAGATTGAGTGCCTGTATGTGGCAGTCCCAAAAATTGTTCAAACCAGAGGAGCAGGTAGGTGGCCCTGCAGTAAAATGGAATAGATTGAGTGCCTGTATGTGGCAGTCCCAAAAATTGTTCAAACCAGAGGAGCAGGTAGGTGGCCCTGCAGTAAAATGGAATAGATTGAGTGCCTGTATGTGGCAGTCCCAAAAATGTTTCAAACCAGAGGAGCAGGTAGGTGGCCCTCCAGTAAAATGGAATAGATTGAGTGCCTGTATGTGGCAGTCCCAAAAATTGTTCAAACCAGAGGAGCAGGTAGGTGGCCCTGCAGTAAAATGGAATAGATTGAGTGCCTGTATGTGGCAGTCCCAAAAATTGTTCAAACCAGAGGAGCAGGTAGGTGGCCCTGCAGTAAAATGGAATAGATTGAGTGCCTGTATGTGGCAGTCCCAAAAATGTTTCAAACCAGAGGAGCAGGTAGGTGGCCCTCCAGTAAAATGGAATAGATTGAGTGCCTGTATGTGGCAGTCCCAAAAATTTTTTAAAACAGAGGACCGGGTAGGTGGCCCTCCAGAAAAATGGAATAGATTGAGTGCCTGTATGTGGCACTCACAAAAATTGTTTCAAACAGAGGACCGGGTAGGTGGCCCTCCAGAAAAATTAAATGCATGAAGTACTATAGCAAGAGCCAGTGGGCCCTGTCAAAAAATAGCCATTTTCCTCTGCTTTACTGTACAAAGAGGAGGAGAAGGAGGAAAATGAGGAGGAGGAGGAGGAGTGGATCAATTATTCAGGTTGAGCTTCCTTCACCTGGTGGAGATTGGAAATTCTGAGAAATCCAGCCTTTATTCATTTTAATAAGCGTCAGCCTGTCAGCGCTGTCAGTCGACAGGCGTGTACGCTTATCGGTGATGATGCCACCAGCTGCACTGAAAACCCGCTCGGACAAGACGCTAGCGGCAGGGCAGGCAAGAACCTCCAAGGCGTACAGCGCCAGTTCGTGCCACATGTCCAGCTTTGAAACCCAGTAGTTGTAGGGAGCTGTGTGATCATTTAGGACGATGGTATGGTCAGCTACGTACTCCCTCACCATCTTTCTGTAAAGATCAGCCCTACTCTGCCGAGACTGGGGACAGGTGACAGTGTCTTGCTGGGGTGACATAAAGCTGGCAAAAGCCTTGTAAAGCGTACCCTTGCCAGTGCTGGACAAGCTGCCTGCTCGCCTACTCTCCCTCGCTACTTGTCCCGCAGAACTACGCACTCTGCCGCTAGCGCTGTCAGAAGGGAAATACTGTTTCAGCTTGTGCACCAGGGCCTGCTGGTATTCATGCATTCTCACACTCCTTTCCTCTCCAGGGATGAGAGTGGGAAGATTTTGCTTGTACCGTGGGTCCAGGAGAGTGAACACCCAGTAATCGGTGCTGGAATAAATTCTTTGAACGCGAGGGTCACGGGATAGGCAGCCTAGCATGAAATCTGCCATATGCGCCAGAGTACCAACGCGTAAGAATTCACTCCCCTCACTGGCCTGACTGTCCATTTCCTCCTCCTCCAACTCCTCCAACTCCTCTTCTTCTGCCCATACACGCTGAACAGTGAAGGACTCAACAATGGTCCCCTCTTGTGTCTCGCCAACATTCTCCTCCTCTTCCTCCTCATCCTCCTCCACCTCCACCTCCTCCGATATGCGCTGAGAAACAGACCTCAGGGTGCTTTGGCTATCAACAAGGGAATATTCTTCCCCCGTCTCTTGTGAGGAGCGCAAAGCTTCCGACTTCATGCTGACCAGAGAGTTTTTCAACAGGCCAAGCAGCGGGATGGTGAGGCTGATGATGGCGGCATCGCCACTGACCATCTGTGTTGACTCCTCAAAGTTACTCAGCACCTGACAGATATCAGACATCCACGTCCACTCCTCATTGTAGACTTGAGGAAGCTGACTGACCTGACTACCAGTTCTGGTGGAAGTTGACATCTGGCAGTCTACAATCGCTCTGCGCTGCTGGTAAACTCTGGATAACATGGTCAGTGTTGAATTCCACCTCGTGGGCACGTCGCACAACAGTCGGTGAGCGGGCAGTTGGAGGCGGCGCTGCGCTGCCCTGAGAGTGGCAGCATCTGGGCTGGACTTCCTGAAATGCGCACAGATGCGGCGCACCTTCGTGAGCAAATCAGACAGATTGGGGTATGTCTTGAGGAAACGCTGCACTATCAGATTTAACACATGGGCCAGGCATGGCACATGTGTCAGTCTGCCGAGTTGCAGAGCCGCCACCAGGTTACGGCCGTTGTCACACACAACCATTCCCGGCTTGAGGTTCAGCGGTGCCAGCCACAGATCAGTCTGCGCCGTGATGCCCTGTAATAGCTCTTGGGCGGTGTGCCTTTTGTCGCCTAGGCTCAGCAGTTTGAGCACCGCCTGCTGTCGCTTAGCGACGGCACTGCTGCTGTGCCTAGAGCTACCGACTGATGGCGCCGTGCCCACGGATGGTAGTTCGGAGGAGGAGGTGGAGGAGGGGTGGGAGGAGGAGGAGGCATAGTAGGCCTGAAACACCTGGACCGAGGTAGGCCCCGCAATCCTCGGCGTCGGCAGTATATGAGCAGCCCCAGGGTCAGACTCGGTCCCAGCCTCCACCAAGTTAACCCAATGTGCCGTCAGCGATATATAGTGGCCCTGCCCGGCAGCACTCGTCCACGTGTCCGTGGTCAGGTGGACCTTGTCAGAAACGGCGTTGGTCAGGGCACGGATGATGTTGTCTGACACGTGCTGGTGCAGGGCTGGGACGGCACATCGGGAAAAGTAGTGGCGGCTGGGGACCGAATACCGAGGGGCGGCCGCCGCCATGAGGTTGCGAAAGGCCTCGGTCTCTACTAGCCTATAGGGCAGCATCTCCAGGCTAAGCAATCTGGAGATGTGCACATTAAGGGCTTGGGCGTGCGGGTGGGTTGCACTATATTTGCGTTTCCACTCCAGCGTCTGGGGTATGGAGAGCTGAACGCTGGTGGATGCTGTGGAGGATCGTGGAGGCGACGATGGGGTTTTTGTGCCAGGGTCCTGGGCAGGGGGCTGACTAGCAGCTGACACAGGGGAAGGAGCAGTGGTGTGCACGGCCGGAGGTGAACGGGCTTGTTGCCACTGAGTGGGGTGCTTAGCATTCATATGCCTGCGCATACTGGTGGTAGTTAAGCTAGTAGTGGTGGAACCCCTGCTGAGCCTGGTTTGGCAAATGTTGCACACCACAGTCCGTCGGTCATCCGGTGTTTCCTTAAAGAACCTCCACACTTCTGAAGATCTAGCCCTCGCCGCAAGAGCCCTCACCACGGGAGCTTCACTAGTTGACAGTGGCGCTGATGCACCAGCTCTGGCCCTGCCTCTCCGTCTGGCCCCACCACTGCCTCTTCCAACCTGTTCAGGTCGAGGACTCTCCTCCGTCTCAGAAGCACTGTGTTCACCCGGCCTCTCAACCCAGCTTGGGTCTGTCACCTCATCATCCTCCGATCCCTCAGTCTGCTCCCCCCTCGGACTTCCTGCCCTGACAACAACTTCCCCACTGTCTGACAACCGTGTCTCCTCATCGTCGGACACCTCTTTACACACTTCCACTACGTCAAGAAGGTCATCATCACCCACAGACTGTGACTGGTGGAAAACCTGGGCATCGGAAAATTGCTCAGCAGCAACCGGACAAGTGGTTTGTGACTGTGGGAAGGGTCCAGAAAACAGTTCCTCAGAGTATGCCGGTTCAAATGCCAAATTTTCCTGGGAGGGGGCAGACTGGGGGGGAGGAGGCTGAGGTGCAGGAGCTGGAGGAGTGGGGATTTCGGTGACATGGGTGGACTGCGTGGAAGACTGACTGGTGGTGGACAAATTGCTCGAAGCATTGTCAGCAATCCACGACATCACCTGTTCGCACTGTTCTGGCCTCAACAGTGCTCTACCACGAGTCCCAGTAACTTCAGACATGAACCTAGGGAGTGTAGCTCTGCGGCGTTCCCCTGCTCCCTCATCAGCAGGTGGTGTCTCACCCCGCCCAGGACCACGGCCTCTGACCCCTGCAGTAGTTGGACGCCCACGTCCCCGCCCTCGTCCTCTACCCCTAGCCCTCGGGTTAAACATTTTTAAAATGAGAGTTATAACTTTTTTTTTTTTTTTACTTCTTTTTGTTTTTTTTGGTGTTTTTTTGTGTGTTTTTTTTTTTTTTGTGTTTTTTGTTTTTTTTTGAGTTTTTAAAACCAAACAATCCTATCCTATTGCTATGGCTATTTTCTAGCCAAGTATCAAAGGAAGCACACTACTATGCCAGATGAGATGACACTGAGTTATTGCCTAATAGAAATCCAACCCCTACTGAATTTTGCCACTTCGGCCTTTGCTATGGATATGTGCGCCACTAAGCGCAGAACACAGCGGTCGCAAGTCTCACTACAAATTGCTCAGAATTGGCAAGTACATGCACTGCAGAAACTACAGCCACCAGCAGATCAACCAGAAATCAAATATATAGAACGCTACTGTAGGCTTCAAGAAGCTGTTTGTATTCTCCTATGGCTATTTTCTAGCCAAGTATCAAAGGAAGCACACTACTATGCCAGATGAGATGACACTGAGTTATTGCCTAATAGAAATCCAACCCCTACTGAATTTTGCCACTTCGGCCTTTGCTATGGATATGTGCGCCACTAAGCGCAGAACACAGCGGTCGCAAGTCTCACTACAAATTGCTCAGAATTGGCAAGTACATGCACTGCAGAAACTACAGCCACCAGCAGATCAACCAGAAATCAAATATATAGAACGCTACTGTAGGCTTCAAGAAGCTGTTTGTATTCTCCTATGGCTATTTTCTAGCCAAGTATCAAAGGAAGCACACTACTATGCCAGATGAGATGACACTGAGTTATTGCCTAATAGAAATCCAACCCCTACTGAATTTTGCCACTTCGGCCTTTGCTATGGATATGTGCGCCACTAAGCGCAGAACACAGCGGTCGCAAGTCTCACTACAAATTGCTCAGAATTGGCAAGTACATGCACTGCAGAAACTACAGCCACCAGCAGATCAACCAGAAATCAAATATATAGAACGCTACTGTAGGCTTCAAGAAGCTGTTTGTATTCTCCTATGGCTATTTTCTAGCCAAGTATCAAAGGAAGCACACTACTATGCCAGATGAGATGACACTGAGTTATTGCCTAATAGAAATCCAACCCCTACTGAATTTTGCCACTTCGGCCTTTGCTATGGATATGTGCGCCACTAAGCGCAGAACACAGCGGTCGCAAGTCTCACTACAAATTGCTCAGAATTGGCAAGTACATGCACTGCAGAAACTACAGCCACCAGCAGATCAACCAGAAATCAAATATATAGAACGCTACTGTAGGCTTCAAGAAGCTGTTTGTATTCTCCTATGGCTATTTTCTAGCCAAGTATCAAAGGAAGCACACTACTATGCCAGATGAGATGACACTGAGTTATTGCCTAATAGAAATCCAACCCCTACTGAATTTTGCCACTTCGGCCTTTGCTATGGATATGTGCGCCACTAAGCGCAGAACACAGCGGTCGCAAGTCTCACTACAAATTGCTCAGAATTGGCAAGTACATGCACTGCAGAAACTACAGCCACCAGCAGATCAACCAGAAATCAAATATATAGAACGCTACTGTAGGCTTCAAGAAGCTGTTTGTATTCTCCTATGGCTATTTTCTAGCCAAGTATCAAAGGAAGCACACTACTATGCCAGATGAGATGACACTGAGTTATTGCCTAATAGAAATCCAACCCCTACTGAATTTTGCCACTTCGGCCTTTGCTATGGATATGTGCGCCACTAAGCGCAGAACACAGCGGTCGCAAGTCTCACTACAAATTGCTCAGAATTGGCAAGTACATGCACTGCAGAAACTACAGCCACCAGCAGATCAACCAGAAATCAAATATATAGAACGCTACTGTAGGCTTCAAGAAGCTGTTTGTATTCTCCTATGGCTATTTTCTAGCCAAGTATCAAAGGAAGCACACTACTATGCCAGATGAGATGACACTGAGTTATTGCCTAATAGAAATCCAACCCCTACTGAATTTTGCCACTTCGGCCTTTGCTATGGATATGTGCGCCACTAAGCGCAGAACACAGCGGTCGCAAGTCTCACTACAAATTGCTCAGAATTGGCAAGTACATGCACTGCAGAAACTACAGCCACCAGCAGATCAACCAGAAATCAAATATATAGAACGCTACTGTAGGCTTCAAGAAGCTGTTTGTATTCTCCTATGGCTATTTTCTAGCCAAGTATCAAAGGAAGCACACTACTATGCCAGATGAGATGACACTGAGTTATTGCCTAATAGAAATCCAACCCCTACTGAATTTTGCCACTTCGGCCTTTGCTATGGATATGTGCGCCACTAAGCGCAGAACACAGCGGTCGCAAGTCTCACTACAAATTGCTCAGAATTGGCAAGTACATGCACTGCAGAAACTACAGCCACCAGCAGATCAACCAGAAATCAAATATATAGAACGCTACTGTAGGCTTCAAGAAGCTGTTTGTATTCTCCTATGGCTATTTTCTAGCCAAGTATCAAAGGAAGCACACTACTATGCCAGATGAGATGACACTGAGTTATTGCCTAATAGAAATCCAACCCCTACTGAATTTTGCCACTTCGGTCTTTGCTATGGATATGTGTGCCACTAAGAGCTAAACACAACGGTAGCAAGTCCCCCTGCTAATTCCTCACAAAATGGTAAAAGATGCAAATTAAAATAAAAAAAGTAGAACGTTATTGTAGCCCTAAGAAGGGCTGTTGGGTTCTTTGAGAATCACTCCTGCCTAACAGTAAGCTAATAGAACACCCTAACGCTTTCCCTGACCAGCAGCAGCTCTCTCCCTAGCGGCATCCAGAGACAGAATGATCCGAGCAGCGCGGCCAGCGGCTAGTCTATCCCAGGGTCACCTGATCTGGCCAGCCAACCACTGCTATCGACGTGTAAGGGTACCACGTCATGCTGGGTGGAGTGCAGAGTCTCCTGGCTTGTGATTGGCTCTGTTTCTGGCCGCCAAAAAGCAAAACGGCGGGAGCTGCCATTTTCTCGAGCGGGCGAAGTATTCGTCCGAGTAACGAGCAGTTTCGAGTACCCTAATGCTCGACCGAGCATCAAGCTCGGACGAGCATGTTCGCTCATCTCTAAAAGGGACCCACTGAGGCTCTGTCGCCATTGAGCCTATTGCAACCTTGAACTGTCCTTGGTGTGGGGCCTAAGAAATGGAGCTGAGTAAAATGAATATAATTGGCCAGATTTATCAAAAATGTGTAGTATGTGCAGTTTGCCATCTCAGATTATTGAATACAGACGCACTGTCTTCACTTATCTAGCGCATCCTCTACTGCTCTTTTTGATGCACCTTAATATACAGTGTGTAACACAATTCTGTGGAATCGCTGTTTTAAACGCTAAGCACTAACACCCTATCTCATTGGACACAGTGTTGCCACGACACAAAACTGGAGCAGACACTTCTTAAATACATGTGCAAGCTCCAAAAACCTTTTCTCTAGTGCAAAATAGGACAATAACTGGCACAGCCAGAATAATAACAACATGTGCAACATCTCCCACCAGGGCCTAGCCTTTTCTTGGGGCCTGGAGGCAGCCGGGGCCCAGAATACTGGAGTGGCTGGCGGCTGCAGCCTAGGCACGCTAATGTCAAGGTGCTTAGTATGGGGGTCAAAGGGCTGTCCTACAGCCTGGCAGGTCTCCAGCAGGTGGTATGTGCAAGAAATATGGAGGGAGAGGCTGATGTACTGGATCTCCCTGGGGCAACCCCTTTTTTGTGTGAGTCCCTGGGTAATGGATGTGAGGTACGAAGAGGAAAAAATTGGGGGAAGCTAACGTGCAGCATTAATAAGCCAATTCATATAGGAGTATCTCAATTGGTGATAAATTGTTGAAATTACTCCAGATTAGTGATTAAATGAACATAATTAAATTTATTGAAACAATCATTGAACAAAAAACGTGGCATATTAAAACATAATTGGTAAAATTAATATGTCTCAGTAACGCGTTTTGGTTATAAAAATCTTCTTCACACCAATATTTAGAAAAAAATTACAACCAGCAGACAACAATGCAGCGTGGAGGCTGTGATGTGCTGGCGGTTGCTGGGAGAGAAATGGGTAATGGATGGGGAGCTTTTGTTGTTACAGCCGTATCCAGGGAACAGACGGAGGCAACGTTGTGCAAAATAACTCACGTTTCTTTACGCAACGGGCCATACAGTCTTGTACGGATTGTTAGAGAAGTCCGAATTGCTGAGAGTGGTCATGGAGATTGATCCTCAAGAATAGATTCACCCACCTGGTAGTAGGTGGAGGCTGGGAGGTAGCTGTGTCCAGATATGTAAGCTGCAGCTTTGTCCTGGGTGTTCTGTGTGTAGCACTGAAGGTGTGCATCACGCTATCTCTTTGGTCGCTATCAATCTGCAAGGTGTGCTCTCTACGGAGAGCTGGTGGTAAAAAGATGCCCCTATGTCAGGAGCTGGATTCCAAGAGATGACCTCTCTGGTAAGAGGTGGCTGGAAAAAAAGACCTTGCCCCTTCCTGTCCAAGGGTTTTGTCATTCCCTGGTCAGGTGGTGGCTCACTCTCCAATCACACTCCACTTCACAATACAATTGGATGGTAACTTTAGCATAGTTAACCCTTGCCTTCACAGCAGTATGTACCACTGTTAACCCCTGATGACCATGTCTAGAACCTTCCTGGAGGGTTTGTGACTTGCTCTGTCAGCTCCTAACCTGGAAAGGGCACTGTTCGAAACAACCCCTCTGACCATGTATTGGCAGGGGTGTTGCATATGTAACACTATTTCCACACTTCATACAACTTGAATTTAGCATTTGTAGCTGTTTTCCCCTCTGCCCGCTCTATTTCTATTCCTGGTGGGTGGAGACTAGATGCTATGATGTCTCCCAATGACCCTGCACAAAAGGTTGAGATTCGGCTTATCTCTCCCAGGGTCATATGGAAATGATAAAGAAGATATGAAGAGAAGTGGATGTTAAATGAATAAAGCACATGGGGTTAGATAAAACTTGCCTGCACACTCTCCTTCTTACTTACTCCACCATTTTCCTCTACATAAAATTCAATGTATTTGACTGATTTAATCTATGGAAGCTCTCTCAGCAAATTTATCAGACAGGACACATCCTAAAAAACATCAGTATTAATGATAGTAAAAACGTGGATGTATTTTGAGTTACGTTTTCCCCTATGTGTTTGCAATGTGTTTTAAAATGCAACGGAGACGCATAATGTGAATGCAGCCTAAGACCATGTTCACAAGTTGCAATTGAATTGTGTTTTAAATAGCATTTCATGCGATCTGGAGAATCTCCTCCCTGAATGCAGACATGTTTAGACCTAAATGCTTGTGTTCGGTAAGAAGTGATGTGTTTCTACTTACGAAACACAAGCATTTAGGTCTTAACTTTCAGACGTCAGGGAGGAGATTCTCCAGCATTAGGTAGGACCTGTTTAAAGAAATCAGTGCTTCTGCCACCTACTATAGTGCCCCCCCCCCTCAAATTGTGGACCCTCTCATCTCCTTCACATATTGTGAATCCTCATTTCCCCCTCATATTGTGGCCCCTCTCATCTCCTCAAACTGCGGACCCTCTCATCTCCTTCTCATATTGTGAACCCTCATCCCTTCCTTACATTGTGGCTCCTCATCTCCTCCTCATATTGTGGATGCACTCATCTCCTCCACATATTGTGGGCCCTCTCATCTCCCCCTCATATTGTGTCCCCTCATCTCCTCCACATATTGTGGCCCGTCTCATATCCCCCCGTATTGTGGATCCCTTCTCATAAATCCAAAATAGTGTGGGCCCCCTCTCATACCCCCAATATTGTTAGCCCCCATCTGACGTACCCCCAGATTGCCCACCCCCCCTCATATCCCCCCATATTGTGGCTCCCTCACACACCCCCCATATTGTTAGACCCCTCTTATATTCCCCCAGATCGTGCTCCCCATATATTGTGCTCATCCACTTTTCCTTTCTTCGAATGAATTAAAAAAATAATTCCACATATTCACTTTTCCTCATTCCCCAGCAGCTCTCCTCTTTTCATCTTCTTTGTGTTGTGATGCCGGCAGATCACAGCTAGAGCAGGGGAACAGTGATAATGCAGAGAACTAATAGCTGTAATTCAACTCTATTGAGTTAAAGTCCTGAGACAGACAACAAGGGGCGGAGTCAGCTGAAGCAGGGGTGGGGTCAGTGTCCAGTAGAGGTGGACCAAAAAGGCATCGGGGCCCACTGCTGCTTCACCAGTACATTGTTGGGCCAGTCCAACCCTGTCTATAAGTGTCCCTATGATTCAGCAAAGGGAAATAAGCAGCTGTCACAGAAAATAAGAACTGCTCACCAGGGCTCAAACTACAATATTCTATCAGGTATCTAAGGAAAAACAACCTATTTTAGCTGACTTTTTATAGATCATAGTACTAGATTTACTGTAAACATGCAATTTAATTTGTATACACATACTGTATTTTCTAAGCGGAAACTATTATTTTAGGATCCTTGCAAATTTCCTCTGTGTCATATAGGAAACTGTGGTAGAAGGAAACTGCCAGGAAAACACATCTTAGTATCTTTACATAGAATAACTTGTATTTATATGGCAATTGGCAAATACAAATATGTCTCTCTGCTCCACCATTCAGCCTCTGTTGATCATCAGGCTGGCAGGCACAGTGTGAGAAGAGAGCATCAGCATAGAAGAAAGGAGAGCTTTGGAGTCCACAGGAAGGAGGTGTTATACAGTGGAGGCCACAGGAAGGAGGCGTTATACAGCAGAATCCACAGGAGGAGGTGTTATACAGCGGAGGCCACAGGAAGGAAGTGTTATACAGCAGAGGCCACAGGAAGGAGTCGTTATACAGTGGAGACCACAGGAAGTAGGCGTTATACAGCGGAGGCCACAGGAAGGAGGTGTTATACAGCAGAGGCCACAGGAAGGAGTCGTTATACAGTGGAGGCCACAGGAAGGAGATGTTATACAGCGGAGCCCACAGCAAGGAAGCGTTATACAGCAGAATTCACAGGAAGGAGGTGTTATACAGCGGAGGCCACAGGAAGGAAGCGTTATACAGCAGAATTCACAGGAAGGAGGTGTTATACAGCGGAGGCCACAGGAAGGAAGCGTTATACAGCAGAATCCACAGGAAGGAAGCGTTATACAGCCGAATCCACAGGAAGGAAGCGTTATACAGCCGAATCCACAGGAAGTAGGTGTTATACAGTGGAGGCCACAGGAAGGAGGTGTTATACAGCAGAATCCACAGGAAGGAAGCGTTATACAGCAGAATACACAGGAAGGAGGTGTTATACAGTGAAGGCCACAGGAAGGAAGCGTTATACAGCAGAATTCACAGGAAGGAGGTGTTATACAGCGGAGGCCACAGGAAGGAAGTGTTATACAGTGGAGGCTACAGGAAGGAAGCATTATACAGCAGAATCCACAAGAAGGAGGTGTTATACAGTGGTGGCCACAGGAAGGAGTCGTTATACAGTGGAGGCCACAGGAAAGAAGCGTTATACAGCAGAATCCACAGGAAGGAGGTGTTATACAGTGGAGGCCACAGGAAGGAAGCGTATACAGCAGAATCTACAGGAAGGAAGCGTTATACAGCAGAATCCACAGGAGGGAGGTGTTATACAGCGGAGGCCACAGGAAAGTATCGCTATACAGTGGAGGCCACAGAAAGGTGGTGTTATACAGCGGAGGCCACAGGAAGGAAGCGTTATACAGCAGAATCCACAGGAAGGAGGTGTTATACAACTGAGGCCACAGGAAGGAGGAGTTATACAGAGGAGGACACCGGAAGGGCGGCATTATGTGCCGGAGACATGTGGAGGAGACATGTAGGTAGGCATTATACAGTTGAGGCCACAGGAAGGGATAGGGATAAAGGAACTCAATGGAAACTACCAATCAATGGATAGTGGAGGGGTTTTCTATGGTCTCCAAAAATACTGGAGGTGCAGTTGGATCAAACGGCAGCAAAACCTTTGCTCGATAATTTTCCATTCAGAAGTTTTAACTTATCATGTGTTCTGAAGTAATAGTTCACACCGATGGTAGGTGTACCCTCCTAGTGGGGGGCAGGACATTTCCAAGAATTTCATAAAAGAATTTAAAATATGTACAGCCTGGTCACTTGGTTGTGACCAAGTGACCTATTGTGTATTGTGTAGTGTGCCCTTAAGGCAATTAAATATCTAAATTTAATCTGGGTTGTTCTTTTATCTTGATCCTCAATTCCATACATCTGTGTTCTTGGTCTAATTTACATGCTACCTGGGCTGGCTTCTGGCCCTATATAATCCTTATATGTAACGAGAGCTGGTGGCAGGCTACTGGCTGACTGAGCTGTGTTTTGCTGAGGTGAGTGAAAAGGGTCTCTTAGTCATTCACTGTTGTGAGCGAGTGGTGTGCTGTAGGTGGTATGGCCACTCTTTCTCACTTGTGTGTCACATGTATGTCCAGGGGGCGTCTGTACAGACAATAGCTAACTGACCTTGTGTACCCACAGGCAGTGTGGAACAGAGGCATTATACAGTCTTATACCTTGTTGGGACATCTGTGGGTGAGGATAGGTGCATGCTAGAATTCTAGAATTTGGCATGATACACTCCAAAGTTATTCATTTATAAACCTCTTCAAAAACAGTCATCTGGTTTTAATTAGCTTGAACATTTTGTAAATGACTGTACAGAAATATTACAGAGGATTCCTTGTGTTTCATGTTGTACTTATTAGCAACTGCAGATAAATACCTCCAAAAATAGATCCTCCTATTCACGTGGTTCACATAATGTTCAGTCTCTCCAAACATACAGTACAATTCAGTCTTTTTGCATTTGTAATATGGACAGAAGCCTCTAGAGGCAGTAGAGTACTGTTCACTACACTCATTTACAGTGTAGGCTCACTTCAGTTTTGTAATACTTTTGCATGATATTAGATAGCAGTCTGTGAACAAGACATAGATAAAAGTAATAAAAAAGTCTTTGGTGATTTCATTCAGGTATATGTGACATCATCATGTCCATTAAACACAATTCTCTATAAAAAAAGGGCATCAGACTCACAATATATAAATAAAGTGCATAGTGCAATTGTATCTTCGTATCATGTTAAAGTGTTGTAAGATAAGACATAGTAGAGTTAGACTAGACAATCTTCTGCTCCACAGGATTCATATAAGTGTCTGGTGCTGGAGAATAAATCTCTCCTAGTCTAGGGCGCAAAGTCTGATGGAGGCCCCCACTGAATGTTGCATACGTACACATCCTCAGCCACGAAGCCCTCATTGATACATCTACATACAGCCACCTACCCCCAGTAATATTTCTATATAAAGCCGCCAAGCCCTCAATAACACAACTATTTACAGCCTTCAACTCCGCAGTAACACAACTATATAAAACCGCCAAACCCTCCACTAACACAACTATATACAGCTGCCAACCCCCCAGTAATACATCTACATACAGCCTTTTCTTACATTAATATCCTTTCATTCTATTGTTCACATTGACTTGACCCTTAGGGCATTTCGTAGATCGTCTTTATATATGTATATTTTATTACTCTAAAACTATGTTTGACTTGGTTCTTTCGATCGTGGATATAATACATGTCTTAAGGTTAATACTTGTTCCACACTAACGTACCGGAGTACTTATTGATGGGCGCCGTATAATATTAATTGTGCACTCTTATTCTTATCCCTTTAATCTTATATCCGACGATAATTGTATTTGTTATATCATGGAGTAGCATCACTCCTTACTTAATATCTCGCCGTTTATATATATTTTTTTCATGGCTATGAATATTATACACTTTTTATGCTTATCTATGTAACGTTTATATTATGGAGCAGTCATTGCTCCCTATTTAATATCTCGCCATTTATCTTACTTTTTTACGGTCTGGAACAATATATTTCATATTTTCATACTTACCTATGTGCCATTCATAATTTCTTATCTACCCTTTAAAAATCGGCGCTACCATGTACATCTGAACGATTGTGATTCCTTCTTTTGATGCGCTTGTCAACTCAGACGCTCCTAGTTGTTGCTTGGCAACCTAGTATCGCGATACACGCGATCATACTACGTCATCTCCGGCGCATGCGCTGTGCTGACTACAGGACTACACGCGATATCAGCCGGATGCTGGTGCACCTGAAGGCAGGTAGGACGGGGGCATAAAAGGTAGCCTGGCATTCTAGGGGGCACTTCTACCCCTGAGGAAGTCTCCTGGTAGAAAACGGAACGCGTGGGGAGCCCTTTACCCCCTCCACCTCCATTTCATGACTTAACTCCTTGATCTCTCTTCTACCGACTGGAACACCATGGTTCCGTGTGCAGTGTAATGTATTTAGGCTTCATACAACACCTACTTACCCTTCTATGTTATATACTTTGATTGTATTCATTGCCTTGTCTACATTTGGGACCGATTAGCACACACAGTCAGGTGTCTACAGATTACTCTGGAAGTGTTACATTTCATGTGTGAGGGGGTTTTGTTGGTTTACGCTTACCTGTGTAACCAACCTTGCATTTCTTGTATGTACGTAGTACTTTTTAATTGATTTTAATTGTGAGTTTTCCTGTATGCTAAATATGTTAACCCAATAAAGATTTGTTCTTATATTCCATACCTTGCCTTATGACACACCAACTTTGTTTGTTTTTTGGTTTATACATCTATATACAGCCGTTAACACCCCCACAATACATTTATATACAGCTGCCAACCCCCCAGTAATACATCTACATACAGCCATCATCCCCCCATTAACACAACTATATACAGCCACCATCAACCCCAGTAATATATCTTTATACAGCGGCCAACACCCCCAAAAATACATCTACATACAGCCGCCAACATCCCTAGTAATACATCTATATACAACCACTAACACCCCAAGTAATACATATATACACAGCCGCCTCACCCCTCCCAAGTAATACATCTACATACAGCTGCCTCACCCCAGTAATACATCTACATACAGCCGCCTCACCCAAGTAATACATCTACATACAGCCGCCTCACCCCAAGTAATGCATGTATACACAGCGGCCTCAACCCCCCAGTCATACATCTACATACAGCCGGCTCACCCCAAGTAATCCATGTATACACAGCCGCCTCACCCCAAGTAATACATCTATATACAGCCGTCTCACTGCCCCAGTAATACATCTATATAAAACTGCCTTACCCCAGTAATACATCTACATACAGCTGCCTCACCCCAAGTAATGCATGTATACACAGCGGCCTCAACCCCCCAGTCATACATCTACATACAGCCGGCTCACCCCAAGTAATCCATGTATACACAGCCGCCTCACCCCAAGTAATACATCTATATACAGCCGTCTCACTGCCCCAGTAATACATCTATATAAAACTGCCTTACCCCAGTAATACATCTACATACAGCTGCCTCACCCCCAGTAATACATATATAGATATATATAGACGCCCCCCCCAGTAATACATCTACATACAGCCGCCTCACTCCCCCCATTAATACATCTACATACAGCCGCCTCACCCCAGTAATACATCTACATACAGCCGCCTCACCGCAAGTAATACATATATATATATATATTCAGCAAACTCCCCCCAGTAATAAATCTACATACAGCAATCTCAACCCCAGTAATACAGCTACATACAGCTGCCTCACCCCAAGTAATACATCTATATACAGCCGCCTCACTCCCCCCAAAGTAATACATCTACATACAGCCGCCTCACCCCAGTAATACATCTACATACAGCTGCCTCACTCCTAGTAATACATATATATATACAGGCGCCTCCCCCCCAGTAATACATCTACATACAGCCGCCTCACCCCCAGTAATACATCTATACACCTATCCAGTAAACTCACCCCCTGCCCTGTACACCTGCCTCCTGCCCTGGTGCAAGGACTTTTTGGCGTGAACAAATGTCTCCATTAATAGGCCATGCACTTTTGTAAATCAAAATTCTGTAATGAACAGATTAATAAATCTTGCCCATTTTTATGTAAAATGACCCACATTTACTAAAGTGTTTGCACTAGTTTTCTGTCTGACTTTGCACTAGAAAGAACACGAAAACTGCTTGCACATGTATTTATAAAGTGTTTGCGCTAGTTTTGTGTTGCGGCCGCTCTGTGTCCAACAAGACAGAAAAATGTGCACTAGTGATGCCCAAGACTCACCAGTTGGATATATGGTCAATGTTGGACTGTGACATTAATGTAATGCAGGTGGAACACTCATTGTGCAACATCCCCCACCAGGGCTTAGCCTTTTCTTATGGGCCTGGAGGCAGCTGGGGCCCAGAATACCGGAGCGGCTGGCTATTGCAGCCTAGGGCAGGCTGTGGTCACAGTGCTTGGTATAGGGATCGGAGGGCTGAACTACTACCTGGTAGGTCTCCAGCAGGTGGTGTGTGCAAGAAATAAGGAGGGAGAGGCTGATGCACTGGTTTCTCCCTGGCACAAGCACTGAGTGTCTGTAGGATGAATCCCTGGGTAATGGATGGGGAAGCCTGTGATGGTAAGCAGCTGTATTCAGGGATCAGATGGAGGCAACGTTGTGCGAATAAACTTACAGTTCTTTACTGAACAGCAGGAAACGGCCCAAAAGCGGTTAACAGCAGGTTTCGGTTGCTGGGGTGGTCATGGAGGGTGGTCCGCCGGAATAGAGAACACAGCCTGATTGTAGATGTTCAGGGGAAGCTGTGTCCAAGTTGTGGAAGCTGCAACTCTGCTCTAGAGTCTCCAGAATTGCCCTAAGTGTCAAGCAGTAGGCCTGAGGCACTAGAAGTTCCGGGGATCAGTATCTGTGGCAGCACTGAAGGTGTGCTGCACACACTGTCTCTCTCTTCACTCGGCAGACCAGCTAAGATCATGTGCTCTCACCCAGAGCTTTTTATAAACCCCCTTGTCAGGTGGTAGTATCTCTCCAATCACACTCCAGCTACCAATACAGCCACATCATTGGATAATTACCAGGCAGCATCTACAGCTGCAATTACATTACACTCTGATTGCAGAACCTTCCTAGAAAGGTGATCAATCTCTATAACAGCTCCTGACCTGGGGAGGGTGCTATTCGCAACTATCAGCCTGCCTATGCATTGGCAGGGGTGTTGCAATTGTATTCCCATTTATAAAGCTTAAAGGGAACCTGTCACCACAGTTTACACAATTAAAATACTAGCCCCCTCAGGTAGGGTATAAAAATGTCCTTCCTAGAATTCCCTCTTTTATGTGAAATCTTGGCAACTAATCTAGCAAATTAAGAGATTATTCTTTAGGGATTAAAAGGCAATGAAAATAGTGAGATTAATTGTGTAGTCTATATGGTTTTATACCTTATATACAGCAATATTTTGTCTTAAATGGGTTATTGGCAGAGGAAACAGAAAAAAGATTCTGACCTTGATCCCCAGCTGGCTATATCCTTGTCTATTACACTGCTTTCACCAGTTGCCATGCCCTTAAATTCACTGTAGGGCTATAAAGAGCCCCTCCTAGCATCTACTTTCATTCCAGCAGTGAGTGTGATGGTCCCCTTGGGACACACAGTGTTAATAGATGATGGTCATGACATAGCATTCCTTCTGTGCTGGTACTATGTTAGCATGGCTTCTTTCCCAGCCTTACAGGAAGAAGAGGCAGCAAGTAACCTGTGTTACCGGGCCTCATCTAGCAACACAAAACCTGTTGTAAAGATTGCATGTAGCCCAGAATATGGTGCAGACTTTTATCAGTAGGCTAAGACGCTTATCCTTAGTCCTTGGTAGTTCTGTCAGCAGTGTTGGACTGGAGTGCCTAGGGCCCACCTGTAAAATCTTTTACTGGGGCCCACAAGTGTACACCTACATGCAAATATTTCCAGGTATCCATTTGCTAATTGCTAAATTGCTAAAAAAAATTGCTAACATTTTTTGCAAATTGCTAAAAAGAACTTTACTTATAGTTTGCTTTCTAGCTCTAGCCTTGGGCCCTGTCATTAACCTGTTGGCAGGCCTTTGCCTTTAACTTAGGCAGCAATATATGCCCATAAAGTAGGGCCTGGAAGCCCACAGACCTCAGGGCCCACTGGCGGATTCACCTGTGGGCCTGTCCAAGCTTGACTGTTGGGGAAGGAGGTGGAACAAGGTGTAAAGGGAGAGGAGAGGGCTCTGTCATAGGACCTGCAACAATTTAATAATCCTGACTACGGTATAGATAAAAAAGTACCAACTAGCAAGGCCTTTGGGCAATCACTTACTTACAAGACAAGGCCTTTGCATTTCCTGTTGTGTTTACAAGAAGGGTCTTTTTAGTGTCACATTGCTGTATATACAGTATATATATTTATACACAGATAGGGTTGGGTAGGTTATTTTCACTTTAAGTGTGTATGAAGCAATTACATAGGAAAAAGGTTTTAACCTTTTAACACCCTGACCCTTTTTTGTTTCTTGTTCCGGTAACTTTTGGATTTTTCCATATACAGAATTGTATGAGGTCTTGTTTTCTGTGTTACAAGTTCTACTTCCCAGTGGCATTATTTTATATTCCATGCCTTGTACTGGAAGACGGCAAAAATTCTAAATGCAATATGCTCTCCAATCAACATCTCTGCTTTACTCTTCAGTTCAGTACAATCACAAAGATACCAAAATTATAAAAGTTTTTAATGTGTTTTAGTACATTTTAAAAAATTAAAAATGTGGGAAGATTCATTATGCCTTTTTATGTCTACAGTACTAAGCACATGACCCCCCCCCCTCCGCACCAGTTTTCAGCTTTGTCTAACCTTCATGCCCCTCTGACCAACATGCCAACATGGGAGAGGGAGGCATCTATCACATCACCTCCCTCTCCCAGAATGAGAGAGTGAGGTGCAGGGGCGTGCATAATTAGCAGCCCGGAGTACCGAACATCTCGTCCCCATGCTCCAGCCTGCTAATTAGAAGTTTCTTTTCTAGGTGATCCCAAAGTGTCAAGCTTAGAGAAGACCACCATCAGGTGATACATCGGGATGTTAATACATGGTGAGGAGTATAGGTAAGTTTATGTAAGTGTTTTTTTTTAATGGTAGATTTCCTTTAAGGGAATCTGTCATCACAATTTGGGACACTAAAACACCCACAAGTCCTAAATGACTGATGGTTAGATGTACCATATTGCCTAAAGTGCTTTCTGTGGCACTCTTGAACCCATTTTCCTGCTTGGGATCTTCTTCTGACACTTGTGCATTGGGTCGGTGAAGCTGGAGGAGTACACCAATGGTCTTGCTCTATAAAGCTGAAATATAGTTCACTGGCTTCATTTTTGCACTGAACAAGCAATGATAATACCAAAGATAGGTCAGACGCAGATCACTAAGCCATAGGTAAGGACCTGTTGGTGGTCATTGTCCACAATCACCCTGACAAGTTAAAGAACCACCCAAAATAGATTTTAGAAAGAAGTGTTAGGTTCACTTTAAACAAAGCAGGATAATTATCACAAGATGTGAAGAGTCCCTTCCAATCGACATAAGAAATGAACATGTGATAGTATACAACAAACAGATACAACTGGAATACAAGTCACATGAACATGTCCTCCTGACACTTGTCACACTCCAGCCAAAGGCTCCATTCAGAAGTTTGTGGTCGCCCTAGATATAATTTAATTCACGGTGGTTAAATGATGATTTGTTACTAATCTCCAAGATAGTGGAAACTATAATCTGATTTATTGTAAAAACCGTTAATCCGTGTCACATCATTTCTTTATAAGTACAAGATAACGCTGCCTTGTTATAAATCTAGTTAGTATCTGAATCATTTACTTGGATAGAACATTGTGTATTCGAATTTGTGCCAACATCTTACCCCCAAGACATCTTCACATCACCTTTTGTATTCAATAAAAAAAATCTTTATAAGTATATCTAAGATTTAATGGAGGAAATTTATCAAGAACGGTGGATCATGCTCCAGTTTTAATGGTCCCTGACACACCAGACTTACTAAGAGTTTCCGTTCTCCATATATCCAACACAACATATGGGTCAAAATGAAACCTATTGCAGGACCAGTTGGTATTGTGGTGCAGGCTATAGTAAATTCGGTAGGCCAGGTCATTCCAGCCCACACTGTGCCTTGCCCCACCACATCCACTTAGGTGTACAACCCAAAGAATTGTCTGGCCGTGCAACAGGAACTGACTCTTTCATGCCCTGTATGACAAAAAATTGTTGTACAAAGCATGATAAATCTGCCCCAATATTGCTGGAACATGATGTATACTGATAGGTCAGTCTTATTACAGACATATGCTGTAAAAGTAACCTGCCATGTCAAATCTCCATTACAGGCGGTCCCCTACTTAAGAACATTCAACTTACATACGACCCCTGGTTACAAACTGACCTCTGGATATTGGTAATTTCCTGTGCTTTAGTATTAGGCTACAATAAACAGCTGAAACAGTTATCACAGGTGTCTGTAATGAAGCTTTAGTGTTAATCCTGATTCTTATGACAACCCAACATTTTTAAAATCCAATTGTCACAGAGACCAAAAAAGTTCTGGCTGGGATTACAACTCAAGAACAATTCAACTTAAGAACAAACCTACAGACCCTATCTTGTATGTAACCCAGGGACTGCCTGTATAAACCTAAGAGAATACCTTACATGCACTCCAGTAATTCTAGTAAGGTTTCTGTATGATCCTGCTCTGCATTTATTCCTCTTCATTTCATTCCTGTCTCCAGTCATGGAGGTGGGAGAGCTCTCAGATCCAGTCAAGCTCCTCCCGTCTCCCCTCTGCCCCAACCATTCACCCTGCCCTTTTGTCCATGTCACTACTCACTAGCCTGTAACAGCAGAGCATGCGAGGTGCGCCTCTAAATTTGGTGCTGGCCTGCTGGTCCCCGGCTTCCTCCTCAGGTGCACCGCTCATGCACCTGTAATATGTGCTCAGTGCGCAGCCCCGGTGCAATAAAGAAAACTGAAACCTTCTAAGGTCCGTACACAGCGGATAGATAAAAAAGCTAATGCTTAACTCTTTCCATACCTATAAAAATATATAATTCAACTCTGTAATTCATTGGTTAGCGCACACAGTGGCACACAATGTTACAGCTGGTTTATGCTTAATTTCTCTCTTTAAAGTAAGCTATTTTCTGCTCAGAGGTTGTGAATGGTGTATTATATTCAGTGCAGGACATGCATGTAGCATCAAACTAGTTATGCTATTGAAACATTATCATATACAAATTCAACCCCCATCCTCTCCTGCTCTGTCTGATATATAAATATATATGCTGATCTTTTTGATCGGGTACAAAAATAGTGAATACCACATCTAACGAATGAAAGGTTTGACCCACTTTGGTATTAAAGGTCATCACCAAATTGTCTCGTACAAGGAACTAATTATAGGCTGGAAGCAATGTTTTATGGACATGCACTGCGACCACAATTATAGGCTGTCGACACAGTGCCAGAAGGTTTTACCACATGTCCCTGACTGTAAAGCCCCATTTCAAGGATATTTGTGATGGATCCTCTGTAAAATTAGGAGATTAAGAAATTAAAAAGGCTGGATACAATGTAACTGGCCAATCTCCTGTCATTATTAGAATCCTATAATTTCCTTCTGTGTGGTCTCTTCTTGATCTCTGCCCAGTGATCTCTTCTCAAATCACTTTCACTTCACTATATTCTTGGTTAGACGGATACTGTAGTCTGCATACAGAGCAACACAGGGGCTTTGAAATGATACAGCTGGGTAAGGTTGGCGTCAATTGCTATATTCCGTACATTAAAGAGATATTTAAAGGGGAAATCTGCTGACTTGCACATTTTTTTGAAAAATAGAGGTAAAGAAATAGAAATTAGAATGTGCAGCCATCACTCCACACACAGCAGCCCCATAGCAGGAGTCAGGGAATCCACCCGTTCTCACGCTTGGTGGGGGTCTCAGAAGTGGATCCTGTGGATATGGCATAAATATCCCAAGTAGGAATATCTCTTTAGTGAGAACCTGCCAAGTCACTTTTCTGAGTATTAGGCGGAATGACATGACTCCAAGTGGAGATGGTAAAAAGTCTGTCAATCGCTTTGTGGGAGGGAAGGCACTTGGGTGGACGTACCTAGATAAATTCAACTATTGGCATCTCTTGGGGATGTATAGTCCCTCTATGTGACTATCCAAGACTTCAAGCTTCTACCAGATTTCCTATAACTATTCAGAACTCGTTGCTTCTATTTTGCTTTTGGATGTATCAAAACCACAAAAAAATGTATCCCACTTTAAATGCTCAGATTTCTAAATTCACCATAAGATCAATGAATATAACAGATAATTGGGCAAAATTTTCGCTGCTGGGACAGGTATTTAGAAGGGGATTGTATTGCACGCGATCATATTTTGGCGCAGCGTCGCCGACTTTCATGAGACAGAAATCAGGGGGGCGCCGGACCATCCGACTGATTCGAACTGAGCGCGGGATTTAACATTAAATTGTGTTGCAAGAACAAGCACTTACATGCACCGATGTTAGTGAATTGCGGGACAGTGCATTCCGGTCGGACAACGCACATCGGAGAACGCACCAGGGACGGTTAAGTAAATGTGCCCCAATGTAGGTAATAAAATTTTCTCCAGAAGGCAACATATCTCCCACATACTATAAGGCAGAGCTGTAACTACAGTATCCCTGCTCCCAGAACAAAGGTTCACTTCTGGGCCCTTACTCTAAAAACAGTAACTTATTGATGCCTACACTGGCAAACAAAACTCTGGGCACACGTCCTGATTATCCTCCTTTTAGACTGGTATTTGGCAGTATTTCGAAATTCTGGGAAAAGAGGATGATTAGTCAATTTTTAGGATTCTGTGTACAAATCTCACGACTCAGTTTGCAATATAGGAAAAAGTCCAATTGCTCATTTTCCTATCACTCATTGAGGATGACTCAAGGCTCAGCTGAAGATAGGACGTCTCAGAATAAGGTCTTCTGTTCTGTTTTGTTCTTGGTGTGAACTATACACAGACATCAGCTTATCAGCCATTACAAAACTTGCAATGCTATCAGTTACATGCTGCCTTTACCACTATGTTCAGGGTTCCAGTATAAAAGGAAACCACTGCCATGAAAACCAGGCATGATGAATCAGGGACTCATAGATCCAGGCAACGTCACGTGTTGAAATCTTCTTTTGTTTGTTGCCCATGGTCGCTTTTCTGCTAAATCAACTAGTAAAATTATGCTAATGAGCCAGAAGGACTTGTGGTGTTAACAAAGCCCCTCTGTGCTGCAAGTTCACAGGCTGCTACACTGTGCAATGAGCCCTTCTCCCCTCATGTGTTGAAACCTCATCTGCTGCAGGGAGATTACATCAGACAGAGGGGGGTAAAGTGCTTAGGGACTAGAGGGGGAGGGGAGACAGTTTAACAGCCTGTGAAGCTGCAGCACAGAGGGGCTCTGGTATTGCCCCCAGTTTCCTTATGACTCATTAGCATAATGTTTTAAGTTTAGATGGGAATGAAGCCAAATCTAAGAAGATTACCACATTCGCAGTCCCTGGATCTATAAGTTAGTGACCCTGGTTTATCATGATGGATTTTGATGGTAGATTTCCTTTAACCCTCAAAATACAAGGGTGACTCCTAATGATTCACTGTATGTGCCCTAAAATAGTCATACACTTAAAGTTCCTTCTACATGGGTCAATGATCAGACAAACAAACTGTTCTTTCTTGATCATTGCCTTGTGTAAACAGGATAGTAACCGCTCACAAATGATTGTTTATGTGGCATAAATCAAGGTATGTTACGCTCCTGTAATAGGGGAAAGAGCAATTGAAGTATTTCCTCTTCACTGCAGCATGCATGGCCAATCCAATATCTCTAATTTTAATATCTATGGTCCATATTTCCATATTCAATATAGCTTTCTCGTTAGGTACATACCTGCTAAGCCTATGGGTAGACTGGATTTCTGGTAACATATTTCAGACAAGACACTTCTTATCTTTCAGAATGCATCAGGCTTGTAGTTCTTTGAGCTACAGAACCAAAGATGCAGACAGTTATAAAAAAGGCTAAAATTGGATTTTAACCCCTTAATGACCTGGCACTTTTCTATACTATTACGGCGCGTGTCGGTAAGGGGTTAATCTGCAGCTCCACAGACTGGAAAATATCTGAAAGATTCTTATTGTTAATAAGACATTAAAAGCATGTTAGTAAGTACTACATCTGAAGTGACACTCCCCCTAGCCCTACAGACGGAGGTCCATACCATGATGTTCACAAGGTTTGTCCTATGTGGGGGGTAAGTGTCTGCTGTGTAACTGATGTATATATAGAATGACTTATGTGGCTGGGTTTTCTTTGAAGGCAGAGACATATTTCTTGCACTCTTCCTCCTGGTGTCTACCCTGGTCCATATGTCATCATGGTATACACGTTGCAGCTGTTGCAGTCCATATATGACATTACGTTACATCCTTTCTTGTCCACTGAAGCAGCAGATCTCAGTGACTAACCGTTTCCTCTGACATCACTGATGTATAACTTGGTGTCATCTGTAAAACAGTTAAACAAGTAGCCGGGGTGAGTCACTGTAGTCAGCTGTCTGCCTCTGCCACACTTTCCCTTGCGACCTTTGCCCTCATCCTGTGGGATGGCATGTTCCTGTTCTAAGGATTATATCCAAATAGGGGGAGAAGTGAGACATTAATAGCCCGACAAGTCTGTTTATATTTGGAAGAAGCGAATATTCGAGGCAAAATGAATCACTAAGACTACATTCTGTCTGGCATTGACATCGTAGATCTGACATCACCGTCAGGAGAAAAAAGGAAATGTATGGGAATCGCAGCTTTTCTGGAACAAAGTTCCTATAAACATGTTATGCCTATGAAGTTTTTGCTTGCTGATCTCAGTTTTTAATGTAAGCAACAAGCTAAGAGATAAAGTGAGGAAAAAGTGGGGGGTCACATTGTTATAACACATGACTTCTGACATCAGACCCTTAGGGCCAATGGGGGGCATTTATCAGACGTATGATAAAGTGAAAAATAAATCTCCCCCAAGGAATGTATGAATGTGTCCAACACACTCTTCATTGGTATATAAGGTGGGCTTCTGCAAGTTCCTTAAAGAGGACCTGTCACCCAAATTTTCGGCACTAGCTCCTAGTGCTTGAACAATCGCTGCAGTGTTAGAGTGATAGCATTACCGGAAACCTCTGGTAATGCTATCTAACACTGCGGCGGGATACAGTGTAATCATTGGACCGCTCGCAAAGCAGTCCGATGTATTCATGAGGGGGCGGTCCGAGGCGCTGCCTCTTCCCCGGACCTCCCCGCTCGCTCCATAGGCCAGCAGTCACCACCCCTAGCCACGCCCAAACCCCGCCCCCTTATGAATACGTCGGACAGCTTTGCGAGCAGTTCGACAATTACACTGTACCCTGCTGCAGATTTCCAGTAACGCTATCCTTCTAACACTGCGACGTTTGTTCAAGCACTAGAAGCTGCTTACTTTAGGGTGACAGGTCCTCTTTGAATATTAACCATTGCAATAATAAGGATTAACCAGGCACAGCAGTTGTTCCTATTCACAAAAAAAAAATTACATTTTGGTAAAAATCTGATGCATTTGCAATGTGTAAACACAGCCATATGGGACATTAAGAATTATGTCAACAAGGAAAGTACTGCCTCATAATATAAATGATCAAAAGTCATGATTTATCGTATAGGCTGCGATTCGTTCTCAACAATCACCGAATGTTCCTGGTGTATAATGTGTGGAGGGATCCACAGTCAGTCATAGTTTCTGTAGAATCATAGCTCAATAGTCAAAACTGTGATCATCTACAGGATAGAAAGTTTCAACATCTCCACTTTCTTTTTTATCATAAGAGAAGTAAGACTATGGAACGCTCTGTCACAGGATGTTGCGATGCTTGATTCAAGATGGGTCTGGATGCCTTTCCTACTAGACATAATAGTCAGCGTCGTTTGGTATATTGCATGTGTTGGGTTGTTGATTTGGGAATTATTCTGATGGCCATATTTGGACTTCAGAAGGACTGTTTCCCCCACTAATAGGAAGACTATTTACAAGTGAATCATAGCGATTCTCATGTCTTCCTACAGATCAAAAATAAAGGGTAAAGAATGAGTTCTGTTCAACCTTACATAATTATTACGTTGAAGTGGTTATATTTCACAGATGGTAACATAAGGCATCCTCTGCCATTACAGGTAAGTGAGAGTGACTCCACATACTGGATTGCTAGTACTACAACTACAAGACTAGTACAAACTTATGCTCCTATTATCATTGCTGTGTATGATAGCAAATAAAGTTATTATTCTATGGAACATAATTGATTAAGTCATGAGATTGACCTTAGGCTTGGTATTTTAACCTTCCAGACACACATGCACACCCGGCTTGCTTTAGTAGTGTATGTGTACTGAATGAAAAGGAAAGAAAGCTGCTGCCCCATATTTCTGTCAATCTATTTTCTTCTATACAACAAAAGAATCAGATAGCTATATTCCAGCAGCCGAATCCTTATCTATAGCCTAGAATTTGAAAAAATATTCTGGGAATCTACCATCAGGATTTATTAATCCAAACAAAATTGCTTACTCGGTCTGGATCTGCTTTTGTTTGATATTCTGATGCCCTTGCATTTAAAACACGTTTTTGAAGAAAAGAGGGCATAAAAAAGCCAGATTGCTCACCCCTGCATGTAAGTGTGTTTGATTTAGATTACAGGATCCTGATTTAAATGTAAAGATTTTCTTCAAATGAGTTCCTCTTCCCAAATTTTGGCAAATATTTGGCAGCACTCCCAATCCTATTATCATAACAGGCATATTAATAATAATTTATAAATAATTATCACATTTGCCTAGTAATGGAGAAATTTGTATATGATGTTCCTTTCAGTTGGAATAGTGTTAGAATTAGCCCAATAGTCTTCCTATTGGTAACAAAAAAGCTGTGAAATTTTCACATAGAACAAAGTATACTTTGTAGAAAACAAACTCCTTAGAATTTACTATTTTGGCACCCAAAATATATATTTATCTTTTGTAGTCATATACTGAAGACCTAGAACTTGGCACCAAACTAAAGTGGTGCAGCAGAACATGCGATGAGAGATTTTAAAAATGTTGCCAATAAAATTATTGGACTGAAAGGTTTTGTTTCTTAACCTTGTTTTGCTGTATTTAAAGGGAACCTGTCACCAGCCGCATGGCTGCTCAACTCCCAAACATACCTTATAGATTGCATTAATTGTTGTGCAGGTATGTCCTTATAATGATACTGTACCGCCCTCACGCTGAAATATCAACTGCAGGTAGCAGTCAGGGAGTAGGGTTTGGGGTGGAGCAGTCACGCGCTCACGCACCATCCAGGCCACTGCGTCATGAAAACCACACCTACTGCTCTCTGTTGAGCCGGAACCTGCATTGCCTCCCATGCCTCTCATTCCTCATGAGCTCTCATTTAAAATCTCAGACATGCGCAGTGTGTACAGCGCATGTCAGAGATTTGAAAGACGGGGAGGCGTGGGAGGCAGGGCAGGTATTGGCTCCATGGAGAGCAGTAGGTGTGGTTTACATGACGCAGGCACCTGGGACATAAAGCAACCTGACAGAATGTCTAATGTCTTCATTCTTTACAGACAGTCCCTGGATAGTTTGATCTCCTCACAGAGCTTAATCATCAAGGGACATATTCTCTAGGTATAGAAATCATAAATTATTAGCCTCCTTATCTGCCTGAAGTGGATGGCGCTCAGAAGGTTTTTAGATAAACTAACAAGAGTTCTAAGTTTCAATAAAGTGAGAAATCACCATAGTTTGTTGAGTACATAATAATTGGCAGGCTAAAATACACCTTTTAACACTTAAGAGCCAGGTCATTTTAGTTTTTTGCTTTTTCATTTTTAACCCCCCTGTCTTTAAAACTCGATAACTTCTTTGCAAAGATCTTAACAAATTGTACTTCTGAATGTCAGTATTTTATATTTGATGCTGTGTACTGGGAAGCGGGAATAAAATTCCAATTGCAGTATGATCACAAAGATACCAAATTTGCATACAATTTCTTTAGGTTTTAATTTCATTAAATTTAATTTAAGGTTAAAAACACCAATAACTTTTTCATACTTTGGTGTACTGAGCTGTGTAAGATGTCATTTTGTTTATTTATTTTCTATCTATTTAGAAATAAAAATTTTTGTTTATTTTTCTATTTTTCCAACCTTCCCCCTTTCTCCCTCAGCACTTTTGCATTGCGCCTCCTTACTGCTCACTGCTGAGGAAGCAGGGGGAGGGTGAGACAGTTACAGTGCCTGGATATATGAGTAAGTGTCCCTGGTTTATCATGCTGCATTTTGATTGTAGATTTCCAGTAATACATCTATGAACATAAAAAGCGATATCACATGCAAATTAGATACCAAAATACATTTACAACATCTGTTCCGAACAAGTTGTATTTTGCTTTTGTTTAAAATATCCCACCTGATCTTAATGGATCAGATATGGCAAAAGGCCCTCAGATCCATTAACTTTGCTTATAATTTTGTATGCAGAGCATCACACACTGTTTTACTATGTTTTTTTTCTATAAAGGAGTATATTTCAGCATATGATTTCTTATGTCAAATGCATAGCTATCAAAAATACATAAAACCACTACACAGGTGATGAAAAGAAGTTGTTATATATGTTATATATACCGCAAAATGCGGTAATAGTACATCATGCTTCTGGCGCCGGCTCCAGAACGGAGCCCGCGCCAGAAGCTGCGGGTGTCGGCTATATATTATAGCCGACACCAACCTTTAACACCCGCGAACGGAGATTTCTCTGTTCGCGGGTGTTAACCCCTGACACGCCGCGGTCAGCTAGGGGCATTTGAGAAGAATCGGACCCCCCCGTGGCGCTTACCGGGGGGTCCGCTGCTCCGGGACTGCCAGTGCCCGGGGCTGCGCGATCCTCTTCTGTGAGCCGGGTCCGTGCCTTCTGGCAGGACCCGGCTGTAACACACTGAGCATGCGCAGCATGCTCAGTGTGTTACATTACACAGTGTAATACACCTGTATTACACTGTGTAATGTGAAGAATAGCTTGAACAAGTGATCAGTGGATCACTTGTTCAAGCTAACCTGTAAAAGTTAATAAAAAAATGTTAAAAACACTACATAAAATAATTTTTTAATAAAAGGAATTAATTAAATAAAGTTAAAGTCCCCTAAACACAAATATTCCCTATACACATGCAATAAAGTGAAAAAAACACAAAATCGCCAAAAAAACCCACATATTTGGTATCGCCGCGTCCGTAACAATCCGTACAATAAATTTTTCATAAAATCTCTACACAAAAATGTTCTAAAAAGTGATCAAAAAAAGTTATGTGCGCCAAAATGGTACCACTGAAAAGAACAACTCAACTCGTAAAAAATAAGCCCAAAACTAGCTCTGTCAACCAAAAAATATTAAAGTTACGTCTCCAAAAAGATGGCAATGCAAAAACAAATGAGATTTCCTCTATATTAGTTTTTATCCAGTAAAATTGTAAAAATAAATGAAAAACTGTATAAATGAGGTATCACCATAATCGTAATCACCATTAGAATAAAGATAATATAGTATTTTTAGTGTACGGTGTACGACCCCCAAAAAATACGAAAAAAAAGTAAACCAAAATTGACAATTTTCTTTTCAACCATACATTCAAGAGTTAATAAAATCTCATCAATAAGCTAATGACCCACGAAAATGAATTATTTGTAAAGTGCATCTCATGTCGCAAAAAATAAGCCCTTATATGTCCAAATTGCCAAAACAATAAAGATTGTATAGCCAATAAAAAGTGACAATGCATAATCTGCTCTGAATGGCGCAGCTTCCCTTCGATGCCCTGGCGTGTGCCCATACAGCAGGTTACCACCACATATGGGGTATTGTTATACGCGGGAGGGATTTGGTATCAAATTTTGTGGAGCGTTTTGGTATTTTATCCACTGAGAATTTGTAAATTTTTTGAAAAACACATTCATTTAGCCAAAAAAGTTTACTTTCAAAATTGTATCCGATTTTGTTTTAACCCCTGTAAAATAATTAAAGGGTTAATAAACTTCATAAAAGTTGTTTTACGTACGATGAGGGGTGTAGTTTCTATAATGGGGTAATTTATGGGGTTTTACTTTTATTTAGGCCTCTCTAAGTGATTTAAAACCTGAGCAGGTCCCTCAATAGCAGGATTTTGCGTTTTTTATGAAAATGTGAAAAATCGCACCTAACGTTCAAAGGCCCATAACATCCTACAAAAATAAGAGGATGCCTAAAAAACCATGTCCACATAAATTAGACATTTAGCAAATGTTAGTTATTACATTTTTTTGCGATTATTACTATGTATGGAAAAAGTAGAACATTTTGAAGTTCGAAAATCAAGAATTTTTCCAAATTTTCACCAAATATCTGATTTTCTCATAAATAAATGCAAAACAAAACACCAACATTTTTCAACTACCATGAAGTACAAAGCGTCATGAGAAAACAATTTTAAAATCACTTGTATATGTTAAAGCGTTCCGAAGTTATAACCATTTATAGTGACACAGGGCAGATTTGAAAAAATGGGCTGTGTCAGGAAGGTGAAAAGTGGCTTCAGCGTTAAGGGGTTAAAGACCATCTGCTGATGAGAGAGAGCCCACACTTAAGGATATAATGGCTGTGGTGTCTATGTGCAATAAATCTATGACTGCCGTTAACCTCGAAGCAGGCTCCATGGCCGAAGATATGGATATAATAAGCTATGACATGAAACAACTCTCAGAACGTACTACAGCTCTTGAGGAAAGAACCACTGATATAGAAGATGCTCTGCCTCCTCTACGGTGTGATGTGCAAGCTCATGCAAGGGTTCTAGGTACCATTTTGATGCAACAGGATGACCTCGAAAATCATCTGTGGCAAAATAATGTCAGTTTGATTGGAGTTCATGAGAAGGTGGAGATCTTATAGCCAATGGAGTATTTTGAATCTTGGCTTCCCAACACTTTTGGCAAGGTTGTTCTCACTCCATTATTTGTGGTGGAATGAGCACACAGAGTGCCTACCAGGTGCCAATTGGACTCCACTCCCAGGTGCCAGCTTACGTCATCGTCCACTACCCCTGGTGCCTGACATTCATCATGTCAACAAATTCTACTGCATGTCAGAAGTAGAAGACTGCGGGATCAGACAAGACAGTCTTATTTCTTAATTTTTATTATACTTAATTGGGATCTCTTTTGTTAATCTGGAATATTGCTCCTGGATTTAATCATAAAGACAACCCCAAGGACACAATTTGAAAGTTAAATCCCGCAACCAGTCCAAATCAATCGGATTGAACGACGGCCTGCCCCCTGATTTCTGTCGCATGGAAGCCAGCGCAGCTGCGCCACAATCTCATCGTGTGTGACACAATCCCTAGTTAAATACCTGTCCTAGCAGCGCAAATCACAAAAACTTCGGAAAAACAGACTAAAGTTTTTTGGACCCTTAGTAACTAAGCCGCAATGCAGAGAGAGGCAAAAAGGATGTCTCTATTTGTCAGTATACACTCACTGGCCACTTTATTAGGTACACCTGTCCAACTGCTCGTTAACACTTAATTTCTAATCAGCCAATCACATGGCGGCATGCATTTAGGCATGTAGACATGGTCAAGACAATCTCCTGCACTTCAAACCGAGCATCAGTATGGGGAAGAAAGGTGATTTGATGCCTTTGAACGTGGCATGGTTGTTGGTGCCAGAAGGGCTGGTCTGAGTATTTCAGAAACTGCTGATCTACTGGGATTTCCACGCACAACCATCTCTAGGGTTTACAGAGAATGGTCCGAAAAAGAAAAAACATCCAGTGAGCGGCAGTTCTGTGGGCGGAAATGCCTTGTTGATGCCAGAGGTCAGAGGAGAATGGGCAGACTGGTTCGAGCTGATAGAAAGGCAACAGTGACTCAAATCGCCACCCGTTACAATGAAGGTAGGCAGAAGAGCATCTCTGAACGCACAGTACGTCGAACTTTGAGGCAGATGGGCTACAGCAGCAGAAGACCACACCTCAGCTAAGAACAGGAAACTGAGGCTGCAATTTGCACAAGCTCATCGAAATTGGACAGTAGAAGATTGGAAAAACGTTGCCTGGTCTGATAAGTCTCGATTTCTGCTGCGACATTCGGAGGGTAGGGTCAGAATTTGCCGTCAACAACATGAAAGCATGGATCCATCCTGCCTTGTATCAACGGTTAAGGTTTCTTGGCACTCTTTGGGCCCCTTGGTACCAATTGAGCATCGTTGCAACGCCACATTGTATTGTTGCTGACCATGTATTGTTGCTGACCATGTCCATCCCTTTATGACCACAATGTACCCAACATCTGATGGCTACTTTCAGCAGGATAATGCGCCATGTCATAAAGCTGGATTCATCTCAGACTGGTTTCTTGAACATGACAATGAGTTCACTGTACTCAAATGGCCTCCACAGTCACCAGATCTCAATCCAATAGAGCATCTTTGGGATGTGGTGGAATGGGAGATTCACATCATGGATGTGCAGCCGACAAATCTGCGGCAACTGTGTGATGCCATCATGTCAATATGGACCAAAATCTCTGAGGAATGCTTCCAGCACCTTGTTGAATCTATGCCACGAAGAATTGAGGCAGTTCTGAAGGCAAAAGGGGGTCCAACCCGTTACTAGCATGATGTACCTAATAAAGTGGCCGGTCAGTGTATGTCTATGTATATGTTCTCTATATACACCTAGAGCTTTCCGGGTGTATACGATGAGCATATCAGAAATACAAGGTTTGAATATAGGCTGTCTCAGAGTATATAATATGAATGGCTAGCTTTAGAAAACATTTTCATCTCCAGCTGATATATTATTTTCTGAATTTTGCCAAATGAACAGTCAGGTGACTGCCAGCATCAAATCGAGTGATCTTTTTAGCCATAATGAAAGGGCTCATTCTCCAAACTTTATATGTCTGTAGGGATAGTGAACTCTCAGAGGGGATTTTACATTATTGTACATTAAACCATGGTTTCATGAATTCCATATGCTATTCTTGGCTTTCCTGGATCTATTAGTCACTATGTATTGCCAGATCCCCCTGTGGTCATGTTCACACATACCTGATAGACACAAACGAGTCATTAGGAGCCATACATGATCCTTACATCAGGGCCAGGAACTTTCTTTTTTTAGTCTCTATTTCCATTGTATATTAGGATTTGGCTATATGAACCATTTGTTATATATAAATAAGAAATTTCGTAACTTTTAATGGGCGCCAAATCACTTAACAAGTACAAAAGAAACTCCATTTTATAGAATTTTATACGAGTTTTCCAAAACATATTTAGTGGTTTCCATGTAAATGCAAATTCGTTTTCTGGTGGCCTGGGGGTGGGCTGTGCCTGCTAATGCACCTATTTTCTTCTCTCTACATTTCCAGCACCAGCCAACATAGTAAAAGTAATAGCTTAATGCTGGTACCAACAGGTATGGCCACGTCCCTAGTGAAAGTTGTAAAAGCCCTACACCAGTGGTGGCGAACCTATGGCACTGGTGCCAGAGGCGGCACTCAGAGCTCTTTCTGTGGGCACCCGGGCCATTTCCCCAGCGCACCAGACAGGACTCAAAGAATCTTCCTGCAGTTCCAAGTAACTTAAAAGATGCTGCTTCCAGTCATACTTTGATACTTACTTGGCTGCTTGGGACTGTAGGAAGAGGGAGAATGAATAGACAGGGCTGAATTACCTTTGGAGGACCTTCTGCTGGCCCCACGATTCTCTGTGCACAGAGGGACACTGGAAAGAAGCTAAAATGATGCAAATTTTCCATCTTTCTACTGTGTTGCTGTCCTCAGGAGGCCAATATCATTGAAAGTTGTTGAAGAACAGGGAGCAGTAAGTTACTGTTTTAATTTTTGGTTGGCACCTCGTGATAAATTAGGGGGGTTTTGGGCACTCGGCCGCTAAAAGGTTCGCCATCCCTGCCCTACACAATGTTAGTTTTCTTCCGTAGTTATTTGAAGGCTGATAGAATCTCTTTATAGGGATTTCATTAATAATATATGTAAATGAGGGGAGGGAGGGTGGTCTGGCCTCAGCTGTAGGAACCTCCACAATTTGCATTATTAATAATAATAATAATCTTTATTTATATAGGGCCAAATACAAATATAATAAAACATGACAGAGAATGAAACATTCATATGGAACAAAAGGAGTGAGGTCCCTGCTTACAAGAGCTTACAGTCTAAGAGGAAGAATGGGGTGACACAAGAGGTAAAAAGCTTGCATAATGGTCCAGCCATTCTTCAAAAGGGAATAGAACAAAATATAATATAATAAATAGAAGTGCTGTGGCTTGACTCAGTCATCAGCCCTCATCTGATATATAAAGTCCAGGGTGAATGGGACTGCAGAAAAGCCTGGTGCCTGATGGTTGCTGGATAACAGATGGGAGGAAGACACAGGATGGGTTAGTAAAATAAAAAAAAAAATAGAGTTAAAACTTCATGCAGTTAACGAGTGTGATAGGCTTGCCTAAAGAGATGGGTTTTAAGAGCATGTTTAAAACTTTGGAGGTTAGGTATTAGTCTGATAGTCCAGGGCAGAGCATTCCATACAATGGGTGCAGCTCTAGAGAAGTCTTGGAGACGCGAGTGGGAGGTTTCCAAGTTTTGGCCACCCTGTTATCCAATCTGGAAGTGTCATACAATCAATGGAGCACAGGAAGGAGATGTGTCCTGTGTTGTATTGACTTCTATGGGACTTCTGTGCTGTAAAGCAGATTAAGGGAATTTACAATCCAAGCCTCAACTCACAATAATCATATACAGGTGGTCCGCTACTTAAGAACACCCGACTTACATATGACCCCTAGTTACAAACAGACCACTGGATATCGGTAATTTGTTGTACTTTAGTCCTAGGCTACAATAAACAGCTATAACAGTTATCACAGGTGTCTGTAATGAAGCTTTAGTGTTAATCCTGATTCTAATGACAACCCATTTTTAAAATCCAATTGTCACAGAGACCAAAAAACTTCTGGCTGGGATTACAATGATAAAATATACAGTTCCGATTTACATACAAATTCAACTTAAGAACAAACCTACAGACCCTATCTTGTATGTAACCCGGGGACTGCCTGTATTTATCATCTCTCCTATGAATAGGGGATACGTATCATTTATGATACAACCTTTTCAATGTACATAATAATAATAATAATAATTTTATTTGTATAGGACTCACAGATTCCGCATCACTGCACAGACATCGCCAAATCTGTCATAATGGGGGAGATTTATCAGAAGTGTCTGAGGTAAAACTGTTCGAGTCGTTCATGGCAACCAATCAGAGCTCAGTTTTCCTTTTCCCACAGCTGTTTATCAAATGAAAGCTGAACTTTGATTGGTTTCCATGGGCAACTAGAACAGTTTTACCCCAGACACTTCTAATAATCTAATAAATCCAATATGCATTCCTGATTCTAGATGATAGACTGGTATAGCCTGTGCCAGTTACATAGTAAATAAGCAGTATATGCGGTCCTCCGCCCATTGCAAGGCCCAGTGAATGCTCTACTTGTGTTTCTGATACTGTCTTCACAATTTGTTTACATAGCTTGAAAAGTAAATGGAGCCACCCAAATAGGTCCATCATGTCATAAACCCTAAGGAAATACTTGTGAGGGCTGTCTCCTCATTCTTCCTGTTACTAAATGGCCAGCGCCACATCCCTCTTCCGTGCAGAATACACACTGGTGGATACATTCCTTACAAAGCATGTGCACTTACAATTGGTCACAGTACATTCCACAAACAACAGGATGCTGGGGAACAGCAGCGCTACTTTACTGGTACATGTGATACAGTGTTTTCCTACAGGGCTGTAAGGCAAGGCTTGTTAAAACATCCATTGTAGTAGTGAGGCCCTAGTTAACCTATAAGGTTACAGCTGGATAACTAAACTAGAATGTACAGCCTTTGTGTTATTGAATAACTGAGACATCTTTCACCTATAAGTAACTCTATAAGTACTATGCCATACAAGTATATAGTAAAAGGGGCTACAGGATAGTAAAAAAAAAAATGGAGGATAAAGAAGGGTTAATCATGTTGCTGCAGTCCTTAGGGTGTGCTGGGGAAATCTCCCACACTCCAGCTGTATGGGACGGGTCCAGCTGCTGGACCCAAATGTGCACTTTCTTTCCCAACCTGACGGATGGAGAGAGGATGCAAGTTCTTGACAGGAGGCCAATGGTTCGCTGTTGTGAGACAATGACCTCACTGATCTGCATATTGTCCGGGGATGTGACAACTGTACTTTTCCTCTACATTTTATATCCATCCTGTAGTAGAGCAAGATACGACAAGCATTCAGATAAAAGTGAAGACTACCATTACTGTTATCCTGGGGGGAATGAGAGAATGAGGTCTTCATAGCAAATACAGTACACAAGCCTCCTTGTATCATGATGGACACATTCAGTCAATCCAAGGAGGAGGGAGGGCCTTTATAGTCTCTCTATACTCTGTAAAAACTAAACTAAACAACCATTGCACTACCAGATTACTATGTATCTCTTAGTTCAGTGGTGGTGAACCTATGGCATTGGTGCCAGAGGGGGCACTCGGAGCCCTCTCTGTGGGCACCCAGGCCATCACCCCAGCATGAAGTTCACCAGACAGGACTCAAAGGAACTTACTATAGAATCTTCCTACAATGATAGGAGAATTTGCCCTCTTCCTTTCAAATGTGTCGGTGTCTTTAGGAGGCTGAACGATTGAAAGTTGTCAAAGAACAAGGAGAAATAAATTACTGCTTAAATTGCTGTGCTTGCAATAAATAAGTGGCTTTTGGTTGAAGTTTGGGCACTCAGGCTCTAAAAGGTTCACCATCACTGTCTTAGGGAGTGTATTGCAATGTCCAGTCCCGTTTTTTTTTTGATCGGTTCCAAGGCCGGTATTTTAAGTTGCAAAGAACTACTGGATTATGAGGCCCCCTACACCAACCACTACTATTGTGGATGGTGTTTTTGAATTGCAAAAGTGGCCACAACTACCCCATCTCCTTCTCCGAAAGACCATTGTGAAGACAATTGAAAAACTTATTGCCATAGTGTATAACCGAAGGAAGTGGTTAATGTAATTCCAAAACACAAATTAACAGCCCTGAAACACAAAGGTTGGAACCTCTTAAGATTCAGAATTTTTACATCGGCCCCATTTTTCTTACATGATTAAAAATGATTAAGAATTAAATTTATAATTCAGAAGTTTTATCCTCACGAGAACAGCACCTCTTAATACTGCCATAGTGTATATATATATATAGTAATAAAATACACACAACAAAAGCACAATGCAGAAAGCAATAGAAGAGGACATAAGAATAATCATAACATAGCATCAGTAAACCGATGTACCAAAGTTTAATTAAGCAAGTTCGGACCTCAAACCCAGACACAAATTTCAGTCAGTTCTTGTCTGGGTCAAGCTCAACCCCACTGCTAATAACACTATAACATTATATATTTAAATGATTCTGGCGAAGCCACCAGCAGCATTTAAATTGATGTTGGATTGGGCGGCACGTGCACACCACCAAAATAGGGAGGGTCGGCGCTCCCATGAGGCCGATCTGTGCACTCTACATTAATTGTAACGCTGCAGGGGGCTTTGACTGTGACATTTAAATAGATGGCCTTCAGGTCTGGTACCCTCACCAGAACAGGATTTTTAACTTTAGCCGGTCCTGATTAATTAGGGTCCCCTCATCCCTACTAAGCATTAAACGCTAATGATACCATAAAATCTATTCACAGGAGACTACAAAAGCATCGGCATCACTATGTTATGTGTAATGTTAAACTTTGCATTAACTAAGCATTGTAGAGTTATAGGGAAGGTATTTTACATAAATATGTCACGAAGTGGGAAAACACAATAGTATTTCCTTAGATAGCAGAGTGGTCATTGGGCCCCTCACAATGCAGGTGTTACCTCTGTGACCCCTAGATTTATAACCCTCATGACAAGCAAAGAAGCAGCTACATAATACTGAAACACTATTGTACCTGTCATCAGATCTTTCCAAGGTCAATTTCTATCCTACATACTGTGTCTTTCCTGGAAAACAGTTGTATCCGGCTGTAGAGACATGCAGGAAAAGCTGAGCATACCTGAAATAAGGGAATTAGTTCTTTTCAAGACGAGCAACTTCTTAACTTTGGTGAAGACTTGAGACATCACACTCAATACTAGGCATGTATCTAAGAGTTGTATAATAGGATATAGATTCATGTACAATGTAGCATTGCTGTATAAGGGTTACATTGGCTCATCGCCCCCCCTGCAGTCCTTCTCATAAATACATTAGTGTCAATATTTTACTTGTATGCATATAACATTGATATTACATTTCATATATAAAATGTAAAGAGTTATTCGTTGTTTCCTATCACTGGCCTCAAAGATCAAGTCTGAATGACCGGTACATGATTGGCTCGGTTATGACATGTATAATACATCTGACGTCAGTATTTCTTTACTTTTATACAAATGCTGCTTTCTCATGGTGGCTACGAATATCAAAGAACCACATTTCCACTTTTTTACTTTCTTCTCTTTATTTCATTTTATTCTAATTTTTATTCTCAATTTAGTTTTCTTATAGACCAACTTTAATTTTCAGTATTGAAAAGTATCATCAATTTCCCTAAAAAGCAATACAAAGAGTATCCACGTCTTTGTAGATGGGTAATAGTCCAGCTCCAGCAGTCCGGTGAGTCAAGGAGCAGAGGTCACTGGAGACTGCCTGCTCTTGTTTTTCCAGTACTTCCCTTCTGAGCACCAGGGTGACGTGTAACGTAAAAGAAACTCATGCATAAGCACTTATGGAAACTATTACTGACGTAAACACAACTTCCACAATTTCATGGAACAAAAGACAGTAAAGTTCATGTATAGGTGCTAGAGGAATGGTGGTGTCTAGCATGGTAACCAACCCTAGCATTTACTGTCTGTAAGGAAAGAACTAATAAGACTGTATGTCAACATGGCTAACTGTACACTCATACAACTAACCAGGTGGCCAGGAAATCTATTGTAGATGTAGACCACAGAACAATGGTTTTCCGTAGTGACCAAAGCTGCATTCTTAACCGACATTAAATATGAGGAAATTGAGAAATCCCCAACTATATATTAACTTTAATAAAGTATTGTGAGATGAGTAAAAGGACGGTTAACTATTTTAAAGGGGTATGCCCATAATTTACTATTATCCCATAGAGAGAACTTGCTGACTGATGGAGGTCCAACGACCAGAGAGATCAGAGGTTCCATTACCCTTTATGGGGTGGTAAGCAGGCTTTTGTTCACCGCTGCTGTCTAAAGGACTATCTAAGATATCTGTATGAGTATCAGAAGTCCCATAGGAAATGAATGAAGCAAAATTCAAACTTAGTGGGAGCTGGTAAGTGGTCTATGGTTTAAAGTCAAATTGTAACCTAAGTGGAAAGTGAATGCAATATTCATTACATATAGGGGCAGATTTACTTACCCGGTCCATTCGCGATCCAGCGGCACGTTCTCTAGGGTGGATTCGGGTCTTCCAGCGATTCACTAAGGCAGTTCCTCCAACGTCCACCAGGTGTCGCTGCTGCGCTGAAGTCCGCCGAGGTCCACCGGAGTTCACGATCCATTGCCGGGTGAAGGTAAGCGCGTGTCCAGCGACACTTTTTTAAAAAAATGTGGCGTTTTTTCCTAATCCGTCAGGTTTTTGTTCAGCCACGCCCCCCGATTTCCGTCACGTGCATTTTGTGAATTATAAAATCAAACTATTTAAGCTCCATTTTGTGACTAATTACATTGAGTTTTGTTACATTCATTTATTCATAGCATCATGGGTTTTTGTATCAGACGTTCATATTCCTGGAATACCCCTTTAATGTTTGTATGATGAAAAATTATCCAATTTCCAATATACTTTCTTAACCAATTCCTCATGGTTTTCTAGATCTCTGCTTGCTGTCATTCTTTAGGAAGCTTCTACGTTTACTTCTAGTGGACAGAAATCTGACCATGGTCACACAGGTGCACGGTTAGTGACACAGAGAGTAATCAGAGCCGTGTAATATAACAAGCCGTGCACCTGTGTGACCATGGTCAGATTTCTTTCCACTAGAAGTAAACGTAGAAGCTTCCTATAGAATGACAGCAAGCAGAGATCTAGAAAACCATGAGGAATTGATACAGAAAGTATATTGGAAAATTGTATAACTTTTTATCATACAAGCAATAATATTTATTTGCTGAAATGGATATACCCCTTTAAATTGGTCTTTGATCTTTTACTATATGCTTGTTTCCATAAAAACCTTCTTAACAAGACTGTTGTGTAGATGTTTCTGATATCTGCAATTAAAAAAGGTGTGTGTGGGGTCATCTGTAAATTGTTTGTGTACTACTTATAATAATTTCTTTATTTATATAGTGCACATAGATTACACAGCGCTGCACAGAATTTGCCAAATCGGTCCCTGTCCCCAATGGGGCTCACAATCAACCTACCAGTATGTTTATGGAGTGTGGGAGGAAACCGGAGGACCCAGAGGAAACTTACGCAAACACGGAGAGAACATACAAACTCTTTGCAGATGTTGACCCTGGGACAGGAACCCCAGCGCTGCAAGGCTGTAATGCTAACCATGGAGCCACCATGCTGCCCTACTTTGGCTATGTTCCATCACCTGTCATTGCTTATACTTTATGGGATCCAGTATGATATCCAACACAGTCGATCCTTCTTTCCTTTTACATCTGCCATTAGCGAATCAACAGCCCCCTAACTCAGTTAATCTTCTGCGGTCACATTCAGTGAATAAATGACCTGCAGCCATAGTCCAATCAAATTTATACAAATTACACAGAATACACAGATCCAGCACTTTCCTTAGTACATCTATTCATAGTGTCCCAGAGAACCTTCCACAATAGAGAATAAGAGTCATTGTGAGGCAAAGTCTTTGCCGGCCCAGACTTTTACAAGTTTATCTGTCTGTTGAGTTGCAGCTACTTGGTTTACAGAGGAGATTATTCAGATTACGTGTGATGCCGCAGCTGTCCTGGAGATCATCTCTGCCGCATCCAGTAGGAACATAGAGAATACATCACATAAATAAACATGGTATAACATTTACAAGCCTCACTCTTCACATTACAACATATGGAGGTCATTGCATCCTGTCTTTGGGATAAGCAGCAGGGATATAACATCATAAAAATGTCTCAGCCATATTCTTTAGAAATATCTAAAAATGGATGTAAAATAATTTAAAGGGAGCTTTCCATGAGGATTTAAACTCATAAACTGCCACCAACCTGTTTGATTTCAGGAGAGACCTGGCCCTTCTGGATTGTATGATGTCTCACAGGACTTAGACCTGCACACAACCACATGTTTTATTCTGTATATACAGGCAGTCCCCGGGTTACGTACAAGATAGGTTCTGTAGGTTTGTTCTTAAGTTGAATTTGTATGTAAGTCTGAACTGTATACTTTATCACTGTAACCCCAGTCATATTTTTTTTGGTCTCTGTGACAATTGGATTTTAAAAATGTTGGGATGTCAAAAGAACCAGGAGTAACAATAAAGCTTCATTACAGACACCTGTTACAGCTGTTTATTGTAACCTTGGGCTAAAGTACAGTAAATTACCAACATCCAGAGGTCCATTTGTAACTAGGGGTCGTCTGTAAGTCGGGTGTTCTTAAGTAGGGACCGCCTGTACAGCCATATTTTGGCCATAAATACAGGAAGTTTTTCCCCTGTATGAGCATGTATGGCACCGTACCTGTACTGTATCCATCTAAAATACAGTGGGCTGACAAATGATGGCTACCTGACTATTGGCTGGCTGGCAGAATGCACCCCCCACTGGTTCTGGCCTCCCTGAATACTGCTCGTACGATATACGGTATGTATATATGGCCGCATAAGGTGCACAACTGTATGCACTACATATGCAACCAGTATTTTATACATTTCCATTCTTTTCTATGGAGTATACGGAACGGAAATACATGAGAAAATAGTAAATGCTCTATATTTTTTTTATGCCTCAAACCGGTATGGTACATTGCACAAATCAGTCATTAACCCCTTCCTGCACCCTGATGTAATTCTATGTCAAAGGATACGGCAGCTCCAGAACCTTGACGTAGAATTACATCATAGTGATTGGCCGAGCTCTAAGCCTGTGCGATCACCGCGGGATCCAGGCAGGACGTGGTAGCTGAGATCCCGCAGTAACAGCCGGGATCGTGACTATCTCTATCCCATCTGTTTAACCCTATAGACACCGCGGTCATTATTGCATCAGCGCAACGATTGGCACCCCCCAAATCTGCAGCCAAAAATTGACTTGTTTAATCCACAGATCCATGTGGATAAATTCTGTACCACATGTAAATTTTGTATTATTATACTATTGTAATCCACAGCAAATTTCCACGTGCAATCCCATATGGAGGATACGCCACAGATCCTGTCCTTGTGCATCTGCCTTAAAAGTTCTCCTTATGATCTGTAATAAAAATGCTGCGTTCTGTGCTACGTCTAGTCATTTACAATGTTAGAATAGAGAATTATATTCCTTGTTTGTATGGAAGGCTGGAGAGAGGCTGCTCTAATCTTGGCATAACTCGTATTACTTAGCCTCAGGGAACCTCTTATATGTGACCTGCAGTGTCTATAAAGGTAGGTATACCTTCCCCTGCAGCATGTCACTGTCTGCTCCCCTGTCTGTGAGTCAGAGACACAATGACACAGGGGTTAACTGAGTCAATATGTAGTAGTAATTGAACAAGAGGTCAAAGAAGGAACATTTGGGAGCTGAGGGAAGGGGTGTGCGTGTTAGGGGCTGAGCTGGTTCCCCACCCTATGACTGTGTCTGGAAACTATTGCTAAATATGAGGCTTTAAAACAGAACATGACTCCCCTGGAGAGAAGAGCAGAGCATCATAGGGGCAAAGTTTCAGATTTTAACCCCTTCCAAAAGTATGTCCGCAATTACTCCATAAGATTAGGATGTACTTGTATTATTTTCTACACTACATAATGAATTAGTATGTTTCTGTAATGTTCTAAAGAGGATCCATCATCCTCCTGACATGCAGGTTTCACAAATGATCTCTGAGTTAATCTGTTATTCCTCTTGGAAATGTAATAATTTCCTTAGCACAGTGACTTGTACTGTATTAGTACTTGATCACCCAGAACCGGTCCTGATGTGATCTACACCTGGTCAGGAGCAGCCTTAGATATGAGCCAAAATTTGTAACCTTTACATCTGGATTTAGGTGATAACACCGGGAACATTGCAGAAAACTAGACAATGGGGAACTAGTCATTTCAAGGTATTCATTTGAGGTTTTTTCAACAGCGCAGTTTGGGGATGTGCTGCACGAAGCTGAAGGTATCTGGGGCCAAAGACAGCAGGGAAAAGCAACATGAAATGACATCAAATGGTATCAAATAGTGTATAGAAGGGGTGCAGAACTTGCAGCCCACGTGTGTTTTTCATTGGGCAACTTTAAAAATTTTAAAGGGTCATGAGGACTTCTTTTTTGTGGGACAAGTAGTGGCTATACTTGTGCTGATCTCACAAGTATAGTTCCTGCATGAATATTATAATAGATATAGCCATCATATATATCCATAAAGATTTGAAGATGACTTAAGGACAGGTTTTGTTCCACAGGACTTGCGCATAGCAAATGTGATGTCAATATACAAAAAAGGATTAAAAAAGCGATTCTGGAAACTACAGACCTGTCAGTTTAACTCTGGTTGTGGGGAAAATATCTGCATGGGTTAATGACCGACTGGTCCTATCAAACTAATCTGATTGGCTTCTGTGAGGAGGGAAGTTCTAGTCTGGACCTGGGGGAGGCTGTGGTGTACCTGGAATTTTACAGGGCCATAGTGATAGAAAACAGAACACCGTCATTAATAGTACATTCTCGGATTGGGTTGAAGTTACCAGTGGGGCACCACAGGGACCAGTATTGGGCCTTCTTTTTCATGTTTTTATTAATGACCTTATAGAAGGTTTACACAGTCAAGTTTTAATATTTGCAGATGATGCTAAGTTCTGTAAAGTAATTAATACCAAGAGCAATAGTATAATATTACAAAGGATTTGTGGAAAGTGGAGGAATAGGCGGAGAAATGGATGATGAGGTTTAATGTAGATAAATGTAAAGTTAAAGGAAACCTACCACCTAAGATAGTAGGAAGATCAAAGAGGCTACTGGGGTGTGAAGTGGCCTCGCCGTGTAGCCTCAGCTCCGGCTACTCCAAGCCCCAATAGCCTCTTTAGAAAATTAGCATATTAGAGCAATAAAAGTTAGAAAAAGATACAGGGGACGTGAGGATTAGCCCATAAAAGGTCTATCCTCACGTACAATAGAGGCCCTACTACACAGTCTGCCTTAATAGTTAGATCCGCAGTGGTACATTTCCTTTAAGTACTTGGGCCACGGAAACAAAAAGTTCAACTATGTTCTAAACAGTCAATTACTTGGAAAAACTGCAGCTGAAAAGGACTTGGGGGTATTGGTGGATGGTAAACTTAATTTTAGTAATCACTGTGAGGCAGCTGCTAATAAAGCAAATAAAATTATGGGATGTATCAAGAGAGGAATAGATTCTCATGGTAAAGACATAGTTTTGCCCTTATACAAATCGCTGGTCAGACCACACATGGAATATTGTGTACAGTTTTGGGCACCAGTGTATAAAAAGGACATAGTAGAACTAGAACGGGTACAGTAGAGAGTAACCAGGATTATTAGGGGAATTGGGGGACTAGAATACAGTGATAGATTATTTAATTTCAGATTATTCAGTTTAGAAAAAATGTTGGCTGAGTGGAGACCTCATTACAATGTACAAATACCGGGTAGCACAAGGATCTCACCAAAAAACTTTTTATACCTAGGCCTTTGTCCAGAAAAATGAGCCATTGTCTATTCTAGAGGAGAGGCGATTGTACCATCGTCATAGACAGGGATTCTTTACTGTAAGAGCAGTGAGACTATGGAACTCTCTGCCGCAGGAGGTTGTTATGGCGGACTCTATGTACATGTTCAAGAGAGGCCTGGATGCCTTTCTGGAGATCAAAAATATCACGGGTTATACGGAAAAAAAAAATATTTAATTCTTAAAGTTGAACTTGATGGTCTTGAGACTTTTCCCAACTTTGCATAAAATGACTTTATGAAGTAAGTCAGAGCTGCTGTATGCCCGCACAGACCATGCACTGCGGATCCATCCAACATATAGGCAGCTTTGCCATTACCTGATGTACATTTGATAGGATGTGGTGTCGCATCCCCACACATTCCATATTAGTAAACCTTTTTCATCTATAGGCTATTAACACGTATGGCTAGGAAATCATATCTCTACATATCCAGCCTGGAAGACAGGACACAATTGCCACAGGTATGAGGTATTACATTTTGCATTGCAACGCAATGTATTCAGTCATGACTGTATCATTCTTATCTAGGTTATAACTACATCTGTTTTCCAACTATTTGTTCTGTGTCTGGAATTAGCCAATAAAAATGGCAGATTTGATTAGTCAGAGCCTGGTCTACACAATCTGTCACTTTCAAACCCCAACATTTGATTTTGCTTTGTTATGTTTTTGTGAAGGTGGAAATCTTAGTAACATGGCACATTTGATGTTTTTCACAATGTCCACTGAGATCATCTGGAGCTTTGAGGATAAAAGTTTTTAGAGTTTGATGAATTCTTCTACCTAACGTCTATATAACACAGCTGGGAGACTGATGGAGCGATATATTTCCATGTAGTATGTGTCAGGCTCACCCCAGAGATCAAAGGGATCATTTGTTTATAAGCAGAATAGATACTTAGAGGGTTACTTTACCCACTTTTTGTAGTTCATGTCTTTTTTTGTTCCTAGTTTTCATATATGTTTTGATGAACTGCATAGTTTTGTTTTTGTTTTTTTGCAAGAGATATTTAAACTTCAGCTAGAAAAAATTGTATCATAAAGAGTTATAAAATTTACTAAAATATTTTCTGTAAAAGTTCCATGTGGATTTTAAGATCTCATTTTGTTATTGTTTCCAAGGGATAAAATGTCATGTGTCGTTCACACAAGGGGGTTTATTTACTAAGGGTGCCGCTGCCGCATTTTTGTCGGCATTTTTGTTGGCAGTTTCCCGACTTTTAAGGGATCGCGCCGGGGATTGTGTGGCACACGATCGGATTTTGGTGGAAAATGGTGGGTGGGGGCGGTCTGTCGGACGATCCGACATATTCAGTGTGGGTTTTAACATTTAAGTTTGTGTCGCATCCAATGCACTGTGTTTTGGTGGATAGCTTGGTGACGATTTTGCTGTAAAAGTTTTTATCACATTCCCATTAATCTTAATAGAACATCAAGCACCATGCCAAAAAATATAGCGCTGATCTGCCACAACATTTGCCAAGTGGCATTCTAGCCTAATGTTAATGAGACATGTATCAATGACCATCACAATCTGGATTTGGTTCCCTCTGAAAATGACTTGGAAAACCATGTTCTAAATGAACAAATATATACTGGCCTATACCATAAGGACACTCTTGAGGCATGTACCAGGTCGATGAGGCATACACTTAGTATAGATGTATGCATGAAGTGTGAACAATGTCTAAATGAGTCCTGCTCCTCGTGACTTCTAATTCTCATCCACCTACACTTTTACTTAAACAGGAAGTGATATGACATCTTCTAATCCCAGATTCATCCATCAGACTGCAAGAAGCTAACCATGATTCATCACTCCAGGGAACATCTAGTCACTCACTGCTCTGAAGACCATCGATAAAGTACTTTAGACCCCTCAAGACAATACTTTTCATATGAGTTTTAGATATGTTCTGCTCAGTCATAGATAATCCATGGATTAAATCATGAAGAACAGCTTCAGCACTCATCCATACTATTCTATAGGTTTGTAAACCTGCTCACATCACATTTCTTTGCCTGTTATAAATGTACTGCTTCATCTGATAGAAGAGTGCAACTTGTCCTGCTGGCATGTTGCTGAGATACCTTACCTCTCTACATAATCAACATTAATGAGTAGCAGTCACAGGTTTTAACCCTTTAAATGCGCTGGCAAAGCCAAAGCCAGTAGAGCAATGAAATCATGGGTAGCGATGATCCTAAGGCAAATGGTGCTTGCACTTGCCAGCAGCATTTAAGGGGTTAACACTCGCATTCGGCACCAGCACCAATCACAGATGCTACCGGTAGGGGTGAGCCCAAACACTGAATCCAAACTTCTGGCTGAAGTCCAGGTTGGGAGATCCTAACCTGCAGTGTTCTACATGGACCTAAACAGTGCGGATCGGGACCACTCAACCATAATTATCATCTTTTCATTTCCAAATATCCAGATGATTTTTATCCAACTTATAATAATAATTCTTTATTTATATAGTGCACACAGATTATGGAACGCTGCACAAAGCTTGTCAAATTGGTCCCTGTCCCCATGGGACTCACAATCTAATCAACCTACCAGTATGCTTTGGAGTATAGGAGGAAACCATAGTGCCCGGAGGAAACCCATGCAAACACGGAGAGAACATACAAACTCTTTGGGTGGGATTTGAACCCAGGACCCCAGCGCTGCAAGGCAGAAGTGCTACCCACTCAGCCACCTTGTCACCCCACTTCATGCTATTCTCTGCCAGGATAAAACTTGTTGAAAACGTATTTGTTGATTTTCTATGAGATCACTCATAATGGCATCCTCATTAATCTGGTGACAACATTTATTTTACAAATATGCCATAGTGATCTAAATGTCCAGACATATATGTTACTGTAGCTTCTCTGGGCAGCAGTGCCATCATCCAAACATTTAAATTTTGGCAGGAAAAAGTGGGAAAAAAAGCAAAACATAAAAAAACATGATGGGAGCAGAGCCTTAGTTGGCTGAATTCAAATAAAGGCAGTCCCCTACTTAAGAACACCCCACTTACAGACAACCACTAGTTACAAACGGACCTCTGGTAAACGATAATTTACTGTGCTTTAGCCTTAGGCTACAATAAACAGCTGTGACAGTTATTAAAGGTGTCTGTAATGACGTTTTGTTTTTAATCTTATGACAACCCAACATTTTTAAAATCCAGTTGTCACAAAGACTAAAAAAATGTTGACTGGGGGAATTATAAAATATACAGTTCCAACTTATATACAAATTCAACTTAAGAACAAACCTACAGAACCTATCTTGTTCGTAACCCGCGGACTGCCTTCCAAAACACACGTAAAAATTTACTTGGCCAAGCAGTTATTACAGAAGGGTTAGCTAATCTTAGTGATACAATTCTTTAAAAGTAGTGAATTATATTACTGACAGTATGTGGCTCCACTGATATTACTTTTTACTCCAAAGTTCACAATTATTCTAAATTACAGCAGGAAAAATAATAAAACTGAGATGGTTTTCTAATGACAAACATGAGCAATGGGAGGCATGCACAGATTACTCAGCGCTGCACAAAGCTTGCCAAATCAGTCCCTGTCCCCATGGGGCTCACAATATAATCAACCTACCAATATGTTTTGGAGTGTGGGAGGAAACCGGGGGAAACCAACGCAAACACAGAGAGAACATACAAACTCTTTGCAGATGTTGACCTTGATGCAACTTGAACCCAGGACCCCAGCGCTGCAAGGCTATAGTGCTAACCTCTGAGTCACCATGCTGCCGCTGTAGAATTATAGATTGAACTTGATCGACTTGTGTCTTTTTTCTACCATCTTAACTATGTAACTCGTCTATGACTTGGAGTGGCCCTTTTGAATGGTACTGTATGTTGTAGGAGAACTTTTGGACTGCTGGAAACTTAGCAGGTTGTCTTTTAAAGCTGCTCTTACTCATATATCATGATTGGTCATCCACATTATAAGCATTAGTAGTGTCCTAACTCTCACTCAGTGGCAGGTGAAGGAGAAGAAGAGGATTTCAGCTTTCCGCTCCCATTCATCTGGCAATGACTTGCTTTCCACTCCCAGTTCTGTTTGCATGTACTGCTCGGCCAAGCCTGCCTTTATATGGAGGATCCGGGAGAGATAGCTGTCTGAGGGCTGAGCCGAGAGTTATCAAACTTGTATGGGCAGCTTTAAAGTGCTCTATAAAGATTATCTATAATCTGCTTCCTATGTGATTCTCTACAAGGCACATGGGTGGCGTTTTATGTTGATAAACCCCATTCAATAACAGGGAATGATCTCTACTTCAGCTGAGCTGAGAGGCCTGTCCACGCGCTCACACTTCTGTCACCGGCGGTGTGTGATCTCGTAGCCGAGAGGCTGATGAATTCCAAGTTAGGACATATTTCACTGGACCAACATGAAAGCTCTGTAATGGATGTTGATGCACACAAGCCTCTGACATCAGAAGAGCCTCTTTGTTGTGGTAAATGACATGTGTGAGATTATTTCTCATGACCCGGCAATGACTGAGTCCGAGGCTGGGAAACGACCACACACTTCTAGCCTAACCACCCATCTACCTAATAAAAACACAGACACAATTTTCTGTTGGAAAGATGAATGGTCACAGCTTTATTAATACTTTTTGCATACAATCTGAAATAGAAAAAATACAGTTACACAAATGTCATAAAATAAATAACAATCAATTAACAATCAAATAATGATGGCTGAGTTCTTGGCAACACCACTAAAATTCGCAAGCCTTCCAGGCTAAACGCAACAACTTACAGTATAAGTTATAGTCTCCATAAACCAAAATTGCACGCTCAGCGCACGAGAACCACACCCCCAGCTCCACTTGCCGCCAACCTCCTAGCTCAGTGGCGAACGAAGGTGTGGCCCTAGACCAACCATTGGAGACTAAAACACCACCTTCCTCCCGGTAAAGCCCCCCGGGGGAAAACATTTATTGTTCTCAAACCACCAAACTTATTATAGTGGTTAAATTGCATAACCACCGAAATTTAACTGCACAACTGGGTATTGCCAAGAACCCGCCCTCTCACAATAACAACCTAACTACTCCTATCCTACCCCTCCTAACAATTAGCTTTTGAAACTATGTGTATCCCTACTCCCCGAAATACGCATATGCGTCCCTATACAACAAAACTAAGGGAGGGTGGGTGGGACAAAAAATTTTTTCTGGCCAGAATGAGGCCAACCCTTCCTGTCTGACCTTATAAACCCTATTAACTCCTCCCCCCGTTATACAACCCCCTATCACCTCACACTGCATTTTCCTCCCCCAATAAACTCACACCCAAGTTTATAGCCCCTTCCCAGTCCAGCCAGTCATGCCCGCTCTCCGCCCACTTGCATCAGGCTCCGTTCTCACATGACCCGGCAATGACTGAGTCCGAGGCTGGGAAACGACCACACACTTCTAGCCTAACCACCCATCTACCTAATAAAAACACAGACACAATTTTCTGTTGGAAAGATGAATGGTCACAGCTTTATTAATACTTTTTGCATACAATCTGAAATAGAAAAAATACAGTTACACAAATGTCATAAAATAAATAACAATCAATTAACAATCAAATAATGATGGCTGAGTTCTTGGCAACACCACTAAAATTCGCAAGCCTTCCAGGCTAAACGCAACAACTTACAGTATAAGTTATAGTCTCCATAAACCAAAATTGCACGCTCAGCGCACGAGAACCACACCCCCAGCTCCACTTGCCGCCAACCTCCTAGCTCAGTGGCGAACGAAGGTGTGGCCCTAGACCAACCATTGGAGACTAAAACACCACCTTCCTCCCGGTAAAGCCCCCCGGGGGAAAACATTTATTGTTCTCAAACCACCAAACTTATTATAGTGGTTAAATTGCATAACCACCGAAATTTAACTGCACAACTGGGTATTGCCAAGAACCCGCCACGCATGGCCACCTGACCCCTTAGGTGGCCATGCTACCCCACAACCTCACGCCAAACTCAGCCACTTCAGACAAGCCAAAATTAAAAATGTCCAGGCCCACATCCGTGAGGTGCACCCCGTCTGGGCCTGTGTAACTGACGTCCTCATCCAACAAAGAATGTCGTACCACCAAACCCCCATTCAAACGGACAAACTTGGCAACACTCTTGTTAATTTTCACTCTGCAACGATTCAGAGCTGCCACTGAATTCGCATTGCGCCACCTTTCCCGCCTGATGATATCCGACCACACTATCAGCATGTTGGGGTGACTGTCCAACAGGCATAGCAAATCCCTTTTTATGGATTTTATCATAGGGCGCATAGGGAAACTGCCTATATCATTCCCACCTGCATGTAAAATTAACACATCAGGCGGACCCCATCTCCGAAAGTTCTCCTGCAATTTTTGCCGTACCCTCCCCCATGTGAGGCCTCTATAACCTAGCCAATGCACACTTACCTGGTCGGGGTTAAGCCCTAAGGACCTACCACACAACCGCAACCTTGCCCTCCTTTCGGCCCAGTAGACGAAAGAATGGCCAAACACCCAAATGATACATTTCTTCCCACCTGGCAAATAAACAACATATGTAATAAAACGGGGGTGGGCCGCAACCTGTCGCCCCCACCACTAAAGCCAACAAACAAAAACCCAAGCTAACGCTCCAAGAGTCCCATCCTCACATAAGACCTAAAGCGATGCGACTCCCATCTACCAATCCTCTTAATTTCCTCCTCCCGGAGCCCCCACCGCGCAGCCTCTGTAGCTGCGCCAATCCTGAAGGAGTGCGAATTATACTCACTTGGGCATAAACCAATCCTTGCAATGCCACTTTTAAAAATTGATACAAACTGATATCGCGATAACGACGACCCATCCTCATGAACTAACAATGAAGCACTACCCGGCCGTCTCACCTCCATGAAGGACTCTAAACTTCCCACCGGACATGCAACACAAGACGACATACGTCCAAGCTTGACCAAAAAACCCTTACCCCCTTTATCAGTTTTTGACCCAAACAACCAAATACGAACCTCCTGAGCGCACCACGACACATGCCTCAATTGAATGCCGCCAGCCGACCCCCGGCTATTACTCACCAATTCCCCAATCCGAAATGCCCCAAAAAATGCCCAAGTGTAAGCCAGATGAAATAAACGAACCTCGTACGCCGAATGACAAACCTCCTGTAACTGCCCCAGTACCTCTCCCAAAATCTTCAGGGAAACCGGTCTTCTCCCGTCTGCCCTCACCCCCTTTGCAGCAAAACCCTTTACAGCTCGTCGTAACAAAAATGATTGAGTCACATCCTCTCCCCCAGCCAGCCTGAAGAGAAATGACAATGCCGATAGCTGTTTCTTCACTGTCGTCCCAGACACACCACTATCAAACTGGTTTAACATAAAACAGAACAGCACCTCCGACCTTCCGCCCCCCATGCCCTCTAACTCACACACATCCGCGAACTCAAACCAAGCCCTCCATACCTTCTGATAAGCCGCCCATGTTGACGGGGCTAAAGACCTCCTTACCCACTGTAAGAATCTCACCACACTAGGTCCCACAAATGCCCTGGACATGGTAAAGGATCCTGCGCCGCCCCCGGGTCCAACTCCCGAAACCTGTCCAACTGCAAACGAGACAGCGCATCAGCAATGTTGTTTTCCACCCCTGGAATATGCACCGCCCTAAACATCACATTCCATTCCAAACACTGCAGCACCAGCCGCTGGAGCAACACCACAACCGGAGGGGAGGACGCCGTCTGCCTATTTATGACCTCCACCACCGCCATATTATCGCAATGAAAAACCACGCTTTTACTATGGATCAGCCGACCCCAAAGCTCAACTGCTACTACAATAGGGAACAATTCCAGCAGACACAAATTGGCCGTGAGCCCCATCTCCACCCACCTAGCCGGCCAGGAGCCCACGCTCCACTCCCCTTGACAATAAGCCCCATAACCAATCGCCCCCGCTGCGTCCGTAAACAAATGCAGGGTTTCGTTGGACACTGGCTCGCTCATCCACAACGTTCTGCCATTAAAGTTTAACAAAAAACTGTCCCACACCCGCAAATCATCCCTAAGCTCTTTTCTCAAGCGGATTAGAAATTCAGGGCGCCGCACTCCAGCCGTCGCTTGCGCCAGCCTCCTACAAAAAACACGCCCCATAGGCATAATTCTACAGGCAAAATTGAGTTTTCCCAACAACGACTGCAATTGTCTTAACGAAATTTTAGTTTTCACCAGTGCCTCTTGAACTGCTAGCCTCAAGCCATTTAACTTGTCCCCAGGCAGCCTGCATTCCATTGCCACGGAGTCAATCTCAATCCCCAGAAAAAATAAAACCGTGGTCGGGCCCTCCGTCTTGTCCCTCGCTAATGGCACCCCAAATTGTGAAAAAACGTCCGTCAATGTCTGCAACAAAATCCTGCAGCCCCAATTGTCCCGTGGCCCAACACACAAAAAGTCATCCAAATAGTGGATAACGCCATCAAGACCTGACTCCTTTCGAATGACCCACTCCAAGAACGTACTAAAGGCCTCAAAATAGGCACACGAAATGGAGCAGCCCATTGGAAGGCACCCGTCCACATAAAATTGGTCATCAAAGAAACATCCTAGCAGATGCATTGACTCGGGATGCACTGGCAGAAGACGAAAAGCGGCTTCAATGTCCGCCTTCGCCATCAATGCCCCTTGGCCTGCTCCCCGAACCAATGCCACTGCCGCATCAAAAGAAGTGTATGACACCGCTGACAGCACCGGATCAATATCATCATTCACCGACAAACCCGCTGGGTATGATAGGTGATGGATGAGACGAAATTTTCCCGCCTCTTTCTTCGGCACCACCCCCAGCGGGGACACCCGCAACCCTTCGACCGGCGCCTCCGTGAATGGTCCTAACATTCTCCCCAAGTTCACTTCCTTATTAATTTTTTCCCGCACGACCTCTGGATATTGGGCCACGGACTTCAAATTCTTAGCACGCCCCACGTGCCCCCCTTTTTTAAAAGGTATCCTAAAAACTTCCTTAAAACCCATTTCCAGCAGCCCCGCCTTTTCCCTATTTGGGTACATCCTTAGCCACGGCATCATTTCGTTGACCCGCACCGGAGTCGCCCCCTTTCTGAAAAGCGCTACCTGAACGCTGCTGACCTCCTTTTCCCCGCTTGAAACACTTAGCCAAAGGGTGGTTTGTTCCCCCACACCCCGAGCATTCGTGCCGAAACGAGCAAGAGGAGCCCCATGAGCATGCTCCCTCATTGAACTTCCAACACACCCCTTTTTTAAAGCTACCCGACGAGCCTCCCCCTTTTGCCCCGTCGGGTCCGGCCTGAAAGGACGACCCACTGTACCCAACGCTACCCCCGAACGGATTTCTAACTGGTGTCCTAGGGGCGTTCATGATACTCATCCACAGCGCTATGTCCCTTTGATCCCACTCAAGCGATGGCTGTACCGCCATCCGTTGCCTAAATTGCTCATCATATTGCATCCAAGCCGTGCCCCCATACGTCTTGTACGCATCCCAAATTGTGTCCAAATACCCAAACAGCCCAGAGCAGCACTCTGGATTCTTTTCCCCAATCACGCTCCCCATAATCGCGAAAGCATGCAGCCAATTCCCAAAATTGCGTGGAATTAACCGATACCTTCTGCGTTCCTCATCTTCCTCTTTTCTATGCTCCTTCCCTTTTTCCCACTTCTCAATGCTAAACCGGTTCAATGGCAACAACGTGAAAATATCTATGTTCTCACGTTTCCATATTTTCTCCTTTACTTCCTGTTTCAGATGACCCCCCAGTGGTCCATTAAAACAAATATATAAACGACCCTTTGCCCCATCTGATACCGGTAGTGACTTTGACGCCCCCTCCTTCTCAGTCTGGACGCTAACTTCCGCTACTACACTCTGCCCCACCGGCCTGGTCGTTACGGGCACTACCTGTGCCCCGGCTACCCCTCCCCCAGGTGCCGGCGGGTCAGGACTCTCCCTCCACGCCCCCACCGGGCTACCCAACTGTGACCCCAGTGACGACTCCACTGATGTTAACAACCTTCTAAAACCCTGAAACAAGTCCCCCACTGCCCCCAAATATACGTTGCTAGTGTTAACCTGCCCCGCAGGAACCAAAGCCCTGCCCCAGCTACATCCTTGCTCTGCGTGTGTTGTTTGTGTTGGTTGTGCTGTAGAACCCCCACCTGGTTGTAGCAAGCCACCGCTAAGCGGCGCCGGCGCAGGTCCAGCCTCCCACGCAGTCTGTCCAGCCGCAGATCCCCCCGCAGCATCTCTTCCCGCTCCATCTCCTGGCGTAGCCACTCCCACGGCCCGCCGCAGCACGCCCATCACTGCTCCATCCGAGCCACTTCTCTCCTGCAAAGGAAAAAACACGGACGAAACACCCTGATACATATCAACATTCCCCCCAGGGGGCGCTGCAGATGCCTCCTGTAAACCCCTGACGCTGCCAGGCCCTCCAGGATACTGATGGAGCCCATCAGCGTCCCTACGCCCGTCCCCACTAAACCCCTGCGGTTGCACCACCACATTTCCGCTCCCAGGGGTGACCGCTGGACCTAGTGTCACCCCCGCTGACCCAGCCCCCAGTGAGGCCGCTGGCCTGGCCTCACGCTGCTCCAATGATCTCACCCAAGGTGCCCCCGCCACCCCTGGGGGCGCCCGCTGCCTTGCCGCCAGCCCGCTCGAATCCTGGGCAGCCGCCCCACCTGGCTGCCCGCCAACCGACCCGTGATCCCCGGCATCAGCCGCCTGCCTCCCTGCTGAGCCCCCCGCCGCCTCCCCTTGCCACCTGCCAGCCGCTTGCTGGCGCTCGCCACTCACCGCCGACCTGGTAATAGCGATGTCCGGGCTCCTGCCCGGGCTCCTCCGATCGGGACTCCGCTCCTCTTCCTCACTTCCGGCCGCCGCGCTGAGGCCACACCTCCTCTTCCGGTTCACTTCGCGGCTCTTCTCCGGACCTCCCCGCGCCATCTTCGCGGACCCACGAGCCGCCGCCATCTTGATCCCGCCGCTCCGGCCTTCCGTTCCGCCTCGCCTGCTCTCCCTGGACACCGCCGACACCGACCTGGCTCTCTTCTGCGCTGAGGCTCCACTGCGACGACCTCCCGGCACCCCGGTAAGACTCCTCCTCGGTAACCCTCTTGGCGGTGACGGTGAGGGGCTTAAACGCACCGGCGGCCTCCTGGCCCGCACCGGTCTCTCCTCCGGGCTCTGTCCGCCATCTCCTGCTCCCCAGGCCGCCATCTGGTCCTCCATCCATTCCGGGCCCCGGGCCTCCGCTTCCTCCCGCATCCTGGCTAGGAAGGCCTCCAACGCCGCCATTTCCCACTCCAAGGCTCCAACGCTCCTATTAGCTTGGCAAAACAAAAAGCGCGCGCCACCGCCGACAAAAAATTTTTTCTGGCCAGAATGAGGCCAACCCTTCCTGTCTGACCTTATAAACCCTATTAACTCCTCCCCCCGTTATACAACCCCCTATCACCTCACACTGCATTTTCCTCCCCCAATAAACTCACACCCAAGTTTATAGCCCCTTCCCAGTCCAGCCAGTCATGCCCGCTCTCCGCCCACTTGCATCAGGCTCCGTTCTCACAATCCCTTTGTTTATGTTCTGCACATGTCAAGTACTGTGCGGTTATGGAGGCATCATCCATCCCTCCCTGCAAGGCAGGACCTTCCATGTACTTATGTGGGGAGCAGCAAGAAATGTCACATCCCAACAGAATAGCAGTTATTCACTTCATAGTTATAGCCTGAAATACATTTTCATGTTAGTCATTGAAAGAGGATGCGACCTTTATCCATTTCTGCAGAAAAAAACAGGAAAAAAACATAACAGGAAAACAAACAAATGCTACTTACTAGAGGGCAAGGAGCAGGCTGTGTCCTCAGAAAACATTAGTTTTCTTAAAGGGGATTTCCTTAATATGGATACAGTATGTAACACATAATTACCCTGCTCCCACTTCCACTTCCCGTGTAACTCCTATACTTCTGGTTCTGGATGGTTGGTCATGGGACACACTACATCCAGTGAGTGCCCTCCTCTGACCAGGGGACAACAAAGTAAGTCCCCAGGAAGTGATGTTCTGTGTCTGAGGAGGCCAGTATTTGGATAAGGTACCCATGCACAAAGTAATAGTGAAAAAAGAGGTGTATTTATGTGAGACCAAACAACAATTTGTATGTAAGTCGGAACAGTATATTTTATAATTGTAGCTCCAGACAAACTTTTTTTTTTGTCCAGTAACAATTGGATTTTCTAATTTTTTTGGCTGTCATGGTGGGAACAAGGATTATCAGTAACACTTCATTACAGACACCTTACAGCTGATCATTGCAGTCTGAGACTATAGTAATGCATCCAGAGAGCCTCACCAGAGGTCACAGTGGTTAGAGGGGTCCATCTGTAACTAGGTTTTTTCTGTAAGTCGGATATCCTTATGTAGGGGACCATCTGTACCTGGAAATAGCCCTGTAACTTAGCAATATCCGACACTTCCATACACCTGACTGCAGCCAGAGGAAGCATTTTTTACCTGCCGCTCAAACCATTACTAAGAATGGGACCCCATAAGGTGGACCCTTACCTATCGGCTTGTTCTCCCCCTATCATGTGGATAGGGTATAACTTACTAACAGATTTACGTCTTGACAATGTCAGTGTGAAAGGGGCCTAAGTGCAAGCATAGTGCCATCACAATAGACTCTAAGGGAAACATCCAAAAAAGTTAATGGAAATTTCCTGAACTACAGTAACGGGTGTTTGTGATGTATTTCGTGACATCTATCATTTTTAGGCATCATGTTAAAAATATGAACATGGCAGTGATGCCACTAGTTGCAGATTTCAGACTACTGGACAAAAAGCCAATCACCAGTGCAATCGTTTTTATACTAAAGATATTCTACCATTTATAGTATAAAGCTGCTTCTGGCCCATGTGTATGTCAATTTTCCAACCGCGTCATGTTATGGGGCAGGTAAAGCCCAATTTTAGCCAATTAATTCTCACTCAAACACAGCTAATACAGAGCAAATACAGATAGAACAACTGGGCTATTCAAGGGTTAAAGAGATAACATTCTCAAGTTCTTCCTCTCGTTAATAAGAAGCCACACCTTAGCTTCCATTACAATCTATTACCACCCTGACCCTCTTCTACACTTTCCCCTTTTGAGCTATGTTTGTCTTGATTTTTCAAAACTGTTCCATCAGCAAACCCAATACTATCAAGTATTTATCAGTGTATTAAATGTCTGCACTGGCTCTGAGAGATGTCCATGTAATTATTAGCTCGGTACCCCGGGCTATATTGTGGTTTACAAGGTCTCGGCAGGGATGCTGGGACCTGGAATGTCATTGTATAAAAGGAGGTCCTTGTATGGGATAGGTGACTGGTTGATGATTAAAAGAGATTTTGGCTGGAGGAATTTTCATCCAGACTTTGAAGCCTGGTCCTATGTATAATTAAACTCCGGCACCTCTGGTGCTATTGTCTTCCATGGTCTCAAACACATTCTTTAATCATCATCTGCTGAAAGACAAATCTGTATTAAGAGTATCATTAGTGGTGGTGGATCTGGTATTTAGATCAATGGTCACCAATCCAAGACAATGGCCAATGTGTTTCTTCTTCTTTACTAATTGGGGCTTTCACTTGTATCCCCCGAAGCACCATGGTCTATAGCTGATGACTATGGTCTACAAAAGTACTACATAAATACTTAAGGCTTTTCTTTACACGGAGCGATGAATGGACGAACAAATGTTTTTCTTTTCTGCTTGTTCCTTATTGTTGCCATGTGTAAACATGGCAGAAATTAGCCAATAAATAAGGAAAATGGTTAACGAACTTCCATCCCTAAACAGTTGCATTGAGTGGTGTAAAGTGGCTGTAAATAGGGGCTGATTCATTTGTTTTATCATCAATCAAGTCATATTGTGCCCTCACTGTTTTTACTCTGTAATGTTCTTATTGTATTTGTATGTTCCCCTGAATCTGTAAAGCGCTACAGAATTTGATGGATTTTATAATAATACAATACAAGATTATTATTATAACTATTATCAGCCTATGTAAGAAAACCTTTATATTCATTAACAGTCTTGTGCTGTGAGTATATGAGTACTAATTACTTGGATGGAGCCATATTACACCCCCGTTTAATGTATGGATCCTAAATGCAAGTTATAGAAGCTAGGTCTTTTGATGATCTTCCAGATAAGAACGGATAATACTTTTCAGATACAACCAGTTTTCCAAGTGTTTCCCTCTGCAGAGCTTCTGCAAAAAAACTAGTGCAGACCCATAGAATAAATGTTGCATTCAGTGCATATCCTCCTATAACATATGGTATTTCCCGTGTAACCAGGCAACCAGTGATACTGTAACAAAACAGAATATGCCCAGTATAACAGCTGAAAGCCATGGATTTCCTAGGTAAAATAAGAAATTCGATCATGGCAATGTCAGCCAGCAATTCTTTTGTAATTGGAAGTAATTAAATATACTAAAGGCATTTCAGGCCAACTTTTTTTTTTTACCTTAGATGAACTGCAGCAAGAATGTTTGAGGATGGAGGAGGGAGCGCTGCTTTATTTAGATACAGTGGGTTCTGTCCTCCTGTAATACAGGATCATTCAATATGTGGGGTTAAAGTGCTGCCTTTATGTATGTTCTCTGCCTCTAAAATATGCAAATATACATGGTGTCTAAAGTATAGTACAGAAATGATGGTGGAATATAAAATTGTCCTGCCTGTATCACTCATTCTGCATTCCTACATCCATGGACACTGTCTTCTCCTAGTACTTCCCAGAGCATTGTAAGTCTGCATTTAGTCCACAGACCAAGATCTAGTATTCCCCAGGTGACCAATCCATCTCAGAAAACTTATTTCCACATGTGTCTGGACAGATGCTGACTAATTCTGCATCCTCCGCCTGTTTTCCCACTCCCCCGTGGTGCCTGTGATACCCCTATAGGTCTCAGAGGAGGTGATGGCAGTTGTTAGAGGAAAGAGGGAAGTAACATTAGGGTTTGTTATCATTCTCCTTTGTCCTGGACCGCATGGACACGTACTGCATTCTCCAACTCACCATGATGTCATTTCCAGGGCTTATTCTTAAAATCATTCAGCTTCTCAGAAATAAATAGATAAGAGAGCATCTGCACTCTGCACAGTAGTTTCTATAAGATTCCCTGACCAAATTTACCAATAAAATATGGTTTGGAGGATGAAAATCTACATGTCAGTCAGATTGCTCAATGGAAAAACTAAGAGCACATGGTATTTATTGGGCATAATTCTAATCACTGATTTTCGGTGGCCACAGTAGGATTCACAATACAGCTCTACACAGGTACATCAAAGAGTAAAAAAAAGTTTAAAATAAAAAAGTTTTCCGGCTCTGATTGGTGGAACTCCCCATTCTCATAATGAAGTGCTATCCTAGCAATATGCTTAACCTTGAAAACCCTTTGTCACGGGTGCTCCCGCGATCCCTGTCACGGATCGCGGGCGCATCAGTGCTCCTTCACGTGCCCCCGCTGCTGCCCGGTGTCTCTTACCTCTCCCGGCTCCTGCTCTCCCTCGGACTGCCGTGCGCGCGCGTCCCCGCCTCCTAGGGTGCGCGCGCGGCTCCGGACGAAAATTTAAAGGGCCAGCGCACCGCTAATTGGTGCACTGGCTGAACACCTCACCTTTAAGAATCTGCCTCTTCCTGTGTTCCTTGCCGGATCTTTGTGCCTCATAGCCTTAGAGAAAGCTTCCAAGCGAGTATTCCTGCGTTCCTGTGTATTCCTGCGTTCCTGTGTTTCCCTGCGTTCCTGTGTTTCCCTGCGTTCCTGTGTATTCCTGTGTGTTCCCGCTCCTGAGTCCTGTGTTACCTGAGTTCCTCCGTGTTGCTGTGTTCCGTGTGCCTGTGTTCCCGTTCCCACCTGCCTGGACCTCCCGTTGCTGACCCCGGACTTGGACCTGACGTTGCATCTCTGCCGCCTGCCCTGACCCTGTGCCTGGACCCGACTACGAGTTGTCATCCGCTAAGGTACCTCGACCTCGGCTGCCACCGTGGGCTAGTCACACCTGGGAATGACCTAGTGGTATCCTGCCGCAGCAAGTCCAACCCGCTTTGCGGCGGGCTCTGGTGAATACCAGGTGCCGCTAGGCTCCGGTTCCGGGTGTTGGCTAGTTACATCTCCCGCGGTGGTCCAGAGGATCCACTGATCCTAACACCCTTTCAAGCTTTTGAGCCAGGTAAAGCCTTATTAGTTAGGTGGGTGTGTATATATATATATATATATGTATTCAGGCCATACATGTTAAATGACAACAGGCGAAGAATGAAGAAAATGGGAATGTTTTTTGATGGAAAGAATGCAGACTCAAAGTGTAACTAAACTGTCAGCAAAATGGTAGAAATGAATAATGGAGATGATAATAGCAAACTTTGTTATAATTTTTACATTTGAGTGTCCTCCTCTGCCTTCAGCTTTCTGTCCCCATACACCATTGACAGCTTAGAGATAAAGGAACCTTATAAAGTGTCTAAGGAATTAAAGGGGTTGTCTGGGTTCAATCAAAAACATGTACCTGGCCAGGGGGGTTGAGAAAACAAGAAAGGGTTTATATTTCCATTTGCTGGTGCTCCCATTGCCATGTGCCATCTCTCGTCAGTGCCATTCCTTTGTTTGTATACAGAGGGCACGCCGACCAACCACTGCCATGCTGGACACATAATTAGATTTAATGCTGTAGCCGGTGACTAGAAGTTGACGGGTCAGTGTGCCCTGTCTCTGTAAACAAGCAGAGGCACTGCACTGACTTGAAACGGCACAGGACAATGGTAAGTATAAGCTCTTTCTTGTTTTTTTAACCCTCTTGACCAGTTTTATATTTTTTATTAAACCTGTACCACCCCTTTGATTCTTTACAGACAGTTCCTGCATAATAAAATCTCCTTAGAGAGCTGAATCATCAATGGAAATATGCTTTATATATGTAAACAGTTAATCAGCCCACTGAAGAGGAAAGACCTCAAAAAACCTTCACACTGCTCACTATAGGAGAAAGAGCAGAAAAAAGGCTCAGAGAAGATGCTTTTGTCAATTAAGTATATTACAAAGTTTCCTAGTAACACCTGCTATATTTATTTCTGAATTTTATAAAAAAAAACCCTTAAAAAGGTTTAGTTATGTTTTAATTATGGCCATTTCAAGATGATCTTTAGTAGGTAAAGAAAACAAAATTTTCTCTAGAATGACAGATCTTGGAAAAGATAAAAGATAAAGTGTCCTACACAATGCTGAGGCTTTATTTGTGGATTGGTTTAGGAGATGGATGGTAGACTCCTTTTACCTACAGCTATGGAGGGCTCTGGACATTTTTTATTGCCTTTGAGAATTCCAACACACAATAACTTTGTACAATTTTAATGACATTGAGAATACCATAAATGTTGTTCACTTCCTGTAGGACAAAATAAATCCACTTTCAAACATGGTTGTATTTCATGTCATAAAAATCATAGAAACCTAGCATAATAATCAACCATGATAAACCAGGGGCAGTTGCGCATAGATCCAGGCAATGTGACCGGGAAATAGTTGGCTGTTCTTTCCATGGATGTTAAAAAAATAGTTTGAGGTGAATCCAATAATTATTATGCATATTAAAATTTACTTGTATTGCTCTGACTCCTTTGGGCATAGTTATCAGGGCCTATGCGCCACGTCAGTGGCGTAAAAGCCCTGAAATTATCGCAAACGCTAGTTTTTTAATAGCACTTGTGATTACTTACCCCAATCCGCGACCTTCATGCCAGTGGAGCGTCAAGGGGGAATGCGGACATCCGGGAGTGGGCGTGCGCTTGCGCACTTGCTGCAGCCGACGACTTTTCACATGTAAAAATTTGCTGGATGCGTTTATTTCTATGCCAGACACAAGACCCCTGCACAAGAGGCTGAAGCCTATTCATGTATCGGGCTGTGCAAGAGCAGTGACGGGCTATCATACAAGGCGCACCAGATAAATACCCTTGTTCCTGATTGACAGGTCTTACTGCTAGGAAACACTGCTGTATGGAACTAGTACTTAGGGATAATCTGCCATTATTCAATATTGAGAGAGAATGGGGCAGATTTATCAAGCAGTCTGAAAGTCAGAATATTTCCAGTTGCCCATGGCAACCAATCACAGCTCAACTTTCATTTCACCAGTGCTCATGAATATTTTAAAGGGGAGCTGTGATTGGTTGCCATGGGCAATTGGAAATATTCTGACTTTCAGACACTTGATAAATCTGCCCCAATGTCTCCACGTAGGCATGGGGAAGAGTAGAAGTCTAAAAAGGCATGCTGTGATTTCATGTGATCAGATACATACTTGAGGTATAATTTAATGTTACTGGGTAAAGGACCTTAGATGACATCACCTTGGTCACATGACATAAATGGTGTAGAGGCATATGGCGTGGGGAACAGTGGATGTGAGCAGGATATGCCGACATTGATGCCAGGTAGGGTAACATAAAGTTGCTTTTATGGGAATGTGAAGGAAATAACTTTTAACTAAAAAATGGTGTCAGTTAGTTAATAGGGGTCTATGGGAAGCCTGTCACTAGCTGTATTTATGAAAATGTGGTGACAGGTTCCCTTCAAAGACCACACTAGTGTTGGTGGAGGAGATGTAGGGTTGACATGGAGCTCGTGGAGACTACAAAAGAAAAATACAATATCATTTTATTATATCCTGTGCTGTTTACCTTTGGTTCTATTTTGGACAATGTGGTGTGGACAAATGCTCTTTTATGCTTAAAGGGAACCTGTCACCAGGAGACCCATTTTTAGCACTCCCCCAGTCCCCACAGAGCATAGTGCATACACTGCCAAAGTGTTTTTGTATTAAAAATTGGTTTTACAGAAAAAAAGATGTTATATTGTACCTTTCATTAGCATCTCCTGTGTGACTAGGCAGTTGCCAAATGGAAGGGTCTGGAAAGGAGCAGTCCCCCCCCACCCTTGGGGAACAGCTACTCCATGTGCCTAGTCACACAGCAGATGCTAATGAAAGGTACAATATAACATATCTTTTTTTCTGTAAAACCAATTTGTTATACAAAATCACTTTGGCAGTGTATGTTCTATGCTCTGTGGGGACTGGGGGAGTGCTAAAAATGGGTCTCCTGGTGACAGGTTCCCTTTAAGACATAAAGGATGTGTGATCTAGAAGAAGCAAGATGGAGATGTGAGGAGTTACACTTCATCTAACTGCACACCTCTGGAATTCCGGAATTGTGTGACATCTCTAGGGGAGCGCAGCTCCATTTAACAATCTGGAAAGAACAGTGTTTAAACGTTGACTTATTAGGAACAATTCAGTAGACCATGAATCAGCCCTCCAGGAATCATTCGGAGACTTTAACTCTGTTGTCCCCAAAGAGGTTCACTTAAAGAGATAGATAACCATTCAGTTTCCTATTCCTGGAAAAAAATTATTATAGACTTGCCGTATTGGAGGAGCCTAAGATACATGAACACATGATAGGCGAAATATTAGAACAAATTGCCAGAATGTAGAAGGGATGATACATGAGTGAGTGAGGATATAAAGCTTCACCACAATAGAGAAGTCATATAGACGAACCAAACTTGTAGCTGTGTTAGCGAGACATTTATGATGCTTTGGTTTGTTCTCTTCATTATATCATCTTTTATATTTCCTGCCTGGAATCACAGATTAAGTACAGCAGGGTCTGTCATCTTCCGGTACAGTCAACAATCTGTTCTATCTCCTTCTACTCATCCCGAACTACATGTTCTATCGAGAATACAGGTGCCAAGTCCCTGCAATGTGTTAACTTCTGATGGAGAGTGTATAGTTACCCCCTCGTATCACTGTACTGTGTATATATATATATATATATATATATATATATATATATATATATATATATATATATATATATATACACTCACCGGCCACTTTATTAGGTACACCATGCTAGTAACAGTTGCCGCAGATTTGTCGGCTGCACATCCATGATGCGAATCTCCCGTTCCACCACATCCCAAAGATGCTCTATTGGATTGAGATCTGGTGACTGTGGAGGCCATTTGAGTACAGTGAACTCATTGTCATGTTCAAGAAACCAGTCTGAGATGATTCCAGCTTTATGACATGGCGCATTATCCTGCTGAAAGTAGCCATCAGATGTTGGGTACATTGTGGTCATAAAGGGATGGACATGGTCAGCAACAATACTCAGGTAGGCTGTGGCGTTGCAACGATGCTCAATTGGTACCAAGGGGCCCAAAGAGTGCCAAGAAAATATTCCCCACACCATGACACCACCACCACCAGCCTGAACCGTTGATACAAGGCAGGATGGATCCATGCTTTCATGTTGTTGACGCCAAATTCTGACCCTACCATCCGAATGTCGCAGCAGAAATCGAGACTCATCAGACCAGGCAACATTTTTCCAAACTTCTACTGTCCAATTTCGATGAGATTGTGCAAATTGTAGCCTCAGTTTCCTGTTCTTAGCTGAAAGGAGTGGCACCCGGTGTGGTCTTCTGCTGCTGTAGCCCATCTGCCTCAAGGTTCGACGTACTGTGCGTTCAGAGATGCTCTTCTGCCTACCTTGGTTGTAACGGGTGGCGATTTGAGTCACTCTTGCCTTTCTATCAGCTCGAACCAGTCTGCCCATTCTCCACTGACCTCTGGCATCAACAAGGCATTTCCGCCCACAGAACTGCCGCTCACTGGATGTTTTTTCTTTTTCGGACCATTCTCTGTAAACCCTAGAGATGGTTGTGCGAGAAATCCAAGTAGATCAGCAGTTTCTGAAATACTCAGACCAGCCCTTCTGGCACCAACAACCATGCCACGTTCAAAGGCACTCAAATCACCTTTCTTCCCCATACTGATGCTCGGTTTGAACTGCAGGAGATTGTTTTGACCATGTCTACATGCCTAAATGCACTGAGTTGCCACCATGTCATTGGCTGATTAGAAATTAAGTGTTAACGAGCAGTTGGACAGGTGTACCTAATAAAGTGGCCGGTGAGTGTATATATATAAATATAGTGATATGATACCTCACAGTTAGATCTAGGGAAAATACATAAATATGTATATAGATATGAATATAGTGTAAATCTAATTATACTATATGATATGAGTTTTATCTGCAGGAGTGTAGTAATAAGGTCTGAAGGGTCTGACTTTTATGGGAATTCTTCTCTATGTACATTAGGAGTGTACAGTGACATAACTTTTCATTATCCCTGTACTTTGACATTCGTGTACAGTACTGTGATAGACTATGTCAACCTTTAAAATTGATGCTGTGTTCTTTGGGGGAATGTATAATTTTAGATTTGCCAGTTTTCTGGCATTTGATTGCCACAGAACTGTCACATCAGATGATTTTCACCCAGTAGTGGATTATAATATAGACGGTTGGGGCGGTAGCCCGGAGGTCCAGGCCTTCCAAGGGGCCTCTCAAACCACACACCAAATTTTATACTGAGAATAACTTTCCACCCATGAAATTCTTGTACATCTGAGCCTGCTCTCAATACACATGTACACAGGAGGCTTTGAAGGTCCTCCAAAGATCCTGCAACCAGAGATTGCATGTAGACAGAAGGAACGCATCCTACAAGCTACAATGTGGCTTATTTACTAAGGGTGGTGGAGCACACTTTCGTCGGAATGTGCACGTTTTCGGGGATTACAAGGCTAGGGCAAGTATTTAGCAAGTGTCTGCACCGGGATTTTGGCGCACACGATCGGTTTCTGTCGCAGCTGTGCTGGCCTCCATGTGACAAATTGGGGGCTGTGCCGTCGAATGACATGACTGATTCGGACTGAGCACAGGATTTAACTTTCAAATTGTCTCGCAAGCCCAAGAACTTACACGCACCACTAAAAAGATGGTGAGTTCTGTTGAACCTGTTCTGTTCATAATACCGGACGCACAATCTTAGTGAATCGCGGCAAGTGCATTATCATTGGACAACGCACTTTCGGTGAACTTCAACTGAGGAGTAAGTAAATGTGCCCTAGTATGTAGAAAGTGATTCCAGACTTGTAGGGGCCATAATATTCATACAACTAAGGGTCTATGACAGTATTAATCGGTCACTGTTTGCACCATATTTGTGCATTTTCTGTGACTTTTGCCTACCTACTCCACTTAGCACCAGATTTATCAAAGCAAACTAAGTCTTTAGGATTTACAACTTTTTGAAAAATTGCACATTGTGGTGGAAATCCATTTCAATCCCCTCTTTGGGTTAGAAATAGTTAAGTACTAGTTGTGACATCACTGTGTGTATTATCCCTGAACTGTGACATCACTGTGTGCATTATACCTTAACTTTGACATCGCTGTGTATAATATCTGTACTAAACATGCCTTGTAGTGGGCACAGAGTTAGTAACAAATAGTTGATAGTTACTATCAAATAGTAACGCCTAAAAAACAATATGCAGCTATTCACAACCAAATACAAATGAATAACACAACAAGTACACAGAGTGCCCAAAGGTAGGGAGTTTTGTGAGCCCCTCCACACCTAGGCAACTTCATTAGATTGTTCTGTATATCTATAATATGATCATGGTTTCCATATACAGCCATTTTGTGCATAAACTCTTTGTACTTATTGTTGTGCTATTCATTTGTTCTTTGTTGTGAAAATCTGCATATTGTTTTCTAGGTGTTACTATATACTATGTTACTCTGTACTGTGATATCAAATACAACAAAGACTGAACCGCTCACCTCCAGGTGCATGATCAATAGGGATAATCTCCCACTCCCTTGTTATATGGGCGACTTGAAGAAGGATAGGTCAGCCCTTACTTGTCCAATACAGCATGGTATAAGCTTTATTGATCCAGAGCAACGGATAGCGCTATAAGAATACAGCCATGAAAAATGTTGATGTTGTCTGACATGTTTCAGGCATCTTTCAGACAGTGGGGCAGATTTACTTACCCGGTCCATTCGCGATCCAGCAGCGGGTTCTCCGTCGAGGATTCGGTTCTTCCGGTGACTCACTAAGGTAGTGCGCCAGATGTCCAGCAGGTGTCGCTGCTGCGCTGAAGTCCGTCGGAGTTCACTGGAGTTCACCGCCCGTTGCTGGGTGCAGGTAAGCGCGTGTCAAGCGATACATTTTTTTTAAAAAAAATTCTGCGGTTTTTCTGAATCCGTCGGTTTTCTGACAGCCACGCCCCTGATTTCCGTCGTGTGCATGCCGGCGCCGATGTGCCACAACCCGATCGTGTGTGCCAAAAACCCAGGGAATTTGGTAAATTTCGGGAAACCCGACGAAAAAACGTGATTCGGGCCCTTAGTAAATGACCCCCAGTGTGTGTGTGACATCACTGTGTATATTATCCTTGTACTGTGACATCATTGTATAAAAACAATAAAAAAATCTTATGTTTACTTCAGCGCTCCTGTTATCCCATGACACTCCCAGCCCTGCCCATGTTCGTTTACAGAGGTCAAGGCATCCATCCCGCACTACTTCCGCACACCTGATACACATGGAAAGTAACGCTTTATCAGGCATGCACCAGTGGGAGGTGAGTATAAGATTTTTATTGTTTTTATACCCCTCTGTGCTGCTTTACATTTTTGTCAAACCCAGAAACCCCCTTTAATGTAAACCATCAGTTTTTATATTTTTAGTGGAAAGAACAAAAACGGATGCTGCCATGCAGATGCAAAGAAAAAGGATGCGGATAAAATATTGATAAAAAACGGACTGACTATAAAGGTTTAGTATGCTCTCCTTGGAAATCAAGGATAGCATTCTGAGAAAATAACGGATGTGTCAATAAGCGCTAAACCACAGGTTTTCATTCGATTTTAAAATTTAATTAGGTGTGGAAAAAACATACCCAAGTCATCAATATCTCCAAAAAATTCTTCTGTTGGTGTAGTAAAAACATATGGTGATATATAAATAACTACAATAATTGTAGCATATTTTGGGATTCCTTCAAGGTTTCCTACTGTTACCTTATAAAAGTGGTTCTTTATTAATGTAATAGGGGTTATACGATTTTCAGTGCATTATATAATCCTGATTGTTATTATCCCAGTTATACCAGTGTGTTATACCTCATTCATACTGGATCTAAGGATGAGCTGAACTGTACATGGTATGAGATACAAATATAATATAATAAAAAAGCATCTAAAAATATTCAGGGTTTTTATTTTGTCTCTTTCTATTGTGTTGACAGCTCCACGCACGGGCGGCTTAATGGAATCCTTATTAAGCACCAGAACCAAACGCAACCCCTCACATTATTAAGATGTAAAGTAATGCAGTGACATCATAGCATTCCTGATCCGTGACTCCACAGGCAGAAGGGGAGAGGGGTCTCCCGTGGAATCAGGGGAGGGGAGGGATCTCCTTGCTTGGGAACACTGCCAACTCTTAAGGAACGTCTGGACTCTGTCCACTCCGCCATTGCCAAAACCTTGTGAAGTTCAAAAATAGCTTGTTAGGGACAAGCTGCACTAAAGGATATGAAAAGATGACATGAATAATTATGGCGCTTTCGTCATATTTAATTCATACCAGATTTGGATCTACGGGGCTTATAAGTAACAGAAAGTCCAATCCCTGCCCCCTCCTCACACATGTGATGTCATGCAATAATAAACTTTAGGGATCAGAGGAGCAGCCGTTCAGGTACAGTAGTTGGAAAGTTGCCCAAACGGCTTCAAATTCTTTACTAATGGAATGTACAAATGTTACTGTGGGGGCTTCAGCATCAAGCAATTGATCACACTAATCCAGATCATTGTGTCAGTGCACGCTGAACCCGCCAAGATGAAAAGATCAGTTACATCACTGCTCATTTACTTCTCTCCTCTATTCAGTATGAAGATGTGCAACTCAACTACCATTATACAGTTAGAGATCTACAGAAAACGATGGTTCCTGGGTGGAGATGTGACAAGGCTCTGCCCCTCCGGCTCTGCCCCTCCGGCTCTGCCCCAAGAGGGTCCTGATGTATTCAGCGGGGTGGCTGCACTGGCATACAACTGTTGAATTATGCCATTGCGGGCAACCTGTGAACAGTCACAGGCAATAGCAAGTGTGCAGGTGCAGGGCAGGTGCTCCCCGGGCTGGCTAATCTGCTGCCGGCCGGACCCTAGCTGGCGTGGAGGTGGCATAGAGGGGAAGATAATCACAATGTCACAAAACTGGCATACAAGACCTGATCAATGTCCCCCCTAGACTAGATTGATCCCTAGTTACAGCCTGGATTATAATGCACACTGTAATATCACAGTACAGGGCCATTACCAATGTATTGGTAATATACAATATAGGGATTTAGCACATTCTTTTCTAATTTTTTCTGCTTTTTGTGACTTTTTTGGATGCATTGGTGGATTTGGATTTTTTGCAACTTTTCCATCTGCCCAGTAAACTCCACTCCAAATAAGTTTTCCAATGTTGCGCCTGATTTTTCTTTGAAATCTGATTTTTTTTGTGCAGTGGTTGCAAAGATGTTGCAAATGTTTGCACACAAAAAACCTCCACTCACCTGCTAGCATAGGAAAAAAAGATAACGGTTTGCTCAAAAACTTGCGACTTTTAAATGTTGCAAAAAACCCAAAGGCTCAAGTACCAAATTAAGCACAAAGACAGGCTCAAATTTCAAGGCTAAAGATAAATGACCCCCAATGTGATATCAAACTATAGATATAATGTCACAGGCATAATGTGGTAAAACACTGTGATGTCATGGTATAGGTATGATGTCACATGTATAATACAATAAAGAAATAATAAACAATGTGATGTCACTGTAGGTATGATGTCACAGTCATAATAAGTGCTGTATTGGGAGTTTTTCACTCGGCTCAATTATCCAAAAATATAGGCAAAGTAGGATGAAAAAAATGTCATGTCATGTGAATGACCCTTACTTTTACTGTGTGTGTTGGAGGGATTCCACTGATGGAAAATTTTTCCTGTTCTATCTACAGAGTTTTAGACTTTATTGTATTTTAAGTGGAGCCAAGTGAGTAAGCCTGTCTTAAGTAACCCTAGGGCAGTATAAGACTGGGGGGTTCTGGACTGGCCATGCTCCGTATTTAAAGTGGAGAAAAGTTGTGCTTGAGTCCGCAACTTGTGGTCATGAGGTGGTCTGCTGCTTATGCTATTGGCCTCTTTAGACTGTTCAACATTCAAGCCATTACCCCACACCCCCCACCCCTCCAGCCGCTTTTGATTGGTTTTAGTATTTTACTTGCTGTTCTTTACTAATTATTGCGTTTGTTGGTGGTTAAAGCTATGCCTAATCTTGACTGTCATAGGCACCCTTTGACTTCTATTATGCACGGTGTGGTCGTCGTGTTCATAAAGCCTTAAGCTGAGTCACCTAACAGTTACAAAGATGTGCTCGGGCGGGGCGTTGGCATTTGGGGTGTTAAAATCTAACCGTCAAGTTTCTCCATATAATACTATAATTTTAAATAAAGCTAGGGATGACCCCCACAATGATATCTCCACTGACATGTGTCTTTATCCTTCGTTGTGGAGTTCTCAGCAGTAAGTAGGACCTTCCTGTGTTGTGGTTTTCCATTGCATATTTTTAATTCTCTTTCACATTCCAAAATCATAACTAGTAAATTGACCCACTTGCTTTTAGATTGTGAGCTTCACTGATTAGGCTTCAAGTAGCAAAACTGGCTAAAGTAAACTAACACTACACCTCTTCCATGAACTATGATTGAAAAAATTAAGCACAATTAGTCCCCGGGTTACATACAAGATAGGGTTCATAGGTTTGTTCTTAAGTTGAATTTGTATGTAAGTCTAAACTGTATATTTTATAATTGTAGATCCAGACAAAAAAAAAAATTTTGCCCCAGTGACAATCAGTTTCAAAACTTTTCGCTGTAATGGGACCAAGGATTATCAATAAAGCTTCATTACAGACACCTTACAGCTGATCATTGTAGTCTGGGACTATAATAAAGGATTCACAGAGCTTCACCAGAGATCACAGGGGGCAGAGGGGTCCAACTGTAACTAGGGGTCATCTGTAAGTCGGGTGTCCTTAAGTAGGGGACTGCCTGAATATGAAAAGATGGGTTTATATTAGGGTGGTAGATGTAGTCACCATGGGATCTGAGTTACAACATGTAATGTATTACTCCTACTGGTAATTGTAATTGCTAATAGTCTCAGTTACCTACAGCTTATGATAAAATCCTATTGCTGTTTCTATCAATGTGGATATTGTAGTCAGAAAATCAGCATGATACACTGGCGAAGCTTTGTGGTGACAGATAGTGGACTTTCCCCTCCCTCTAAGGCCAGCTGAAGCACTAAGAGATATTTTGGGGATTCTTTTGCATGGGAAGTTTCATAAAGAAGACAGCTGCAGGGCTTCCAATGCACTAATGTCCTAAGCCAGGTTATATCCAGTTTCCAACTTCCTAATCAAGATCTTCTAGATGGCTGGTGGCAAAGTGGCTGCTGATATGTGACTATTGAGGCTGACACTTGTGTATATTATTGGTACAGTAGCAGGGGCCCTGACACGCACTCTTTTTGGAGTAAGAATAGACTCTGTGTTAAGGTGCCTGCACTGTAGAGTTTGGGTAACATAAACTTTAGGATTCAAGTACATACTGGAAAGTTTTTGGAAAGTTTATAACATTTGAGGGTAATGTGGAAATACTACAAATGCAGACAATGTCGGTCACTAAGAGAACCACCAAAATCCACTCCCTCCCGCCCCCTCTTCTTACCACCATGTCTGCATTTATTTTCCAGTCTTGAGCTATCTGCCGATTCACTGAAGTACTTAGTAGCTGCATTCACAGATCGCTTCCTGCATGCGGCTTACTGACCTCCATGATTATAAAAACACACACAGGTTTCTTGACGAGTGTAGAGACTGCTCTAAGAATTCATCTAGTACTGTACACTGAAGATCAAACTGAGAGAACAGTGTGTATGAGCGCTCGATAATTTCATCTCCGTTGATCAACATTTGATGGACTTTTTGTAAGGGGTATACCATGCTACTAGAACAGTGTCTTACAAAATTACCAAATTATATCAACATAAAACGTTTATTATGCAAAAAACATGATTATCATAATTAGAGAACAGCAATGACTGTAGCACAGAGACAGATTGTAAGTACCGTATATACTTGTGTATAAGCTGATTAAAAGCCCCACTTGGCTTATACTTAAGTATATAAAAAAATAAAGTTAGTAGTCACCCTCTGGCGCTGTCCCCCAGCATCCTCTTCTCCCTGCAGCACCTCTTCAGGTTCTTGCCTGGCAGATGCCCGTCTATACGATCTGGCGGCAGAGAAACTATGACGTGGCAGTGTCACCCTCTGCTGACGTCATAGTTTGTGTGCCGACAGATTGCATAGACGGGCATCTGCCGGCCTGGCCGGGAACCAGAAGAGGTGCTGCGGGAGAAGAGGATGCTGGGGGACAGCGCCGGAGGGTGAGTACTAACTTTATTTTTTATGTAGCACTCTGCTGTGGACAATACCCTAAGGGGGGCTCTCTGCTCTGGACATTACCCTAAGGGGGGCTCTCTGCTATGGACATTACACTAAGGTGGGAACTCTGCCGTAGACATTACATTAAGGGGGGCACTCTGCTGTGGACATTACTAAGAGGGGCACTCTGCTGTAGACATTACACTAAGGAGGGCACTCTGCTGTGGACATTACACTAAGGCGGGCACTCTGCTGTGGACATTACACTAAGGCGGGCACTCTGCCGTAGACATTACACTAAAGGGGGCACTCTGCTGTGGACATTACTAAGAGGGGCACTCTGCTGTAGACATTACACTAAGACGGGCACTCTGCTGTGGACATTACACTAAGAGGGGCACTCTGCTGTGGACATTACACTAAGAGGGGCACTCTGCTGTGGACATTACACTAAGACGGGCACTCTGCTGTGGACATTACTAAGAAGGGCACTCTGCTGTGGATATTACTAAGAGGGGCATTCTGCTGTAGACATTACACTAAGGTGGGCACTATGCTGTAAACATTATATTAGTTGGAGGGGCTGCTGTGGACATTTAATTCATGAGGGGAGACTTTTAGATATTTTATTGATTATGGGAAACTACTGGACATTTTATTGTTTTTTTGTGGTAAAATTAGGTACCTTCGGCTTATACCAATCACCAACAGTAGGAAGTACTCAGGCCTTTGCTTTTAGTGACTTCAGCACATCAGCGGCCACAGGACATGACTAGTCTCTTACACTGCTCTGGTGGAATTTTGGTCCACTCTTCTTCCAGTGTCTTTCTCAGTTCTGTGACTGTTTCTTGGCCATAACCCTGTCATCAAGAATTTTAACAGGTTTTTATTTGGGTTTGTATCAGGACCATGTGCTGGTCATTTCACCCATTTTGCTGAGTGACAGATGGAATTGTCCTGTATGAAAATTGTTGGCTAAATGAACAATGCAAGGAAGGATCCATGTGTTGTTGAACAAGATTCTGATACACACTTGTATTCTCTCTGCCATGTAGATGTATGACAGGTCCAACTTCTGCTGCAGAAAACATTCCCCAAACCATGACCCTTCCTTCACCATCTTTCACTAACTAGAGTGGGTTTTCAGTCCAAATGCTTTTAAACAATGTAACAGTGTATGATGAGACAGATCCTGACCCTGTTCAGTGCGGAAATGTTGAGCAATTCCAGCTTCAGTGTTGAAACAATTACCCATGGAGTTTCTCCACATTATCCTGTCCTCTCTTATATTTGAGGGACTTAAATGAGTTTGAGATGTTGAAAAGATGCAATATTTTAGAAATTACGGACTTGGAACAACCAACTTCTGATAGGGTTACCCCTTTAGCCTTCATCTGGACAATCTTCTGCCAGAGGGAGCAGCACACTATTTTAGCAAAGTCAGTGAAAGCTGGAAAGTTAGGCTGACAGCTATATAGGGTGTCAGATAATTGGGAAATTAGCACCAGGTGCCAGATTAACTCCAATAACTTTCTATTTTACTCATGTTCGGATATATTCACATAGGACTACACAATGACCTTGACATTCAGGAAATTATGTGTTGTTCTCTCATTTTAATCTCCAGTGTATCCCTGGGGAGAAACAATGTCACAGATTTCAACTTTTTTTTTGCCCGGAGGTTGAAAACAAAACACTTCTTGAAGTTTTTAAAACTATTCTACCAAAAACCAAAGTCTTTAATCCCAATCACTTCTTTCCCTTTACATTTGGTATTATTTAACAATCCATTATAAAAAAAAAAATAGATAAAACTAGTGTTTAAGCATACAGTGTCAGTATACATCCATGGAGACCGGGGGACCACCACCGTCACAATCATTAGCATCAAAAAAAGTGTTAGTGTAGCCCAGGACTTATTGTTAGAGATGAGCGAGCACTAAAATGCTCGGGTACTCGTTATTCGAGACTAACTTTTCCCGATGCTCGAGTGCTCGTTTCGAGTAACGAGCCCCATTGAAGTCAATGGGAGACTCGAGCATTTTTCAAGGGGACCAAGGCTCTGCACAGGGAAGCTTGGCCAAACACCTGGGAACCTCAGAAAAGGATGGAAACACCACGGAAATGGACAGGAAACAGCAGGGGCAGCATGCATGGATGCCTCTGAGGCTGCTTAATCGCACCATTATGCCAAAATTATGGGCAACAGCATGGCCATGACAGAGTGACAGAATGAAGCTAGATAGCATCTAAAACATCCAATAATTGACCCTGACACTATAGGGGACGGCATGCAGAGGCAGCGGCAGCAGCGGAAGGCTAGAGAGTGGCATGGCGACATACCCTAAATGGACTCAGGCTTCAAACCAATGGGTAGCAGAGAGGAACCAAAGAAGGTGAGCAAGAAGCGCTCAAATAATATTGGTACATGATAAAAGTTTGCCAGTATATTTTGTGGATTACACAGCAGGGTGGCGACAAAGTTAACATGGAAGCCATGAAAACAATCCAAAATTCTGCCTGACACAGCTCGTTTGATAAGGGGACCATGTATGGAGGCAGTGAACTAGTAGTAGATTAAAGGTACTGCAGTTAAAACTATGTTAGTTGGTTCTTGGCATGGAGCTGGCGCTCCGCTGCCAGGCGAGCTTTCGCCAATCCAAGCCCCTGTCTCTAGGCTACTCCCCAAACAGCACTTCTAAGAACCTTTCGGATAAGATCAAGTGTAGTAGCGTTCTTATAAGTTTGGGATATGGCGGGTGAGGGGAATGTAAACATCTGCGCAAGAAGCGCTGAAATAATATCCGTAAATGAAAAAAGTTTTCCAGTATATTTTGTGGCTTACACAGCAGGGTGGCGACAAAGTTAACAAGTTTGATGTGGAATGCCCTGCAATAGCTCTTGGGCGGTGTGCCTTTTATCACCTAGGCTCAGCAGTTTGAGCACCGCCTGCTGTCGCTTAGCAACGGCACTGCTGCTGTGCCTAGAGCTACCGACTGATGGCGCCATGCCCACGGATGGTAATTCGGAGGAGGAGGAGGTGGAGGAGGGGTGGGAGGATTTGGAGGTATAGTAGGCCTTTGAGACCTGGACCGAGGTAGGCCCCGCAATCCTCTGCGTCGGCAGTATATGACCAGCCCCAGGGTCAGACTCGGTCCCAGCCTGCACCAAGTTAAGTGTAGTAGCGTTCTTATAAGTTTGGGATATGGCGGGTGAGGGGAATGTAAACAGATGCGCAAGAAGCGCATGATGCGCATGGAGCTGGCGCTCCGCTGCTAGGCGAGCTTTCGCCAATCCAAGCCCCTGTCTCTAGGCTACTCCCCAAACAGCACTTCTAAGAACCTTTTGTATAAGATCAAGTGTAGTAGCGTTCTTATAAGTTTAGGATATGGCGGGTGAGGGGAATGTAAACAGATGCGCAAGAAGCGCATGATGCGCATGGAGCTGGCGCTCCGCTGCTAGGCGAGCTTTCGCCAATCCAAGCCCCTGTCTCTAGGCTACTCCCCAAACAGCACTTCTAAGAACCTTTTGTATAAGATCAAGTGTAGTAGCGTTCTTATAAGTTTAGGATATGGCGGGTGAGGGGAATGTAAACAGATGCGCAAGAAGCGCATGATGCGCATGGAGCTGGCGCTCCGCTGCTAGGCGAGCTTTCGCCAATCCAAGCCCCTGTCTCTAGGCTACTCCCCAAACAGCACTTCTAAGAACCTTTTGTATAAGATCAAGTGTAGTAGCGTTCTTATAAGTTTAGGATATGGCGGGTGAGGGGAATGTAAACAGATGCGCAAGAAGCGCTGAAATAATATCCGTAAATGGTAAAAGTTTGCCAGTGTATTTTGTGGATAACACAGCAGGGTGGCGACAAAGTTAACAACTTTGATGTGGAATCCATGAAAACAACCCAAATTTCGGCCTGACAAACCTCGTTTGATAAAGGGACGATGTATGGAGGCAGCTATATGGACGACTTTTGGAGGTAGCAATGGAGACAACGTGTGGAGGCTGCTATGGAGACAATTCAATTTGGATAGTGCCTGTATGTGGCAGTCCAAAAAATTTTTCAAACCAGAGGAGCAGGTAGGTGGCCCTCCAGAAAAATGGAATAGATTGAGTGCCTGTATGTGGCAGTCCAAAAAATTTTTCAAACCAGAGGAGCAGGTAGGTGGCCCTCCAGAAAAATGGAATAGATTGAGTGCCTGTATGTGGCACTCCCAAAAATTGTTTAAAACAGAGGACCGTGTCGGTGGCCCTCCAGAAAAATTAAATGCATAAAGTACTATACCTAGAGCCAGTGGGCCCTGTCAAAAAACAGCCAGTTTCCTCTGCTTTACTGTAGAAAGAGGAGGAGAAGGAGGAAAATGAGGAGGAGGAGGAGTGGATAAATTATTCAGGTTGAGCTTCCTTCACCTGCTGGAGATTTGAAATTAGGAGAAATCCATGCTTTATTCATCTTGATAAGCGTCAGCCTGTCAGCGCTGTCAGTCGACAGGCGTGTACGCTTATCGGTGATGATGCCACCAGCTGCACTGAAAACCCGCTCTGACAAGACGCTAGCGGCAGGGCAGGCAAGAACCTCCAAGGCGTAGAGCGCCAGTTCGTGCCACATGTCCAGCTTTGAAACCCAGTAGTTGTAGGGAGCTGTGTGATCATTTAGGACGATGGTATGGTCAGCTACGTACTCCCTCACCATCTTTCTGTAAAGATCAGCCCTACTCTGCCGAGACTGGGGACAGGTGACAGTGTCTTGCTGGGGTGACATAAAGCTGGCAAAAGCCTTGTAAAGCGTACCCTTGCCAGTGCTGGACAAGCTGCCTGCTCGCCTACTCTCCCTCGCTACTTGTCCCGCAGAACTACGCACTCTGCCGCTAGCGCTGTCAGAAGGGAAATACTGTTTCAGCTTGTGCACCAGGGCCTGCTGGTATTCATGCATTCTCACACTCCTTTCCTCTCCAGGGATGAGAGTGGAAAGATTTTGCTTGTACCGTGGGTCCAGGAGAGTGAACACCCAGTAATCGGTGCTGGAATAAATTCTTTGAACGCGAGGGTCACGGGATAGGCAGCCTAGCATGAAATCTGCCATATGCGCCAGAGTACCAACGCGTAAGAATTCACTCCCCTCACTGGCCTGACTGTCCATTTCCTCCTCCTCCAACTCCTCCAACTCCTCTTCTTCTGCCCATACACGCTCAACAGTGTAGGACTCAACAATGGTCCCCTCTTGTGTCTCGCCAACATTCTCCTCCTCTTCCTCCTCATCCTCCTCCACCTCCACCTCCTCCGATATGCGCTGAGAAACAGACCTAAGGGTGCTTTGGCTATCAACAAGGGAATCTTCTTCCCCTGTCTCTTGTGAGGAGCGCAAAGCTTCCGACTTCATGCTGACCAGAGAGTTTTTCAACAGGCCAAGCAGCGGGATGGTGAGGCTGATGATGGCGGCATCGCCACTGACCATCTGTGTTGACTCCTCAAAGTTACTCAGCACCTGACAGATATCAGACATCCACGTCCACTCCTCATTGTAGACTTGAGGAAGCTGACTGACCTGACTACCAGTTCTGGTGGAAGTTGACATCTGGCAGTCTACAATGGCTCGGCGCTGCTGGTAAACTCTGGATAACATGGTCAGTGTTGAATTCCACCTCGTGGGCACGTCGCACAACAGTCGGTGAGCGGGCAGTTGGAGGCGGCGCTGCGCTGCCCTGAGAGTGGCAGCATCTGTGCTGGACTTCCTGAAATGCGCACAGATGCGGCGCACCTTCGTGAGCAAATCAGACAGATTGGGGTATGTCTTGAGGAAACGCTGAACTATTAGATTTAACACATGGGCCAGGCATGGCACATGTGTCAGTCTGCCGAGTTGCAGAGCCGCCACCAGGTTACGGCCGTTGTCACACACAACCATGCCTGGCTTCAGGTTCAGCGGTGCCAGCCACAGATCAGTCTGCGCCGTGATGCCCTGTAATAGTTCTTGGGCGGTGTGCCTTTTATCGCCTAGGCTCAGCAGTTTGAGCACCGCCTGCTGTCGCTTAGCGACGGCACTGCTGCTGTGCCTAGAGCTACCGACTGATGGCGCCATGCCCACGGATGGTCGTTCGGAGGAGGAGGTGGAGGAGGGGTGGGAGGAGGAGGAGGCATAGTAGGCCTCAAACACCTGGACCGAGGTAGGCCCCGCAATCCTCGGCGTCGGCAGTATATGACCAGCCGCAGGGTCACACTCGGTCCCAGCCTCCACCAAGTTAACCCAATGTGCCGTCAGAGATATATAGTGGCCCTGCCCGGCAGCACTCGTCCACGTGTCCGTGGTCAGGTGGACCTTGTCAGAAACGGCGTTGGTCAGGGCACGGATTATGTTGTCTGACACGTGCTGGTGCAGGGCTGGGACGGCACATCGGGAAAAGTAGTGGCGGCTGGGGACCGAATACCGAGGGGCGGCCGCCGCCATGAGGCTGCGAAAGGCCTCGGTCTCTACTAGCCTATAGGGCAGCATCTCCAGGCTTAGCAATCTGGAAATGTGCACATTAAGGGCTTGGGCGTGCGGGTGGGTTGCACTATATTTGCGTTTCCGCTCCAGCGTCTGGGGTATGGAGAGCTGAACGCTGGTGGATGCTGTGGAGGATCGTGGAGGTGACGATGGGGTTTTTGTGGCAGGGTCCTGGGCAGGGGGCTGACTATCAGCTGACACAGGGGAAGGAGCAGTGGTGTGCACGGCCGGAGGTGAACGCGCTTGTTGCCACTGAGTGGGGTGTTTAGCATTCATATGCCTGCGCATACTGGTGGTAGTTAAGCTAGTAGTGGTGGAACCCCTGCTGATCCTGGTTTGGCAAATGTGGCACACCACAGTCCGTCGGTCATCCGGTGTTTCCTTAAAGAACCTCCAGACTTCTGAAAATCTAGCCCTCGCCGCAGGAGCCCTCGCCACGGGAGCTTCACTAGTTGACACATTTGGCGCTGATGCACCAGCTCTGGCCCTGCCTCTCCGTCTGGCCCCACCACTGCCTCTTCCAACCTGTTCTGGTCGAGGACTCTCCTCCGTCTCAGAAGCACTGTGTTCACCCGGCCTCTCAACCCAGCTTGGGTCTGTCACCTCATCATCCTCCGATCCCTCAGTCTGCTCCCCCCTCGGACTTCCTGCCCTGACAACAACTTCCCCACTGTCTGACAACCGTGTCTCCTCATCGTCGGACACCTCTTTACACACTTCTTCCACTACGTCAACAAGGTCATCATCACCCACAGACTGCGACTGGTGGAAAACCTGGGCATCAGAAAATTGCTCATCAGCAACCGGACAAGTGGTTTGTGACTGTGGGAAGGGTCCAGAAAACAGTTCCTCAGAGTATGCCGGTTCAAATGGCAAATTTTGCTGGGAGGGGGCAGACTGGGGGGGGAGGAGGCTGAGGTGCAGGAGCTGGAGGAGTGCCGATTTCGGTGACATGGGTGGACTGCGTGGAAGACTGACTGGTGGACAAATTGCTCGAAGCATTGTCGGCAATCCACGACATCACCTGTTCGCACTGTTCTGGCCTCAACAGTGCTCTACCACGAGTCCCAGTAACTTCAGACATGAACCTAGGGAGTGTAGCTCTGCGGCGTTCCCCTGCTCCCTCATAAGCAGGTGGTGTCTCACCCCGCCCAGGACCACGGCCTCTGACCCCTGCAGTAGTTGGACGCCCACGTCCCCGCCCTCGTCCTCTACCCCTAGCCCTCGGGTTAAACATTTTGAAAATGAGAGTTATAACTTGTATTTTTTTTTTAACTTTTTTTTTTTTTTTTTGTGTTTTTTAGTTTTTAAAACCAAACGATGCTATCCTATTGCTATGGCTATTTTCTAGCCAAGTATTACAGCACACTACTATGCCAGATGAGATGACGCTGAGTTATGAAAAAAATAAACGTAAAATAAAAAAGGAAATGGCAGACTGTGCCTAGTTGAAATACAACCCCGGGCCCTAATAAATTTTCCCACTTCGGTCTTTGCGATGGATATGTGCGTCACTAAAACACAGTGGTCGCAAGTCTGACTCCAAATTGCTCCCAATTTGATAGTAGATGCACTGCAGCAAGTACAGCCACCAGCAGATCAACCAGAAATCAAATATATATAACGCTACTGTAGGCGTAATTAAGACGTTTGTATTCTCCTATGGCTATTTTCTAGCCAAGTATTACAGCACACTACTATGCCAGATGAGATGACGCTGAGTTATGAAAAAAATAAACGTAAAATAAAAAAGGAAATGGCAGACTGTGCCTAGTTGAAATACAACCCCGGGCCCTAATAAATTTTCCCACTTCGGTCTTTGCGATGGATATGTGCGTCACTAAAACACAGTGGTCGCAAGTCTGACTCCAAATTGCTCCCAATTTGATAGTAGATGCACTGCAGCAAGTACAGCCACCAGCAGATCAACCAGAAATCAAATATATATAACGCTACTGTAGGCGTAATTAAGACGTTTGTATTCTCCTATGGCTATTTTCTAGCCAAGTATTACAGCACACTACTATGCCAGATGAGATGACGCTGAGTTATGAAAAAAATAAACGTAAAATAAAAAGAAACTGGCAGACTGTGCCTAATTGAAATACAACCCCGGGCCCTAATAAATTTTCCCACTTCGGTCTTTGCGATGGATATGTGCGTCACTAAAACACAGTGGTCGCAAGTCTGACTCCAAATTGCTCCCAATTTGATAGTAGATGCACTGCAGCAAGTACAGCCACCAGCAGATCAACCAGAAATCAAATATATATAACGCTACTGTAGGCGTAATTAAGACGTTTGTATTCTCCTATGGCTATTTTCTAGCCAAGTATTACAGCACACTACTATGCCAGATGAGATGACGCTGAGTTATGAAAAAAATAAACGTAAAATAAAAAGAAACTGGCAGACTGTGCCTAATTGAAATACAACCCCGGGCCCTAATAAATTTTCCCACTTCGGTCTTTGCGATGGATATGTGCGTCACTAAAACACAGTGGTCGCAAGTCTGACTCCAAATTGCTCCCAATTTGATAGTAGATGCACTGCAGCAAGTACAGCCACCAGCAGATCAACCAGAAATCAAATATATATAACGCTACTGCAGGCGTAATTAAGACGTTTGTATTCTCCTATGGCTATTTTCTAGCCAAGTATTACAGCACACTACTATGCCAGATGAGATGACGCTGAGTTATGAAAAAAATAAACGTAAAATAAAAAGAAACTGGCAGACTGTGCCTAATTCTACTCAAACCCCTAATAAATTTTCCCACTTTGGTGTTTGAGGTGGATATGTGTGTCACTAAGAGCTAAACATAACGGTAGCAAGTCCCCCTGCTAATTCCTCACAATATGGTACTAGCTGCAAATAAAAAAAAAAAAAAATTATAACGTTATTGTAGCCCTAAGAAGGGCTGTTGGGTTCTTTAAGAATCACTCCTGCCTAACAGTAAGCTAATAGAACACCCTAACGCTTTCCCTGAGCAGCAGCAGCTCTCTCCCTAGCGGCATCCAGACAGAGAATGATCCGAGCAGCGCGGGCAGCGGCTAGTCTATCCCAGGGTCACCTGATCTGGCCAGCCAACCACTGCTATCTACGTGTAAGGGTACCACGTCATGCTGGGTGGAGTGCAGAGTCTCCTGGCTTGTGATTGGCTCTGTTTCTGGCCGCCAAAAAGCAAAACGGCGGGAGCTGCCATTTTCTCGAGCGGGCGAAATACTCGTCCGAGCAACGAGCAGTTACGAGTACGCTAATGCTCGATCGAGCATCAAGCTCGGACGAGTATGTTCGCTCATCTCTACTTATTGTCAACCAGGTGTTACCATTCTCCCTGTACGTAGTATGTGTCATACAGTTACATCTGGACAATGTCACCGTGTAAATCGACCACAGCTCTGTAAAAGGAGTAATGGTAACACCCACTTTATTTATTCATACATATAGAGAATAACCATACAGTACAGAAAAGGTGATTTACAATTGTCTCTTTATGGAGAATATAAGTGTTTACAGAAACACTTATCAGGAGTGATGTCAGATCTGTATTCTTATCCTCAATGTGACTTTTTCATGCCAAAAAAGCTCAGGAGAACCAATAATTAATAACCCCGTTGGATCTATTAGCAGGTGCAAAATTAGACTAGTCAGTCTTAGGCTGCACTCACACTGTCGTGTGCCTGCTGTACACTTGTGTGGCACCGTACCACTCCCGTAGGGCTCCATGCGCCCATTGCCGTCTATGGGGGACGTACATAGGCTGTATGTATGACGGCCGTATATATGTCCCACCTGCGCCAGGATGCTGAAGTCCTATGCACTCTGAGATCTTTGCCAGAGCAGGGAACTTATTGTTTCCTCGCTCTGCCATAGACTGAAGTCTATTGGATACTGCACGGCTGTTAAAGCAACAACCAGTGTAGAAAAAAGCCAGGGAGCCGGACCCGCACATTGTCTGCGATTAGGGTGGCCGCGCAACCAGCCACACTTGGTAGCGGCCTCTTTAGGGGCAAAGTGGTGGGGGCCCGAGGTGCGTGCCTTGGGAGCCCACCTCATAATCCAGCCCTGGTAAGAGCTTATGCTCATGAACATGTGCAGCCAGTGGAAACAGGCCCATATGCTGGACCCGACCCATCCTAATATTGTCAAAATTTAACTTACCTTGGTAATCTTTCCCCTTATTTCTGCAAGAGTCACAGGTCTGAAGGAGCCAAGGGACTTTGTGTAACATCCAGTATCCTGCAGACTTCTGGCGGATTGGGGGGCTATGTGCTGATTACTCTATGTACACCACTCCATGCCAAGAACATCATACCCCTCCGTCCAGTGACACAGGAGAGGTGTGATGTATTGTATTAATGAGGGCACTGGATGTCACCAGATGTCATAGGAAGTCCAGAAAGCAACTGCTGGTGGGTCATATGAACCGTGGCTACTCCAAGCAGAGGGGGAAAGTTCACCAAAGTCAATTCAATATGAGTCTATTAGGTTATTGTTCTTATCCGGATAAACTTTCTTATATGTGCTGGTCAACCCATTTTAGGCTGATTTCTGTCATAAACATTTAAAGAAGCCCCAAGGTATCCATGAAATTATAGACTGACCATTAGAATCAATTCCATTGATTCCATTTCATGATCTGTTATGTGTAGGTATTTTCTTAATCTCTATTTGCCAGAAACAACTGATGAAACTGACTGGGTAATGGTGATGTAATAGTTACTCCATTTCTTTCACAACAATGGATGTGTAACAGCTGGATCCATTCTCACATCCAGCTATCAGTATGGAAACAAATGTAGCAATGAACCTCTGACACTGTCATCAGCAGAAAAACTTGTTTTCATTGTATTGACAGATCGGAGTCTGCAGTAATGGGAAAAACTAATACAGCTGGATTACAATAACACAACTTTACAAAGGATGGACTGTAGGGGAAGTTTGCAGAGCTTATAATGGACCGGACAGATGGATTTGGGACCCTAACCCAATTAGTACTTATGTACCTGTGGGTTTGGGATCCCAAATCAACCTGTATAAAGGCTGTGGGTGGTCAAAAATGAAAAACTAAACATTTTTACTAACCTAGTGAGTCAGATAAGGAGCATTGGACATATGTAGATGCTGCAATGTGGCAACTGAAGCTTGGATAATAACCCTTCATTGTGCAAACACTCCTGTCTCACTGCTGACTGGCTATTATAACGCTCCTCCCCTGCTTGCTTAAAGGGGTTTTTGGGGATTGGGCTCTTTTTTTAATGGGCTTGGTGTGGGGGGGAAATAACAAACAACTTATACTTGCCTCTCCAGTGTGGCATCTCCCATCAACACCCCCACAGAAAGCGGGTTTGGCTATAGCAGTTGCGTCACCACTGGGTGGATTTTCAATTACAAGAACAAACCCCACGTAAGAATAATGGCCGATATGTACAGTAATTGCCACACAATAACTGGGGGCTGATTTATCATGATATGTGCCACATGTTTGCTGGCATACAAGGCATAGAAAAAGTGGCAGTTTCTGGTGCATACCACGAAAAAAAAAATTAATAAAAATGTCACACTAACCACTTCTCTAAATAGTAAATGGATCTGGACAGGGAATTACAGATTAAGGACATGAAGGTCTGTGATGAATGGACTGTACTCTGTCCAGCTCATGGGACTGGATATGGGATGGGACTCTGAGCTTCATAGCGAGTCATGATTGATGGTCAGTCCATGAAATCCATCCAGTAGACGGTCTGGGATTCAGGGACTGACATTTTGATATTTTGCTCTGGAAAAGTGGTACAGATTATAAATACTCATATCTGGATGGTATAGATTCATTTTTTGTGTATGGGACTTGCACAAATGGACCCAGGAGTGCACCAGCCATGATCTGAATTGAGCCTCTTGCCTCAGGCAGCACCACCTGTAGCAAGATGGGGGGGGGGCAGCATCAGGGATGAAGTCACCTACTACAAAACAGAACTGGACACTTAAAAATAGTGTTTTTTTTCACCAGATGTCAAAATGGGTGTGAGATACTGCATGGAGAACCCATATACTAAAAAAATAACCCGTTACATTACTACTGGATGGGGTGGAGGGGGAGCCGTTCTATAGCTGACCTCAGGTAGCAGAAAGTTTAGGTTCACCCCTTTCAGGACCCTTAATAATTTAGGCACATCCTGCACTATACTGGCACATAAAGCTTTAGTCTCACAAAGTTTGTCCTTTGTATACTGACCTAAGTGCTCAGTAATGGAGGAGCCTGGATTTTATTTGATCACAGTCTGGGCTGATTCCCCTCTGTCTCATACTATTCTGAGCTGCTGACAGGTTGGAGTAAGTTAGCCTGAAATACTCTGTGCTGCCTGTCGTTTTTCACTCCTAATTAAATTTGCCCCATGTCTGGCTGCGCGCACTTGAGAAACAGTGCAATGCATGTCCAATATCATTTAAGTATGAAAATGGAACTTTAATTTGATGAGGTCGCTTTTACAGCTCTAAAGAAAACATCAGTCTGCAGACTGTAAAATATTTCTCATTAAATCTAACCTTTCTAACCTAGTCTGGCAGGAAATTCTTGTTGCATGGCTACAGCTAAAGCTACACTTTGTTATAAAGCCATTTCCTCAGCTCCTTTCCTTTCAGATAAGATATTATATTAAAATTGTTATTTTTGTGGATATAATTGTCATATTCAATTTTCCTACATACAGTATGTGCTGAGCGTGTACCCGGCTGTGTATTGTATAGGTTACGGTGATATTCTGTCCACTTTTTTGGGATACTAGGAATAGATTTAATTTATATAAACAGTAAAAATGTGTGTTGATGGATACCTGCATATATTTAGAATCTGTAAGGTAGATAGGTGTCTCCGCACCAATTCAATGTATACAATGCGAGCATGAAAAATTTAAATAAATCAAAATCAAGCATGAAAAACCATTCCAGGCGCAGTGACTGTGGTAATCTTCTTATATTTGCTATCCATTGCCTCCTTCCTTCTAAAATCAACCTTTAAAAAAATGCTATTGACTCTTGAAGGTGATACCAGAGCCCCTCCATGCTACAGCTTCACAGGCTGTTATACTGTCTTGCCCTCCCCTCAGTTCTGTCTGCACTAAACCACATCCACCTGCCTGATGTAATCTCACTGCAGCAGCAGAAGTTTATCACACAGTGGGAGGGGGAAGTGCATGCATGCAGCATCCTTAAAAGGAATCTGTGTGCAGTTTTACAGGGCAGTATACAGTGTTAGGTATTGGCCCTGGAGAGCTGTGTAACTATACCTTTATGTGTGTAAAGGTATTTGCTGGACTTGGCGCATTGGGGTTTACTGGTGTGTGGAATTTCTTCATTGTCTTCCCAACACAGTACAGCCCTGAGGGGCATAACTACAGTGGAAGTAGCCATAGCAGCCACTATGAGGCCCGCAGAGTCAGGGGGCCCCATCATCCGACCAGACACACTAAAGCAGTGATCTTCAACCTGTGTGCCGCGGTTGAGTGTGCTGCGGCGAAAGTTCCCCTAACTATGGCGCCCCGGTGTAGTGCTGCCACAGCGCCCCCGTGTTTCTGCCCCATACTTACCTACAAGCCCCGCGACGGCAATCCGCCCATCTTCTGTAGCTCCTGCACCGCGCGGCCCGTAAGTCACGTGACCAGAGGCTACAGAAGGTGGGCGGATCGCCATTAGGAGTGAAGGTACGCAGAAGAAGACATCAAGGGTAAAGCCCCTTCTACACTGGCGTTTTTCACGCGCGAGTTCTGCGCGTGCATTTGACGCGCAGAACTTGCATTGCACTCTGTCCCATTGTATTCAATGGCTCTTTCTTCATTAGCATTGTTTTTCACGCGCGTGCTTGCGTTCGTTTGCACGCGCGTCAAAATCGCAGCATGCTCTATTTTTGCGTTTCACGCGCGTTTTTCACGCCCCATTCAAGTCTATGGGGACGTATCGAACATTGCAAGTGCAATGCGAGTGCAATGCGTTTTAAACGTAAGGGTTGCTAGGTGACCAGAATAACAGTATTTCCCCTGCTCGCGAACGATCATTTAATTAAAAAAACACAATGAAGAACAGTGAAGAATAGAATAAAAACAGTGAACACAGTGAACACAGTGACCACAGGATCATTTAAGTGAAAAACACAGTGCAGAACACAGTGCAGAATAGATTACAGATGTTCGGCACATCTGCTTACTACACAATATATATGTGTGAAGAACACATTGCAGATGTATTTAAACATCTGCAATTTGTTCTTCACACACATATATATTGTTCTTCACATGCTATTTTGGGCGCACCGTTCCGCGCGTATCTCCCGACAAGTAAGCAGATGTGCCGAACATCTGTAATCTATTCTGCACTGTGTTCTGCACTGTGTTTTTCACTTAAATGATCCTGTGTTCACTGTGTTCACTGTGTTCACTGTTTTTATTCTATTCTTCACTGTTCTTCACATCTGCTAACTTGTCGGGAGATAATATACACGGGGAACAGTGAAGAATAGATCGCAGATGTTTGCAACTTATCAGAAGACATTATTTTTTAATTAAATAACCCATTTTAATCCCAAACCATGGTCCCTTTGAAAAATGCTCGATTCTCCCATTGACTCGCGCGTGAAAAATGCGCCGAAAACGCAAAAAAAACCCTAACAACACGCGCGTGAAAAACACAAAAACGCTAATTACTCCAAGGAAAAATGGAACAAAAACGCAGCCAAAAACGTCAGTTTTTCACGCATTGCACCCTGACGTGAAACGCAACGCTAGTGTGGAAGAGGCCTAAGTATATAAGGTTATTATTTGTATAGGGAAGGCAGCTAGGGTCTTTTTTTATTAGTAAAGGGAGGCTGGGGCTTTTTATTAGTTAAGGGGGGCCTCTAGGGCCTTTTAATTAGTAAAGGGGGGCCTCTAGGGCCTTTTAATTAGTAAAGGGAGGCCGCTAGGGTCTTTTAATTAGTAAAGGGAGGCCGCTAGGGGCTCTTAATTTGTAAAGGGAGGCCGCTAGGGGCTCTTAATTAGTAAAGGGAGGCCGCTAGGGTCTTTTAATTAGTAAAGGGAGGCCGCTAGGGGCTCTTAATTAGTAAAGGGAGGCCGCTAGGGGCTCTTAATTAGTAAAGGGAGGCCGCTAGAGGTTTTTATTATTAAAGGGAGGCCGCTAGGGTTTTTTTTTATTAGTAAAGGGAGGCCCCTAGGGGTTTTTATTAGTAAAGGGAGGCCGCTAGGGGCTTTTAATTAGTAAAGGGAGGCCGCTAGAGGTTTTTATTAGTAAAGGGAGGCCGCTAGGGGTTTTTTTAATTAGTAAAGGGAGGCCCCTAGGGGTTTTTATTAGTAAAGGGAGGCCGCCAGGGGCTCTTAATTAGTAAAGGGAGGCCACTAGGGGCTCTTAATTAGTAAAGGGAGGCCGCTAGGGGCTCTTAATTAGTAAAGGGAGGCCGCTAGGGGCTCTTAATTAGTAAAGGGAGGCCGCTAGAGGTTTTTATTAGTAAAGGGAGGCCGCTAGGGGTTTTTTATTAGTAAAGGGAGGCCTTTTATGACTGTTTTAGTGTCATTTTGTGCTATTTTGGTTGGTGGTGTGCCCCAGGATTTTCTAAGTATAAAAAGTGTGCCGCGGCTCAAAAAAGGTTGAAAATCACTGCACTAAAGAGTCGAGGATGTGCACCATTATATACATTTTATGCTGCACATTGTACAGCATAATATGTATATACATGTGATGTATATATACTGTATATATGCTATATATCCGTGATATGTATATTCTGTATACAGTGTATGGTGTGTGTATATACTGTACGTGTGTATATATGCTGTATGTTTGTATATGGAACAGTATGTGTGTATATGTTGTATATGTGTTTGCATGAGTGTATAAATCTGTGATTGTGACTTGGTTGTGTGAGAATGCAAATATGTATAATTTTTAAGAAGGAAAAAGAGCCCCATGCAGAAGCTGCTATGGGTCCCTGGCTCTCCTAGTTATGCCACTGCTTCTCCTGTGTCAGGGCAGTAGCAGGCATCTGTTTGAATACTACAGCAGGGAGGGGCTGTGCATTAATGCATTAAAGAGATCCCACACACAAGTGCACCAAGTCCAGTTACAATCCTGTAATATAAATACATTTTTCACAGTTCTACTGCTACTAACACCTAACACTGTCTGCAGCTTTTTTTGATTAAAACTGCTTAAAGATGACCTGTCACCCGGGAATAACACCCCCAACAAATTAGCTCCCCCTCATCCTGTCCCCAGCCCTTTTATATTTATCGAATTTTTATTAAGATTTCTGTTTTTATACTTAGTTTAAAACGATCCGACGTCTTATCAAATAAGAGGTCGGATCGTTGTACAAGTCTCCTAACAGTCGGCCATATTCATGAGGGGGCCGGCCGACACCCCCCCTCCACGCCCCTGTCAGTCAGGGGCCTGTAAGACTCGCCGGCAGCAGTGCATGTATTGTGCAATCACTGCCGGCTCTATGCGATGCAGCTCTGTGCTGACAGCGGCCGCAGAGGGGCTTATTCACAGCGCCGGCCGAACATTCAACCAGCACTGTGAATAAGCCCCTCTGCAGCCGCTGTCAGCACAGCGCTGCATTGCATAGAGCCGGCAGCGATTGCGCAATACATGCGCTGCTGCCGCCGATTCGTGGAAAGGGTGTGCCGGCCCCCTCATGAATACGGCCGACTGTTAGGAGACTTGTACAATGATCCGACCTCTTATTGGATAAGAGGTCGGATCCTTTTAAACTAAGTATAAAAACACTAATTTTAATAAAAATTCAATAAATATAAAGGACTGGCTGGGGACAGGATGAGGGGGAACTAATTTGTAGGGGGTGTTTTTCCCAGGTGACAGGTCCTCTTTAAAGAAAATCTACCTCCAGGATCAAGGATTATAAATTAAGCACACCTACATGCTGGTGTGTGCCCCTATGGCAGTATCTGCTCTTCTAGTTTTTAAGAAAAAAGGGCTTTCTAAATTATGTGAGCCTAAGCTGCTCCAGGCGTCATTAACACCTGTGGAGTTCTGAGCCCCTCATGCTCGTTTGCATAATTTTAAAAGGACATAAAAAGCTAAAAGAATAGCAGATTCTACCAGAGGGGGCACACTCCAGTATGTCAGTGTACTTGGTTTACAATCCTTTATCCTGTTAGTAAATGTCTTTTTAATGTAGTTTATGGTTTATTGTGTAAATGCCTCAAACAGCAATTATCTCTGCATATAAACTTTAGATTCCTAATATTTTTGTCCCGTGTGATCATGGGACCAGATTTGTAATTTGGTCCTGAAAATGCAATATTACCAAAACTAAGATGTAATCTTCATAGAGGTAAAAGCTGTGTGATGATCCCAAGAATTCTGACATTGTCGGAAGGTCTGAGCCGTTATATTTCATAAGGAAACATTGAGATCATTATCAGCTGTACAAGGCTCTTACCCGATGGCTTGATAGACTTGCCCCAGACGTGAGCCGGCATCTAGATGTGGAAAGGCGACCTCATTAATCACTGTGTCTATAGGCGACAACTAGTCTCTTGCCTTCTGTATATCTTTCCCTACAGCTGCTCATTGTTCTGCAGTCAGTTTAAAGTTCCAAATTTGGAAAGATTTTGAATATCGCTGCAGACTCTGTGTTACTTGGCAAGTTCTTCTACACTTCTGTGGCCCAGATATAGTCACTAGGGAAGTGATTCATTGGGGGTCATTTATTAAGGGCCCGATTCGCGTTTTCCCGACGTGTTACCCGAATATTTCCGTTTTGCGCCGCTTGTACTTAAATTGCCCCGGGATTTTGGCGCACGCGATCGGATTGTGGCGCATCGGCGCTGGCATGCGCGCGACGGAAATCGGGGGGCGTGGCCGAACGAAAACCCGACGTATTCGGAAAAACCGCCGCATTTAAAAACCGAAAATGTGTCGCATAAGGACCGCTTACCTTCACCTGGTCCAGCTCGGTGCATTCCGGCGCGATGAGTTTACTTTCAGCGCAGCAGCGCCACCTGGTGGACGGCGGAAGAACTACCTTATTAAATCCCGGCCGGACCCGAATCCAGAGCGGAGAAGCCGCCGCTGGAACGCGAATGGACCGGGTAAGTAAATTTGCCCCACTGTGTTCATACTGTTTAACTTATGATGCAATTTGTATATTGCAGCAATGCAGATATCAATCATTTCTATAGATACAGAGATTGCTGCTGAGCTCCTTTGGTTGCTAGTGAATATATTATCTATTATGGATACCAATCATCCATTGTGACATCCATTGTGCCTAAGAAGCATACAATATGATTGCCTGTACAATAGCCTAGATGCAGCTTAAAAGGAACCTGTAATACAAATTAACCCACACGTAATAAAGACTTCATTATAAAACTATGATTAAAAAGATTTGCCCTTATCCCTAAATGATTCCTTTCCAATGTTGCAATGTTACAAAAATCCATTTGTTAACTTACATGCTACTCACCTGATTTGAGTCCATCACACTAACCGAGTCCTGCAAAGTAAACTTTACTTGCGTTGCCCTGCCTCTTGTTACCTCATTGGACACGTAAAGCCATGTGATCAGGATCACATGATAAGGTCCTGTTACATCTGCAACATCTACCGCATATGTGTATCTAAACACATGAAATCAAAGCTACCTCCATGGAGGATTGGTAGGAAAAGAAGTCCATGGAGGCATGCTGTGATTTCATGTGATCAGATATATGCATGGTGTACAGTTTGCTAATGTTAGGAGGCTAAAGGACCCTGGTCACATGATATGCTGAGAAGAGGCATGGAACTCGGGGAGGAGTAGATTGGAGTTGCTGGCGGAGCATAACATGCCTTTTCTGATGAATGTGACGCAAATGCATTGAACTTTTATGACCCTAGATACGCCCCTCTGTATACTCGTATATTAGTCTATATTCACTATATCTGGGCATGATTGTCTAGGGTGCTGTATTTGTTGAAGGGGTTTGCATTTATTAGATGTAGTTGATGCTAGGGAAGGCAGCAAACTCTAAAGACATCAGAAGAAGTCATCCTGGTGGTCTGGACCACACAGAGAAGTGAGAGAACATCAGAGAGAAAATTAGAGAAGGTGTCATCTGGTTTTATAGAGAAGCAGTTGTCAATACTAGCACAGAAAGATGGTGCTAAATAAGGACATTATACAGCAGGGTGCTTAATAGTCCCCTGTTTGCAGGATGACCCTATCTCAAATTGGTTGGGAGTTAAAGGGGTTGTCCACTTTCAGCAAATAATTGATATAGTTTGTGTAAGGAAAAGTTCTAAAATTTTTCAATATACTTTCTGTATCAATTCCTCACCATTTTCTAGATCTCTGCTTGCTGTCATTCTATAGAAAGCTTCCAAGTTTCCAAGCAGAAAGTGGTGTTACACAACAAGCAAATAATATAATTGTTCCACAAATAACAAGAAACCTGTGAGCAGATTTTCATTAGAGATAAGGGTCATCCGAAACCATTTCAAGGTTAAGTTCTCTGTGCAGATCCCATCCCCTGCTGTTCCACAATGTGAGCCTCAGCTCGGGCTATATATGGTGACTATTTAGTGGTTTGTAACACGCACCGGCGTCAGCACAAAGATGCTCATTATTTTTACAACCCTACAACAAGCAGTTTTTCTTATAATTGGGTCAGCATGGACATAGAAATGTTACCCTGCTCCCATCTATCCTGCTTCGCTTTATTACTCAAATCTGTTTTAACAGCTGCTATACTGAGAAAGGTTTATATGTCTGTCTGGGCGAGGAATAGGACACACAACCGACTATAGCTGCCTTTCGTATGTCAGCAGCTCTTAAAGAGTCCAAGATCATTCGAAACCTTGGGCAAGTTTTGGGAAAGTTTGTTGCTTAGGTTTAGAATAAAGTATATATTTATTTAGTGTCGGTCTTATTCATGGGCTGAGCCTGGTCTTGCAGCTTACTCTTTTACATGTATTAACAAACTTAGCCTATAAACAAAAGTGGAGACCAAAGGGGGTAGAAGAAGCATCATAATCAAGTAATTGGGGGATTGGTATTGTCTTTGTCTGGTAGTTCAAAAAAAGTATTCCTATGCCAGATAATAGGGCACATTTACTTACCCGATCCGGATGAGTTCACACGATTCACTAAGATCGTGCACCCGATATCCTGCATGTGTCGCTTCCCCGCTCAGGTCCGCTGGAGTTCACCTTCTTTTCTGGTGCATGTAAGTGCATTGTCTTGCGGAGCAATTTGAAAGTTAAATCCCGCGCTCGGTTGGATCATCCGACAGCCAGCTGATTGCGTGCAACCCCTGTTAAATACCTATCAAAGCTGCACAAATCCCGAAAACAGCAAACAAACCGACAAAAGTGCAATCCGTGACCCTTAGTAAATAAGCCCCAATGTCTTTGAAGGGGAGCTTCTTATCATAAGACTAAAAGCACATGAATGCAGTAGGTCCATTAATCATGAACCATGTGCTGGATGTGTGCTGAGGACAGGAATCCGAGGATCATAGTGAAATATAATGTACGGAGTCCCTTTTGCCTAGTAGAACAACAGTGCTGTACTACAATCATGATTACAGTTCGTTGCTGCTGATGTGTGGGAAGAAGGGACTCCTTGCATCATACGTCAATATGATGCTCAAAATCCCATCTTTGGAACTGCGGTCGATCTGTGAAATCTGATCAGCACACGGTCTGCAATTTATAGAATGACCACTGTTGTGGGAAACTGGCCTAGCTTCAACTTTTAGAACTGCCTCACAACTGGTTATGAAGCAATTTTTATAGGTCCCAATATTCCTGTAATATTCCGATATGCTAATTAGACTCTCTACTGTATTATAGGAGGTTCCGGACTGCCTGCACCAGACCATGACCACCATCCTGACGGTAGAAAAAAGTCCAACTCCACCAGAATCTGTTTGATGGTACAAATTAAAAGATGCAAAGAGTTGGGGTAGGTGGTGTTGGTGCAAAGTTCTCTTTAGTAATTTAAACATTGCTTGGGACAAAGAATATGGTGGGAAACAGATTGCTTTTGTCGACTTAATGTGTGTTCTACTTGTTTTCTAGGAATCCATGTTATGCCATACACAATTACACCGTTTTGAAGGTTAAAGAGGACCTGTCACCCCCAAAAATACCCCTAACAAATATGTTCCCCCTAATCCTCTCCCCAACCCCTTTATATTTATTAAATTTTTATTAAAATTTTTGTGTGAAAAGTTTGTTTTAATCGATCCAACTTCTTACCAAATAAGAGTCGGCCTTATTCATGAGGGGGCTAGCCGACACACCCCTCCACGCCCCTGTCAGACGGGGACCCGTGGAAATAGCCGGCAGCAGCGCATATATCGAGCAATCGCTGCCGGTTCACTGTGATGCAGCGCACTGGCAGTGCCTGCAGCGACAAACTGACAGCGGCTGCGCTGGGCCGCGCTGAGCTTATTCACAGCGCTGGCCAAACATTCAACCGGCTCTGTGAATAAGCACAGCGCGGCACAGCCGCTGTCAGTGCTGCCACATTGCAGAGAACCAGCAGCGATTGCGCGATATATGGGCTGCTGCCAACTATTCTTACAGGTCCCCGTCTGACAGGGGCATGGAGGGGGTTTGTTGGCCGGCCCCCTCATGAATACGGCCGACAGCCAGGGGGCCTGTACGAGGATCCGACCTCTTATTTGTTAAGAGGTCGGATCGATTAAAACAAACTTTGCACACAAAACTTTTAATAAAAATGCAATAAATATAAAGGGGCTGATGATAGGATTAGGGGGAACATATTTGGTGGGGGTATTTTTGGGGGTGACAGGTCCTCTTTAATAATGAAGGGGTTTACCACATACAATTAATTTATACTGATGTTTAGGTTATTGATTTGGTCACTACAGATTCATTTTGTTAAGATGGACGTAAATGTGACCGAACATAGAGCGATCTTCCATTGGCAACAAAATATTGTCAAAATCCGTATGACATACAGAGTCTACAGTTTTCAGTCAGTTGTCAGAAATGATTCATTCATTGAAAAGTTAAATTCTGCTTGATCAGTTAAATGAATTGAAGGTTATAATTGTTAAGAAAATATATTAAGAACCGTTGTTGCATATACTGGGTTGGATGAGGTGTTGAGCACTTGGAGTCACTGTCACCACTCACCAGATAAAGTGTCATTATCAGTTTTCACTAAAGTTAGAAAAGCATCAGTGGCACTTGACCTAAGGGGTGGCCCTGGAGCATAAATAACACATCATTGGTCAATTACTTCAAGGGTAAAACTAACTAAGGGCAGTCACCACCTTTATACTTGTGACAGTATTGCAGTTATGCCTTGTTTTTGCAACTGCTGCATACGTTTCTCTAAAATACAGTATATATTTAAGAAATTAGGCTATTGGTGCACCAGGGGTGGGTCTGCACCTATTTGAACGCTGTTTCGTTTCTTATACGTCGAGAAGCACCCTTAAAGGAAACCTACCACTTAAAAGTGGTAGGTTTTATACACATATACATGGCACCAGCTCAGGGTGAGCTTGTGCCAGAGCATATTTTTGTTAGGGGAACAAAGCCCCTATGGCAGATTTATAAGTTATATTAACTTATAACTCAGTGCACCACACTTGGGCACGGCGCACCATGCGCGCGCCCGTGCGTGCACCGGATTCTAAAGCGCTGGAGAGCCGGTGACGTCACCGAGCTCTCCGGCACACGCGCACCTGCGCAACTTAGCACGGGGAAGCGCAGCCAACCGCTGAGCGCAGCCAACCTACAGCGGGGTCTCCCACGCTCTACAGCTCCCCAAGCACCACAACGGTCATAGAACCGTATTCACACCACCGCAAGCCCAGCAATCCGTGCCTGAAGAAGGTCTTATGTTATAAGACTGAAAGGTTGCATTAATTTTGGATTGCCGATTCACCATAATAAAATATGCAAATCAAGTATCACAGGAGTGCCAAGTTTTTTTCAAGATTTATTGAGAGGTGCTGCAGCCTACTTGTGCACCCATACCACCAACATTGAGTGACGTGTACTACTTCCATAATTACAGGTTCACAAGTTAAGACATATAACATTTGTAAAGATCTGAAGAGTTGATCTGGTTTGTATTAGGGGTGAGGGGTTGGTAGGAGGGATAGGGTAGGAGCTAGAGAGAAGTGATATAGTCTAGTTGCATTCTCTAATTGAGATATGGTCACTCCAGCGTTGGGGAGGGGGGTAGGGGTGGGGTATGGCAGGGAATATGCCGAGTCCTGTGATGTCACACAGGTGCATGACATCTTATTGTCACAGATAGTATCAGAGCTGTGTGATATCACGTGTAGGATAGTTCATAATCATTGTAATTAGGTGATTTCAATATTTGTGACAATCCCTGTTACAAACCCATATTGAGGCTCTTTGGCACCCGTTATTTATGACTGCCCCTTGATGACCTCTCTTCGGTGTCAGACAGTGTGAGGTCACTATACACTTCATGCATGAATGACATTGGAAAGGTCAATGTTTGCAGCCAGGGTTGTCCTACAAAGGAATTCGGCAAAGTTTTATAAATAAATTCAATGTTATTACCATAATTCCTGGAGACGGGTGAATAACAAAAATCTTGACCTTTATAAACAGGACCCAGTCATGTTGGTAATTTATGCGTGCTCCTAGATTGAGACCTTTGGTGGAACATTATAATCCCATGGCAGATTGTTTCATGGAATTACTGGAGCCAGGTTGCTTTGTGACCACTTGGGATCATGATGTAGGAATGCTGTTATTTTCTTTAATTATTAAAATGAAGTGCTGGGTACAGTCTGCTCTGGATGAAGAATGTGCCCTCTGTATAAAACATTTAGTGCCATAGATTTAGTCACATGAGGGAACAACTCAGATTTCCCTATTTCTAAGCTATGTTGAAGGTACCAATGTCCAATTCACTGGAACTTTGTTCTATTTCAGCCTACAAAACCACTTTGAAGTTGGGTATGTGACATACAAAAATGAAAAAGTACATGTTGCTTTCAAAGCGGTGGCATATCTAAGAAAATGAACTTGATTTCCATCTCACACCTTGTAATTTATCTGCCACACATCCAGCACTTAAAATGCAAATATATATTATTCTTAAAAAATCCCTCATGTTGTCATTTAAACTTACAGCCCCCCCCCCCCTCCTGGTAAGGCATGAAATATCTTTTATTCCATTTTTTATCTTAAATAATACCTATAAAAAATCTCCTCCAAAGTCATGTGCAAATGAGCAGAGAAGAGTCACCTTTTTCTTGAGATGGGTCACTTTTAGAGGATGAAGAGCGAGCACCACTTCAGATACTCCAATCTTGGGCTCTATTGTACATTGAACCATACCTTTGGTGTAATTATGGCTAAACAGATTTGTATCAGATTTTTGGTTCTAAGAGCTAGAGATATATATAATTAAAGAAATAGTAGGGATTTGGATCTGTAACTCACACTTCCAGCTGTGCTAGTTAACTGTCTGTATCTCTGTATCTAGTTCACATAACCATAATCTGCGCAGCCGCGAGGACAGGAACATCTCGCATTGGCCCACTTCTGGCTGTACCCAACACGCAGACCGCTTCTCACCCCTTCATGCCCCACTGGCGTGCGGATGGCGGGTTGAGGAAAATAGTTGCAAGCAATAGCAATAAGCTAGCATATGCAATTACTTCAAGGCTTCTATGCCACTGATGTGGCCCAAAAGCCCTGATAAATATCCCCCGAAATGTCCAATAGATGGCTTTCCCAGTTTTTATGAAAAGTAGAATTGAATATGTAATATTACACTCAAGAAACGGCATACATCTAATCAGAGCACTTCCTTATGTACTTACTTTGGCTCTTATCATCCTATATTCTTCCTTCCTCATCTACTCTTCACTTTGAAATTATCTGGTGAATTCCGCCTTGCTAGTAAGATAGACAGAGCTCACTGTTGTCTCATCGCATAGAAGCTCTATGGAGAAAATAAGGGGAGCAGCTCGGTCTCAACCCTCCAACACCAAGAGGATTGTCAATGTACAAACACCCCTTATAGAAGAACAGGAGAATGAATATTACAAGCCATAAACTGGTTTAGACTACTGATCTCTGCCAAGCTTTTCCTGCTGAGGGTAGATGTGCTTTAAATCTGTGGAGGGGATGGTAGCAGAAGACTTGTCTCCTTGTCCTGTGCTGTAGCAGTTCATTGCTGAAACAGCTCCATTATTCTGATGGAAAAAAATAAAACTGCTGATGAAAGCTCTTCACAAATAGTAATATCTACATAACCACCAAAATGTGATAAAGGCAGTAAAAATACTACACCCATCCTGTCCAAAAGTGACACTTCCTCGCTGTCAGATTTATAGGAAAATAAAGAAGGTTTTCTAAATGAGCTGTTTTCCCTTTAAACATCCGGCTACATTTTTTTTCTTTAACCATAAATGTTTGAGGACAGAAACTCAATAAATGAAACTTAATCAAATAAATGAACTTCTATTTGACCTTTAAAGGGCATCTACCACCAGGATGAAGGACTGTATGCAAATGAGCCTGAAGGGCTCCAGTCTCCATAGGTGTTAATGGAACCTGAAGCCCCTCAGGCTCGTTTGCAAAAAGTCTTTCATCCTGGTGGTAGATGTCCTTTAAACCTTTAAGGACCTCGCCCTTTTTTGTTTTTTTATTTTTCACTCCCCAAAATCAAATATTTATAACTTTTTTTTTTTTACACGTAAAGAGCTCAGTGATGGCTTGATTTCTGCGTAACAAATTACACTTTATTGGGGGCTTTCACTGTGCGCCACAAATGACATGTCTACTTTATTCTTTGGGTCAGTGCGATCATAGGGATAACACATTTGTATAGGTTTTATAATGTTTTCATACATTTACAAAGATTAAAAACTCGTGTACAAAGTTTTTTTTTTTTATTTTGCCATCTTCTGGCGCTAATAACTTTTATATACTTTGCTGTACAGAGCTGTGTGTGGTATCTTTTTTTGCGACTTTTGATGAAGTTTTCAATGCTACCATTTTTAGGACTGTACGACCTTTTGATCACTTTTTATTGATTTTTTAAAATATTTTTCTAAATGGCAAAAAAGTGCCATTTTGTTATTTTTTGTTATGGGGTTAAACACAGTGAAAAAACGTTATTATATTTTGATAGATCAGATTTTCAGATGCGGTGATACCTAATGTATTTGTGATTTTTACTGTTTATTTATATTTATATCAGTTCTAGGGAAAGGGGGGTGAATTGAATTTTTAGGTTTTTTTATTATACATTATTTTTTAAACTTTTTTAATTTTTACTTTTACTATTTTTCAGACTCCCTAGGGTACTGTAACCCTAGGTTGTCCAATTGATCCTACCATATACAAATAAATTGCACATTGTAATCAATGGATTGGATTGAAACAAGACAGCCTCGGGTCTTTGGAAGACCTGAGGCTGTCATGGCAATGGGTCACTGCTCCCCGATGACGTCAGGGGGAGCGACGATCTCCAACAAGATGGTGGCGCCCATGCCGGCGGCAATGTGCAGGTTCATACACGGACCACTGCTAGCACCGATCGCGGATGTTAATGGTAAGTTTTTGCTGCAATATGCAGCAAAGACTTACCGGCTATGGAGAGGCCTCAGCCTGTGAGCCCTTTCCATGCACCCGCAGCCGACCCACGATGTGCTATTACATCACAGGTTGTTAAGTGGTTAAAGGGAATCTACCGTCAAAGTCAAGTATGATAAACAAGGGACAAGCACTGTGACTGTGATAATCTTCTTATATTTGTTAACCATGGACTCCTTACGTCTAAAATCAAGTTTTAATATTATGCTAATAAGACAGAAGGGCTATGGGCGTGTTATAGAAGCCCTCTGTGTTCTGGCTGTTGTTACACTACAGCAGCACTTTTCAGTCTCAGCCTCCCCCCTGCCCTTCCTGTAATCTCAGCCTCAATAATCACACAGTGGGAGAGAGGAAATGCTCCTTAACACCAACAGCCTCTGTAGCTACAACACAGAGGGGCTAGGGTAACCCTTCAGGCTCATTAGGATAATTTTAAAAGATGGCCATGAATAACAAATATAAGAAGATTACCACAGTCACAGTGCCTGGATCTATGAGTAAGTGTCCCTGGTTTATCATGCTTAATTCTGATGGATGATTTCCTTTGTCCTGCGTTGAACTAGAGAGAAAATAGTGAGAACTGAAGTGTTTATGTGTTACATTACTACTGTATTTTCTCTTCAGACTTCGGCTTTGATTCTCACATTTCTAAGCAGTTTTTTGTTGTTGTTCTGCTGCTGCTATTGGATTATTGGATGAGTTCCTCCTGTATTCATCTGGGTGACACATCCCAGACACCAGCACGTGCTACAGACCTGACTTACACCAGCATCTCCTCTCCTGTCTTGCGCTGGCTCCGCTGAGTGAACACCTCTCTATCACTATTGTAATGACTATATGACGGCGCTGGTTCCCAGCCATGTTACCAGCTGGAGTGTGCATGACTGAGGATTGTCCTTGTTTGACCGGCTGCTTCATACACACCACTGTTCTGGCTGCCAACATAGCACTGGATTTTTGTGAATTTCTCCCCTATCAGAAGGATATTGTTAATGATAGCAGAAACAATAGTAGCAGTAATAAGCAGATCTAAAGAGACATTCTGTACATTGTCCATTTAGTGATGTCATTTCATCTCCAGTCATTAGGATTAATGATCATCTCGCCGGCTGTCCTGAATAGACCCCATATTAGTAATCTCAGACAGAAAAAATTAACTACACCTCCAATTTAGGGATTGACTGGAGCTACTGTAGACTTCCAATCTTAAAGAGGACTTATTGAAAAGGGATTCAGGAGCCGGTTTAACTAATCATGGACACCTGGTACATTTTATTCTATATTTTTATACAATACTTTAAAGGAAATCTACCCTCAAAATCCATCATGATAAACCGGGGAAACTATAGATCCAGGCAGTGTGACTGTGATAATCTTCTTATATTTGCTATCCATGGCCTCCTTCCTTCTAAAATCAACTTTTTAAGTCATGTTAATTAGCTTGAAGGGCTCTGAAGTTGGAACCAGACTATTTCACTATCTCCCACATGATCGGTGGGGGTCTTAGTGATGAGACCCCACAGATCACAAGAATGGGGGTGTCCGATATACCCCCATCGTACCCCTCATTGCACCCTGAGTCAGTCTCCGTCAGCTCCATACAGCATCAAACCCCGTTCTCGTGATCATCATCACTGAGACCCCCAACGATCAGGCCTTATCCTGTGGATAGGGTCTAACTTGTCTCATGGGAAACCCCTTTAAAGAATCTACCACCAGGATGAAGGATTGTAAACCAAGCACACTGACATTCTGGTGTGTGCCCCCTCTGGAAGGATTCACACTTCTTTTAGATCCTTATGCACTTGTTTTTAAAGGGGTTTTCCCATGGGATAGAGCCTAACTTGCTGATGCATGTGGGTTTCAGTAATGAGACCCCCAAAGATCACAAAAACGAGGGGTCCGTCAGACCCCTTGCTGCTCCGTCAGACTAATGGAGCAGATGGCCATGCATGACCATTCTGTTCCATTAACCTCTATGGAGCTGACGGAGATCGGTGAGCATGGCACTCGGCAATTTCTATCAGTTCCATAAAGATTTTATGGAGCAGAACGGTCATGCGCAGACATCTGCGCCATTAGTCTGACAGAGCGACGAGGAGTCTGACCTCCGTTTTCGCGATCAGTAACGCAGGTTTTCCTGGGTTACATTAAATAAACACCCCCTTGAGGAAGCGAAGGCGAAACGTACATCAGGGTGCTTTGGTAGTGGTGGTGGTCCGGGGTTAATCACCTCTTTCTGAGCATTTTTAATATGCAACGCCCGGGTGGGCAAAGTAAATCTAATATCTATCATGTAATTTTAGAACTGGATTACTTTGATACTTATAATGGATGTATATGTATTTGATTGATCATTTTTGTTACACCCTGTATACTTTGGTTTAGTATTACAAGTCTTGGGAAGTATTTTTCTCATACTGTATTCTTGCCTTTTGTGTCATGACTTCAAAATATCTGTAAATTGCTAAATTGAGTTAACCACAGTATTCCTGGCATTATTACTAACACAAATTTTCTGAATTTCAGACGAGAGTGAAGAATAAAACTTTCCACCATGTGATAAACTGGAGTTTAAGGGTAATTTTTTTCCTTCTGGATCATCAAACACTATTATAGTGATGCTTCAAGTTAGGGTATATAAAGGTCTAATCTTCATAGAATGACCTCTTTCCTTCCCTTTAGCACCTAATGACCTCATGCCCCCCTCTGTGTCTGAGTTAGAGTGTTCCCTCTGAGGCTGTGTCAATGTCACAAACCATCAGTCAGTGTTTATGTGCAGTACTTCCCAAGACAAGGAGCCGCATTGGGCCAAAGGAAATCACATTGAGAATTATAGAGAAATCTTCGTAGTCTTCTTGGAAAAAAAAATAAAACAGTAAACTCATTTAAATGGGTTGGCCAAAGATATAACATTTTGCCATAGCCATTGGTAGGGGTCTGACTACTGGGACAGCCCCTGATTAGGAGATTGGCGGTCTGTTCATGGTATCGTAGTATATAAGGTTGGAAAAAGACTCAAGTCCATCAAGTTCAACCTATAAGACTTAGATAAATACTTTTTCCCCATAACCTGTGATATTTTTGCTTTCCAGAAAGGAATTCAGGTCTCTTTTGAACATGTACAAAGAATCTGCCATAAACAACCTCCTGCGGCAGAGAGTTCCATAATCGCCTGGATGTATTTGTACATAGCTCCTCGTAATAATCTTGATTGCTCTCCTCTGCACCCGTTCTAATTCTACTATGTCCTTTTTATACACTGGTGCCCAAAACTGTACACAATATTCCATGTGTGGTCTGACCAAGAAGGGCAAAATGATGTCCTTATCATACAAATCTATTCCTCCCTTATACATTCTATTAGTTTATTTTGCTTTAGCAGCAGCCGCCTGGCTCTGATCACTAAAATTAAGTTTACTATCCACCAATACCCCCAAGCCTTTTTCAGCTTCAGTTTTACCAAGTAATTTACTGTTTAGAATATAATTGCACTTTTTGTTACCATGGCCCAAGTGCATAACCTTACATTTATCTACATTAAACCTCATCAACCAATTCTCCCCCCACTTCTCCAGCTTCCACAAAACCCCTCTGTAATATAATAATATCGGTGTTGGTACCTGTCCAGCAACCGTGCAACCACAACCAGGCTTGGCGCTAGCTGTCAGACCAGGTAAGTGGTGGCGAACTCACCCTGCAACGTCCCTGCAGGCTAAGGCCCTGCTTAAAGCAGATTGATTTCCCTGTTACGGGCGAACCCGCTATCAGGAACCTAACTGAGCAACCCTACAAGATGATAGGGAAGGCTTACTTCGTCTTCAGCTCCTGGATGGTAACCGGAATACAGGAATAAACCACTGTTCACACTGGTGCACAGAATACTAACACAGGACTGAGAGAGAGAAAGCGCGATAACTCTAGAAGGTAAACGATACTGAGGGACAAACAACAGATACAGGCGGACAAATGGAGACAAACAAACCGGATTAAAACCAAGATGGCTGCAAAGGTACAGAATCGGATACAAAACACAGAATACCAAACAAGATAGCAAGAGCACCAGATACACAAGTAAGACTTGAAATAACCAGCCATGTCTAATGGGAGCAGGCAGGTATATAAGGCAGTTCCCGGACACACCTCCAGCAGCACACTGGGGGAACTGTCAATCAGGCTAGAAACCCTTACTGGGCAGGGCAGTAATGCAAGGAGCAGGGGGGGCTCAGTTAATCCAAACACTAAGCCACAGTTCACACACAAATAAATGCCATCTATTCTGCCAACTGCGGATAGAGCAACGTTAAGGCACGGACGTTACAATCGGCCCTGATATTAATTACTTTACAGAAGTTAGTGTCATCTGCAAATATTGAAACTTGACTGTGTAAACCCTTTATAAGGTCATCAATAAAAACTATTAAAGAGAAGTGGCCCCAATATTGACCCCTGTGGCACTGGTAACATCAATCCAATCTGAGAATGTGAGATTAATGATGGCCCTCTTTTTTCTTTCACTAAGCCAATTACTTACCGAAATTATTTTCCCCAATAATAATTTTCCCAGTCCCAGTAGTCTCATTTTATGTACCAACCTTTTTTGCGGCACTGTATCAAATGCCACAGCCTCCCCCAAGTCCAGACTAGAACTTACCTCCCTGATCTCTCATAAACCCTTGCTGATGCTGGGGTATAAGGTTGGGTACAGTGAGATACTCCAGGCAGTGGCGCAACTTGAAGCTGATGGGCCCCAGTGCAAAGTGTGTGCCAGGCCCCCTACTATAATGTATGGTTTATAGTAATAGTCTTCTCATATGGGAAACTGACACCTTATGGCCCCTTAAACCTCCTTGGCCCGGTTGCGATTGCACCCTCTGCACCCCCCCTCAAGTTACTCCCCTGACTCCAGGATAGCATCTTTAAGTGGCACAGCACTTGGCTACCTCCAGACTGCCCGGAAGAAGGAATTGGCAAGGCATATGCTCAACTTGCTGCTATATTCACTTAACTCAAAATGCAGTGACAGATGTTCTGAAATTCAGCAGCGGACACATAAATAACACTATTACACTAAAAAGCGCTACACTCAGAGATTATAGCGTATATGTTTAATGGAAGGATGTTTCCAAATTTATAAAAACCTCCCAAGTGCTAATTCATTATAATGACAGCTGAGTGCTGCTAATGCTTAGCTCTATTTCCTAAATAAGGACGTGTAATTAATACCAGGCATAAAACTAGCAAAAACAGCAGCTGTATTTGGGGAAGAAAGTCATGAATAGTCAATAGCAAATACATGCATAACATAAATAAGATGAGCCTTGTAGATGCACTTTCTGGTTTACATTCATTATATAAATCCTCATAGACTGTAAGCTCTTGTGCCCCCCCCCCCCTCATCCTCATAGACTGTAAGCTCTTGTGCCCCCCCCCCTCATCCTCATAGACTGTAAGCTCTTGTGTCACCCCCTCATCCTCATAGACTGTAAGCTCTTGTGTCACCCCCTCATCCTCATAGACTGTAAGCTCTTGTGCCCCCCCCTCATCCTCATAGACTGTAAGCTCTTGTGTCACCCCCTCATCCTCATAGACTGTAAGCTCTTGTGTCCCCGCCTCCTCCTCATAGACTGGAAGCTCTTGTGTCCACCCCTCCTCCTCATAGACTGTAAGCTCTTGTGCCCCCTCCTTCATCCTCACAGACTGTAAGCTCTTATGTCACCCCCTCATCCTCATACGGTAGACTGTAAGTTCTTGTGTCACCTCCTCATCCTCATAGACTGTAAGCTCTTGTGTCACCCCCTCATCCTCATAGACTGTAAGCTCTTGTGTCACCCCCTCATCCTCATAGACTGTAAGTTCTTGTGTCACTGTAAGCTCTTGGGAGCAGGACCCTCACTCCTATTGTTCCATATGACTGTTTGCAATATTTGTATATGTCCCCTATGATTTGTAAAATGGGGCGGAATATCATGGCACTATATCAATAAAGATTATTATTATTATTCATGAATTGATGATATTACTCGGTCTTACATTGTCTCTAAAGTTTCATCATAGCAGAAGTATAAAAAGTGTGTGTTAACCATTTTGGTGTAATTAAATGGGTTTTTTGGTTAATTTAGCCAAAACATCAGGTCATCTGGGTCTGACACTCAGGAATCCGACTAATCCGCTGCATTGGGGTGCAAGAAATACAGAGAACAGAGTTGGAAAAACATCTGTACTCAGGCCGAGTATGTGAAGCCCCTTATACAATCTGTAGCATCATGGAATTAGTGATGATATTTAATATCATGTAAATAACATCACAAATATCTGCACATTTTATCTGTCAAAATCCATCACTCAAAAGTGACACTTTCTCTAATAAAGGGCTCTTTCATGCTCAGCATCAGACTACACATATGGGTACACTAAGAGGTTAAAGCAACAACAGGAATGTGTTTACATAGGTTGATAATGTACTAGGGTTCAAGGAAATGTAGGTTCACACAGAACAGAGATGACTATTCTTCTCCATCCTGCAGAATTCCTGATTTTGAGAAACCATTGTGCTTATTTATTTTCCCTACCCCATAACAGATGCCTGTTGTGTATGATGCATAGTAGCACTGGTATGAGATGGAAATCCTATGCAGCTTACTATTCTATATAATATCAGATATTCCTAGGGTCACTGGCAGCGCACAAAGAGGAGCTTTCACTGTCCGGTCTATGGAGTCAGGTTAACCATTACCCTCTCCCTGTGATGATAATCCCTCCCAGGGTCATTTCACATGTGGCAGATTTGCTGTAGAAAGTTTATGAAATGAAAATCAGTTCCGTTCATCTGTATGAGGATGTCCTGGTGCCAAACACATGGCTTTCTGCAAACTCTACTTAGATGGATGAAACAAATCTGCAGAATGTTAATGTTTGGTTTTTTTTCCCCAGCATCCACCGTTCCTGGGCAATCACTTCCATAATTTTGGTACAAATTTTACTCATTTACAAAAATGACTAGTTATGCTTATAAGGCCATCTACCAATTGTATTCTAATTAGGACATCTGTCATGAGGGTGGATCCAAGGAGGGACAGGTCAGAGTTATTACTGTGATTGTAGGGTGTCAATAATGCCATTCATTTTGTCTATTAGGTGCATACTGCACTATCATCAGACTTTGCACTTTTTTCGGGTTTTGCATGGCTTGGACAGGTATTTATCAGGGGTCTGCACTGGGATTTTGGTGCGCACAATCATTTTCTGCTGCAGCTGCGCTGGCTTCCATGTGGCACAAATTTAGGGGCGGGCCGTCGGACGATCCGACTGATTCGGACTGAGCGAGGGATCTAACTTTCAAATTGTTTCGCAAGCTCAAGCTCTTACACGCACCACTAAAAATATAGTGAACTCTGTCGGACCTGAGCGGGGAAGCAACACATGCAGGATATCGGGCGCACGATCTTAGTGAATCGCAGCACAGTACATTATCATTATAATTGGGGTAATTTATTTGGCTCCCCGACTGATTGCCCATAGTCTGCCCCTCACCATGACTATGGGTAAGTGTATCATGGATTTTTGGAACGTTTAATACCGAAAGGTACCCTCACTTCACTTTATTATTTGTTTCATCATACTACTGCCACCTTACCCCTACCTCTCCTACTATTGCATTAATTGTTTTCTTAAATCACGTACAGTGTCTCTCTCAACCCCCTCATTCATTCCTCTCTCAAGAATTATCTTTAGGAACTAACACAGCCAGCAAATAAATGATTCCTGGAGGTGTGGCTGAGCTGCTATAACTTGTATGTATAGATGGGGAGTTAACTTTACAAATGGACTGAACTTTTCAGGTATTGGAAATAACAATATAGGGATAGTTGTACTGCTGTATAATAGCAGTTTTCAAAGATAAACTGAGGGATATCACAAAAGATGATATCATGTCCCAGGATAGGTCACCATGTACAATCATGTAGACTAATAATAATGCTACAAATAAGATATAAAGCTTGCAAGATGATTGCCCATGATACTCTACAAAAATAAATTATTATGAGGTCACATATGAAGTAAGTACTATCCTCACCTTAGTTCTCATTGGATTGGCTCTTCACAGATGTTGGGTTCTTGTTGGGTCCCTGGTACTTACCGGTACATGCACTTTTACTTCACTTCTTCACATTTTTTATTAGATATTTAGTACAGGGCAGGAGACATCATGACTATATGTATACTATTTATTAGTTCTTGTATAACTAACTTTAAATAACAATGCAAAAAAAATTGTAGGCATGTGATGATACAATCTAGAATGTACTGAATGTATGTGGTCCTTTTCTCACCCAGACACTTCACCTTCATGCTCAACAGCTGTGACTTACATAACCTGGTGTCCTTTCCAGTTTAGCCCCTAATGGAGTAAGACTATAAAATAAAACTGTGGCACATTTACTTACCCGGTCCCTGCGCCATCCCCGATTCTGACTGTCCGACGAGAATGAACTCTGCCGTGATTCATGAAGATCCTGCACTCGACTTGCATGTGTCGCTTCCCCAATCAGGTCCACTGGAGTTCACCCTCTTCTTCCTGGTGTATGTAAGTTCATGGCTTGCGACACAATTTTTAAGTTAAATCCCACGGTTTGTCCGAATCCGTCGGATTGTCCGAGGTCCCAACCCCCCTGAAAGTGCAGCCCTTAGTAAATGAGCCCCATTGTGTATATAGTACAGTATTATGATTGCATTTTATTGTGTGGAGTGATACACAATACTCTTAGTAGTTGACATTCATTCAAGGGGGGATTTTTGTTTCCTCTCAAAGAGGTGTAAGGGGAAGCTGCTTCTCCCCAAGGCAAAATTTGTACAAGGCCCCTACACATGCATACAGAACATATTTTCAGACCCATAAGAACCGGGACACCATTGTGCGACTGTAACCTCAACATCCCCTCAAGTTATGCCCCTGGCCTAACTAAAGGGTCTGGTGCCTTGAAATGCAACAACTGAATCCTTCTCTTTGCCAATCTGTGGCACCCATTCACTGCACTGTGAGTGTCAGAAATAACTGAGCTCAGCAATCTCCATCACCAAGTACAGTGCTTGGCAACTTTAGGAACTCCCATAAATGGAAGTTGCAGGAAAGATACCCAACTTGCCACATTATTCATGAGTGAGAACAAGACCCCATTGCACATGAACAGTGGGCGTTGAAGGAGTCAGATTTTTACTGACCAGGTTAAAGGGGTATTCTCGTCTCGGCATTCACATTCAATTTCATTTATCTGCCATGTATAAACATTTCTTCAATTAGATGTTATTAAAAAAAATTTACCTGTGTGAAGATAATTTCTCATAAATGCAGTCAAAGGGTCCCTTAGAAACAGGATTGTGTCCTTGGATACGGCCACCTCTGCCGGAGAGATTGCCCAAAGAAACAAAAGGTTTTTGTATATGAAATGTCCGGGAGTTACTGCATGTCCCACAGCCGTCCTGAGGTAATGATCACTGAAGCCAGGTGTTCAGGCAGGACTCAATAGCGCAAGTCTGGCCACCACTGCCAGAGTGCGGAGTGGTCGTATCTGAGGAAGCTATCTCATTTCTAGGGGACAACATGGCTACATTTATGAGAAATTATCTTCACACAGAAACTTTTTTCTTAATGACATCCAATTGAAGAAATGTTTACATATGGAAAATGAATTAAATTAAATGTGGATGCCCAGATGGGAATACCTCTTTAAGGCTTGGTACAAACCTATTAAAGTAAATCTACCATCAAAATCCAGCAAAATAACCAGGGGCACTTAATCCTAGATCCAGTGATAATTTTTTATTTGTTATGCATGTAATCATTCCTTTTAAAATCAACTTTTAAAATCATGCTGATGAACGTGAAGGGGTCCTGGTCCTGTTACTAGAGCCACTCCGTGCTGCAGATTCACAGGCTGTTACATTGTCTCTCCCTCTGCTCAATCAGTACTTCAGCAACCCTCTGCCTCATGTAATATCACCGCAGCCGAAGAAGTTCCAGAAAACAATGGGGCACATTTACTGAGCTGCCGCAATTCACTAAGTTTGTGCGTCCAATTTCCTGCATGTGTCTCTTCCCCGCTGAGGTCCACCGGAGTTCACCTTCTTCTTCCCGGTGCATGTAAGTGCATGGCTTGCGACACAATTTTGAATGTTAAATCCCGGGCGCTGTCCAAAGCCGTCGGATCGTCCGACGGCCTGCCCCCCCCTGATTTGTGTCTCGTCAAAGCCGTGCTAATGCGCCAAAATACGATCACATGCGACAAAAAGCCCTTCTAAATGCGGACCCTTAGAACATAAGCCCCAATGAATCTACAGCACTGTGGGGCTCTGGTAAGACCCCCAGAGCCCTTCATGTTTATTAGCATACTTTTAAAAGTGGATTTTGGAAGAGAGGAGGCTATGGATAAGACATATAAGAAGATTACCACATTTATGGTGCCTGGATCTAGAGTAAGTGTCCCTGGTTTATCCATTCTTGATTTTGATGGTAGATTTCCTTTAAAGATTACGATCAAAAAATATCCATCAGATATTCAAGGACATCTTGAATCCACTGTTTGGACTTATAAAAGTTGTCCTGTATAGAGGAACATTATATAAGATTTAAGACAGCTGAAGGAGATTCTATACAATCTTTGGTTCTTTTGAAAATAATAGCTGCAAATTTGAAGAAGATGAATTTGCAAAATACAAAAATAAAAAACCCCAAAAGTTTCTTGTGAAACCAGTCATTTTTATTCAAGTTTAGTCTCCCATAAAATATGGCTGAATTCTACGCTTTAATGAACTTTATCAGGAGACTTAGACTTAACAGATGCGGTAACCGATCATCTGTAAAACACCTCTTTGATGCAGGAGCCGCTCAACCTCTGTGGCCTCGCATTTACATACCCTCACATGTTAAAGATCTTCATGCATGTAGTTCGCTCTAGTTCCAACAAAAATAAAATGTCACTCATGTAGGTTGAACTTGACAGGTCTGAGGTTATTCCGTTTACATGGTGAAACTATTAAAATTAGAGACTGTGCTGTAAACCCTGCTGAGAATTCATTAGAAGGTGTCCTCTACCCTTTCATCTTAGGTATGATTTTCTTTTAAACAAGGTTTCATGTTCAGGTTTTGTGTGTACATTTATACCTAACTGTTGAGTTGACTGCTAATACCATATATACTTGTGTATAAGCCGAGTTTTTCAGCACAACTGGGCAAACTGGGGGCTGGCTGTATACTAAAGGGTGCTGGCTGTACAGTAAAGGGGGATGGCTGAATAATAAAGGGGGATGGCTACTGACGGGCTGTCTGGCTAATAGGTGGCTAAAAAGGTGGCTGGCTGGCTACTAAAGGGGGATGGCTGGCTACTAATGGGGCATGGCTGGCTGTATACTACAGGGGGATGGCTGTATACTAAAGGGGGCCGGCTGGCTATATACTAAAGGGGGCTGTCTGTATACTACTGGGGGCTGGCTGTATATTACAGGGGGCTGGCTGGTTATATACTAAAGGGGGTTGGTTGTATACTACTGAGGGCTGGCTGTATACTACAAGGAGCTGGCTGTCTATATACTAAAGGGGGCTGGCTGTATACTACTGGGGGCTGGCTACATACTACTGGGGGCTGGCAGGCTATATACAAAAGGGGCTGGATGGCTATATACTACAGGGGGCTGGGTATATACTAAAGAGGGCTGGCTATTTACTACTGGGAGCTGGCTTTATACTACTGGGGGCTGACTATATACTACTGGGGGCTTGCTGGCTATATACTGGGAAGCTGTGACCAATGCATTTTCCCCCCTCGGCTTATACTTGAGTCGATGGGTTTTCCCAGTTTTTGGTGGTGAAATTAGGGGCCTTGGCTTGTACTCGGGTTGGCTTATACTCGAATATATATGAGTATATATGAGTAATAATCATAGTAAAGCAGTTTAACACTGGCGCTATAACTAATACACAGAATGAGTCATAATAACAATAAATCTTTATGTATCCAATGCCATGATATTATATGACATAACATAGCAATAACACGGTCAATGGAAACATTAAACAATAAGGTATAGTGTAACAATAAGTATACAGTCCTATTCCTATTTATATTATATATATATATAATTGTTTTACATTTTTTTTATTTCTAATGCTCGCACAGACTTTGCATGTTTTGCTGCACTGTAAAGAGATACATTAACTTCTCAATATCAGACACATATTCAATTACATATACACAAAGAAAATACAAACCCAACATTTTTTGGACATTTATGTCTCAAAAGAACACTGAAAATGCACAAACAGAAAGCAAAACAAAATCTTCCTCTCATCACCCCTTTTCTATTGATCTACTGATAATTACTGATAAAATTCCAGATCATGTTTCGCTCATGACCCAATGTGGTGGCAGGATCCAGAAAATTCTTTGCAGTGAGATGTTAAATTGATTTTGTAATGTTTTTAAAATGACTGAAGTCAAGCTCTCCTCACCTCAAAATGCTTCCTACTTGATGACCTTGTATACAGGGACACCAGTAACAGGTTCTCCTTAAGTCTGTGAAAATGTTGTCAAAGCCAACAGAGGGGACATTCTGAGGTGGAGAGAGCTTGGCTTTAGTTCTAAACTCTCAGCCTCCGAGACAACCAATTTATGGCTCACTTCAAAGTTGATTTTCTGGATGATGCAACCATGAAAGAACATGATCTGGAAGGAATGAATCTTCTTCACAGTATACTGGTAGTTCTCTATTGGGTCAAGTTAAAAAGGTTCACTTTTAGGCACATGGCCATTACACAGAGCTCAGATGCATCTGATTGTGGCTTTGTGTTCTGTGTTGTGCTGGATATGAGTAGTAGGTCTCGGACCCTCACCATTCAGATATTAGTGGTCTACCCTATGGTTTGGCTAAAGAAAATACTGTGGACTGATACATGGTAAAGGCAACTTTTATTCTATTGCATAATTTATTTATAGGTCTATTGTTGCTGAGCTCAAACATTCATGCGTGGATGATCTGGGTATAAAATGATATAGTAGACATTGACATTAACTATGCTTAGAATACAATTTATTATCAGCTGCAGTTGATGAAAAAGATTTATTTACTATTATTTACTATTAGTGTAACAATGAAATACTTATCAGTACATACAAGCAGGGACACCATAAAAATACTAGAACCATGACTACAATGTCGTCAGCTGTGCGGTATACCAGTAGACCAGCTGGAAATCTGATCCGGTAAAGGGCGCTGCAAACTAGGAATTCCCATACAGGAAAGACCATACCTCTTAGCAGAGGTTAAGGGTGAAGAGCAGGAATTCCTTAGACTACGTGCCACAGTAGTATGCAGATGGTGGTCCACAATCCACAATCCTGTACACCAGGACTGATAGAGACAGGTTGGACTTATATCTGTGAAATGCTGTATTTTTGTTAATAACAGTGAATTAGAGAATGTGTTATTTTGATACCCTGAGTATATTTAAGAAACTTGTCTTCGTGGGAATACCCCTTTATACATTGATCTGTTTTGTAAAATATCCTTTCATATCCAATTGATTTACATGGTATCTGTTAGGATTTTATTTCTTTCACTAGAGTAGTTTATTATATTACTCTGCCCTGACTGTCAAAGAGCCGCAGCACGCCATGGAAAATAACTAAGGAAGACTAAACATTTTGTGTCACTGTGTAATATCAGAAACCAGGGACATAGTCATGGACAAAAACTTCCAGTCACAAATCACACAAACCCATAACCGTCCTTGAAAATAAACTGAATGAGATCACACGAATTAGAAATAACTCAGATATCTGATCGTCTGATCTGATGAGATTGTCCACCTTAACACTATGGGGCTTATTTATTAAGGGTCCTCGGATCCCATTTCCATCGGACTTCCTGACGTTTTCGTTATTTCACGGCTGGGACAGGTATTTAGAAGGGGATTGTGTCGCATGTGCCGGATTTTATGCGAAGGCCGTCGGACGATCCAATGGATTTGGACTGAGCACGGGATTTAACTTTAAAATTGTGTCGCAAGACAATGCACTTACATGCACCAGGAAGAAGAAGGTGAACTCCGGCGGACTTGAGCGGGGGAAGCGACACATGCAGGATATCGGGTGCACAATCTTAGTGAATCGCGGCAGAGTGCATTATCGCCGGAACAATGCACTTCGGGTGAACTTCTCAGAGAGGTAAGTAAATGTGCCCCTATGTGTGTGATCCTATACAAATACTTTTGTGTGCTATCCATTAAATTAAAGGGTAGCCCATGGACAAAAACAACATTCATGAGCAGAGAGCCGGTAAATGTGGTGGATTCTAGCAAAAATTTACCTGGATTTGCAGTAACCACTGTATTGCTATGAAGTTTTAGAAAGAATATCAAAACAATTTGGACAATGTAATGGTGACTATTAAAACATGAAACAAAAAATATAACCACAAAATCATTTTTGGAACAAACAGCTCTTTTCCACAAATTCCGATTTGGTGATTGATATGATACAATGGTCAGCTCCCCAGAAGGTTACATGCCTATTTTTGCTCTATTAGCCTTTGACCCACTTTACTCCATGTTAATTGATGATCCAAGAAAATGCATTTGCTGCCACACAAATTAATGATGTCTCAGGCCCCCTGCATTCACTATGTTCTTGTCTTTACCATATGGTGCACACGTGGTCAATGTGATGAATATAAAATGTGGGACTAAATATATAACCCCAATGAGACTGACATGTAAATACCAAATATCTCTACATACTCATTAAATGATACAGAATATGTAGAGTGTATATATATATATATATATATATATATATATATATATATATATATATCTGTGATATGTAAGAAAACAATTACCCCTAATGTAGAGCAATGTCGGCTTCATCTTGTTTCACTCCCACATTTATATACTGAAGCCTGTTCCCTTTTGAAACAGATTACAGGATGATCACCGCTATGGTTTTGAGCCTTATCTTATTGACACCATCTGTATTCACTCTTTATTCCCCATACAGAGATCTGGATTCAAATGCAAAAGGGTCACCACTTGGAGAGGGGCAAATTCTTAAAGTAGTAGGGGCAAATTCTTAAAGTAGTTCCAGTGTAGTTGGTAGCCAGTTCAAGGAAGGCAAGGTTCTAGATCCTGAAGACCGGTGTCAGTTAGCAATTCAGAATCAGGATCCCATTTTGTTGAACAGCAGCAGAGCAACTTCCAGTGGTAGGAATTGGCTAAGTGCACATGCCGAGTATTTAGGAGGCAGAAAGAGGCAGAGAGAGTATGCACGCTGTTGGTCAGAAGAGCAAACCAGGGACCTGGATGTCTAACTCATATCCAGACATCTTTATTGATAATAATAACTTCTGGGAGTGTTATTGACCATGCATAACCCTTACGGGTTCACCATGGCCAGTTTGTGACTATTCTGGAGACCTGGGCACATTCTGCAGCACCCACGAGTGATGACCAGGAGATATCTCCACATCTCAGTCTATTCTGTGTTAAAGAGATCGTCTCCATTCTGAATCTTTGACACAAAGGAAGGTTCCTGCATAGTAGTATCCACGGAACTATGGAAAACATTTCATGCTTCCACAGCTAACAATCTGGATAGTACATACAAAACAGATGGTGCATAACCGCTTTCCACTTGGACAGCAATGCTTCTCAGACTTAGCGTTGACCTAGGATTGGAAGCTGACATGAGTTTGTGCCAACATTTTACCCAAAGCTGTGAGGTGAATGACTGGCAAAGATGTGTGTATTCCATTGCTGTTCAGCCTATGGCTCATAAAGATGTAGGGTAATGTAAAGAGGAAGGCATTAACTAGATATTTCAGGCACACTCACTTTAAGATGAGCAGAAGCACGAACTGGAAGTGGAGTTGGAGAGGTGACAGGAATTTTATGGAACTCAGCTCAAGGCCTTCACGTGCCGAGTTGGAGAAGGTTGTGTATGACTATAAGCACGTTGTAATCTGTACGTTAAGAAGGGAGGTCACGCAGCTTTTAGTGTCTTGCTATAACAGAGACACTTATGAAAAAAATCTAGTCATTATAAATTGGATATTGGAAATAGTAACAGACCGGTGACCCTATAAAATGCCATTCAAAAGAAGTTAAATACAGACATCCATGACTCCAATGACAGCGACACTATTTTTGTTTACATTGCCCAAAAATTTCTACTCCCTGATCAGATGATGTCTATTTCTTGATAACTCTGTAGGATCCAACAGGAAAGGCAATTAGCTATCACCTTGGATATTTACATGTGTTAGTGGATAGCTTTTGCAATGAGCATTCAGAAGGAGGTAGGATAATAATTCCCATAATTTCCCCACTTGGGAGCCATTTTGTAACTTTGACTTAAAGTATATGTAACCTCTCGTATGCTGTGGTGGTACTTATGAGAGCACCACCACAGGATGAAGGTCTTACAGGATCAAAGCAGGGGTCATCTCCTGACATACATACAGTTGACGTTGGGAATGTATTAAATTGCATTCTGAAATTGCATTCAGAATAGGGCTTGCTACATCCATGATGGATTGACAGTCTAGTGAGGGGAACAACTATATGGTAGTCAAGATTTGACCATCAGGCTAGAGATGGTTTTGAAAGCCAAAAAAGCTTTTGAGTCTTGTGTAGACAGAAGTAAGGAAAGGACCTTGGACTAATCCCTGACAACAGCAAATGAAAAAGTAGATGTAATGATAGGAAGAAAGCCAAGAGACATCAATGTCCATGAGGCCAGTAGATTTGAGCATCCGAAGTGGGCATTGGTGGTCTATATTGTCCAATGCTGTAGCCAAATCCAGAATTATCAGTAGTTGCCATTAGATTTAGCTGTCAGGAAATCATTGGCAACTTTAGCAAGAGCTGTTTGTTGAGTGCGGAAACCAGATTGTAAGGGGTCACACAGAGAGTTAACAGCAAGATAAGGCGAGAATAAACCAAGTGTTCCAAGAGTTTGAAGACAAGAGAAGATTAGAGACAGGTCAGCAGTTAGCGGCTCAGGATGGGTCAAGAGATGAGTTATTTTAGTAATGGAATTTTGACAGGATGATGTATAATGTTAAAATGAGAGGGTCATTGAAACAAAATCACATGTAATCAGATAAAAATGTGTGATTTGTTTAATAGATTTTTTTTCCAGATGTATTTCCTCTTGAAGTCATATGCAGCTAATAATATATTGTGAGGTTTTTTGTTTCCTAAGCGAATGTCTATCCGCCAACGGTTGGCCAAAGTTGCTGAATGTTGCTTTCCTATTCAACAGTTGTGTTATGTCTCTTCACCATATTTCTATCCAAATTTATGTGACATTGCAGTGTCACTGTGTCTAATACTGTCCCCACAATACAGTGCTATGGATGCTAGAATACAGTGCTACAAATACACCAAGGAACTAGGAGGTCCTATTCTTTGGGACAGCAATATTATGTGGTCATTTGAGGTAGCATGGCTAGATAGGTGGGGCACCCATAGACTACTTAGTTTACTTCCACTTTCTATGGGAGACTTAACCCCTTGCCTATAGCATAGGTCAATTGTACGCACATGCCTATTAATCTATATTCAATTCCACAATCCTCCATTCACTCATTTTTTGGCAAGTAGTTTTTAGGAGGTCACTGTGATACTATCTTAAGATGAGGACCTATATTTGTAATATGGAAGACCTCTGGCATTGTTCTTAGAGGTCTTTAGGGAGTTCAGTGTGTACTTTGCGAGGGGGGCACTTTTGGCTTTTGAATTAGCACATCATATATACAATATATTCTACAGAAAATTAAAGTTGAAAGAAATGCTATAAAGAGAACCTGTCACCTCTAAAAATGGCACCAGGAGCTGCTTACTAAAGTAACGCTAAAAGACACTGCAGCGCGGTAGAATTGAAAATGCCGGACCACGCTGTAAGGGGCAGTGACTGTTGCTTGAAGCTTGGCAGTCACCGCCGGCCTATGGAGTAGGAGGGCGGTCTGGGGGAGAGGCAGCGCCTCGGACCACCCCCTCATGAATACCCCCGACCTCATACAGCGTGGTCCGGCGTTTTCAATTGTACAGCGCTGCAGTGTTTGTTAGCGTTATCGAACTCCTTACTTTAGTAAGGTTAGATTGTGAGCCCCATGGGGACAGGGAGCGATTTGGCAAGCTCTGTGCAGCGCTCCATAATCTGTGCTCACTATATACATAAAGGAATTATTATTATTTAGAGTAGATGTGGGAAGAAGGGAAGGCTGGGGTGAGTGCTAAGCTTGTTTTTATAAAGGGGGCACGGCTGCTGGATATCTCAATATAGAGGGAGCACAACTGCTGCTGGAAACTTCACAGAGGTGCGACACAGCTGGACATTTGAATACAGAGTAGGCATGGCTGGACATTTCATTATAGAGTGGGCACAGGTAGACATTTGAATACAGAGGGGGCATGGCTGGACATTTCGTTATAGACGGGGAAGGGTAGACATTTGAATATAGGGGGGCAGGGCTGAACATTTCTTTATAGAGTGGGCACAGGTAGACATTTGAATTCAGAGGGGGTATGGCTGAACATTTCATTATAGACGGGGGAAGGGTAGACATTTGAATATAGGGGGGTATGCCTGAACATTTGATTACACAGGGGGCGCAACTGGACATTTGACTACAGAGGGGGCACAGCTGGACATTTCAATACAGAGGGGGCATGGCTGGACATTTCAATACAGAGGGGGCATGGATGGACATTTCAATACAGAGGGGGCATGGCTGGACATTTCAATACAGAGGGGGCATGGCTGGACATTTCAATACAGAGGGGGCATGGATGGACATTTCAATACAGAGGGGGCATGGATGGACATTTCAATACAGAGGGGGCATGGCTGGACATTTCAATACAGAGGGGGCATGGATGGACATTTCAATACAGAGGGGACATGGCTGGACATTTCATTAGTGAGGGAAGGCTGCTGTGGACATTTCATTAGTGAGGGCGACACTACAGCTAAGACATTTTTTTAATGAGGGGAGGCTTCTGGACATCTTATTAAGGAGTAGCGACTGCATTTCCCACCCAAGGCTACACTCGAGTCAATACGTTTTTACAGTTCTTTGTAGTAAAATTAGGCACCTTGGCTTCGGGTCAGCTTTTACTCGAGTATATATATGGTAATACACAGCAATGGATTACACACAGATGACATACAGATTTCGAAAAGGTGCCACAGATCCGTTGTTTGCAGCCCAGATCAGTTGGCACCGTGGTGCACTTGGAGCGTTCATCTCGATCCCGAGTCACCACTGTTTCTGTCCATACCACTCCAAGCAGCTGCTGGAACCGCCCTATGACATTTGGGGCACTGACAATGTAGCACAGAGGACTGTAGGGACTTAGCAAAATAAACCATGATGTTAAAATCTCCGCTCTTGACCCAGCGTTTCCACAGGAAAAACGCCATTTTCACCAAACCGAACATTAAGGGAAACCACACCGTGCTTGTTGTGGGTATGTGGGTAGGCCACAGCTTTATTTTATAATTAACCTTGAATTTAATAAATAACAGTATAAACTTCAAAACCAACGACCAAAAAACACAAAAATTTCTGCCCATACGGGCCCTACGTTTCTTCTGAAACAAAACCTTCGCCCGAATGGCGGCTGCTGGCCGGCAGACATCATGAGGGCACCTCCGTTTTGCCTTCGGGCATGTGACAGACCGCCAAAGCTGTGACTTCTGTAAAAGAAACAGAAACAACCGGCAGAAAAAAGGAATTGACGAGAAAAATACCTGAAAGAAAATTTTAAACCGGAGGGCAGGGTGGGTGGGAGACTTCACACTCTCTGGGTTGAGGGTAGAAGGAAAGAGGCCCCCTCCACGTGCCCACATAACTTATAAACCACCGGGGCGGGCCCCCATAGGCCCGCCCAAACCTCCCCTTGAAGAGGGGGCCAATCGCTGCAAGAGCACTTTTTAAAATTAAATCTCCACCCCCCTACAGTCCCCTGCCCCTTCTCTAAGTGATGTGGGGCTAGTGAGACTGTAGGGACTTAGCAAAATAAACCATGATGTTAAAATCTCCGCTCTTGACCCAGCGTTTCCACAGGAAAAACGCCATTTTCACCAAACCGAACATTAAGGGAAACCACACCGTGCTTGTTGTGGGTATGTGGGTAGGCCACAGCTTCTCTGGGTTGAGGGTAGAAGGAAAGAGGCCCCCTCCACGTGCCCACATAACTTATAAACCACCGGGGCGGGCCCCCATAGGCCCGCCCAAACCTCCCCTTGAAGAGGGGGCCAATCGCTGCAAGAGCACTTTTTAAAATTAAATCTCCACCCCCCTACAGTCCCCTGCCCCTTCTCTAAGTGATGTGGGGCTAGTGAGTATGTTCCTTATCACCATTATGGGACAAGCAACCCTATAGGTGCCAAAAAGAAAAGATTGTAGAATCAGAATTGCTGCATAAGCTCCGGTAACTTTGGAGATCCCGGATGACCAGACATAGGAAATATATGGAGAACACATAGGAACAATGCATGTGAGTTAACCAAATAGACTGAGCCAAGAAGAGGCCGAAAGCACGGTCTACTGGATATCCTTATAAAGAAAGTCTTATAGAAGGAATATTATTACTGGAACACATTAGCGTTTGAAATAATGGAAATTTATGCGCCATGTTTCTCCATACAATGAAGCGCTTGTAAATTTGGACCCTGTTTTGTATTTGGCTCGGAATATAAAGGGAAAACATGCAACTGTAAAAATAAATTTTGCACCGTTTAGACTATCATTTATTTACACATATGGACATTTTTCCAAGTGCAATGACTCATTTTAATGGAAACCTCCTATGTGGCCTGCTAGTATCTACAGCTGGGCCAGGAAGGGTTAACCCAGTGTTACCAGTGCTGCTGTAATGGGCTGTGGGGCTGCATGCTGCTATTTGGATAAACACAGATCAGAGGGGGTAGGCGTGTGTTAGTGATACAACGCACTACAGTTCAATGCCACTAAATTGCAGGAGTTTTAGCCGTGAGGTTTATGTTTTCGGTTTTAAGAGCATAAACTGTGGATTATGGATAAACAGTTTTGCCTTTGATAATCAACCTTAGTTTTTCCCGGTAATGCATTTCTAAACACAGAAAATTGTATATTTTTTACAGTAGAGAATATGTTTTTCACATGCTGGTTCCATACAATAACAATAATTACCAGTAAATTAGAAGGGGAGTTCTGTACTGAACCATCACCAATCTTTCCTATACCCCTGAATGCTAAATACACATACCATGCACAGAGCCACACACCAGCGGCACAGTCCCTACATCCCTATCTCTGTACTACAGAGTAGTGCCCTTATGTGATGCCATCTCACAGCACAGTATTAAAGAGAGACTATATTCAGACGAACATGTGCCCGCCGAACCGTAGTACGGCGGGCACACGTCGGCGCCCAGGAGAGAAGGAGGGGGTGAGCACTGCTCGCCCCCGCCCCTCTCCATAGAGAAACATGGCGCCCGGTGCCGTATTCTGGCGAAAGATATTTTCTTATCTTTCTCCCGGGTACGGAGCGGTACGTGCGGCACCGTACCGCTCTATACAGCGCCATGCACCCATTGCCAGTCTATGGTGGGGGGGAGAGGGCGTATATCCGAAGTATATACCTTGATTGTATATATATGTCCCCCAACGGCCATCTGGATGCAGCCTTAAACGGACACTGTCACCACTGTTGACCCCATTTATGAAATGGCATTTCTAGAATTCCTTTTTTTATGAGAAATCTCCTTCAAAGTCATATGAAAACAGACAGAGAAGAGTCATGTTTTGCCTGAGATGAGTCAAGTTTAGAGGCTGCAGTGGGAATGTCACTTCAGACGCTCATGTCTTCCATTCAATAGCACCTAGAAGTATAGGTTTTTTTTTTATTAAAGATAAGAATCTCATCTTTGGGCTATCTCCACACGACTGTGGCCAAAATTTTACTTATATTTGCCTCAGTCTGGCATCTGTTTTTCACATATCCCCACAAACTATAGTCTATGAGTGATCCCTGCTCTCTCGGTTGCGCAGTACATTAAAATAGCCGTGGGCGCTGATCCAAAAGTATTGCATCTAGTGGAGCCGTGTCATCCTTTTTCCATCATGTGCACTTTTCCTAAACAGGTATTTTCTTTTTATTTTATTAATCACAAATATAACAATTCCTTTATATAGCGCACACAGATTCTGCATCGCTGCACAGAGCTTGCCAAATCAGTCCCTGTCCCCAATGGGGCTCACAATCTAATCAACCTACCAGTATAATTTGGAGTGTGGGAGGAACCTGGAGGAAACCCACGCAAACACGGAGAGAACATACAAACTCTTTGCAGATGTTGACCCTGGGACAAATATTTGGGATCAAAATTAGATGTGGGTCAGACCCAGCCCATATACTGTTTTCTGCAGATGGAGTACTTCCGGGATTGCAGGTTAAGCTTCCATGGCAATTTAACACATGACCAGTTTGCAGCTCAGTCCCATTCAAACGAGTTTCGAACATTAGCATTAATTCTTACTCATGGTCATGAGTAAGCCATGAGTAAGAACTAATGCTAATGTTCGAAACGCGTAGGTCTTATGGACTATGCACTATGACTACCTTGTGTATTTTAATGGATTTTGAATAAAGAAGAATCATGTTTTAGAAAGCCTGGAGTGCCGATCTCTACCTCTTCCTATTTTCTGATGTGATATGTATGGCAGACTGTAAATAGCTGATCAGAGTGAGTATGGCAGAACAATACTGATCTGATAGTGACACTTACTAGTAAAAAGATCCGGAATACCCCCTTAAATGCCAACCATGCTTTCCCAAAATAAAATTCCTAAATTAAAAGAACCTAAATTAAAAATCGTATTAAATACTGGTAATAAAAAAAAAAAAAAAATCCTGGTAACCGGTAAAACTGTTTAGACAGTTTCATTGGACATGAGGTACGGCTTCCTTGTCTAATTCTGTAGGATTGATTCATCTCCGAGTGTCTGAGAATAGACGCTGCCTGGTGAATCATCTCTACATAATCAGAGCATGTAGTTATGTCTCATGTGGGGTCATTCTCCTCCCCAGACATTTACTAGAAGGCACTAGCTAGACGGCTCGTATGACGTCCTCCGCCTCGCTGGGACATTCCAGGTGATTTTAATTAAAGTACAAGCCATTAATGGAACTACATATAGGACAATGTAACTGGATGCCCTGTAGGCGGCATTAGGGCTAGAGGGAAGTAGTTGCGGAGTTATATGAGGGGGTTTATTATGTCTTGTTGTAGTAATGGACCCAAACACATTCAGTCCTGTGTCTTAGCTTTTTTCAAATCAGAGCAACCTAAACCAGCAGGATGTAACCACTACGGCAGACGCCGCTCGATAATCATCCACCACTAAATTGTAATGTGTCTGGATCTGCATATAAAGACAAAGCAAGTATAAAAAAATCTATGTGAGGTCAAGTGTCAGCCAATATTTTTTTGTTGATTCACATCTCTACTTATTGGTTCGACAGTTTTGCCTTTTAAATAAATTATATTTCCCAGACTGCATTTTCATACATCTAAATGGACAAAATCGGAGCACACTAGTCCAAAAATCTACTGAAGTTATGAGTCCATGGAGTTTAATAAACCAAATTATGCCAAAAAGCATTTCTTTGGCATATAGGATATGTTGGCACCAAGAACACTACTTTATGGGACTTGGTAGGTGACCTCATTTTTTTGGAAATGGCAGTTGTATGAAACTGTAACAAGTGTTTGGCCTACCCCGACCCCACCCTTCCCCATATACCGTATATTCACTATTGGCTCAGAGGATCCACTAAATATTACCAATAGCATATTTCACGAATTTTGAAATGTCGAAATAGGGACTCCGGTTGAGTCATACAGATTGCTGGCGAAAAATTTCCAGTTTAAAACCTCAACCTTGGCATGGCTTTAACAACACCCCCTACCGTACCCACAACATTTTCTGCCTCCTTTAATGGTCCCCACACTATATTGTGTCCCCATTTAGTGATAATGTATAATGCACCTTTCCTGCGGCCCCCACACTGAATAATTCTCTCCTATGGCCGCTCCTTATAATGCCCCCTAATGTAACAAACCAATTAATAATGACTTCCTTCCTTATAATTCCCCCATAGTAACCCCTTCCCTACTTATAGTTCCCATTTTTTATTGGCCCTGATTAAGATTTCTCCTTTTCTCTAGCCCCCTCCTAATAACGCCCCAATTTTTGTAGCCACTTCATTATAGACCTTTTTTTGTGTTAACTCAGATAGAGTTGGACCACGGGGCACATATCCCACCAGCCAAGACTCCAGGACCGACTTGAAAATCCGGGACTGTCTCGCTGAATCGGTATCGGTTGGGAGGTATTCCCAACTGCCTTCCCATCCTTTGGGCTGATTTCTTAATACCCTAAGAATTAGCATCACTCCAGATAACTCTGGTAGCAGATGTGCATGAGATGGTTGTCCCCTCTGGTTAAGCTGTTTATGTGGGCTCTTATCTCTAGTATTAGGGATGGTAATGTTCTCACTGTTACCAGGACAGGCCATCATAATAGTGCCATAACCTCATAACCATCCTCTTCCTCAGACTGAAACTTACATGTATGTACAATATTATATCTTTACATATTGGACAACTTCATATATACCCAGAAACAACTACCAGTATTCCCATTTCTAAGTTTACTGTGGTTGTTAGCCCAATGCTTATTCATGGTATTTACAGCGGGGAATACCTATGTGTTATCTTTACCTATCCACTTCCAGAAAGCTTCCCTATCTCTGACGTCTGCCCTCCTTTTTATCTTATGCTAAAAGCCAGCATCCGAGCCCTCCTGCTCATGCATCAACCTGATGTCAGTGTGATAAGTGAGGGGAACTGGCTGTCCCTCTCTCCACATGGAGAACGTGTCTAAAAGCTATTACTCCATTCATTCCCTCCTTAGAACAATGAAGCCCTGTGTGCATGACGCTGAACGTCACTGAGCGATTTTTTTTTCAAACTGCAATAAATTTCTCTATAGGCATTCTGGCTTTTATACTGTCTGTAAGTGAAAGCATGACAGTAAAATCTAACAAGCAGGATACTATATTGGCCATTCTGCCGGGGGAACTCTTGGTTCCATAAGAAAAGCAGATTTTTTTTTTTACAATTTTTCCATTGTCCTTTTGTCAAAAGGAGTAGTTTGCAACATAAGTTAAGATGCGACATATCAAACTATACAGAGTGTTATCACTGGGGCTTTCAACTGCAACTTTGCAATACATTACATTTCAAGCGGAGGGATATATGATGCTATCACAGAGGAAATATTGTGACAAAAGCACTGATTTTTGGAAATAAATTTTTTTTTTCATCTTAACTGGTGGGAGTGGGCATATATCTCAACAAGACTATGGATCTGATCATTTAACTAAACTGCTTTGGGTCACTTACAATAGTGTTAGTTTAGCAGGTTGAGCATGAGTGAGTTCGGTCCAAGAAAAAATTCCTGGTATTTCTGGGCTAAACAAAGCGTCAGTTCAGTCCAGTGGTACAAGGTTCAGGAGTGGTGCAGGAGGGAAGGGGTGAGTGCTATTCACCCATCCCCTCTCCATAGAAAGCTGGGTGGCCATGCCCTAAATCCGTGCAAAAGACAGGACATCTGGCGCAGCCTCACCGCTCTAATACGATACTTGTATTGTCCATTGAAGTAAAAAAAAAATATGCTTGTGTGCAAGGGGTCTAAGGGTGGATTCCCATGTGGCGTTTAAGTCACGTTTTTAAACAAAACGCAAGTGGGAGGGGGTTCGGACAAAATGTATATGCAGATTTGTTTTCACAATATAGGTGCAGAAATGTGTCTGTATTAGGGCTTATTCACACTGTTGATATTTTTTATCATTTGCGTTACATTTTCACCAGCACACTAAGACCTCATGCACATGAATGTATTTTTTCACATGTGAAAGTAGTGCAGGGGACAAGGTGGGTCATGAAGGAGACGTAGGTTGAAGCTGAAATTTATGGCAGAGCAGCACGGTGGGTAGCACTTCTGCCTTGCAGCGCTGGGGTCCTGGGTTCTAATCCCACCCAGGTCAACAACTGCAAAGAGTTTGTATGTTCTCTCCGTGTTTGCATGGGGGTCCTCCGGTTTCCTCCCACACTTCAAAAACATACTGGTAGGATGATTAGATTGTTAGCCCCATGGGGACAGGGACCGATTTGACATGCTTTGTGCAGCGTTGTGTTATCTGCAGGCACTATATAAATAAAGAATTATTAAATTGGTGTTGATTTCACAAGTGCTGTACCAAAATAACTAAGCGGCAAAGCTGGTAATTAAGACAGGCATACAACACGTCAGCCTTACTACATTGTCCCCAACATGTCCATTTCTTTGCTGAAGTGAACAACAGGAAAAACCATGGACGCCAAATATCAATATGATCATAGATAGGACTAAAGTTGATGTAAACTTTCTTTTTCACATCTCATGACATAAAATTTTAAAACATTTTTCTTTCATTTTAGCAAATATACACAAGCTTTATCCGAATTCTCTCATATTGCCTGCAAGGCTTGATGCCAAATATACTTGTATGATATTAAAGATTACGGTAAGATCTGACAAGTGATGTATTAGCAGACTGTAACAATACTCAGGAGTTCATCATATTGTCATTAGGAGACTACAGCATTGTCCCCTTCCATTAGGTCTTCTTTCCTCGTACCTCCATGTAACTTTGATGTGAAATCCGTTTACCTTTCTCCCCAGTCACACGGATGATTTAATTAACAGTTTACCAGAAACAAAGCGGTTAAGGGTAATTGCATTAAGCATTGGGTTATTAAGATGCAAAATGAGAGAGAAGAGAAAACACACATAGAAGGGGCCTAATTAAATCCACATCCAGCACAGAGAAGGAGAGAGGATCTGTTCATTGAACAAAAAGGAGGTGGGGAGTAGTGCTGCCCGGCCGCCCCTCCTCTATCTGTAGGGAACACCCTGCAGCTAATTTAGGAGGGGCTTTTCTCTTCATTGGAGTAGTTTTTTGGGTTTTCAAAGTCAGCTTGCATCTTAGCAGGTCCCACTTCACATGGTCCCTTCTCCTATAACCAAGTAAAGCCTCCAGAAGCCAGACATGCAGTGCCCCAAGGAGACTCGTGCCTTGCTGTCAGCCTGCCTCCTCCTGACTTTCATCTCTATTCATGGATTTAATTTGGATGTGGAGCAGCCAGCGGTGTACACTGGACCACAAGGCAGCTTGTTTGGTTACTCTGTGGATTTCTACCTCCCAGATAAACAGAGGTTAGTAAAACTTAACAATGCAGAGAGTTACCCTCTTATCTACCAGCATGCACGATTATTTCTATAGCACCAACATACTCTGCAGCGTTGTCTTTCCCTTGTCCCTGTGTCCACAGAGCTCACAATCTAGTTCCCCCATCTCCAGAGCACACACACACTGGAGACCTGGGTTAACCCTTGGCAGCATGTGTTGGCTCTTGTCATTGTGTTGTTAGACTGTTCACATCCTTTAGAAATCCTGTTGGCAAATAAGTGTGAACTGAGAGTAAGGAATCATATTGTTAACCCCTTGCTGATTGCTATATTGGCCTCTATGTCTGGAATGTGAACTGATTGATCATTGAGTATTAATTGTTTCGGTCCTAGCAGAAGTTGAGGTTTGCTTTTTGTTCTTGTGTTGCTACTCTGTAGCTCATCCCGCCCCTGATTCTGTTCCGTTACTTACACACTCCCTTCCATAGTCTCATTTCCCCTTACTCCCCTCCATTCCTTTTTTTAAGCTTCCTCTCATTTATTCCCTTTACCTTCCTCGCCCTATTCTTCCTAGAGTCTCAGACATCCTCCTCAGTGGCTCTAAACTCCTCTGCAGCCATATCTTTTGTGTCTGGATCTGGAATAGGATCCTGCTCTGTGCTCTCCCCATCTGTTTGATATTACCTGGTGATGACCCAACTCCCGGTTTCCTGTAGTTTTAGGGGCAGTTAGAGGCAGAATATTGTTCTGAATTCACCAGCCCTATGTTTTACCATAACTCCTCTTCACTAATACTATTACCACTGAGGGGATTCATTTCTGCAAGTTTTTGTATTTACCTTTTGATTCCTAGGGCTACGTGGCTACTCTACTGTGTAGCCCAGTTTATTGCTATTTTTACTACTTTAGGCTGAAGACTTGCATGTAGTTTTAGTTGTTTTTTTGCACAGATTTTGCTCCAGTGAATTCAGCTGGAATTGCTTACTTATATTTTCCCATTCTGTTTGAATCCACTTCTGGCTTTGGCTCAAAAACTGCAGCAAAAGCAGTGTCAAAAACTCCATGTGTGTCTCCAGCCTTAGGCTACTTGCATTGTGTGCTGTTCTTGGGCTGCAATCAATGGATCCATGGTCTTATGTCCTCACTGTGTTATCTATTGCTGAGCCGTAGATATAAACAAAAAAAAAATAAAATAAGTAAATTCGGAAGGCATCCATGTTTGCTGAAAAAAAAATTGAGGGCTGTCAAATTATTTCACTAGCTTGTCCCATTGTTACTTAGCAAGTGATCCGAAAATGAACCGCATGTAGATGACACCTGTGCGTCATTTTTTCACATTCCGATGCACTTCTTCTATGGAAACCGCAAACATGAGCAAGAATTGGATATAATTCCAAGTCTATACTGACATATCTATAGGTTGAGTATGGATAATAATATAATCTTTATATGGCGGCATCAAATTCTGTAGCGCTTTACAAATCTATATTTATTGGCGGTTTTCCATAGGCTACAAACAATAACATTTGACATAAAAATAACACTTTAAGTAAAGGCGTGTAAATGAACCTGATTTTTATGACTTTGACCAGGACCCAATTGTTGCAGCCCATCGCCACATCTAAGAGCAATTGAATGACATTGTGTGACTAATGTTAGTCTATGGACAGTGATATTACGTGATGGCTCACGCCATGTAACAACGCTGTCATCCTACAAACCCCAGTGAGCCATGTGATACTTTGATCTGGGGTGACCAGTGTATACATGACCATGCCCAGTGGGTGCAGGACCTCTGAGGGAAGTGAATACAGCTCAGAGCCCACATGAGGAAAGTGAGTAATAATGTTTAACAGGACAGCGCTTCCTGAAACCGGACACGCAGCAACAGTAAGGATTGTGTCCAGCCCCTGTATAGCACCCACAGGAATCCAGACTCTGCACTGGGATAGTACAAGCTGTGAATGGGAAGATACTTGTGTACTGTGATCATTGTGTTGCCCTTGATATGTGTTTAATCCGATATGATTATGAAATGCTAACTTCATTTTTCATGTAATATTGGCATTTTTAGCAGTGATTGCAGTTATATTTGTCTGCGACTTTGGCATGATTTCTCACTGGGTATTTCCATTGGTATGTGACTATTGCCATTCATTTTTTTTCTTAAGAGTGATCGTTCATACAACAATGGAAGTCCCAACATTTTTTTTTCGACCCTATTTCGAGTTCTGTGGGACTGATGTCGTCCTGTAATCCGATGATATTCTGAAACCAAGACATTGTGTGAATGTGGCCAATGAGACTGGGAATGGTTACTTTCGGGAAAGCTCATCGCCTTTGGTTTCCCACTTGTTGTCAGTATGGACATGGCACAGCACATACAATCGCTTGGCCCATACTGTTTGTTTGTGTCAGCCTAAAAGTGTCCTGTTCACACCAGTTAGATATTCAGTGTCACATAAAACTTGTGGTCACGGCCTGATGACTGGCTCTTAAATGTATGGGTTTTGTTGTGATTACTTTATTTTATTACAAATTTTTGGTAATTTTGCTGAAACTGAAAAAAGGTCCTATGATTTGTATCTGTGGAAGCTGTCATGCCACGCTCCCCTAAATGTTCTGCAAATCGCTGTATTATGGATCCATATCAATGTAGCTAATCTGTGAGATAACCCCCTATATTTATTTTGATGACTGATTGAAAAGAAAAATCGTGAATTTGTATTAAACATTTGACACCACACAGAACTGCATTGGTGAAATTTGCAGTAGTTGTACAACTTTCATTCATTCCGCCTCGGAATCTCAGACCTAGCGCACAGCTATGGTGGCCTGAGGTCTAGATGTGGGCTATATATGATGTTTTACAGCTGAGGCTCTTAGGCAATTAATGATGTTGTTTATGGCAACCAGTTGTGAGTCAGCTGGTTCAATTAAAGGGGCTGTCCACCTCTGAAGCAGAGGCAAGGAATCTCCTGTCAACATTGCCCACGGTTAGGGTGATGGCACACGTGGCGTTTTGAACCTGTTTTTGGTCCGTTTATAAGCAGCCCATCCAAAAACGCATGTGTTTTTGAAAAATGCATCCGTTTTTGACCAGTTTTAATTGAGTTAATTGGTCAAACCCGTCAAACGGATCCGTTTTTTAACGTACTGCTTAAAAACAGCCCAAAAACGGGTTCAAAACGCCAAGTGTACCATCACCCTCAGTATACAGAGGTTCAGGGTGACCTTATGTTGACAGCATAGCTCTACGAAAGGCTATAACAGGCCCTGCTGTCAACAAAAAATCATCACAAAGCCCCTCGATCCTTTGAGGTTCTGGGCTGCACAGGAAGTAAGGAGACAGGTTTTCAAGAGGTTGGGTTGAAGATCATATGACCTGTCCTAGAACCAGATAGGCCAGAAAGGAGCTGCATAATGTAAACCTTGTACGTCTGTAAATATCTGCTTCAACCATGTTGTGGCCTTTTGTTAACCAGAATGTTCTTGGTAATCCCACAAGTCTAGAGGTGACTACTTCTCCAGATCTTGCCTTACACTATATACTTGCTTTCTCCAGAAATCGACATGGTGAAGGCGGTAAGCCATTGCATCGCAAAGTAATTTGTCTAAAATTACTTCAATGAGACCAAATGATGAACGATTAAGTGACTATATCATCATAAACTCGTATAGCGGGGCTAACCTATCTTAGGTATTTTATATTTATCTATTTTTAGTATCCCACAAGATCTGCAAAAGATTTTTACATTTCTTTGAAATTCTTGTCCTCATAGGATTGGTCTCTTCCTGCTGCTAGCAGTTTTGAAGTGGTAGAAATAATTGAACCCCATTCTATGCCACATAATTGGCATCTTAAATCTGAGGTAATGATGAGGGGGGGGGGGGATGTTGAAGATATCTGGCAGTACATGGCTTTCAACATTTTGAAGTAATGTCCATGAACAGACTTGTAATGTGATCGGCTCTCCATGCCGTTTATTGCCGTCTCTGAGAATACTGGGATTCCTTGACTGCTTTTTACGTTTCATCTGAATATCTCCTCTGTAGAGAGAATGAGTAATGACGCACATGGGCCCTTGTTAGACCCGCCGGCTCATTTATCTTATGGCCTGTACTTTTCCCTCGCTGAGATCAAGACTACAACTCCTCTTCTTGGAGGGTATTGGTGCATGCTTTGTCTGGCTGGCAGCATTTTTGACAGGGAGCAATAAAACATGTGACCCTGGTTGCTTTTCTACTTCTCTGGGAATGTACTTTCTTATCAGTACAAGAAGATTGATTTTCCTACGTGAGCTCCATAGACCATTCATTTTTTTTCCCCTGCATTGGCCATTTCTATTTCTTCTCCATAGCATAACATAAAAAAAATATATATATTTTTTTTAATTTCAGACCACACAATGGGGAAAAGAGAACACGTATAAAGTAATTCCTAGGAATTTACAAACTCTTTTAAATACAGGATGATAAGTCTTATCTGTAGCTTCCCATGGGCATCTGGTAGGATCAGATTAGAAAGTTCTGAAGATTTAACGAAGAGCACAAAAAAAGGCTGTGGGAAATTATCTGTGCTTTGAATTCCTTTTTAGATGTTTTTGATTGTATTGTTACGCTGGGTTTACATAAGATAGTCTTGTTTGTCACACATGGTACCACGATTCAAGGAATGTAGTTATAAAGGGGCACAGAAGTGGTCTCACAATGTACTTCAGGAGGCCACCGTTGAGAAATTTGGCAATGGAAGGGGGAGGTTGAAGTTTTTCCTATTGGCAGCATGGGATTCCCATTGTGTAGGCCCACAGTTGGTTATAATGTGGGTGCTGTTAGCGGCAGCCTGGGGCCAAAGACTTTTAAGGGCCCCATGGCCACCCAAACTAACCACCAATTTTCCAATAGAACCACTTGCAAATTTTCAGCCAGTGTAGGAATTTAAGAACCACCTCAACCTTCAAAAAAATAAAGCATGATGAAGCAGTGTTCCCAAAAAGGTGTGTTTTATTCCACCACTGTTCACCTTCTCAATGATGGTGTTTTCATTGCCTATTTTTTTTATTCTGTAGGTACCAAGTTTGATTCTGCTCTGTACACATAATAAAGAGGGACCTCCAGCCATGAAAGGCTCAGCACTCATGTATATAAGAGCCCTTCCAGGACCTGTGAAGGTCCTTAACCTGCAGAACTGAAAGCCAACAGGAAGGCCCAAATTCCTTTCTCACAAAACTTGGTTCTAGTACTGTATGTAAGCAATACATTTAAAATCTGGCCACCTGCGCATGAACATTGCAGAAATCCGCCATTTTAAAAATGTATTTTAAAAACATCTGCTTTTTTTTTTCACCGCTGCTCTGCTTCACTATGGCATACGTTTTTCATGGATACTCATGACCTGCTGACTGATCCGTGAAAAATGGATCTGACTAGAACATTCTTTACTTTTAAAAGGATTGGTCACTGATCTATTAGAAGGTATTGTATTTGGTGCAGCTCTGTGCCACAAGGCTTGTGGGGGTCCACAATTTGCAAAGAGCCTATAGCATTCTCAATCCACACCAGCCATATGACTCCAATGTTCCATATCCCAAAGAAGATGGCATCATTACAAAAGATAATACAGTAAGACGTGGTGTGGTTTAAATCCAGAAAATGTATACATATCTTATAAGACTAATAGTTATTGGAAGATTTGAATAGTTTATTGCGTTTTAGAATAGTTTTTTTCTTAGTGGAAGAAACTGATACTTTAGATGTACATTTCCCACAAACTGACACAGTTTACAATTGTAAGAATCTCTTTTAATAGGGCCATAAACTAGAAAGCAAATTGGAATCTGATCTGACTAGTAGTCCGAGTGGAACTGTGCCTCGGTGCCATGAGTTCTGGCTTTTTATTGTGGTGCATTTTCTTTACCTTATTTATGTTCTTTTTGAAGATGTAAGAAAAACAGACAGCTTTTTGACCTTTGGACCGAGTTTGTCAACTTAAAACTAAGGTACTATGCACATTGGTTCCATATGTGGGCTATCAGTTTTTTTTCTTTTTGCAAATGCCAACATGACATTCAGTGGAGCCATGCACAAATTTGTCTTTTTCTCTGATCCGTGCAAAATCTGTGTGCTCTGAGCAGGTCCTATCCCTGCCTGTGTTTTGCGTTCTATGGGAACTTGAAAAAAAATGGAAGCCATGCAGATGACCCACAGCCCATATTTGTGGATCAGTTGCTATTTTAGACAATCCTGATACCCAGAGGCTGCACTCACAGATGGCGTTTACATTGCATTTTGAAACCTAACTGCTGAGGAGAGGAGATTTGCCCCATTACCATTGTGTTTTGTAAATTCAAGTTTTAACCCACGTTAACATGGCGTTAGCATTGAATTTGCAAAACTTAAATGCTAACATTGTTAGCACTGCATTAGCATTGCATTTTACAGCATTGTAATGAGGCCAATCTCTCCTCAGCTGTTGTATTGTGGTTCAAAATGCAATGTAAATGCAACGTGTGAACACAGCCTCAAGGGATTGGGACAGTCTACTGACACCAGGCTTCTGTTTTTTTTTTTTTTTTTCTCCATGGTGTATGGATTCAATACAGGTTTTTGGGAACATATGACTCAGAAACTACACACCGCAAAAACGGACAACTGGCCTGTTGTATACTGCCCAAGAACAATACACATTCATGTCCAGGTCGTCTACACCAGACAATCACAAGGGGCACCAAATGTATCACAGTCTGGTGTGCTTAAGACGCATGCTTTGTCTGATATTTATGAAAAATAGGTGTGCTGCTTCACCATTTATTGCTACGGGGACTTCTAGACAGCAATCTCCAGCAGTCTGAAAGGGCCGCTGTCCTATTTAGCCAAAATTGCAAGGGCCTTGTTCTTGTGATCAGAAGTGTACCCAGCCTTTGGACCCCCTTGGTTCTACAAGCCATTCCTCCTTCTGTGCATGGGTTGTAACTTGTAGACTTGGCCCAAACCCATTGAAACTTACCACATTATTAGCCTGTAAAATTACCTTTTTATACTTCCGTTTTCTAGGAATCCTATTTGGTAGCCCAGTCCAGGGAAACAAGATGCATATGAACCGGTCAGTTACTGTAGTAATTGTCAACCATCCAACATATAATCCTCAGACTATATGCATTTCAACACATTTAAACCACTCAAGTCATCTGTTCTTTCAAAGCAAGTGGCCATGTGTTATGGGGCTGTTGGCTGGCATCCCTTTCATTCCAACGAATATAGTTCTGGATCGCTTTCTGTCACTTGTCCGCATCTCAATCACATCATGCATGTTCATAACCAGTCTAACTTGTGTTCATACAAGGATGAGGACTATTTCTCACAGTGTTTGATTTTGTGATCCATGTGTTGGCCAGATTTTCTAACGTAGCTGAATTAGGCAACAGACACTTAAAGCGGTTACCTACTGGCCTCAGTATTGGTGACAATGGAGGCCACTTATTGGTCACTCGCCATCACTTCATAATGAACCTGTTGTCTACTGGAACAGAGGACAATGTAGAAGGGACATTATCATGCTGGTTGTGGCTTACAACTGCTATGAGAAAGTAGAGGGATGTTCTGTATTATAATAAAAAAAGGTTTGGATACAGGAAGCCTAAACTATCTGTTTTTGGTTGAAAAACATAGCTGCTTGCTTCAAAAAAAGTGGGCCTATGGAGCGCCTCGGACACCCCCTCAAGAATACGCCAGACCATGCTAGAATTAATCAAGGCTTTGTCTGCTAGCGTTAACACTGCTGCGTCTGTTTTGACACTAGGAGCAACTTACTATGGCCGTTTTTACAGGTAAAATGTCCTCTTTAAAGTTGGACATGGTTGCCATAAAACTGCCCAAGTGAAAATTTTTGTACCTCGTACATGATAAACTACAAAATTGTCCGCATCATAGTTGGCTTTGACCAGGAATTCTCCAGCAAATGTTGAGCTAATGTTTGTGTTTTTTTTTTTTTTTTTCCGGAATTTTTCTTCTTCTGCACATGGGAATTCTGTCTTTCCGCAGGGATGGAAACCCTCTGATTAAACAGGCAATTAGTTACACATTTCTCTTTGTGTAACGTGGATCATGTTTAGCTGAGGCCAGGTTACAGTCCTCGCCTGGGCTCAAGCCGTGGGAACTGTGTCTGATTAGTTATCAATTGGCAGGGGGGGCCCTTAAGCTACATTTGACCCCCCCCCCCTCCATGCATGGGTTCTACTGTACAGTGACTGTAGGCCAGGACCCCAGCTTATCCCATTTAAAGGGCTTGTTTGATTCACAGAACTTGTCCTTCCTGTGACTGTGGGTGGCCAACATTTGGTCTTCACACTTCAGATGTTTTTAAGTCTGTTATCTGCATATTAATTAGACTGTGGTGGTGCTGGTCGCTTTACTTTGCTTTAACTACATTTTGTTGTCACGTTTAGTCCAACAACCAATAAACCATTGATTTACAAAATCTTGGAGGAACACTTTAACCATTACAACTTGTTCCTACATATTTGCAGTACACTTGAATAGAGGAGATACATTGTATCTTAGTTCCAACGGTTATAGCTTGTCTTGGTAACTTTTTTAAGCAATTGTCTGAACAGCTATTTTACTGATCACTAGTTGCTCATGAGCAAGTCCAAGAAAAGCAATCTGGGTGCTTCCGAGTTTTACGGGATCCAACCTCGAACCCATTAAGTAAATGGTGTTCAGTGATTCTAGATTGTTATGTAATCAGGTTGTCAGTAACTGGCTTTAGAGGGTTAAAACGGGATTAGTGGTAGACCTATCCAAGCATCCAATTGGAAGTGGGCTCCAAACATCATACCATTTTACGAGTTCATGCTCCACTCCTACCTTTCACCTTCAATGTCATCACTGACTGTTATACACAAAACCCATTTTTAAAGTTAACCATCACGGGAGGAATATTGTTTTTCCCTATTCAGGCCAGAATGGGTTAACCCTTCTCCCGCCTACAGAGTCCTGCTTCCGTGGCAGAATGTTTGTACAGAGTTTTCGCTCAGTCTGTGGATACTTTTATAAGCTCTAGTTGCTGTAACTAATCAAACGCAGCAAGTGTTGGCCTTGAGAGATCCTCTGCATGTAGGAAAAGCCAATCTTACATGACTGTTATAGTAATATAGGAGCAGTCGTCTCTCCTAGAAGAAAATGCAGAAGCTGTGTCCTCTTGCATTCTCCATTATCTAAGCTTAACCAGTCACTATAATGTCCTTCCTAGAAGGATGCATTCGAGAATCCTGATGTTCCTAGAAATCTCTTTCCAGGTTATGCTGTTAGCTGAAGACTTGCTTGGCTGATCACAAAGGGTTCAATGTTACTACGGCAAGGACTGTAGGTGGAGATGAAGGGCCATCATTGATCACACTGACCCTTGATTTAGCTTTTCTCTCCACCTGTTTCATATATTGATGTTTTGGCCAAGTATTTTGGGACATGCTAACTTGACTTTGTGCCAGAAATAAGCAAGTCAACATACAAAAAATACCATAGACGAACTTTTTGGAGATTGAGTGCCCAAAATGAGACCCAAAAAACACTAGCTTTTCTCAAAGTGCCAACACGGCAATTTAGGCAGTAAAACTTATTGCTACCAGAATTTTGGAGCTCCAATCCGACCCTGTCCACACCTTTTCACCTTGGACAGGACCAAGCAGCACAGGATGGGTCCGAGTGCCATCTCTGGCACCAGTGCCATAGGTTCGCCACCACTGCCATGGATCATATTATAGAAAGCAAATTCGTGTAACTTGTACAAACGTGCAGAGAAGGCACCTCCTCCATTCATTCTTTTAATATTTGGGCGCAATATTGAGTGGTCTACATCACTCAATTCACACAATCATCTGGTCAAACGTGTTTATGGTATCTTACGTCTCATGACGGTGGATTTTTAAAAAGTTGCGTTGGCCTAGTGACTACGAATAATTCTAGATGTGTGCTACAAGAAAATATTATCTAAATCCGCTCCCTCGAGCGAGATAAACATGCACGCTTAGCCACGCATACATGTTTATGGTGAATTCTGGGCAGAATTTATAGTACATTGTATTGTGCATGGAAATAGTTTATTGGACTTGTAGGACAAAAATAGTTTTCTCAAGCCTCTGCACATGTGAATGTGATATCTAGGCCTGGCTTACACTTCTGATTTAAGGCGCTGCCAGAGCGCTATGAGTTGTAAGTAAATCTGTTCTGGAAGTGTGTCTGGAGTAAGATTATTCAAAGATGTTAACTCATTTGTGGCTAATGTTCCTTGGCGCACATGTATTTGTGTGAGATGATGATAAATCGGCACATTTAACCACTTCTTCTTAGCCTTGCACATTCTGTGACCTGTTTGATCATATCGGACCAAGGATTTGGAATGGAATGATATTTAGTACATTATACAGACTAAAAAGGTTAGATGTCAGCACATGTACAATATTGTGTAGAAAGATTTGTCCTATTAATAGTGGAACCATGGTGGCATTATACAGACATGCAGATGATGCTGCTGTGAGCAGGGTATTGATATGTTGAGAATAATCCAATCAATACTAATAATCTTGTCTAAAGTACTTATGTTGGCAATCCATCATCCATTGTCCTTCTGTCTCATTTATTGATGGTCATGATCATTGGTTAGAACAGGATGTGAAAAACATTTACCGGTAGGTTGTCGGGAATGATCTTGCCATTGAATTTTCTGCATTTATCTTTGTTTAAAGGGAATCTGTTGGTAGCTTTGACCATAAAATTGGTGTTTGGTTTTAAGTAGCAGCCCTGGAGATAGTGTAACCATGCCATTTGTGTGTGTTTGTAGCAGCAGGACCTTGAAAACTGTTTCTGGAGTTGGTACACTGTGTGGGAGATCTCTTCTGTACTGCTGCAAGCCTCTTTCCTGGAGTTATTGCTGTAGTATTTGAACAGAAGCCTGCTAGAACAGTATCCTTGAAAAGAGGGGATGAGCTATGCAGAGTTGAATGAAGAGCTCTCACACTGTAGTGCACTAGAGTACTCGGCTATAATCCTGGCACATAAATGCATTTTTCACAGTCCTGCTGCTACAAACGCGCACAAAGATCTAGTTACACAGTTCTCCAAGGCTGCTACCCAACACTGTCTGCAATGGTCAAAACTCCTGACCAATCATTTTAGGTGTATTCTTGACTACCTTTCCAAGGTTGGGCTTTAGCTATATTTAATCACAACTCTGGGTCTCACAGTATTTGTTGTATCCATTTCTTTACATCAAACGGAAAGTTCATGAATATCTTTGAGAATCTTTTGAGGATATGGGAGCATTGAGCTGTGGGGTATTAATCATCACTACTTGTCATCCTCCTGAAGACTCATCAAACCCACAACTGCAAGTAATTAGCAATACTGGTTGGTTTTTGCCTTTCCCAAATCTGTCATAGAGTTGGTATTTAACCATGTTTTAAGTCCAAGCCAGGAAATTCATAATATGGTTTGATTTTTTGGATTGGAATATGGAAACTTTCATATTGTATATGGTGAGTGGGGTTTTAAAGGCAAAAGCAATATTTGCAATACTAAAGAAATGAGCTTGAGTAATATTCTTGGCACAAAACTCAGGTTTCAGAGGTTATGGATAGGACAGCACACATTGCACATCTTGTATGTAACCACATTCATAGTTTTTGTTATGATATGATATGGTTGAATATTATTAAAGGAGGTATCCACTCCTCTGCATAGGATAGGGCAGTGATGGCGAACCTTTTAGAGCCTGAGTGCCCAAACTTCAACCAAAAGCCACTTATTTATTGCACAGTGCCAGCGCAGCAATTTAAGCAGTAATTTATTTCTCCTTGTCCTTTGACAACTTTCAATCGTTCAGCCTCCTAAGGACACCAACGCAGTTGAAAGGAGGAGGGCAAATTTGCCTATCATTGTAGGAAGATTCTGTAGGAAGATTCTTTGAGTCCTGTCTGGTGAACTTCATTCTGGGGTGATGGCTTGGGTGCCCACAGAGAGGGCTCCGAGTGCCGCCTCTGGCACCAGTGCCATAGGTTCGCCACCACTGGGATAGGGGAATGCTAGTTGTTTGGTGAGGTCTAACAGCTTGAGAATTTCTTTACAAAGTTTTACAGATGATCAGGTAAAACAACAGCTCCTGCTCCCAAGAGCTTACAATCTATGAGGAGGAAGGGGGTGACAGAAGAGGTCATAGGTTGTAGCTTCACCAACAGAATTTTTTTTAAATTTTTTTTTTTTCTTCCTCTCTGCTCTTGCTTCCTGTCTATCAATGTATGGCTAAGATTTGACTGCTTTGTGTCTCTCTGGAGGTCAGTAAGATTGGTGTCTTACCATTGGGAGAAATGGCCAAGGATAAAACAAGACCAGCGGTTGCTGAGCCTTTACAGAATCTCATCTTGTGCTTAAATTTGGCTGCTGTGTTTTAAGTCTTTGCCGAATTTGAATCCTGGCATGGAAATCCTAGATGGGAACTACAAGTCACCCAAGTTACAGACTAACTGTGACTTGTGGTGAAGCTCTCTGGATGTTTTACTTTCGTTTGAAGCTGCAATTATCACTTGTCATTGGGACAAAATGATTTTATCTGGAGTTACAATTACAAAATATACCTGTTCCGACTTCTATATAAATTCAACTTAAGAACAAACCTACAGAACCTATCTTGTACGTAACCTGGTTGTATACGACGGCATCAGGACCTGGAGCACAACCATACCGGGAGCAGGAGAGGACCAGGGAGGTGTAATGTACAGCTGCCACTCCTGGGTCCTCTCCTGCGGGCACTCTTCTCTGGGTCTTGACCTCGACGCATACAACCAGTGTCGGGAGTCAGAACACACAGAAGAGTGGCAGAAGAGTGCACCAGTGTGCAGTGAGAACTTCTCGCACCACTACATGGCCTCCTGCACCAATGATCTCCTATGTTACATCAGTTATGGAAGTGCTCATTGGATTCTAACAGTCAGCAGGATGCAGACCGCAACTCCAAGCTTGACTGTGGCTGCATGCGGCCTGTCAGCAGGTTTTGTGCACCCCTGATCTCTCCTTCCCCACCCCCTTTTATCCTCGATGAATGTGTACTGCACTTTATGTACATGCTCAGGAGTGAAGCTCCTCTGCTATAGATTAGAGGAGAGGAGTAAGGCAATGGGAAGCAATGCCTGCATTTTGCTGAAGCACTGCTGGAGTTACCAGGAAAAGAGGACTGTGGAGTTGGAAACTATTTTGGTGAAAGAGTCAGATGTTTGGCTTACTAACTCTACAGCCCTAGGCTTGGGTAGCCCATAAGGTGTCTTCCCATGTGAGAAGGCTGGAAATATAAACCATACATTAGTCGGGGGCCTGCCACAGATCTTGCAGTGAAGCCCATCAGCTTCAAATTACGCCACTGGTTTCTGGCAGTTTTCCCTATTGATGCACACTTCATAGGGTCACTTATGCTTGTGCCATTTGTATGGAGAAGTTTGGAGGAAAAAATATACAGGTTTTTGAAAACAATCACTATTCAAGGTATCATTAGGGTGCTGAGTTGAAGTATAGGTAAATGATCCTATCTACTATGCATGGGCTATAATCTAGAATCTACAGCCCATGACTTCACACAGCCTTAGATGTAGCTTTCATGTTCTGTGGCTGCCTAATATTTATGAAGAGTTAGTAAAGCCACAATGATCTGAATATGATTGAGTGACCAGGTTATTAGTTATGTCTATGTAAATAATTAGCAAATCCTACCCCTTTAAGTCTAGGAAATCAAGAAATCTGACCCCCACACATGATGAATGTTATGGCTCGGGCTGCCAGCATTTTCCATGGTTGCTTCTCACTTTTCAAAGTATTGTATGAAAATCTGTTTTTGTTGCGGTTGGTTCTAATCAAATCGGGTGCCGTGAAGGTCTTTGGCTGGAGTAATACAAAGGCATGTAAAAGTAACGGCATAGATACCTGCCAAGGGAGGATCATGGATTTTACTCCAGATTTTGATTGATGGCTTATCTGTAGAAAGAGTAGAGCAGCTGCTGTTGTGTCAATGGGGGTTATTGGAGATAAAGAACGGAAGATAGGACCTCTTTTATGTATCTGTCCTGTTCTTCAAACAGGGTTGTCCTTGTGGATAAAAAAAAAATTACATAAGGCCATAACCATCATATGATATACATATTCCCATCAAATCGCAATTGTGCAGTAGATTTTTCCTTAAACTGTACCAATCTTTTCAACGGTGAAGAATTAAGAGACCTATATGAATGTCTTGGTGACACAGTTGATTTATTGGGATTACATGGTAATCAGCTCTTTCCATACATCCCATAAGGAAGCACTGAAAAGGATTCCTCTCCATATGCTGACATCTGCTGGGTGCGGAAGCGGGGCCTGCTAAACATGTGTATAACATTCCTTAATGTTAATATATACAATATTACAAGTGTATCACAGTCTGTTTAGTGGTTTTGTTAATGTATTAAATCATGGGAAATAATGATGGATTTAATTGTAAAAATGTTGCAGTGTACAGGACAATAAGTGCTATTCTCATGGGACAGAGTTTTTTTTTGTTCTTCTGTAATGGTACAGAACAATGATGGCACGTTTATAGTCGCTGGAGCCCATGGAATATCATCCATAAATGTCATATAATGTAGGGTTCTTTCGTGGTGTCGGCTTGCTGCACAGTCTTGTCTGTCTTTGTTGGTTGTGCCATATGGTCACGTGTTGCACATTCCATCAACAACCTATTCTAGTAGTGTATATGTTTCAACTGTTCTGCTCTAATGTCCCATTGTGAGCGGAAATATTAACAATACTAGATAGTAGCTCTTTAATTATAAAAAAAAATTCCTGTGTTTTTAAAGGATTAGAGTGGGGTTCTATACCAATTTCCAGAACAAAGCAAAATCATTTTGGACAGGGTAAAGTCAGGCCTGGGTAGAACCTTAGAGAAAAATTTGGCAAAACAAAACTTGAAAGGTTTGCTTATCTCTGATTACAACCATAAAGCACCCTTTACTTTTCTGGTCTGTGTGGTGTAAATGTTTGGGTATGGTCCAATATTCTGTTGTTTTGGTAAACTTTTCTCCCCAGTTGTCGCCTTCAGTAATGTTTTAAGGATTCGGCTATCAATAAAAAAAGTTGTGCATTCCTACTCTAGTTCATTTTACTACAATGTTTTTGAACATTTTGGAACATCCCTCCACCACCTCTCTCAGACTCGCATTTATCTAAACTTCTCCATTTCTAGAAGGCAGTACCACATACTTCCCTGTACTATCATACGTGTATTGACTCTTCGGAGCTCCTCTGGCTGTGTGATAAGGAAAGTGGGGGTTTCCTTGTTTGTTCCAACCAGCAGAAGACTACTCAGTGTTTACTATGTAGTCACGTTCTCCTTGGAGGCAGCAGCAGAAGACTTGTACAAATGGTTAAGCTGTTCTTGGCAGGAAATAAACAAGTTGACGGCACAAGTTGTTCAGAAATACCAAAGTATGGGTGAGACTAGAAGGAAAGTATGAAAGAAAGGGGTACACCCAGCACACATGGAAGAGGGGAATGTATTGTGCCTGCAGATTCCATGTGCACGCCTGTCAGACATGGTCAGATTTTTAGAAGCTGTGCTTATTTAATTCCATGGTCACCCATCATAACATTTAAACATGACTATTGGCAGATGGTGTCTTTCAAGGCCAAGAACCATGTATTTAGAGGCTCCCATGTTTCCCATAGAACATCGACTTGTATTGAATCGGCATAGGTAATAGTTGTCATCTTAAAGTAACCAGTAGTGGCCATGTTATTGTCTTGTACAGACACGTGTCCACAGTTCAACATACATTTGTAAAGGTATCAGAACGTTGAAATATTGGAAGGTCTTTAGTTCCTCTTTCGGTTGAAGATCAAGAAAATTAAAGTTCCATTAACTTCACTAACTCCTTTTTACAACTCAACAATGACAAAGTGAAGTCTCTTTAATCCACCGATTATCCCACAGAAACTGGTATTTCTGATATTTGATGCAATATATTCACCATGGCTTCATATGAAAGTACAACAATGTATTTGTAGTTTCTAACAAATGAAGTTTCTTTCTCTCCAACCCATGTTCCTTTATGATGATTAGGCTAGCATTGTGTGGCTGCTGTAGGAGTAGTCGTCTGAGTAAGGTCTTCTATGCTGTAGGTCCGAAATGCGTTCTGGCCATCGGAGCTATAAACACTGATCGCACAAAAGGCTCTGCCAGAAACTTCTGACAGGGACTTGATGGCTATTGTGACATTTGCCACAATTTGTCTCTTTATGACGGGTGTTCTGTGCCACTTCAGCCCAGATATAGTTAAGCGGAAACATAAAATGTAGACCGTGATGATTTGACTGAATAGAAGTTACTATACACATCAGAGAAATGCTTTAACTGGCTGATTTCAACATCTATAGGGGTTCCCCATAACATTTGGCTGAACTTTAAGCTGACCATAGACATGTGATGTTGATTTGCAAATCATTGATAGATCCAACTATTTTTACTATCCTATGCTGTAACTTTGATGTGTATGAACATCAGAGACCAGCCTAGTTTACAATTTATACCATCTGTAGCAGGGCCGGCAGCAACACTGGGCATACCTGGGACAGTGCTGGGGCCCAGGGGCAAGGCCCACATAAGGCTGTACATAAAGAATCTGTGGGGGGTGAGCAGGACTCTATATAACAGTGGTGGCGAACCTATGGCACGGGTGCCAGAGGTGGCACTCAGAGCCCTTTCTGTGGGCACCCGGGCCATCGCCCCAGCACACCAGACAGGACTCAAAGAATCTTCCTGCAGTTCCAAGAAGCTTAAAAGATGCTGCTTTCAGTCATATTTTGATACTTTCTTCGCTACTTGGGAATGTAGGAAGAGGGAGAATTGGACCGGGTCGAATTATTTTTGGAGGACCTCCTGCTGGCCCCACGATTCTCTGTGTACAGAGGGAAACTGGAAAGAAGCTAAAATGATGAACATTTTCCATTCTACTGTGTTGCTGTCCCCAGGAGGCCAATATGATTGGAAGTTGTTGAACAGGGAGCAATAAGTTACTGCTTTAATTTTTGGTTGGCACCTCGCGATAAATACGCAGGGTTTTGGGTTGCAGTTTGGGCACTCGGCCTCTAAAAGGTTCGCCATCACTGCTATATAAGATAACATGAGGTGGGTGTTTGGTATGATTACACTATGGAGTATTTTGGGGAACAGGAGACTGTGTTTTAGTTTCTGAATTTTTAATGCCACCACGTGATTTCACTGCAAATGGGCCCACTGAGGTTCTTTCACCCAGGGGTCTACTGCAACCTGGAGCCAACCTTGATCTGTAGCCACATACTTAAAGTCCAGCTTGCTGTCGGCCAACTGTGCATGTGTTCAAATAGTTGTGGCAATGGTTTATTCCCACTAAGGGCAAAAGAATAGAGGTCAGTGCAGCCACATGCACATTAGATAAAATCTCTGAAGGGTGTAGTTTCCAAAATGGGGTCCTTTTGGGGGGTTTACTCTGTAATGGGCTCTCCAAATGGATCATGGCCACTGAAAACTATTTTGGACCAAATTGCCTTCAGAAAGCCACAGGGTGCTTCTTCCCTTCCAAGTCCTGCTGTGTGTCCCTACAGAAGTTTCTATCCACATGTAGGGTATTTCTGTGTTCAGGAGAAATTCTTGAACAATTTGTGTGGAGCAATTTCTCCTTTTTGCCCGTTGTGGCTGCCAAAAAATTAGGAAAAAATGAGTCCTTCTATGATGGAATAAATTGCTTCAGTAATAATGTAATACCCTCCCCCTAACCCTCAGCCGTGAGAGGGTTAAGTAAGTATTCTTCCTGTGTATGTTTTTCTCAGCGCTCACGACACCGAACGTTTCCTGCGACAATAATGACAGGATGTAAACTGGAGGCACGGACACCAGGCGCTCTGTACCTGGCTTATCATGATTGAGATTTGGAACTTTCACTTGTCCTCCCCTCAGATTCTCCTCATGGTCAGTAACGCTTCCAGAAAATGTTTTTAGTTCTCTCATCATCCTGTCCCATTACTTTTCACCCTAGGAAAGGGTGAAATGAGGGAATCGACGTCCTAAAAACACTTATGACTTGACATAACTGAGTGCAGATTGTTTCTGTAGTTTAAGCATCTACACATGGTTGAGTTTCTCCGGGGAAAAAAAGTTTTACAGTGTAATAAAACGCTAATTTCAAGTGGGAAGAAATTTTAACTATCCTAAATATATCAGCCTGTACTGGGTATGTATAAAATGTTTGTGGGGGTGAGACATGAACCTACATTGCCCAGTGGGAATCTGCAAAAATTCTTAACAGTAAATTGTAAAGGTATATTCACACACAGCAAATGTGTCACTATAATTGATGCAACATAAGATTAATAGATTGAGCATTTGGTTATTTTAGCTTCTGCAAACCTCATTCAGAGGATATTACGGGATGGTTATTCTCTCTCGATCTCTCTCCATCTCTCTGTCTCCTGTTCACCACGATCCTGGGCGATTTGGGTTCCTGGCACACAGACCCCCACCAAAGTATCATGAGAACGAATTAAGTAAGAGGTTGACCATGTACTCTATGGCACGGCTAAAGATATCTGACTGATGTACTAGTCTATATTTACCAGTCCTACACACGGACTTTCCAGTTAGTCATGGGATCGGGACCCCATTCCTGTGATCAATAAGGGTTTCCAGCCATCAGTTACCATCCAATAATCACCAGGCTATCCACTTTTCCATATATCGGATAATGGTAAATCTTTTGGATAACCCCTTTTAATAGTGTCTGAAATGTCTTACTGCTAAATATTCAGCAAATACATCACTCCTGTCCTTTTCTTCATCCAACTAGACTAGTGCTGACAAGATGCAAAGACATTGAACAACGTTGTCTACAGTTGGGTCTGTATTTCTTTTGGAAGAGAGTTACAATATGGCTGTAAGCCCACATGTCACTAGTAGAGATGATTGGTCCTGAACTTGAGGTTTTGTAACCCAGACAATGGTGCAAAGCGGCCGATCTGGCAACTTTAAACCCCTAGTAACTAGGCATGGCTGTGATTGGCCAGGTGTGAATACCTGCCGAATGGAGGAAACCGAACCTAAAGTTGGGGTCCGCTCATCTCTAGTCACTAGGCTTCTTCAAAGTCAGACATAGATGTAGTGGTAGCTGATGGTAGATGCCCCAAACTTTTGTGCTATAGCTTTTTGTTTAGGGGATATTATAGTATTTCCTTTGTCCATGAACTGACAGAAAAGTACAGTAAATGACCAATATCCAGAGGTCCGTTTGTAAGTCTGGAGCTGTTAAGTCGAGGATGGCCTGTACATGACTATCTCATTTTCACCTGATTTGAATATATATATTTTAACCTGATATTTATTTCAGTGATCAACCAAAATGGACCCCAAATCAGTCAGATTTTGAGTTTTCTTAGCAATGTGTTCTTGTACAACCCTGGGAAAGTGATTTCTGGTGGTGAGTTGTTTTGGCTGCCTGCTGTAGGTCTGTGGTTTCCCACACCTGTTACATTTGGTGATATTCGTAGCTTTCAAGGACAGGGAATGTTTATACATCTCTTGTTAAGTCTGTTAATAAGTAACACCTCCTGTGCCTCCATCACAATAAGAAATGAAATGCCCCTTTGTTGCAGAAACCAAAAGAACAACAAGAGCACGACAAAGTTAAAGTCAATTAAGATCTTGTTTCCTTCAATTACTGTTTTTCCTGGTAATTTAATTTTGATACGATTTAATGCTAATAAACGATGGGTTGGTTCTCATTGTTGTGCAACACGTTAGACATCTGTTACTCCTTGTCTCGACAAGTCCACGGGCTAATATTAGCTTGCTTTGCTACGGTTTCTATCGTTGGGGTCAAGGGCCAAGAGACAGCTGGTCATTGACATTTCATGGGTTAAGTTGGCAATCTGAACAAATGCTCTATCATCCAATGGTTGCACGTTGCAGAGGAGTTGACTTTGAGAACTGTTTGAAACCTAAAATCTTTAAAGAAACGGTCAACACGCGGATGATTTTCACAGTTGTGTGCATCTGCCTTAACTCTCACCATGTTAGGAGGTTTGCCAATAGAAAATCCAAAGTGTGTGATCGATAAAGTAGTAGATACGGTGATCTGTGTACTGTGCGGGGAGGGGCAGGATACAGGGATCACTATTCCCAAAAAGCGATCGCTTACGTTATCTAAAAATGGTAGATCCCTTGTTGTGCTGATAATGAGGCGACTGCTACAAAGAAATGGACTTGAGAACAGGTAGTGTAAGACCCAGGTGAAAACTACAGAATTGTGCTGTTTTTGATTAAAAAAAAACAAACAAAAAAACACAAGTCTTAATTTTAAGACATCCTACCTATCCCCTGTTGATTATTTACATGGCACAGTGAGTTGTTGATGGCCGAGGACCATTAGTAGTGCCCTAGCAGAAGCTAGATTTCATTTGTTTGGTCTATGTAGTGACCTTTAATCTTCTATTATGTTTCCTCTTGTTTTTTTTGAAAGTATCTTTTTCTGTCTGTCAACACATGATGTCCAGATAACAAGCTGCCTTTCCATACTCCTAGACCTGCGTTTTCATAGCTCTACAGCTCTTAATTGAAAACCTATACAATATATACAACTTTAAGCCGTTTTACAATTGTGGCTGTCTTGCAGTCATGGATTGGAGTCTTGCCAGCCCAATGTGGAGCCTGCGCGCCTTTCCTATCTATGAATCTAGAGATTGTGTCTGCTTCTCCATTGGCGTGAACAAGCTGCAGGGCTTGGTATTTGAAATATTGGGCTAAAAGGGCATGTCCATCCAACTATGACCTCTTAACTGTTGCCTGCAATTATAGGAAAAATGTTGCAATTGTATCCGTAAAATAGTCCTGAAACGATCGGCCACTTGTCATTAAGCTTTTATGCGTTTATGAAACGCTGATAAATGAGGCTCTGAAATTTTTTTTGTTTTATTTAGAATTACATTTTGCAGTTGCACTTGGTTGGTAGTGATGATGTACTCACTTCATAATAACCCAACAGGGGGAATTCTAGATTCACTAGTTCAGTAATTTACGGAACTGTCCATTATTCAAGAATATGGTAATTTGATATTTTCCTGTCCTGTTCCTGGTAGAATAGAAAGGGTGTATGAAAGACTGGGGTTTCCTTTTTAATGCCTCATTCTGTGCTATTATTTATATTTGAGTTTTCAGGACATTTTATAAGTTCTGTATGTTCGTTCCTCGGTATTTTAAGAGCTTAGTGTGCAGACCTGCCAACCGCCGTGTAGTCTGGGCTGATGCATCTAACAGATCTGTAATGATTGGTCTTGGAGCAATGTTCTCTCTACAGTTCTCATAATGTGATCACTTCATACTTGTCGTCCTGCCCTCTGGCACGAATTTGGCAGCATTCTCCAATCGGTTTGTGCCAGTGTTTGCTTTTTTAAGGAATAAATAACTTGTTATTTTTTTCTGTTTACTATACACATAAATAACTGTAATGTATACGCTGTTGGGTGATGTATTAACGTTCAGGACTTGCCATGATTCTTTAATATTGCCTTCCTTCTTTTATTGTCAGAAAATATTCGCAGCATAGTATACAAATGCCCAGAAAGTGAAGCTATTAACCCTAAATTTGGTGCATTTTTCTCCCACTGATTGACCAAGCTGGGAAATAGAAGAAAGAGAAAAGTAGATCAGGCGCTATGTATTAAAGCCCAAATTTCTATTTTATATCAGTACTTAAAGGTATTGTACCAAGTTTTCATGTTATCCCCTCTAAACAGAAAAGTAGGATAAAAAGCTGATAGCAGGGGGAACCTGTTCTTAGTAATGGGTGGAATCCTAAGTCGACCATACGTTCTGCCAATTCATTCAATGGTATGGGAGTGTTGGTAAAGCCATCGGAGAGGCGCTGAATGAGTGGTCGGGAGACATGCTCAACCTGCTGCTGCACCCGCTAGTGAGAAACTGGACCATCATTATCTGGATCGCTGCAGAACCATTCTTGTGATTGTGGGGATTCTTTCAGTCAAGCCCTCGCTGATCGGCTTATTACAAAACTTGGCCCAACTCAATTAAAATCCAATGCTTGACTAAGAACTTTTGCAAAGTTTGAAACTTCCTGTACTCCCTTATTTTACTGCCGGCTTCACTGGACTGTAAGAATGAATATAATAAAGAATTGGCTGAGTGCACTGGCAACAGTCTATCTTTTTGTTCTGTGTAATGTTCCGGTCTACTCCTATCCTGCTAATGCTGTATGGGCATGGTACTACTCTTCCTCTGCTATATATATGGGAACAGCACAGCAGTACTCCTCTTATCCAGAATATATTTGTTCTGCATAGCACTACTCTACTCTTAACTACGTGGTATTGTAGTTAAGCCATTTCCACATAAATTTTGTTAGGTTATGGCTGGTATTCCAGCTCTATTGACAAGTGTGGCACGTGTGTGTGTGTGTGTGGCTTAGTATTATCAGTTACTGAATAATATAGTAAAGAATCCTTTTTTGTTTAATTTTGTGCTTTAACTTTGTCACTGTAAAATTTAACATTAAAACAACCCAAATTCTACCAGATTTATAGCTTTTACTTGTAATGTGTAGCATTTAAAGGAAAGCACATGGGACATGGTAGTGGCCGGGCACACCTTGTGTCAGATCTCCATTTACATGTTGCCTGGAGCGATGTATGACAGCATCACCTCCCACCCACTCTTCACACCCAGTAAAGCAGCTGTGTCCATGTGACCCCTGCCGCCTGTTTTGCTTGGAATCAATTGGAGAAGTTTGTGTTTTGGGGCCGTTGCCACGACACCACGGAAACAGCTGGATAAAAGGGGCATATTGTATAGGCACTGAACAGCATGAGATCTTATGACTTCTACGGTTAAATTGGCTTGTGAATCAGATCATATGAATTATGCCTTAATAACTGTACTGAGGTTTACTTACTCCGTCATATGTCTTTAATAACTAATAAATGCGTGGCTTCATTCCATACCACTACCTGTCTTGGGATATTTTATTATTTATGGAAAGGAATCCCTATGTAGAGATGTATTCTGTTACACCTTTCAGTTTTCGTTTGCATTCCAGAACTCCCTTATCTGCATCTCTATGGTCATGTAAGAGCTGTAGGAAGCTTTGGCAGTAGGTCAATGGATTGGCTTCTAGCTTGTTTTTTTTGTGGCGAGTTCCACGAGGGGATGATACGTGTTCATATTGGCAGTAATGCAGCATTTTCTAGGGATAGATGGAGAACAATGAAGAAAGACAGAAGAGATTCTCCCTACTTCAACATGTCTCCCTTAATGACACAGTATTCAGATTCCAATCATCTGTCCTCTCGTATTTGTGACCCATAAACGGGAACGTGTCGTGTCCACTGCCATTGTAGACTATTGTAGACACTTGGACTATTCCTAATCTCTGACCTCGGGGGAACTTTTCTTCAGAGTTTGAATAGTTAGTTGAACATTTTGTATAATGTTTGTCAACTTTCAATCATGGCCCCAGTTGAACAGTATTTAAAGATTTTATGACCTTGGACATAAAAGTCGAGAAATACATTGCATTGATTTAATTACACCTTTGATTTATGTATGTACCCCAACAAGAAATTTTGATGGAAATGTGAGCAGGATTGGGCAGTAGGCAGCTGGGCTGTCAGTAGAGCTTTCAGAAGAGGTGCTCAGTCTGAAAGCTCTAGTTTTTCTCCTCTCCTTCAGACTTCTATGGGAAGCATGTGACCTGATAATTCATTGAGTTGAAGGTCCATCTAGTCCTTGGTAACAAGCAGAGAATTTTGAGTGAGAGATTTAAGTTGGGTAAAAGGAAAAGGGCCTGTTAGGCAATTTGTCTGCAGATTAAATTCTTTTGTACTACTAAGTGTGTTTAAAAGGCCTATTAAAAATATAATTCCCGGAGCTGGACACCAACGATGGAAGTCATGACCACTCCTTCACGGTATGTTTTTCCTGGAGTGTTCCTTTTTAAAAGGGCTACGTCAGTGCTAGAAACATTAGGTTGATTAGGTAGGGCTGACATAATCCCTGTGTCTTGCTGCTGACCGGAGTTCTCCTGACAGACCTCGATTACCGTATTGTGTATATTGGCAGAGTGCTGTAGTTTGGAGCTTGTCCTATCCAAATATGTTTTTGTTGCAAAGACTTTAACTCCAGCACCGCTAGAGCAGCCTGCACCCTTCTGCAGATCTGTGCCTTAGGCTACGAATGCCATTCATTTCCAAACCATGCAGGGTCACTTATTTCTTGTATGCGGCTGCCCACTGGGATTTGGCTACAGACATTCCAAATTGCAGGTCACCAGCATTAATTTAATAGGCAGTTGGTTATAGGGGGGTGCCAAGTGATGGACAAAAATGATCAAGAATTGAAAATATTTAATCTGGCTTCTGATGCATGAGGGATGGCTGCAGTATTACATGGTGCTGGTTGACCGATGATTGATGGTGACTTCTCTTAAATGATAAAAAAAATAATTATGGAGAGAAGGGCTCATGCACCCTCATGCAGTGAACGGGAGTCCTTGCAATGTATAGAAATGTAGCCACTACAGTTTAGGTGTGGCTGTTCGGTCGCCAGACAAGATGTCCTTGCGTTATAGTTCTATATAATATACTACCGTCCTCTGCACAGTATACAGCCCATAGGATAGAACTGAAATTCGGGAACGTTTTCATGGGCTGCACTTCTTCATGTACATGGCCCTTGGGCTGGCCATACACATTAGGGATCTGTTGAATGAGTACTTGTTGAGCTCACAGCTTTTCCTTCCGTACCTCTACATGCACATGTATGCTATGCTTGTCTAGCCCAATTGTGTAATAAGGATGTATTGATATGCTATTGGTGACTTGCATTTCTAAACATAAGTCAACCAGAATGGGGACAGGCTTTGCCCGTTCTTATGTGTTTCAGCTGAAATGCATGCGAATGGTAACAAGCGCCACATGTTCTTTATGTAAACTATGCTAAACACTTGGTGTTCATTCCAAGTTGCAGGTGTTTCCATTGAAACCCATATGTGATCGGGGCAAACCCTTCCTAATTCCGATTGACTTGCTTTTCTGAACACAAGTCATCCGGAACATGTGAACACAGCCTAAGGGGAGTAGACTATTGAGAACATCAGGCATGTTCATCCAACTGCCTTAAACTTCATTACGCAGCACTACACAGATTTTGCCAAACCTGTCCCTGTCCCCAATGGGGCTCAAAATCTAATCTTCCTACCAGTATGTTTTGGAGTGTGGGAGGAAACCAGAGGACTCAGAGGAAACCCACGCAAACACAGAGAACGTACAAAGTCCATTTGGCAGATACTAAGCTGGTGTGTAGCAGCAGCCTTTGCATAAATATTAAATTTTGGGGGTAATTAAAAAATGTGTTTCCCTTACACAAATAAATGCATTAAAATTTTCCTTGGATCTGGATGCACGACCATCTAAATGTACAAGAAATTGTTTGTGTCGTTTTCTTAGAATGTCAGTATTTGTTAGCGGTGAGGTATTTGCAGTGGTATTTCCCATTGTATTCACTTCCTTGTTAAGGCTCGGAATATTTTTCTGTACACAGATTTCATCTCCCTTAGAATTCTTTACATTGTTACATTGATTGGGGTTTCATGTCTCCCCCTCTTTTCCGGAGCCCAGGGTTACAATCCAGACGCTCTCCATAGGATAATGCTGCCATTTCCGTCTTTTGAGTTTAAGACTGCTGTTTAGTAAAGAAAAAGAACAATGAATTTCTGGACATTAACCCTTCCTCGACGGGGTTGTCTTGGTTGGCAGGTTCTTCATCAACACAATGCATTGAGAGTAAGGGAAGGATGTTCATGTTGGTGGCTGATTGTTGCTATGCTGATGCAATGGCTCAAGCATGTCTCTCAACTCCAGGGGAAATGGGAAGCCGGGCCATTTCCCGCAGGGAGGAGACGGTCTCCGCTATCTTAATGTAATGGATGACTGATATATTCCCTGATTAAAGCCTTTTCCCTGATTTGATTCTGTAAGAAAGACCTTGATCTAATGATTTACCTTTTCCTCCATTTATGTATATAAAGAACATTTTAAAGGGAATGGTGTTCAGATTATATTTAATTTATGTAAAGGTATTCTTCTATAACCGCTACTAACTGGCCTCTAATCTAATTGTTAGTTTATTAATGATCCCTCTAAGGGTAGGGACACGTTTAGGCATAGAATGAAAACAAAAGGTGAAGTGGAATCCATCCTTTATAGGTTCTCGAGTAGGAATTTATCATGTGCTTGTGCAAGGGATAAACCCTGTCCCTCCCTCTAAACTGGATATATCTAACAGCTCTGGCCTCCTAGTATATCCAGTATGCAGGTAATTCGACAGTGAGTCCTATTTGGCGCAGAATTCCGCTCCATGTAGTGCACAGAAATGACTTGCAATGACTTTCTGCAGCTGACCCCTCCACTCCCAGCAAGACAAATCTTATGGGCAAGTTTTCTTTCACCAATCCTGAGCTCATGAAATATACAACACAAATCCAAGGTGTCTGGCGGAAACCTCTCTCTTAAAAGCCAATTTTCATACTGCCGTGAAGGGGCCATGAATCATGTGTGTGTCGACCATAGCCCCGGAGATGCTACTCCATACACCATAGCGATAAATGATGCAGGAGACCCTTCTTCCCCACAGTACCACAGCACAGAAGTCTCATTTTGATCATTCGGCATGGCGTCCTAACCTTGGCAATGTGGTTAGTCAGTAAAATGGGACACCGTGTGATCCGTGATTCACAGACCAATGACTATTTGAAAGAATAGATTTAAAGCTAGATGTGCAAATGTACTTTGGCTTTTTGGAACATTTAATAGAGGTAACTGTGCAGCCATCATGAGTCTCTAGAACAATGTGAGGTCTACTTCTAGCACCCTCACCGATAAGTCAATCCTTGGCAGATCCTGTAATATTCCAAGATTATTTCTTAAAGGGCTCTATCTAAAGTGTCTTGGAAGATAATTGTGTTAGAAGATGGCTCCATGAGTTCAAATTGCATATTACAAGTTTATCTCTGTGGCCTGGTCTTGTCATTCGTTGATATGTGCCAAAAAATTGTGCCTCCTAACAGCTTCAATGATTATACTGGCAATGAAATATAGAACCACTATTATTTGTCCACAAATCTGCAGTAAATAATGGTCTCCCATTTACGGTCTCTAGTCAATACACATGGATCTAAGTTGTCACTTCTGACCAAAATTGTAAACTTATGACCAGACGCTTCTACCCGGATTGAATTCCAGTCTTTAGCCATCAATGCTACAATTTGTATTTAAATGAGGTATGACATTTGTACATATTCTGCAGAATAGCAATGTGTATGCGGCCGTTAAAAGGTTAACAGTTGTGATTGAACAAAGGACACTCCATTTTTAATGTAGAATGGATCATTATTCAATGAGGCTGCTGCTTAGAATTCTTCCTCTATATAATGGTATGTGCAGTAGTAAGTGAACATCAGAGAGGCCAGTGCCATTGTGCTTTCATGAGGCTGACACAAGGCTCTGTTCATATGGACCGTGTCCTTGCCTTGAGCGGTATTATCTGTGTGTATTGAAGACCCATTTTCTTTGAGATTTTCCATTTTGAGAATTTCTGTTCAGTGTTTTTGTTGTAATTTTATGTTCACATTCTATAATTTATGCGGAATATTGGTTGATTATTTATGTATGTATCTATAAATATAAATATTTATAGTGTGTGAATGACCCGAGGTCCCAACATTATACAGGCTGTCAGTCATGTGTATAGAAGTATCTCATACACACACACACAGGCTGAAGGGGGCGCCAGAACCAGGAGTGTGACGCCATTATACAGTCAAGCACTGGGGGGGTGTGGTTGTGCCTCCCACTCATAAATAAGCTGGACAGCTGAATATGATAATGGCTCATTGGTTCCATATCAGGTCATTTGCATACAGCTTTAGTACCTGAAAGTTAAACTTTACAGGTATGTAGAGAGACAAGGACAGGCTAATGGCAGTTTATGAAAATATATTTAGTTTTGGGTGGTTAATTTTCCGGTTAATTCAACAGGTTCTCTTTAACTGACAATTTCCAGTGACAAGAGGTTCATCTGGACTGGAAAATCCTCCTAGCACAAGTAAAATCCCCCTAGCATAAGTATTTTTCTTGGACCATACACCATTGTGGGCAACTACCCGGATTTGGATGAATTACTTGGCCTCATGTCAGTGTCTATATTGACTTTTCCCATTAGTAGTGTTGCGGTCTGTTTTACACACCTGGATTCTGAATCTGAAAAAAAATTGTCCAAGTCCCCTACTATTTTTCCTTCCCTAATTTTATTTAGCAGATTTAGACACTGAAACACTTCACTGATGAAAAGCCGAATCAAAACTGAATCTGGCTGATCGGTGGATATTTTAAGCCTAATCTAAAAGGGTTAATCCAACTATATTTGTCACATTACTGCACTAACCTGAAGAAGGTAGAAGACTAACTTCATGTGAAAGTTAAGTTTCATTACCTGTAAGGGGTTAGCACTTTGCAGCTGCTATGAGATAATGAAGTGCACCTGTGACTCCTCCCGGCCATTCTTTTCCAGACCTTAATAGGATCTTCTGTTTGGTTGCAGCACTATATTGGTTGGAGTTGGGAGGGAACATGGGGTTTTGGCTTGAACACCTGTCTACCCATCAAAGGAGCCTTCTAAAGTAATAAGCCATGCATGACAAAGAGGTAATTGGGTGAGGGCCATTATTGACATCCACCCTGTACCCAGAGCTTTCCTTGGCTGCTTACAAATTAGGATGTTTGCAGAAGCAACTTAATTACTCTGTTCTGTCAAAGTTTTCCGTATGGTCTTGTGAACAGGTGCTTGAATTAATCTACAATTTATCAATGAGTCTGTGGCTTCTTGCATCTGCTTCTTATTGTTTTTAGGCAATGCATCCTTAGTCTATTCCTTCATATTGCACTGTACAAATTGTTATACAGATGCCAAATCTCTGATTCCTCCACCTGAAAATATTAGGACAGTATACATATGTAGTAGTATAAATTGTATATCCCAATTTCATGTCCTCAGAGCTAACACACGTTACATGTCTATTTCATCGACTCATTGCACGTGGAATACCTTACTAAAGCTTTTTTTTCTTCCCTTATTGTAATGTGCGTTTTTTTTCTTATAATGGAGCTCAAAATCCATGGCACAAGTCTAATAGAAGGGCTGTTTATATCCTTCACATCTGTTTGTATGGCTCCTTACCCTGGAGTTTTAGGAGATCAAGGAGTGATCATGGGGCTTAGACAATTGTCTGTACTTCCTGTCAGTCATCCTATTGACGGAGATTAAGTAGGCCTCTCCTCGTTCCTTTAAATAGCTGGACGGTATTATGGTATATAATAAGTGTAGATGAGCCATACATGGAACCGTTGAGCAATAATTTGAATTATTAATTATTTATTATTGGTCATTCTACTATTTCTGCACTCTTCTAGATAAAGTCTTCACATGTACCTCTGGTCTTCTGATAAATGAAGGTCCAAGCAGTTGAGGACCTAACGTCATACATTAACCCTTTGTTTATATGTTGTTCTTCACTTTTGTTTCTAATCTACTTTTCCCTACTACTTTTTTGCAGTGTAAGCATCTTGATAGGAGCTCCAAAGGCAAATACAACTCAACCGGAGGTGTCAGAAGGGGGCGCCGTGTATTATTGCCCCTGGAACAGGAATCTCAATGATTGCACACCAATCAACTTTGACAATGAAGGTACTTGCTTTGGTATTGTTATGCAAATCGAACAATGATGGGAACTGCTCTGTTGATTCTTTAGCAGTTTAGCAGCCATCGGTTTCCAAACAATTTGGGCCTTTTGTTTTCACATTGAACTTGGTAATTAAAATCACTACAGTGAAGTGGGATGTCCTGAGATTTGTGTTACACCGAGCACCACCAACCTTACAGTAAAAAGTTAAATTGACATATTAGGTTCCAAAAATGATGTTTTAGGAATTCTGGGGACTAGAGAATACATACAGTAGATTGCAACTGTGCCAAATATAACCAACAACCTATAACAACATCCAACAACTTATAACCACAGGTTTGTGGATGCAGGTATCCGGAGCTCAGTAGGGTATGATGAAGTCAAGATGTAGATGAAGACATCTAGCTTTTATTGGCAAACCTGCAACGCGTTTCAGCCTGAAACCAAGGACTTTATAGGATTTAAGAGGCAGCACTTGCTGTATTAAGCAGAATTTGACCTAATAAACCATGCCTAGAATGTTGACAAGAAACGTTATGCCTTCCACATAATGTTTCTTTTATGACCCTAATTGGTGGTATCATCCAGAAAAACAACTTAGAAGTCAGATGTAAATTGGTTGTACAAAGTCAAACTCTCCCCACCTTATAATGCCCAACTGCTATAATTGATGCCCTATGTCCAGGGACATCACTAACTGGTTCTCGTGAAGTCTGGTCATTGATGTCTGATGATCACAGCAGACTGGACAATTTGAGGAAGTGAGAGCTTGAAGTCACTGCTGAACTCTTTACCCTGTGACTTTATACAACAAATTTACACCTCCCTTCAGAGTTGATTTATTCTGGATGATGCCACCATGAAAGAAATCTGATCTGAAGGTTGATGATTTGCATGGCTGGTAGTGGTAAACGTCAATTTATGCTGACAGGTTCCCTTTAGATGAGAGCGGTTAGGTGGAAAAAGGTCCTTTTTATGTCCATGAGAACCAAAAAGGATCATCATTTTGGTCTAGATTTTGCTTTGTTTGTTTTTTCATCCTGTACCAGTATTCTACAGTATGATCTTTTACCTCCTTTTCAAAATTTATTCTGCATGAAGGAAAAAGATGATTTCTAGAGTTTGCTTGTAGACGTTAAGAACAAAAATGGCCCCTGTTACATAAATGCTTCTTTTCTCGAGTAAATAGAACTTTGAAGTATTGCCTTAAGGCAGTTTTGCTCCTTGTCACCACATCAAGGTAGTTGATCACATATCCTGATTTGTTCTGTTTGATGATGCAGATGTAGAACAAGCTGTCAAAACGTTGGCATAAGCACCTTGAACTGCAGATGAGATCATTGGCATTAAGCACCTTACTCTTAAGTACTCACCGATCTGTAAAAAGTAACTTTCTAAAATTCAATTAAATAAAGCTTTGAAATGTGAGTCTCTTTTCAAGGTGTTTGTTAGAGCTCTTCATGGTGATGATTTAGACTGCGAGATGTTTAGTAACAGTATTTATCCAGTTACATATCTATTTCCAGAAAATTGCATGACAGCTGGCGGATTGAGCAATAACCTTGGCTCTATTTTTGCTCAACAAGTACATGACTAGCAGAATCAAAACCCCATAAAGCCATTGGTGTATTTGTGTAGTCAATCAATCCTCTTCATCAGAATTTAGTTGGCATTGGTATGAATCCTTGTCTTTCCTTATCCTGTGAAATGATTTGCAAATCCCCAATGAACAGTTGTTCCTGGGGCTGATTTGTTTGCCCTGGGCTGTCGGAAAACACGACTGATTCAGAAAAAACGCGGAATTTAAAAAAAAAATTGTGTCGCAAGAATAGCACTCACATACACCGGGACGGAGAAGGTGAACTCCGGCGGATTTCAGCTAAGTGAATCCCGGCAAGCTCCAAATTAAGGATCATTGGAGGAACTTCAGGGGTCCTCAATGGCCTCTTGTACTGTATAAAGACTCCAGGGATGGAGGTACCTCCGTTTTATGATTTTTATAGAGCAGTATCAAACTTGGTGGGTAGTATTAGGTGGCCATGGTCCACCTAGAAACCTGGGGCTGCCACCCAAACCAATATTATAAAATTAAGAAACAGATTTTACCAATTTTCTGGTAATTTTAAGACCTGTTAAATAGACCTCTTCTAAAAGATTATATGCAAAGGCCTCATGGCTTCCATATACGGTTGCATGCGTGAAGCCTAAGCTTCCATATGGCACGGTTACCATGACTATTTTTCTCCTGTGCAAATACTATCCACTTTTATTGTCTATATGGATGCAAAACATGGCCCAAGTAAATTGGAGGGGGGGGGGAGACCGTATCTGCTCATGCACTTATGTCCCCAGATTCTTCTGTAGGAGTTCTGAGAATATGAGACTTTGATCATGTGAGTGTATTTCTCATGAAAATGTTATAAAATAAGAAACAGATGAAAACTTTGGTTTTGCAACTTGTGGTGATTTCAGTACTAGGAGGCATGAAACCAATACTACAGGCAAGCTATAACTTGGCTAGTAACCTGGACCAACAATTAGAAAACAGAATTTCTCTTTTTGGGCAAACATTGAAGCTTCAGAGGAAACCCAACCAATTCTAATGTTTTGGCTATTAACTGAAGGGCATATTCTACTGGATGATGTTTGGATGAAGATGAGAATTTGAGGCCAAAGGCTGATTTCCATACGGCTCTACCGCAGGCAAATTGTGTGTGTTCAGTGTGCCTGCCATATTATGAAATCCCAACTTTCATGCTTCTTTGGGTGGGTTTTTCTTTAGTTACATAAATTTTTTTTAAAGTGTCTGCTGCTATGGATTTGCTGCACTTTTGAGCATGGTGTCTCTTCCAAACAGTCTTTCAGGGATGTAGCTATATGAGGTATGGATGTAACTGGTTCTTCAAGGCCTTGGAGCCCAACTCTTGCCACAGTTTTGAAATGGAATATGATAGGAGGGGACCCTGTTACAGATTCTGCAATAGAGCCCAAGTGCTAGACAAGGGAAATCTGCAATAGAACTATCATGCCACAAGAAATAGTCGGGGGGGGGGGGGGGGATGTATTAATACTGGAACATTGTGCCGGAATTACGAAGGGGTCTCTTTAGTAATTCAAGTGCACAAATGAGATCTATGCCAGAGTCTAAGGCCATCCCAGTGAATTCTACAGAATTCTGTTGCAATTAAAAAGGACTGTAGAGGTGACTGTTTTTACTTTAATTTGTGGAGCTTTTAATGCAAAAAGTACAAGCCATGGTTAAAAACTGCAGCATAAATTGATATGCATAAAGAGTAATTACTGCAGTTATAGGGGTGTGTGGGTTTTTTTCCCCCTGAAATGCTATATTGAATTTCCCTGCTGACAATCTGAGAATCTCTTTTCAGATCTGGAGAATGAATTAAACCGCTTTTGGATGTAAAACCCACTGTTACTGATTTGTACATTGGAATTCATTAACAAATAATTTATATGGGTATATATGCAAGTCCAAGGAAAATAATGTGCTCCCCACCCCATAGTTCTTTATCCCAGTCTATTGAATTGCACAAAAACTCTTACAACATGCAGCAGCAATATAAATGGAGGACAATGGCCAACAGTTCTACGCATGTGTTGATGAAGTGGGGGGTCGAGTGAGGGGTTGAATGTGCACTCTTCTTCTTCTTGTATATCTTTGATTAAACTATTTCTGTGTCTGTGTTCATAGGCAACCGCAGGAATACCTTCTACTCTGCCGATGGGAATTCAACTCATCAAGATGAACAGGTGGATTATAAATCTGGACAATGGTTTGGAGCAACTGTCCGCTCACATGACAAGTTTATACTGGTACGTATCACTTACTGCTCTTCATCGCTTTCTTGGCTGTGTCTTCAGAGCTAGAAAATCTAAACTGAAAACGTTCTGTGAAATTCTATAATAATCTACCATATAACATAATAAATGTAAAGTCTAAAGCTCTAACACAAAAGGCAATAAATTCTTTACTTTGAGGGGTTTGCCCATGTAAGAAAATTCTCGCATTTAAATCCCATCATGACGTTTATGCAAAAAAGATAATTTTTAACCCCTTACTTAACAATTTTACTGAGTTTTATTGCTGCTTTGGCTCCTATCATGCAGTGTTGGTCACTGTAAGATTCTATATTGTGGATGGGAACTCTCTAAAGAGACACTTCATGATTCTTCTAGTGCTATGAGATGCTGTGTGCTGACAAAGTGGTTTATTTAGCTTATGAACACTTTACTAGTATCTGACACTTCAGAGAGATGAGACAGTTCAGAAATGATGAGATGCATATTACACATGACTTTCTCCCCTCTGCTATCACAGCCATTACATACTATCAGATCTGCTATATACCTCCCTCCCTCTCCTCTGGCTATACATCTTATGTAGCTTTACTCTCCTCACTATGCTGCTGTTTGCTGACAGGAAGTCAGTTTCTGTGTGTGAGCTTGTTCTGAAATGTGAGGGTGAGGCAGAGAGGAGCTCAGACAGAAGATATACACTCACCGGCCACTTTATTAGGTACACCTGTCCAACTGCTCGTTAACACTTAATTTCTAATCAGCCAATCACATGGCGGCAACTCAGTGCATGTAGACAATGTCAAGACAATCTCCTGCAGTTCAAACCGAGCATCAGTATGGGGAAGAAAGGTGATTTGAGTGCCTTTGAACGTGGCATGGTTGTTGGTGCCAGAAGGGCTGGTCTGAGTATTTCAGAAACTGCTGATCTTCTGGCATTTTCATGCACAAGCATCTCTAGGATTTATAGAGAATGGTCCAAAAAAGAAAAAACATCCAGTGAGCGGCAGTTCTGTGGGCGGAAATGCCTTGTTGATGCCAGTGGTCAGAGGAGAATGGGCGGACTGGTTCGAGCTGATAGAAATGCAACAGTGACTCAAATCGCCACCCATTACAACAAAGGTAGGCAGAAGAGCATCTCTGAACGCATAGTACGTCGAACTTTGAGGCAGATGGGCTACAGCAGCAGAAGACCACACCGGGTGCCACTCCTTTCAGCTAAGAACAGGAAACTGAGGCTACAATTTGCACAAGCTCATCGAAATTGGACAGTAGAAGATTGGAAAAACGTTGCCTGGTCTGATGAGTCTCGATTTCTGCTGCGACATTCGGATGGTAGGGTCAGAATTTGGCGTCAACAACATGAAAGCATGGATCCATCCTGCCTTGTATCAACTGTTCAGGCTGGTGGTGGTGGTGTCATGGTGTGGGGAATATTTTCTTGGCACTCTTTGGGCCCCTTGGTACCAATTGAGCATCGTTGCAACGCCACAGCCTACCTGAGTATTGTTGCTGACCATGTCCATCCCTTTATGACCACAATGTACCCAACATCTGATGGCTACTTGTTGAACATGACAATGAGGTCACTGTACTCAAATGGCCACCACAGTCACCAGATCTCAATCCAATAGAGCATCTTTGGGATGTGGTGGAACGGGAGATTTGCATCATGGATGTGCAGCCGACAAATCTGCTGCAACTGTGTGATGCCATCATGTCAATATGGACCAAAATCTCTGAGGAATGCTTCCAGCACCTTGTTGAATCTATGCCACAAAGAATTGAGGCAGTTCTGCAGGCAAAAGGGGGTCCAACCCATTACTAGCATGGTGTACCTAATAAAGTGGCCGGTGAGTGTATGTTTGCAGACCCTAAACTCAGAAGATCAAGGGTTTGTTCCAGGGGCAACCAAAATTGTGTACACCAGGACTGATGGCGATAGGTTGTAATTATACCTGTGAAATGCAGTATTTTTGTGTTAATAACAGTGAATTAGAGAATGTGTTATTGCTTTTGTTAAAAAATTATTATTATTATTATTATTATTATTATTATTATTATTCTGTTGTTTTGTTATCCTGAGTACATTTTAAGAATCTTGTCTTTATGGCAATACCCCTTTAAGCTGGCCATATGTTTCAGATGGTTGTCAACCAAAGTAGTTTGTAGACATGTCAACTCTCTTCCTACCCACCATACACATACAATTTTTGCCAAGTGTATGCTTTATTAATAGAAACCAGAGTATAAAAGGGGGAGACAGACTCTCCCTAACAAAGCCAGTCTGGCAGCCCTATCACTCTTTTGGTCACAATGGCCTATGTCAGGAGTTAGAGGCCTCTGTACATCTTAGATGGTCAGTTGGCACGACTCAAGTCTTAGGTCTAATTCTGCAGCAAGTTAAATCAATGCAAAGCAGACCAGAGTCTATCACGTGACCCTTTAGATATGGAAGCTGAAGTTCCTATTTATTTTTTATGGACGTTGGCAATGGAGACGTTGTTTTTTGTTTTTGCACTGAAAAGAAGCATCCGGTCCTGTCTTGCACTGAAACAGTAGTTGGGCCACATTGAAATAAATGGGGCACATAAATGAGGTTACTTAATTTCTGGAGTTAAAACATCCTTGGATAAATTTACTATCTGTGTAACATTCCCTGGTCTCGTCCCCTGTTCATACAAGTGAAAAGGACCTTAAGCTGTGAACCACAGCAGAAACCTGTTTAGTCTCTGGTGTTTGGCACAGGCTGTACAGAAAAAATATTTATAGTTTTACAAAGCAAATTCATAAGAATACAAAGTTTAATTGGGTAAAAAAAATTATATTTTTTTTTAGGTCTGTGCTCCTAGATACAGCTGGAGAACACTCAAAGATGAAGTACATAGCGACATGGTGGGAACGTGCTACTTGTCCTATGACAATTTTACCAGCATTGTAGAGTATTCTCCTTGTCGCACAGGTAGGTTTACCGCTATTTGTCCTGCCTTTGTGAAGATTTGTGATTTTTTTTTATATTTTTGTCGATTTTATGACCTTCTCAATAATTTTTTTATTTTTTATTTTCCCTTTCAGATTATTCTTCTGAAAAAGGGCAGGGATATTGCCAAGGTGGCTTTGCTGCTGAGTTTACCAAGGCAAGTAGATACTAAGGGAGTTTTAGAAACTTAAATTATCTTTCAAAATGTATTGTTTTGCTTAGTGAAAGAAGAAATGTTTTTGTTTTTTAGTTTTATAGTGTAAAGTTATATATAGTGTATGAGTACAACCTTTTTATATAATGTAAAATTTTAAGCCGCATTAAGTATTTTAAGACAATGTATTCAAATTATCATTTTTTTTTTTCCTTTTAAATGAAATCCAGAATGGAAAAATACTACTGGGCGGACCTGGAAGCTATTATTGGCAAGGTAACATTGTTATGTCATGTAACCAAAGTAAATATTGGACTTCTATATAAAAATTAAAAATGCAGCCATAGAGGAGGTGTCCTGTAAACGGCACTTAACCTTTCCTTAGGATAAAGGGATATGTCTTATCCTATCGCTGTAATCCCAAAAATCACCAGAACAATTTGTTTATCTGAGATCTGCTTTGCTTGTCCCATGCCCCTCTGTTTTTGACTCTGACAAAAAAGCGCAGTACAGTGGATAAAGTGTAAAGGAGACGATATGTGTTGTTGCTGCCTGTATCAAACTGAGGGACAGTAGTAGATTATAATATAGGCCTTTTGTCTGCCAATGGGTCCCAAGGGTCAAGCGGCCCAATAGCCACCACAATCACTTGCCAAGATTTTTACTGACATAATACTTAGAGATAATAAGTAACCATAGTACTAGTTTAACACTACACTCGTCTGTATTAATACTCGTATCCTGCATATACAGAATAAATACAGAAAATTATTACTTCCCATATGCTGTATATATGGTCTCTGCAGAGTGCTACTACTCCTATTCTGTACACAGTATATAGCAAAAACACAGTACTATCCCTTTTATATATTATCGATGGGCACTGAAGAGTAAACTTTTATCATGTGTATATGAGCACTACACAATATTACTGCTACTGTAGGGCCAGCATGTAGAAATGGGTCGTATTTTGGTCTGATCCCATGGCTTGCAGGAATCCTTGCATTATACGGAAATCTAATGCAAGGACTTCACTGCTGGCCGAACTTCAATCAACGCGCGTGTGTGTGTATAAACAGGCAGTTTGTTCTTAAATTGCATTTGTATGTAAGTTGGAACTGTATATTAATTGTAAGCCCAGTCAAAATTATTTTGGTCTCTGTGACAATTGGATTTTAAAACTTTTGGATTGTCATAAGAACCAGGATTAACAAGAAATTTCAATTGCAGACACCTTTGATAACTATTATAGCTGTTTATTGTAGCCTAGGACTAAAGTACAATAAATTACCAATTACCAGAGGTCCGTTTGTAATTGGGGGTCGTCTGCAAGTCGGGTAGTAGGGCACCGCCTGTATATAATTTTTAAAAATATTTTATTGATCCTTTGATTCATGATCACTGTATATTTTTCTGCACTAATTTATTATTTTCACCTGAATTTTAGGTCAAGTTTTTGCTGCTACTCCCGGTGACATTAAGAAGGACTTCTACCGAGAATACTTTGTGCTAGAAATCAAAGGACAGATGCAGACCCGTCAGGTGTATCAGACGTATGACGACAGTTACATGGGTAGGAGTCTGTTCCTATATTTATGGATTTCCATTAACAATGGATTGTATAAGTGTATATATATGTGTGTGTGTGTGTGTGTGTCTATATCTATATCACTTATTTGGGTCTGTAATATATTTTTGTTGATAAGATCCCAAAGAAACTTTGCCTAAAAGATTTTGGGTATAAAGATTTGACGGCTAGAATTTTTTGTTTCGCCCACTTACGGCCAGTTCTCCTTGGAAAAACTCTTCAAAGCAAAACAATATTTGCCCTGTATTAAGTCTCCGTCTTTTCAAGCTATTGTGAAGAACTTGATCAGTTACACTTTTAGAACTGCTCCGGCCCTTGTCCCATTGTAGATCTCCCCAGGGTCTTGTCACAGATAACAATGGGCACTTGATGCGCGCTCTGTATGAAAGACTGTGGAACAAGCCGACTATTAAGAGGGAAAGACTGGAAAGCAAATCCCCCTATTCTGCTGGGGCATGCACTACAATAGCGGCACACAGCAGGACTTCTGTATGGGGTACTTGATGATCTATGGCGAGGGCTGCATGGAAATGTGTAGATAATAGAGAAGTGTGACTGCAGTGTTTGTGAGATGAGCAGAAAAGTGCATTTAGTCAATGAGTTGTCACCTTTCTGGCCTGTGGAATCTGTTTGTATTTTATCCATATAATTGGTTTATTAATATATTTTTGTTCTTTTTGAATGTTGGTAAAACTACTTATTCATTGGAAAAACTTGGATCTATTTTTTAAATTTCCTTTTGGCCCAAGTCTTTGTCTGTCTGAAGCCATAAAACTTATAGTACAATGACTGACTTTTGTATACTTTTTATTTGTATTTTAGGTTATTCAGTTGCTGTAGGGGAGTTCAGTGGAGATGATATTGAAGGTGAATGTTCTATTTCACACTTTTATTCATTTATTTTACTAAATTGTAATATTTTTCGTTTCCATTAACATTCATTATGTTTCTAATCCAAACAGATTTTGTGGCTGCTGTTCCCAAAGGAAACGATACCTATGGATATGTAAGAAAAATTTACATATTTTAGAAACTACATAGAAAACTCAGTGCCATATTTGCATACTGCTATGGTTTCTCTCATGGGCTCATGCATTCAGCCATATGGAACCACAAGAATACCACCATTCTCTACAGCAGTCTATATTGCCAGGGTGTATTTGTGTGGGTGTTCTTGTAGTTCAACAATGCTAACACAGTGGTCAAAGTTGCAGGGCTTCATGGCCTATTTGCACTGTGTGTCTATGTGAAAGGACCATCGACAAATGGGTGTCCACTTAACTCTCTAATGGATCGAGAAGCAGGTTGAATGAGCATCAGTTGTGCCTTGGCCATTTCTAGTGCACTTATACTAAATCGGTCACCCAATTATTATGGGTGGGAACATTAAAGACCTATGGCTACGTTATGTCCTGGACTATGTAGCTCATTAGATGAAGTAATAATATATATTCTTATTGAACAAATATTCCTGATAAACAATCCAAACCTATGGATAGATGGTATGTTTATGCAATGTGTTAAAAACATGGTGCAACCCACTTGGCAAATTGCTAAATACTTGGCATTATTTGTGTTCTTACATGATTTTATTTATTTTTATGAAGGTCACCATTTTGAACGGGACAGATTTGAAATCCCTGTATAACTTCTCAGGGGAGCAGGTAAGTGATGATTTAGGGGTATACATTTTTTTTTTTTTTTTTTTTTTATGTTAGATTGTAATTTGAGGGGACATATTGTAAATGTATCAAAATATTTTTCCTGTTTTCTTGCCTGTAGATGGCCACTTACTTTGGTTATGCATTGGCTGCCACTGATGTTAATGGTGATGGGTAAGATGATACCAAATAACTGCCAATATTATTGGAGATTCTATAATTTATTACACTTTAGTATTAAGTAACCTTCTTGTTTCTCTACAGATTGGATGACCTACTTATTGGAGCTCCATTATTCATGGAGAAGACCCATGATGGAAGAACTCAGGAAGTGGGTCGGGTCTATGTGTATCTGCAGGGCTACAATATGTCCCGAATCCCATCCGTGGTCTTGACTGGACAGCAGGAATATGGTCGTTTTGGTAGTTCCATTGCTGTTTTAGGAGACTTGGACCAGGATGGATTCAATGGTAAGTGTTCTGCATACCATGACATGACATGAATATTTAATTCTCATGTTACCACTACTGTCTTGGAACTGACTTCACATAAGGTCCTATGGTGCCCAATGTGTTAACCCCTCTATACCATATAGAAAAGATTAACTGTCCCCTTTCACATACAATAAACATAATAACATTAAAATCAATGCTCTTGTGGAATTTCTTGATTAAATATGGAATTACCGTAGGTCTTGTTTAAGATTAAATACGGTAAATCTGCCCATTGCAAAACTACAAATCTCAACATGATGAGTCTTCTAACAGATTGTTCTGTCTCTGTTCCAGATATTGCAATTGGTGCTCCTTTTGATGGAAAAGATAAAAATGGAATGATCTTCATCTTCAATGGTAATTCGAAGGGGCTAAATCCTAAACCTTCCCAAGTCCTGGAAGGAATGTGGGGCTCTCCTATGGCTCCTTCTTTCTTTGGATTCTCCATCAGAGGAGGGAAAGATCTTGATGGAAATGGCTACCCAGGTACATCATGGAATATGTTGTTTTTGTTTTGTGTTCAGTATTGTTGTGTTTTTTTTTTTTTCTATTATTTGCCATTTTAAAAGCAAGGTTCTTTTTTTTTTTTAAATGATTTGAACAATCTGAAAATCATGATAGTCTTCTTTAAATACATAAGTTTTAGTCTTCGGCTTGGCCAGATTTTGCTTGGGGACTCCCAATTTCTCATAAAACCTATTAAATACAATATTGAGAAAAGCTAGGATAGAAAGGTCATATGCCAGTGTGTGTATGTATAAGTGAAGTGAATTCTAATATTTCTCTTCCCCAGATATTATAGTTGGTGCATTTGGTGTTGACAAGGCTTTAGTTTACCGGTAAGTGATTGAGTCTTCTACTATGAAGTGTAAACTACTAATGTTTTGGTTGAAGTCGCCAAGTTAAAATTGATGTGGAACTAGAGATGAGCAGTTCCTGCCCTTCATCTTTTTGATGAAATGTAACCCGTAACCCTTTTATCTGTCATCCTAGTGTTAATATTTGTCCTTTTACACGGTCAGATTCCTTGCTCACTTGCAATGATCGACAGTAAAAGTTTTGAACAACATTCGTACAAATACAACATATAGCACACCCTGATGAATGATGTTCTATAAAATGCGATTCTATAGTAATCACACTTGTTGTTGCTTTAGGGGACGTCCTATTGTTCATGCTAGTGCATCTTTGTCTATCTCTTCGGCAATGATTAACCCAGAAGAGAAGACCTGTGTAATGGAGGGCACAGACATCCCAGTGTCTTGGTAAGTCTTGGCGGTTTTATATAATTTTTTTTTTTTATTGGATATGGTTTATGTACGGTCAGTTACTAAATGTGAAGAGGAGATTTTCAGTTTAAAAAAAAAAAAAAAAAAATCTATAGCCTCTCATAAGGGTCTGATCTTCAACAAAGCTAGCTGCTGCTGGTATAATCTGCCCCCGCCCAGTTCCCGGAATTTCCCTGTGATTTGTTCATTTTATATTTTTAATTTCCATGAATCATTTTTCTGAAATGGACAAGGCTTGTCTTTGTGTGCAATTCTTCATTCTCTGTGTGTTTGTAAATCGTGATAATAGGGTGAAATCTTAAAAAATGAGGGCAGCCCATTACTGACACTTGCAAACAGGACAATCCTGTAGGAGTTGATCAAAGTTTTCCAAGTGTAATCTAAGATATTAGTAATATATTACAAACTTTTCAATAGGAAGTGCGAATATCTTCGGGGAAAAGTTGAGATGTGTCTATAATCTCATATGGGGATTTCCATTTCTTAGAAATGCATATATATATATTTTTTAAATACGGTATTATCTGTGTTTTCTATCAGACCGTAACCTTTCTTTGACCACTGGCCATGTGTAGGCGTTCATAGTTCACTTTTGAATTGGGTGTTTGTCCTCACAGGATTAGTTGTGCTTTGCATCTGATAGGGCGCGGGGGTCACTGTTATCTAGTTAAGATATAAGTGGCTCCTACTAAAGTGACTTGATTATACTCCTAGAATTGATATTTTTAGAGCACAGCGGTTTTGGTTGTTGCTAGGTTATTGGATAAAGCTTGGCAGTGTGCCCTAGGGCTCAATGAATGCACAATTGTGGAGGGGTCCAGAAAACAGCTGCTTAACCTCTCTCCAGCTAAAGAAGTTTTTAGTTGATCTCTTCTAAAATCTTTGCTAGGTTTTGTTTAAAAGGCTTAACTTCTAGGCCCTGGAGGTCAGTAAACCTCCTCTCCGGAAGCTAAATGTTGCTTCTAGAACTGAAGTAACACATTCGGGGATTTTTTTCCTAATTATAAAATATTATTTTTACGGTCATTTATATATATTTTTTTATATACTTTTCTGGACCCATGGCTACACAAGCTAAACCTGGCATTAACTTATTTGGGGGGCTGCACTTCTGCTTTCCATGTGCTTGTCGGGGCACATGGATAAAGGTACCTTATAGCATCCTGCTAGTTCATGACCTCACCCCATATCCCCTAACCCCTACAGTCACTTGTAGGAGAGAATAACAAGTAGTGTACAGCTGTCTTGTTCCAAATGACTATATACAAATCTAATCCAGGTTGTCCATTCCCGATATTTGCAGTTGTACGGGGCTTGGTAAGAAGGACTGATGGCGACCATTGAAGCAGTTAGTAGCCCTGTACTGTCCGCTGGTTTTGCTTGTAAGAGCTGACAAAGATCATGGCTCATGTTGTCTATTGGATGGTTCAATATAAAATGGTTATTGCTGGGGGGGATTCTATATTTTGACCACCAAATTCTGCAGACCCTACTAGCTGGCATCCCTGGTAATCTGTTTTAACCATAACTTTATATGTGTGTTGTTAGCAGGACAATGGTGAGAAAGATTATTCTTCGTTCATAATTGTAGCTGGACTTGTAGCACTGGCATGGAAGATCTCTTTATTAAAAACCGCACAGCCCCCTGCCTCTGCTCTTGGTAAAAGCCGTACCAAGCTAGATGTGAGATGCCTTTTCCAGTGTTGCAAGTCCAGCTACAGTCCTGGAATATAAATACATTTTTCACAGTCCTGATGCTAAAAGTATGGTTGCACAGATCCCCAAGACCAATACCTAATTATATTATATGTTATATAATGGTTATATTTCTAAATGTAAATACCCTCACCATACTTTAAGTTTATGATGCATTTTACACATTTTGATTTTAACTTTTAAACCGAGATTTGTTATTTGCTGCTTCCAATGCCTTTTACTATTTGATCCATGTTCACATCTGGATTGCTTTATCTTTCTCTTCCCTGCAGTGTAAACCTTAGTTTCTGCCTGAATGCTTCAGGAAAACACGTGCCTAATACGATTGGTAAGTATGTACATTAGACTCGGCTCAGTCTGGCAGTGTTCTCATCTGAGCTTTGTGATTCCTGATTCTTTGGATGATGTACGCTTGAGTTCATGGTCTGTGGATGTCTTCCAGGGATTAATGTCGAGTTGCAGCTGGACTCTATGAAGCAGAAAGGGGCCGTGAAAAGAATGCTATTCCTAAAATCTGGCCTTCCCCACCTGACCCAAAGTGTTCTCTTGCATAACGGAGGCCAGGAAAAATGTAGTGAAATGAAAATTTACCTCAAGGTGAGCGTGATGGTTTTTATGCTTTTGGCTCCTAGAAGTGTTTTTTGTAGACTATATTACTGCTTACTATGTTTGTATTAAGAAGAAGAAGATAACTGATGAGAATAGTATCTGAGTAACTGCCAGTAGGTGGTTTGCCAATTTTCTTGACCTGATGAAACCCGGCAGCCATTGATTCCGGTGGCGACGGAGCACACTTTGTGTTTACCAAGATGCCAGAGCCTCTCGGTAAATCTGACGTCGAGTTTCCTATGCGCTTCCATAGACCTTTTGTGTTGCTGATCACAGCAGTGATCATTTCCTACTTGAATATCCAGAAACTGATCTATGTGCTTGAGCAACGATGGTCGTCTTTGGAAGTGTACAGATATGGAAATAAAGAGACTTGTCCACTATATTCTACTTGAAGATGGTCACCAAGCTTAACCTATATAGGTGATGTACAAGGAGAATAGGATGCAGGATCAGGAGAATATCTTGCTTCATATGTGGCAGTTGTCAGCTCTGTCTCACAGCTGATCCCTACCAGTAATGGATTCCCCTGGTGAAGATTGCTATACTGGCACCTAAGAGGCTGTAAACCATTGATCTGTCTGATTCTCTTGTTGAACAGCAATGGGAAAGATTGGAGCCTGTTATAGGGTCAAAGTCTATTGGGTATGAATCCTATGGTGTATTCCCTTTTAAAGGGGTTTGCCAATCCCCTAGTGATATTTACACACACATAATTTACCCTTACTTTACTATTTTACTCAGTTTTTTTGCTGTTTTAGCTCATATAACTCTGTGATGGATTCTCTAAGGAGACATTTTATGGTTCCTCTGTGCTATGAGATGCTGTGTGCTAACAATGTGGTTAGATTATCAGGGTACAGGGTTTGTCTACACTTTCATTTTGCTTATGAACATTCTTCTAGTATCTGACACGTAGAAAAAGAGAGATGAAACAGATCAGAGATGAGCGAAGATAAGATACGAAACACATGGACACTCTCAGCTCTGCTAACTCGCCTATAACACTATCAGCTCTACTATGCCTTCCTACCAGATAAAGACTTCATCTGTCTGTAGCTTGTAGAGCAAGTCTGCACACTGCTTCTTGCCAACAGGAAGTGTCTGAGCTTGTAATTCAGGGGGCGGAGAGCACTGCAGTGTGCAGACAAGAGAAGCAAATGATGAGAAGAATCTGTCCATAGTCAGTCAGAAGATTTACGGTCGGATCCAGGGGCAATCAATTTGTAAACAATAAGACTGATAGACAAGTTGGAATTATATCTGTGAAATCCGGGTTTTTTTTTGTTGATAACAGTGAAGTAGAGTGTTTTTCTTTGTTATCCGGAGTATATTTAAGAATCTCTCATTTTCATGCGAATACCCATTTAAGGAGTCCTCTGTAGCTCATTTTGGTATAAGAAAAACGGGAAGAATTCTTTGACAGCTCCTTAGACAGAACTTTAAACTGTCGGGGGTGAGGATATGTCAATGCAAAAAAAAAAAAAACTGACGCTTAAACAAAGAATAGAAATATGGTATTACTGTATGAGCATGCATAATTTTGTTTTACAATAAAATGAACACGGTAAAAACTAAATATATATGTAGATATATATTATTATTATTATTATTATTATTATTATTATTATTATTATTATTATTATTTATTATTATTTATTATTATTATTATATTTTTTTTTTTTTATTCATTATGTCCTTTTTATTTACATAATCTATTCTGAAAATGCAACCACAACCTCTGAATTCAATGGCTCTTTGAAGTCGAAAAGGAAGAGGTTAAAGTTACTCTGACGAACCTCTATTTAAAAAAAAGCCAAAACGGTGTATAAGATATCCAGAAGTCTATTTTCTATTTGTATAATCTTCCTTTTGGTCCTTGATCTCCAAAAGTGCCGACATGCATTTAGCGGATCAGTTTCCCTCTTAATACATGTCGATTATTTTCCTTCGGGGAGCCATAGTGCTTAACTTGCGTAGAAATTTCCTGAACCTACAACTTGTAATATTTTTGTATGGGTCTTAAATCATATATTTGAGGAATGTAAAAGAAAAGCAAATCCAGGATCCATAAATATGGCTGCAGAGTGGGGAAGGACTGCTTTGAAGCAGCCAGGATTCTGATCCGTCAGCATGTGAACAGCTGGTCAGCGCTACGTCTTTGTTATAGTAAAAACATAAGGTAGATGGTCTGAGCCAAAATCTGTAGAAATATGAATGCTAGACTATGCTGTTATTTATTTTGGGATTGTATTAAGATCTTATGAAACTTTTGTACATTATTTGTTTCTTCTTAGAACGAGTCTGAATTTCGGGACAAGCTTTCTCCAATCTTCATTTCTCTGAACTTCTCCTTGGATGCGCAGGCTCCTACTGATGCCCACGGGTTGTTGCCGATTTTCAATTACCAGACTAAGAACTACATAGAGCAGAAGGTCAGCTCCTATTTTTTGCTGCTGGATAATAACCTCCTTTATGTTGTACAATTCTTGTATCTGTCTCTGTTGATCTCATGTCTGAACCTTTTGGCAGGTGTATAGATTCAATTCATAAATTCATCAGTGTATACCTTTTTGGCAAGAGGATGACACATCAAAAATAGAAGTAATAATAGAGACTAACAAGGACACTGTATTGATGGTGGAGGGGTTATAAAGACTGTGATGTATGGTTTATAGGACTAGTCTTCTCATATGGGAAAGTGCCACTCTATAGCCCCCCTAAGCCTCTCGGGCCCGGTTGTGAACGCACCTCCTCAAGTTATGCCCCTGAATACAGCGGCCCACCAGAGAATACGTAATTCCTGGCCGTGCCTTGACTGCCACACAACCAGTTAAGTAACAAAGTAATGTAAATATCCCCGTGTGAGAATTGATGTGATACAAGATTACACTCCAAAAAGTCAGTTTGAGGGTAAAATAACGAGAACACCTAATACCTCCCCCGTAATTTAATAAATAGTTTAATCGCTTGGCAACAATCTTTCATGTAGTTATTTACTTTATATCATATGTCAGCACATAAGTTGTTATTATCTAACAAGTTCTGCATGATCATATGAGTATGTGTAGCTAGATCATGTGGCTTTAAACAGCAGATAATTTTATCTGATGCCTTTCACAGGAAAGTTCTGGTTCCTCCTCTGTGATTCTCCTAGCAGTGATTGCTTTTCCGATTATCATTATGTATAATGTATATATTGTATCTATAACATCTACCTGGAATGAAAGAGCTGAGTTTGAAAAATGGGGATCCCTTTAAAAGAAAACCACATCGATTTTCCTGGTATTAAGCCATGCATGCTTACTCGCTGTCGTGTGCCCTGTAACAGGATCTGTTTTTTTTCGTTTAGCTTTAATGGCTTATTTTTCATGAAAAAGGACCTTTTAAATATGGAAATGAGCCTCTGGGGCTCCTGAGTATGTCACAGAAGCCCCTTGTGGATTAGTCTTCTGCTTATTATTCATGCCCTCCTTTGGTGCTTTATTTGATGTACACAGGAGCACCTGAGGCTAATGTCCCTTTTCATGAAAAATAACCCCTTAACAGATAAATGAGGAACGGATCTTGTATGCTTGGGTTAAAACCACTAAATCCATATGGTTTATTTGCTTTAGTATAATCAGAGGGGTTGGGCCCATGTACAGATGCTGGTGGTTTGGTGGCTTCAAACCTGGAGATAGGTTAACATTTTACTGGTAACATGCTTACAGCAAAGACAAAAATGAACCTTGTGTCCTTGGTTTAGAGGGTTAAAGGGATGATATTATTGGGTTTGAGGCCTAAATCTTCAATGCATGAGATCACGCTGGTGACTCTGCGGATGGTACAGTGGATCCTTTTTTGACCCTTCACCTTAACATTTCTTGCTAAATGTATCCTTCACTACTTTTAACAGTTTCATGTTTCAGAATTCTGGGCTTGTTGGATGACTCCGAACCTACATACACATTTACCTTCTATTCCATCTATGTCTTTGACAGGCTCAGATTCAGCTGGACTGTGATAATAACATCTGTGTCCCAGACTTGAAGCTCAATGTGACCAGGTAGGCCTGACAGGTGATTTGTTAATTATCTAAAAATGATCAGATTTTTGATTTAATATTTGCTCCCTACAGTTAGTATAATACACCAGTTCAACCCAAAGATTTGTTCTTCTGCATTTTATCCATACTGTATGATTTTATCACTATGGATAATGAAAGTGCATTGTGGAAGGAGCTGTAGACATTTTCATGTAGATCATAAGCTATAGAGAATTTCGCTATAGAGCTTCATGTTGATTCTTGGAGGATTTTCAGAACCTCTTGGATATTCACGCTCTGTATGATGTATAAGGGGAAATGTAAGTCATGCTGACCATTTTCCTGATTAGATTTTGTCTTAATCTTGTGTTCTTGTGAGTCACTTTTTGTAAATGAATTGCTAGAAATTAACCTACGTCTTCTGTGTTTTTACAATTATGTTACAAGTAATTTCTGATTCATTGTTACAGTGATCGCAAATCTGTCTATCTTGGTGATGACAACTCCTTGGTCCTACTGTTTAATGCTGTAAATGATGGAGAAGGTGGCGCTTACGAGGCCGAGCTCTACGTCATCTTGCCCCCGGAGGCAGAATACAGTGGCATCCTGAGAAGTGAAGTAAGAATATGTCTGTGCTGCATGATTTAGACACTACATAGAAAATTAACCCTTAGACCACAGTGAGTCAGCTCCAATCTTATGCTTTTTATAGTTATGGTGTTATTCTAACTAATCGCAGCTAACAGTAGCTTGGTCTAGATGGCAACCCTTAAATTCGGGGATAAAAAAAAAATATTTTCAAAAAAATAATAGGGTCTCAACAATGTTCGTTACTACCATATCGTTGCTCTGCATGCTCGGTTACTTTCCATTCAAACTCTGGGTGCAGAGGTGCACATCTATCATCTATTTCTGACCGATTTATATTTATCACCTTCTAAAATGTAATGATCTTCCCTTTCTCACGTTATGTTAATATAAAGTGATTCCCTACTTTACTCTACAGAATCCCTCTGTTGTGAACTGCCGCTATGAGCTGCAGGAAGAGACCCGTTTTGCCATATGTGACCTTGGAAACCCTATGAAACCTATGACCAGTGTAAGTTGGTTATTTTATCCTTTCTTTTATTTTTGTGTTATAAACCTGGATCATCTAATCACATCCACCAACCAATATGTCCAGAAAGGCTGGTCTCCCCAGTCATTTATTTTATTTAATTTTGGTCGGTAATATGGCTCTGTGGGGTGGCTATATCACACTTGGGCAGCCGTACAATTACAAATGCACCCAAATTCTATAGCAGAAGTGGCCACATTACAGATTTGTAATAAAAGTTTTAGATACTAGTTAGTAATGGATAGAGCATGCAGAATGACGTCATGCAGAAAAATGTGCACTAAAAACATGGCACGTTTGTTGTTTTTTTTTTTTAAAGCAATGTTAAAGAACAATGGCAATGTCTTCTAAGAATGAAATTGATAGATTTTCAGTTTTAGATTCTCTTTCATAATGTATGTAAAAATAAGAAAATAGGTGGCACTCTAATTTGGTGGAACAAATTTAAGTGGTCTTTATTCCCAAGCTTCAGCTTGGGGAAGCTTGGGAATAAAGACCACTTAAATTTGTTCCACCAAATTAGAGTGCCACCTATTTTCTTATTGGAGGATGTGGCCGGTCCTTTAGTGCGGGCACCCAATTATTTATTTATTTTTTAGCAGTGCTGCTAAGAAACTCTTTTGTCTTGTAATAATGTATGTAGATTTATACTGTGAGATTGAATGGGTAATGCCAGTTAGCAGTGTTCCTATAGTACAGTTCCCTGCTGCCACTCTTAATGACCAGATAATATATTCTATCTGCATGACCCAGTTTTCTGGCGTCTTAGGTCCAACCCCATATGAGCAGTCTCTTTATGAGCAGTTTAGTACCACTAAGCAGGAGATGTCAAAGATGTCCACATGTCCTTTAAGGGTAATAAAAAGATGGCTGTTTTCATGTAACATCGTAAAGCAACTTGCGGTATTTTACATATGATCATGGAAGGAGTAGAGGTGTGATGGGTAATGGCTCTTCTCCTGCTCATAAGCTCTTTATAATCCCTGCTTATTTTTTTTTTTTTTACTGTAATTTTCACCAGTCATTAGATGTTTTGAGGTTACAATGTTTGTTTTATATTGCTCTTATATTCTAGTTGTGGGGTGGCTTGAGGTTTACTGTACCTCATCTTCGAGATACCAGTCAGAAGGTACAATTCGACTGTCAGATTCGCAGGTACGTGTATCACGTCTGTTTAGTGCTTTATCTCTTCAGGTCCTGACACAGGAGTGCTGTAATCTTATCATCCATCAGTTTTTCTAAAATGACATGCGATAAGGGATTAGCATGAAGTAGCCTCTAGCTCTCTGCCTTGAAGATCTATAGATGGCTCTTAAAATTGGGTGGCACCATGGGTCATCATATTAAAAAGACCTCATTGGAAGTGTATCCACCACAACTGGAGGCTGTGAATTAAGATGGGTAGATAAAAGCTGTAAAAGGTGCTGTGTAGCATTTCAAAGAGTTTGGAGGAGGTAGAATCTATAAATGTGATGATATGCTTTTAAGTTTTTAGCACAAATGCAATAACATATTCCATAATATATGTATAATATATAAACTTCTATCATTTTTACTTTTACAGCAAAAATGCTAATAACTCCCAAAGTGACCTTGTGCAGCTAACCATCAATGTCGAGGCAAAAACATCCGTATCATTCTTGGGGTAAGTTGGCAGATACCTATTGAAAGGGTTTTTTATTTTTTTGTTTCGTATAAGCTCAGTCCTGTCTTTTCTCTTCTGTTACTGTTTTGTATACAAGACTGTAAGACGACGATAAATCAGAGGACAGGCTCCTGTTGCAGCCAGAGCCATGTGTTCTTAGCCAGTCTCCAAATGAAAATGGAAGAGATTATATATGATGAAGATTATGGTTTGGGTATCTGAATAACCACTGGTGTTAACCCATTGAATGTGCCTGGTGTGCACAGCCCCATTTTCCTTAAAGACTTTGGGATTTGGGATAGCACATATGCTATTAAAAGGGTTACCAACTGCATCAATGCCAGCACCGATCACGGGTGTTACCATTGAAGGTGATGCCAAACCTGAACTTCTGGCTGAAGTCTGGGACCTGGGACCCAAACATCGCAGTTTTAGGTCGACTCAGCCCTATTGGTTCCCATTACCTTTTTATTCACTTTTAGCTCTAGTGTTCCCTTACCATGTAGAATATGAATCAAGACGATTAGTTATATTGGTGTGATATACAATAAAATTCTGAATTTTTCAGTTTGTTGCCAAACGTACAATATATAACCCGGTTCTCTTAAACCAGAACATCTGTTGCAATAACCTTTAGTAGAAGAGGCAGTGACACATGCTTAATTCCATCTTGTACATATGCTCATAAAACTTATCCTGACATCTCCAGAAAGTATCCTGTGCCTCCAGCTAAAGGCTCTGTCAATATTTAGACTAGATAATGATCCTGGTCACTTTAGTACTCCACGACTCTGCTTCAAAGTGACGTGACTTACAGGTATCTGACAGGTGGAGATGACCTTAGGGCCTCCTGACTGGTTGATGGGAAATGTGTACATGTGATTCTGAGGCTCTTTTTATGTTTTGTGACACGCTCAGCAATTATCTACTGTATGTTTCTTGCTTGTGATTCTGGATACAAATCTTATCGTGCTTCTTTCGAATTTGAATAATGAGTTCAACATCAAGATTAAGTTTTGTGACTTTTTGCGATCTTTTGCACATGCATTTTGCTGTGTGTGTATCTATCTATATAATTGTTTCGTTTTTTTATATTTAATAATATAATTTTATTTTTTTATACCACTTGTGGTTGATCTGAAGACTCTGAAATGACCCATTTCATGTCCACCGTGCTAAGCACTCCAGGCACCACATTAATATATGTAAGGGGTCCCTTCTTTCATGCAAAACAGCAGCACTAAACTGTAATCGGGACTACAGTGGGGAAGCAGGGACTCCTTGTATCATGTCGCTATGATACTCAAAGTCGAGCCCGTGATTCATGGACCAACCATGGTCATCTGGAAGAGCCCTTAGGCTACTGTACAGAAAGGAGTAACATTTAAGGAACATTTGGACTTAAAAATGAACCAAATTAAGAAATGTTGTGCGGTTTGGTGCATGTTCCAGAACAGGCTCCAGCAGAACGGACCACTTCTCATGATATATCTCCCCCAGGGTTTCTAAATATTTTTTATACAGCAGATCAAATCTAGGCAACAAATATTTCCTGTGGTTTTGTATCTTACATTAGTGAAATTAGTAGCTTTGTGAAGTCGTTTATAGTAGAGGAGTTTCTGATCTCTAAGGAAAAGCTTAGAATTTATAAAAAACGGCCAAATGGAAAACTGAATTGTGCATTTTGGGAATAATTTGTTGTTTTATAATTGTGTATTCTGTTTTGTTACTCTAAGGGTTAGGGGTTATCTCGGCTAAGGGATAATGCTTTGTCGACCCTTTTGCTAAAGCAGTAATTATGTTTGTGTTTTGTTGACCTGCACACATTAGGTGTAACTCGTCACCCGGGGCAGTGCAGTCACCTTCTGTTTACTAATTAAGGCAAGCTTCCTGTTGCTGATTTATTGACCACCCAACTGTAAAGATCTTCATTATCTGTAAATGGTTATCCCGAAGGCATTCATAGAAGGCTGAGTGTGACACTTTAAAGCCCTCACTCTAACATCCCTGACAAAAAATGGGCACTTTATGTATAGACTAGGAGGAATTCTCAATGTTCTTCAGAGATTTGACAATTGCTCAACCAAAAGACTGAATATTCAAACAAAACTAAATTACTACATATGTCACTTTTTGGGTCTTCTGCTATCTCCAATAATAAAAATATTATAACAATATAGATAATATTTGACCACAAACTTCTCATCATTTTGGCAAGACCTGTCGTCATATACTATACCTTACCATAGTTTTGTATTTGTACTTGGATTTGTTCTAGTCGTAATGTAATTGTATATGAGCCCCTTGCGTATTGTACACCACCATGGAATTAATGGTGCTCTATAAATTAATAATAATAATAATAGTGGGCATAACACATAAATATGAACTCTAAGGGCAGAAAATAATGTGGATGCTCAAGACTCTTATTCTGTTTGGTGTTATGAAAATATAATGGTCTAGAAAATAAAATGTGTCAACATTGTGGTACAAATGGCTCCCTGAAACGAATGCCATCAACTTGAATCAGTCGGGCTACTTGGTTACACATTGGTACAACTTTAGTCAAGGCTTTTAAGGCAGCCAAGGATATCAAATATGTGTGTTTGTTGTTTTATTTTATTATTATTATTATTGCGCCATAAAGAACAGAAGAGATGGTTAAGCCACTTCCAAGTGAAGTAAGTCAGGATTTTGGCTGATATAACGTTAGACTGTATGTGTATTGGGAAGACTTGACTGTGCATCTACCATAAATGTGGTACTAAAATATAGTCGATGCCTTAGATTTATTAACCCCAGAAAAATTTGTTTCCTTTTCCCCCTCAGGGTTTCAAAACCAGATATTGTGATCTTTCCACTCGCCAACTGGAAGCCAAACAAACAGGTCACCCAAGTAGAAGACGCAGGTCCAGAGGTCAATCATGTGTACGAGGTATAAGCGCAATTATTATACTATAATCAAAAATTACTTGTTGACATGCGAATACATACCTACAGTTATAAACCTATTTTTCCTTCTCCAGTTGGCAAATTTAGGGCCGAGTTCCATCAGTCATGGCGTCTTAACACTCCGCTGCCCAATATTTCACAACCATGATCAAGTGATGTATGTCATGAACTATTCTGTGCAAGGATTGGGGAACTGTACTACAAGTCAGCCTCTCAACCCACTCAAATTGCAGGTGAGAACGTCGTATAAAGGATTACATTAGGTTGGGGTCATCGTATGCACTTTTTTAATTTGCAGAGGATCTCTAACAGTCCAACTGAATATGTAGTTGAAATTGGAGCATTTTAACCATTAAAATAATCCATCTTTAAGCAAACATGTAATCTCCTTTTAGAGAACCCACCTATAACTTAGTCACTCTGATCAATATATTTTAGTCCTAGTATCTGTCAGACATCTGTCTATTCTCGAAGGAAAGTTATTCTATTCCTACCAAAATTTGCATCCCCAAAAATATGAGGGCAACCAGAAAACTAAATGTTGTACAGATTTTTAGAGGCCCCACCAAATTGTTGGTTGCCTCATGCACAACGGCTGTTTAAACTATACGAACATATCCTAACTCTTATTCCCCATCTTTGACATCTGCTGTTGAGAGAGGATCAGGCAGGTTGGATTTGCAATGGATGTGCTATGGAAGGTCCATTAATGGCTAGTGGGAACTGAAGGGGAGTGGAAAACTTCTCCGTTCTTTGTTTCCATTACATTATTCTTAAACTGAAAGTGTAACGATAAGCCCTGATGCAGATGTGAACTGGGTCTTGGGTGAATGGCCATCTATAACACCATTTACATTAATGTAACCTCTAACACCCTGATCTACTTCATTTATTTCTTACCTTTTAATTTTTGGTCCCTTACAGTATTCATCAGCAGAGCACAATCCTTCTGGCCATCATCATGTAGAACGTCGGGACACATCTCGAGTTTCTTCTGGAGGATCACATCTTCTAGTAAGGATTTATTTCATTTAATTGCTTTGCTTTCCGATATCCCTTTTATTCTAGAATATACTTTTAAATCATTTACCACTATGAGCAGTGATTGAATATCGCTATATATGGTTATCTGATTGCAAATCCATGTTGAGTGGGGATGAGCGGACCCAACGTTCGTGTTTGGCAGGACATATTGGCGGCTCCTCCAGGCCAATTACAGACGGCCCCTAGTTACAAAAGAACCTCTGGATGTTGGTAATTTACTCTACTTTAGCCTTAGGCTACACTAAACAGCTACTAAAGGAGTCTACAATGAAGCTTTATTGTTAATCCTGGTTCTGATGACAATCCAACATTTTTAGAATCCAACTGTCACCGAGACCAAAGAAAAATTTGGCTGGGGTTACAATTATGAAGTATACGGTTACAACTTACATACAAATTCTACTTAAGAACAAACCTACAGAACCTTTCCTGTACGTAACCCAGGGACTGCCTTGTATAGCTATGGCTACTTGTTAGGGGCTTCAATTTGCCATATTGGTTGCCAATTCGGCAATATGTCCGGGTTGCACGACTGAGCCTGAACAAGAAATTTGGGGTCCACTCATCTCTGTCAGTCATTTTCAAAATACCATTAAACATGTATTTATATGAATGAGCAGAACCATGGATGCCTCATCTTCTTGCATGTAAGCTATTCTGTATATCTCTCTACAGAAATGTTCTCCACAACATTCAGAATGTTTTTACCTTCGCTGTGACGTTGGGGCATTGGAGAAGCAGCGACGAGCCATACTTAAGGTTCACTTCCGTGTCTGGGCCAGAACCTTCTTACAGGTAACGCATATTTCTTTCAGCCCTTACCGTATATTATCAGAATTAAGACTTTTACCCATCAGTGCGATTTAAGTTTTAATTCACATTTTGCCTATTAACGGCAAACACTTGCCTTTCCAAAGTAATAGGACTGTGCAGTGGTTATAACATCTTTAGTTATTACTGCCACCTAGTGGACAATATGTTTGTTGCTTGCTTTTTGCAATTTTATTGTTGCCTGAGTCATGTCAGTTGTATAAAAGTTTTGGTCTGTTGTTTATAACAGTGTGTATGTTTTCTAAACCCAGATTTGTGAATGTTGTTTTTTTTTCAGCACGAAAACCAAGGCTTTGCACTGCAGTGTGAGGCAGCATATCAAATTCATCAACTTCCTTACAAAATTCTACCTGCATCATATCCTCAGGGAGCACACCAGGTACGTTGGTAAAATGATAGACTAATTCAGAGAAAATCCAATTTCAATCCAAATCTCATAAAGACCAGCCTAAATTTGAAAAGAACCCAATATGTTACTCAAAGGGTACAAGCAGTCCCCGACTTATGGAGACCCAACTCTCAGTCGACTTCTCTGCACACTGTGGCCTCTGCTGAAGTTCTCTGGATGCTGCTAGTGTACTGAACTATACGCACAGACAGCAATGGTCAGAAGTTATCCAAGGTGTCTACAATGAAGCTTTATTGATGATCCTTGTTCCCACTACAATCCAAATTTATGAAAAGGAGTTACACTTGGCAAATATACTTGCTCCAACTTTACATAAAAATTCAACTTCAGGACAAACCTAAAGCCCCTATGTTCTATGTAACCTAGGGACCATGCAAACATTCATATGCAGCAGATTTCAGAACATTTCTTCAAATGAAAGTCTAGTGATCTTGTTTGCTACAAGCTTATGTACAGTTCCGACACAGGGATTTTTTTCTAAACTATGGAAATACCAAAAATCCTCCTGAACATGGGGTGTTAAAGAGAATGCTCTGCTTTGTAACTTTTTAGTGATTGACATTTTAAAATTATGTAAATTTATTGGTGGAATCTTGTGTGCAGAAGCTTTACAATCAGTCAATTTTCTACTGCAGGTTCATGGCGGATCTATCGCTACTCAATAGGAGGGGAAAGATCTGATGTAGAATCTGCAGCAAATGTTTAGATTTATTTCTGGAACGTGTAAAGTGTATCTAACTGACTAGATTCCTTTATAGTGGCCTATGGATGGATGAATTCACACCCATACATGGTGACCCACATTTACTGATCATTTTGTACCACAATCCTGGCTCCTCTTGTTATTTCATTCCTTCTAGTTAAGAGTTACTCTTAACAAGAGTTAAGAGTACAAAATAAATTGGTGAATTTTTGTATAAAGGGGTTATCCAATGTGTAATATTTTACATGTCCACATGATATGTCATAAATGCACCCATCTGGTGAACAGGGGTCTGCTGACCACCCTCCTGTGGGTTAAATAGAGAGTCTGGTGCGCATGCACAGTCACTCTCCATTGAGGTCTATAGGATTTCTTTAAATTGTTTATACGGTGCTACCACAGGCACTTTTACACAATTTAGTAGAGGAGAATGGAACAAAACAATTACAAAAATAGTGACTTCTGTAGCTTTTGGATTGTCTTGTATAAAGTCATATTTTTTACAACTTTTTTTTTTTTTTCGGTATAGGTCAATACAACCATTCATTGGCTGAAACCAGAGAGTAGTTACGGCGTTCCTCTGTGGATCATAATATTGGCCATCTTAATTGGTCTGCTGCTGCTGGCCTTGCTTATATATGTTTTGTATAAGGTGAGTTCCTACAAGCTCCTGACACTGCAGTGTGTTCTAGGGGAATCTCAAATGTTGCCTAAATTTTAATGGTGTAGGGGAATAATATGATAATGTAATGTTTGTGACATTCTCTCCAGAGGACATCTTTATAACGGACCTTTTATGGTCAGAACCCTTATTTGTTAAAAACTGTAACTTGTAGAATTCCAGTTTTCTTCAACTATTTGTGTTTCTTGTGCAGCTTGGCTTCTTCAAACGCTCCTTGCCCTATGGAACCGCTATGGAAAAAGCTGAACTGAAACCCCAGGCTGCCTCCGAGGCCTAGACTGAGCTCACAGCATCATCCCTTGCACTGCCAAAGAATCTTCGAAAGGGAAGGTGGAGGAAGAATAGTCATGGCTTTTATTTGAAGTTGACACTACATTGTCTGGGAGGGAGGGAGACAAACTCGGCCAATGAATTTCACAACTTCTAGTTGTTCTGAAAGGACCTGTCCTCACAGGGACAATATGACTGAACCACTCAGGCTTCTACTGAAAGGTGAACAATTTGAGGTCAATGGTGGGGACAATGTTTTCTATTTAAGATGAAACCAAAATTATGACTTCCCCACATAACCCAACCAAAACAAGAATGTAGGTGAAAAATGTGCTGGTCCATCTTGACCTTTACCACTGTTTTGGTGCTGGTTATCACCAGATCTTTTTTCTTTGGTTCACCTATGAAGTTGCCTTTTGGACATCATCACAAGCCGCCTCCCTCAGCATTAAGTATTACTTCTCTTCTCTGCTCAAGATAAGACTCTGATTCCCAGAGAAAACTGACTGTATGCGCAATGATGAAAACCAAGGAATTGTTTCCCAATTGGATGGAAAATTGTTTTTAATTGAATGTTGAGCTGAAAAATGGCCTCTTAAAGGAAAGTTAACTTATTGAGCTTTTAGCACATCCTATGTGTGCTTTTACCTTGAAGATATAGGAAAATATTAAGGGTGTTCTCCTTGTGACATAGGCACATCTATTAAGGCTTACATTGTGTACCACAAAATCTGCCATGATTATAGTCCTCATTAAGCCTCTTCATTTTACAACGTGGCCATTGGAGTCCCTACAACATTTGTTTTCATCTTTTTGAAGGCTTATACTACTTGGTGTCTTGTAAGTTAATATCTTACAAAATTAATTTGGCCAAATGATTGGGAAGGGGGGGGGGCAAAAGATCAATCTGGTTTGTTCTGTATTTACAAGATAGAGCTGCTCCGATGGTGCTAATGACCCCTAATTATGTTTGTTGTGAGTGCAGGGTTTACGGGAAGGCTTTGGAATAATTTTGCTTGGTAAATACGGGAGGTATACATGAGGATCCTTTGATGGGCTCCGGTTTAACATAGACCTAAGTTTAGATGGTGGACCCCCAGAATTATATTCGCCGGTAGGCCCTAAGTGCCCCTGTCCAACATTGAGCGTTGGACTTGTGTAAAAGTATGAAGTGCCAGGCATGGTGTGCAGGTCTATGACCCTACATCTTCTGGCAGGTGAGGTTAAGACTTGGTTAGATGACCATGCAATCTGTATTTAATATTAAATATATTTATATATAATGTACCAAGAATCCCATAGCTTTCCAACACAAATCCTACCAAAAATACAAGTGCCTTATAAGTATATTGCAGCAGGTTGTACAAATACCTGCTGAGCACTGATTCTGCAATCCTTTTACAAAAGCCCCTCATGACCACTGCGTTGCTCGAGAACAGTCAGTTCCGCATCCTGGTGCTTTTCTGTGTTGCTTGGTCCTATACCATGAAGTGTTAAACACGTGGACACAAGGGCTTTGCTGATATTGAAATGGTGTTGCAAGTGCAATAAATGTGTTTTTAGCTATTTTTATTAAATATTTTTTTACTATGTAATGTGTATGAAGTGGAATATGGGGTTGGCTATTCTGAGTTTGTATAGTTAATGTATTTTGTTTCTTTGATCGTCTGAACCACTTTTGTGGCAGAATTTGCACATTACCTGTGATGACAAATCTGGGTTTTTATTTTTATTTTATATTTTTTAGCAATTTTGAGGCACTGGAGGAGCTAGGTTTGCCACGGGTGGCTTGTAGTGTGAAGCTTGGTCACGTTTTTTATGCTTGCCACAGATCTGAGATCACTATTTAATCCCTTGAAAATTAGGGCATGTGTACCAATACAGATAGTATTGCATCCTAATGCCAAATTTACAATGCAACTACTACAAAATGTTGCAGTAGAGCCCTGGCCTAATCTTAGTTCAGATCTGTAACTGTGGTGCAAGCAAATTGGTCCCATTATTACTTTGGACTGCCCTGTTTATTTTCTTGCCATTATGGAAATACTTTTTAGAAGTAAATGTAGCGATTCAAGATCACTTTATTGGGCAAGTCAATGGTCAAACGATTCATTGGAAGCAGTTTTCCAAGATTATAAGAACAAGCCTCCGCCACTCTGACCTATGTTTTCTGCTATATACAACTCTAACCATTAAGTATGAGCTGTAATACCGGTCATACTCTAGTGGGGGACTGGTTCTGACAAAAAGTTCAAGATTAACTACAATGATGACAAACAACTTTGTATGTTGTGGGTCCTGAATTCTAGACTATTGACTATACTATTGATGTTCCACCACCATGTAGTCATCCTACATACACCTAAAATATTTGAAACAAAGGTTCTTGTGGGGGAAAGGTCTGGTCTTTTAACTTGCCTTATATTTTTGGAGTTATATGAAATGGGGCAATACCATTTTCCAGGATCAACAAAACTTCAACAGGGATATACTTCTGGTCCTTTTCTGTTCCTGAGCTAATTCTACGTGTTGATTTAACATCCACAGCATGTGACCAGAGCAGCCAAACTTTGTGTAAATTATGCCCTATTCTAAAATGCCTAGTTAAAGGAAACCTACAATCAGAAGTAGATCTGGTGATTCCTCCTGCCTGCCTCTGCCCTAATCTGTAATTTAATAATCCTGGAACCTAACTACCTTGTTAGAAACTTTATTTAAGTAATATGTAAATTAACTGCAGAGGCTACTGGGGTGTGGCGTAGCTTAAGCTCCCAGTGGTTGGCAAGGCTAGTGCACGCCTCTATAGCCTCTGCAATTAATTTACATATTACTAAAATGACATTTTTAAAAAGTTAGGTACCAGAATCATTAAATTACAGATTAGGGAGGAGGTATATACCATCTGATCTACTGCTGCTGGTAGAAGCCTCATGGTAGGTTTCCTTTTAATTAGGATTCTAGGATGCGGCATAATTTACACAGTGATTGGCTGTCGTGGTCACATGCTGTAGACGTTAAATCACTGCGTAGTGCTAACTCGGGAACAGAAAAGGCATCTACCAGGAATATATCCCTGTTAAAGTTGGAGTAAGTTTTGTTGATCCTGGAAAATGGCAGTAGATTCCTCCATGGTAGGTTTCCTTTTAAGAAAGGTGTCCTAAAAAGGTACCTGCAGATTTTACACTAAGGGCAGTACCTTACAATACACCTTTTGAGTTTGTGACCAAGACTGCCAGGGCATCAAAATGAGTAGGGACTTGTCCAAAGACTCCTTTAATCTATGCAACATTCAGTGAGTGGTGTTTTATGAACCTTAGTGCTACTATTATTTGTGATCACAAGGGACCACAATGGGGAAGTAAGAGGTTCCAGTGATGGTGCCCAAACCACTCACACATGTAGAAAATGGCTTAATTCTGTGTAGTGGTTCGGCTGACCCTGCTGTTGCCTACACTGTAGCTGCCTTGAAGCAAAGTTGTTAATCTGACACTATGCAATTCTGCTTTTCTCCATAGATAGCCAACCCTGTGTGGGGCTCACATTCGAAGAGTGTCCTATCTGGTTGTACAATTGTCAGCTCTGCAAAAACTTTTCTGTTTGTGCCGTTCCAATGAATATTCCTGTGTCTGTTTTCTTTGCTTTTTCTCCCATATTGGGTGATTTTTATATTTCTATTTCCTTTCATCATTTTATCCTAGGGATGATTCCTGGTGGCTCCTTTTTCTGCTGGATCAGACTAGTATGAGCTGAGCTATTAGAAACGGAGGTGACTAGACACCCAAAAGGATTGAATATGAATTGTCTTTGTGTGTTATGAGGGGGGTTGGCTGCCTTTCTCAGGGGTATCCTACTGTAATAAAATGTTTAAAACACAATTGTCGCCTGGTCGTTCTTCCCTTGTTGTACACTACATGCACTGGAGATGCAGGCTTCATGCTATACATCTTTGTCCTGACAGCAATGTGCTGTTTCAGCTGTCGCTGCTTGGTGCAAGCCTTTCTATTTTAAAACCAGTTGATCTTGACTTTTTCTTTTCTTCACTTTCCTTCTGGGTTATTACTGGAAGTTTTTATTTTTAGAAATAAATTACACCTCCTATATTGGACGGTCTCTATGTACAAATAACACAGCAGCAGTCTCTGAAGGTGGTATAGGGTTGGGTGTGATTTTTATAGAATATTACTTTACTTGTGTAATTGATTCCAATAATATTTTATAAAAATCTATATTCTCTCAAAAAAAGCCTTCTTTTTGAAGGAGAATCTTCCTTTTAAGAGATTATAGGGGATGGATATTGTGTGCCAATGACCTGGAAATTGTGTCCAAAAAAATGTGTGATGAATGTCTGTACACCGTGTATGAGGGGTGAAAGATTAGCCTTGATCCTAAAAAGGAAGATACAACAACCTTTTGCACATTAGTTTTGATTTGGTTCCATCCACATTGGGTGTGACCTCTTTTTACCTTTTCATGTATATGTAAAAATCAAAGTCCTGCATTGACCCAACAGAAGCAAAAAAAAGACATTTAATCCCCACTCCCCCAAACAAAACAAATAATTTTTATCTACATAACCCCATCATGCTATGGGGGAAGGGGAGGGGGATATACAAATAAAATAAAGCATTACGGAGTAAAAAACAATTTATGGTCACCAGTTTTGACCTATAGCAATAGACAAAGTGATGGTAATGGCCATGGTTGAAGGGAAGGATAAGGGCCATTTAGCATTTCCAACAAATACATTAAGTGGTTGTTGATCTTTTGATATTTTGACAAAATAAATCATGTGCTTGTGTAGAATAGGTCAATAGCAGTCTGGCTGTAGTCCTGCAGATATTATTATATTATATTATTAATAATTCCTTTTATATAGCACACACAGATTATGCAGAGTTACACAGAGCTTGCCAAATCGGTCCCTGTCCCCATGGAGCTCACAATCTAATCAACCTACCAGTATGTTTTGGAGTGTGGGAGGAAACCAATGCAAACATGGAGAGAACATACAAACTTAAAGCAACAGAGAATGCAACTCAATGGTGAACCTCCTAGAGACCGAGTGCCCAAACTACAACCAAAATCCACTTATTTACCATGAAGTGACAACATGGCATATTAAGCAGTAACTTATTGCTACCTGTTCTTCCACATCTTTCAATCGTATCGGCCACCTGAAGCCACCAATACAGTTGAAAGAAGGAGGGCAAATTCAGACTCGTTGTAGCTTCTCTCCAGGATCTCTCTGTAGAAGGATGGTGGGTCCAGCACGATGACCTTCAAAGATATTGCAGTTCTATCAACACCTTCTTACTTTTCCTGCAAGTTCCAAACAGCCAATGAAATTTCACTTTAAAATGGAGCTGAGAGCAGCATCTCTTAAGTTGCCTGGAACTGCAGGAATATTTGGTGGATTTGGTCCTATTTGATGAACTCTGTCCTAGGGCGATGATCTGAGTACCACCGGTTCGCCACCGCTGCTATAGATACTGTATATTCATGTTGCAGAAATATTGTCAGATGAACACATTCTCAGACTTAACTTCTAAGACTGTAAACTGGATACTTGTCTAGTTCCAGGTCTCTTCTTTTTGAGATGACAAGTAAATGCTGACACTTGGACTGCATCCTTTGGATTATTTTAGAAGGGTGAGCAGGTAGAATAATATAATAAAATATATACACTCATCGGCCACTTTATTAGGTACACCTGTCCAACTGCTCGTTAACACTTAATTTCTAATCAGCCAATCACATGACAGCAACTCAGTGCATTTAGGCATGTATACATGGTCAAGACAATCTCCTGCAGTTCAAACCGAGCATCAGTATGGGGAAAAAGGTGATTTGAGTGCCTTTGAACGTGGCATGGTTGTTGGTGCCAGAAGGGCTGGTCTGAGTATTTCAGAAACTGCTGATCTGCTGGGATTTTCACGCACAACCATCTCTAGGGTTTACAGAGAATGGTCCGAAAAAGAAAAAACATCCAGTGAGCGACAGTTCTGTGGGCGGAAATGCCTTGTTGATGCCAAAGGTCAGAGGAGAATGGGCAGACTGGTTCGAGCTGATAGAAAGGCAACAGTGACTCAAATCGCCACCCGTTACAACCAAGGTAGGCAGAAGAGCATCTCTGAACGCACAGTACGTCGAACTTTGAGGCAGATGGGCTACAGCAGCAGAAGACCACACCGGGTGCCACTCCTTTCAGCTAAGAACAGGAAACTGAGGCTACAATTTGCACAAGCTCATCGAAATTGGACAGTAGAAGATTGGAAAAACGTTGCCTGGTCTGATGAGTCTCGATTTCTGCTGCGACATTCGGATGGTAGGGTCAGAATTTGGCGTCAACAACATGAAAGCATGGATCCATCCTGCCTTGTATCAACGGTTCAGGCTGGTGGTGGTGGTGTCATGGTGTGGGGAATATTTTCTTGGCACTCTTTGGGCCCCTTGGTACCAATTGAGCATCGTTGCAACGCCACAGCCTACCTGAGTATTGTTGCTGACCATGTCCATCCCTTTATGACCACAATGTACCCAACATCTGATGGCTACTTTCAGCAGGATAATGCGCCATGTCATAAAGCTGGAATCATCTCAGACTGGTTTCTTGAACATGACAATGAGTTCACTGTACTCAAATGGCCTCCACAGTCACCAGATCTCTTTGGGATGTGGTGGAACGGGAGATTCGCATCATCGATGTGCAGCCGACAAATCTGCAGCAACTGTGTGATGCCATCATGTCAATATGGACCAAAATCTCTGAGGAATGCTTCCAGCACCTTGTTGAATCTATGCCACGAAGAATTGAGGCAGTTCTGAAGGCAAAAGGGGGTCCAACCCGTTACTAGCATGGTGTACCTAATAAAGTGGCCGGTGAGTGTATATTTATTCAACTATTTAAAGAAACAAACAAAAAAAAACCAATTTTATTTTACAAGTTGTGATCTATTCTTGATAGTATAGCTCACTGAAGGGTTGTTTCCCTCCACAATAGACATTGATCTAGAGAGGAAGCCTGATGAGGATAAGATATACGTAGTTGGATACAGGAGCTTGGGTTACTTACTTGTCAGGTTGAAAGATTAATGCTGTATACATTAGATGAGGCCAGTCTCTGCACAGTGTAGGGCAGCCTGCCAAGACAAGTGTATGGTGCTGAGATTAATATATTTCATCCACACAAGTAGCTATAGAGTACATGCAGTACTGATAGGAAAGTGCACAGGAGGAAATAACAAGCCAGACTGCAGGGGAATACATGAGGTTTTATAGAGGATTTGTCCCCTCTGCTGACATGTGAATAAGTATTAGAAGAAATTGTACTTCACAATTGTATTTATATACAGCCGGGTCCATAAATATTTGGACAGTGATATATATTTTTTTTTTTTTTTTTTTTTTTTTTTTTTTCCCCAATTTCGGTTCTGTATATTACTACAATGAATTTTGAACAATATAATTCAGATGAAGTTTAGACGTTGAGCTTTAATTTAGTGGTTTGAAAAAAAAAATAGATTGCATAAAAATCTGCAGAATTAAAGCATTTTTTAAACACAATCTTCATTTCTAGGGCTGAGAAGTAATTGGAGAAAACCCTTTGTTGGCAATAAGTGTTAGTCCGAGCTCAACATCTTCCAAGATCATTTGTCAAAGATAATATCAGTACATATTTCATAAATGTTCCTGTTTCCAAAAATGCTCAGGAATTGTGAGGATTAAAATAAACCTATGTTCACACTGTCGTTTCTCCTCCTTCACTTCGTATCTTTGTGAAGGAAGAGAAACACTCATGTGAACATCGGGATGTTTTAATCCTCACAATTCCTGAGCAATTTTGGAAATTTCCTTCTGTGCTTTATTGAACTCGTGGACATCACCAGACATTGCCGGTTTTCTCCTTTTTAATATGTTTTACTTCTGCGGACTTTAGTTGCTGTTTGTGGGCATTTCTGTCTGAAGTATTGTTTTTAGCAAGTCAAATGCAGCTCTAATGGGGTTGAGATCAGGTGTTTTCCAGATGTAGAATATTCTTCCACTTGTTTGCATTAATAGACTTGTGGGTTGTTTTGGTACCAACCAATAAGTTTGTCTGGATTTGAGTACACAGTAGGTTTTCTGCCTCAGAATTCATCCGTCTTGTGTCACATCATCCATAAACACTAATGACTAGAGATGAGCGAGCACTAAAATGCTCGGGTACTCGTTATTCGAGACGAACTTTTCCCGATGCTCGAGTGCTCGTCTCGAATAACGAGCCCCATTGAAGTCAATGGGAGACTCGAGCATTTTTCAAGGGGACCAAGGCTCTGCACAGGGAAGCTTGGCCAAACACCTGGGAACCTCAGAAAAGGATGGAAACACCATGGAAATGGACAGGAAACAGCAGGGGCAGCATGCATGGATGCCTCTGAGGCTGCTTAAAAGCACCATTATGCCAAAATTATGGGCAACAGCATGGCCATGACAGAGTGACAGAATGAAGCTAGATAGCATCTAAAACATCCAATAATTGACCCTGACACTATAGGGGACGGCATGCAGAGGCAGCGGCAGGCTAGAGAGTGGCATGGCGACATACCCTAAATGGACTCGGGCTTCAAACCAATGGGTGGCAGAGAGGAACCAAAGGAGGTGAGCAAGAAGCGCTCAAATAATATCGGTACATGATAAAAGTTTGCCAGTATATTTTGTGGATTACACAGCAGGGTGGCGACAAAGTTAACATGGAAGCCATGAAAACAACCCAAAATTCTGCCTGACACAGCTCGTTTGATAAGGGGACCATGTATGGAGGCAGTGAACTAGTAGTAGATTAAAGGTGCTGCAGTTAAAACTATGTTAGTTGGATCTTGGCATGGAGCTGGCGCTCCGCTGCCAGGCGAGCTTTCGCCAATCCAAGCCCCTGTCTCTAGGCTACTCCCCAAACAGCACTTCTAAGAACCTTTTGTATAAGATCAAGTGTAGTAGCGTTCTTATAAGTTTAGGATATGGCGGGTGAGGGGAATGTAAACAGATGCGCAAGAAGCGCTGAAATAATATTGGTAAATGATAAAAGTTTGCCAGTATATTTTGTGGATTACACAGCAGGGTGGCGACAAAGTTAACAAGTTTGTTGTGGAAGCCATGAAAACAACCCAAAATTCTGCCTGACACAACTCGTTTGATAAGGGGACCATGTATGCCTACAGTTCATGCCAGTCGCTGCACTGGCTGCCAGTCTCCTTTCGAATACAGTTTAAAATAATAACCCTCATCCATAAAGCTCTGTATAATGCTGCACCCCCCTACCTCTCCTCTCTTATCTCAGTCTATCGCCCAACCCGTGCTCTTAGATCCGCCAGTGATCTTAGATTAACCTCTACCCTAGTGCGGACCTCCCACTCGCGTCTCCAAGACTTCTCTAGAGCTGCACCAATTCTATGGAATGCTCTGCCCCTGACTATCAGACTAATACCTAACCTCCAAAGTTTCAAACGTGCTCTTAAAACCCATTTCTTTAGGCAAGCCTATAACACTCATTAACTGCATGAAGTTTTAACTCTTCTACTAACCCGTCCTGTGTCGTCCTCCCATCTGTTATCCAGCAACCAACAGGCACCAGACTTCTCTGCAGTCCCATTCACCCTGGACCTGATATATAAGATGACGGCTGAGTGGTTCAAGCGACAGCAATTCCATTTATTATATTTTGTTCTATTCCCTAAGAAGAATGGCTTGACCATTAAATATTCTTTTACCTCGTGTTACCCCATCATCTTCATAAACCGTAAGCTCTGGCGAGCGGGGACCTCACTCCTGTTGTTCCATACAAATGTTGTGCTCTGTTACATTACATTTGTATTTGTTTCCTATGATTTGTAAAGCGCTACGGAATATGATGGCGCTATATAAATAAAGATTATTATTATTATTATTATTATTATTATTATTATTATGGAGGCAGTGAACTAGTAGTAGATTAAAGGTGCTGCAGTTAAAACTATGTTTGTTGGATCTTGGGATGGAGCTGGCGCTCCGCTTCCAGGCGAGCTTTCGCCAATCCATGCCCCTGTCTCTAGGCTACTCCCCAAACAGCACTTCTAAGAACCTTTTGTATAAGATCAAGTGTAGTAGCGTTCTTATAAGTTTGGGATATGGCGGGTGAGGGGAATGTAAACAGATGCGCAAGAAGCGCTGAAATAATATCGGTAAATGATAAAAGTTTGCCAGTACATTTTGTGGATTACACAGCAGGGTGGCGACAAAGTTAACAAGTTTGATGTGGAATGCCCTGTAATAGCTCTTGACGGTGTGCCTTTTATCGCCTAGGCTCAGCAGTTTGAGCACCGCCTGCTGTCGCTTAGCGACGGCACTGCTGCTGTGCCTAGAGCTACCGACTGATGGCGCCATGCCCACGGATGGTAATTCGGAGGAGGAGGAGGTGGAGGAGGGGTGGGAGGAGGAGGAGGTATAGTAGGCCTTTGAGACCTGGACCGAGGTGGGCCCCGCAATCCTCTGCGTCGGCAGTATATGACCAGCCCCAGGGTCAGACTCGGTCCCAGCCTGCACCAAGTTAAGTGTAGTTTCGTTCTTATAAGTTTGGGATATGGCGGGTGAGGGGAATGTAAACAGATGCGCAAGAAGCGCTGAAATAATATCCGTAAATGGTAAAAGTTTGCCAGTATATTTTGTGGATAACACAGCAGGGTGGCGACAAAGTTAACAACTTTGATGTGGAATCCATGAAAACAACCCAAATTTCTGCCTGACACACCTCGTTTGATAAGGGGACGATGTATGGAGGCAGCTATATGGACGACTTTTGGAGGTAGCAATGGAGACAACGTGTGGAGGCTGCTATGGAGACAATTTAATTTGGATAGTGCCTGTATGTGGCAGTCCAAAAAAGTTTTCAAACCAGAGGAGCAGGTAGGTGGCCCTCCAGAAAAATGAAATAGATTGAGTGCCTGTATGTGGCAGTCCAAAAAAGTTTTCAAACCAGAGGAGCAGGTAGGTGGCCCTCCAGAAAAATGAAATAGATTGAGTGCCTGTATGTGGCAGTCCAAAAAAGTTTTCAAACCAGAGGAGCAGGTAGGTGGCCCTCCAGAAAAATGAAATAGATTGAGTGCCTGTATGTGGCAGTCCAAAAAAGTTTTCAAACCAGAGGAGCAGGTAGGTGGCCCTCCAGAAAAATGAAATAGATTGAGTGCCTGTATGTGGCAGTCCCAAAAATTGTTTAAAACAGAGGACCAGGTAGGTGGCCCTCCAGAAAAATTAAATGCATAAAGTACTATAGCTAGAGCCAGTGGGCCCTGTCAAAAAATAGCCAGTTTCCTCTGCTTTAGTGTACAAAGAGGAGGAGAAGGAGGAAAATGAGGAGTTGGAGGAGTGCATAAATTATTCAGGTTGAGCTTCCTTCACCTGGTGGAGATTGGAAATTATGAGAAATCCAGGCTTTATTCATCTTAATAAGCGTCAGCCTGGCAGCGCTGTCAGTCGACAGGCGTGTACGCTTATCGGTGATGATGCCACCAGCTGCACTGAAAACCCGCTCGGACAACACGCTAGCGGCAGGGCAGGCAAGAACCTCCAAGGCGTACAGCGCCAGTTCGTGCCACATGTCCAGCTTTGAAACCCAGTAGTTGTAGGGAGCTGTGTGATCATTTAGGACGATGGTATGGTCAGCTACGTACTCCCTCACCATCTTTCTGTAAAGATCAGCCCTACTCTGCTGAGACTGGGGACAGGTGACAGTGTCTTGCTGGGGTGACATAAAGCTGGCAAAAGCCTTGTAAAGCGTACCCTTGCCAGTGCTGGACAAGCTGCCTGCTCGCCTACTCTCCCTCGCTACTTGTCCCGCAGAACTACGCACTCTGCCGCTAGCGCTGTCAGAAGGGAAATAGTGTTTCAGCTTGTGCACCAAGGCCTGCTGGTATTCATGCATTCTCACACTCCTTTCCTCTCCAGGGATGAGAGTGGAAAGATTTTGCTTGTACCGTGGGTCCAGGAGAGTGAATACCCAGTAATCGGTGCTGGAATAAATTCTTTGAACGCGAGGGTCACGGGATAGGCAGCCTAGCATGAAATCTTCCATATGCACCAGAGTACCAACGCGTAAGAATTCACTCCCCTCACTGGCCTGACTGTCCATTTCCTCCTCCTCCAACTCATCCAACTCCTCTTCTTCTGCCCATACACGCTGAACAGTGAAGGACTGAACAATGGTCCCCTCTTGTGTCTCGCCAACATTCTCCTCCTCTTCCTCCTCATCCTCCTCCACCTCCTCCGATATGCGCTGAGAAACAGACCTAAGGGTGCTTTGGCTATCAACAAGGGAATCTTCTTCCCCCATCTCTTGTGACGAGCGCAAAGCTTCCGACTTCATGCTGATCAGAGAGTTTTTCAACAGGCCAAGCCGCGGGATGGTGAGGCTGATGATGGCGGCATCGCCACTGACCATCTGTGTTGACTCCTCGAAGTTACTCAGCACCTGACAGATATCAGACATCCACGTCCACTCCTCATTGTAGACTTGAGGAAGCTGACTGACCTGACTACCAGTTCTGGTGGAAGTTGACATCTGGCAGTCTACAATCGCTCTGCGCCGCTGGTAAACTCTGGATAACATGGTTAATGTTGAATTCCACCTCGTGGGCACGTCGCACAACAGTCGGTGAGCGGGCAGTTGGAGGCGGCGCTGCGCTGCCCTGAGAGTGGCAGCATCTGTGCTGGACTTCCTGAAATGCGCACAGATGCGGCGCACCCTCGTGATCAAATCAGACAGATTGGGGTATGTCTTGAGGAAACGCTGAACTATCAGATTTAACACATGGGCCAGGCATGGCACATGTGTCAGTCTGCCGAGTTGCAGAGCCGCCACCAGGTTACGGCCGTTGTCACACACAACCATGCCTGGCTTCAGGTTCAGCGGTGCCAGCCACAGATCAGTCTGCGCCGTGATGCCCTGTAATAGTTCTTGGGCGGTGTGCCTTTTATCGCCTAGGCTCAGCAGTTTGAGCACCGCCTGCTGTCTCTTAGCGATGGCACTGCTGCTGTGCCTAGAGCTAGCGACTGATGGCGCCATGCCCACGGATGGTAGTTCGGAGGAGGAGGAGGCATAGTATGCCTGAAAGACCTGGACCGAGGTAGGCCCCGCAATCCTCGGCGTCGGCAGTATATGACCAGCCGCAGGGTCAGACTCTGTCCCAGCCTCCACCAAGTTAACCCAATGTGCCGTCAGCGATATATAGTGGCCCTGCCCGGCAGCACTCGTCCACGTGTCCGTGGTCAGGTGGACCTTGTCAGAAACGGCGTTGGTCAGGGCACGGATGATGTTGTCTGACACGTGCTGGTGCAGGGCTGGGACGGCACATCGGGAAAAGTAGTGGCGGCTGGGGACCGAATACCGAGGGGCGGCCGCCGCCATGAGGTTGCGAAAGGCCTCGGTCTCTACTAGCCTATAGGGCAGCATCTCCCTGCTAAGCAATCTGGAGATGTGGACATTAAGGGCTTGGGCGTGCGGGTGGGTTGCACTATATTTCCGTTTCCGCTCCAGCGTCTGGGGTATGGAGAGCTGAACGCTGGTGGATGCTGTGGAGGATCGTGGAGGCGACGATGGGGTTTTTGTGCCAGGGTCCTGGGCAGGGGGCTGACTATCAGCTGACACAGGGGAAGGAGCAGTGGTGTGCACGGCCGGAGGTGAACGGGCTTGGTGCCACTGAGTGGGGTGTTTAGCATTCATATGCCTGCACATACTGGTGGTAGTTAAGCTAGTAGTGGTGGAACCCCTGCTGATCCTGGTTTGGCAAAGGTTGCACACCACAGTCCGTCGGTCATCCGGTGTTTCCTTAAAGAACCTCCAGACTTCTGAAAATCTAGCCCTTGCCGCGGGAGCCCTCGCCACGGGAGCTTCACTACGTGACACATTTGGCGCTGATGCACCTGCTCTGGCCCTGCCTCTCCGTCTGGCCCCACCACTGCCTCTTCCAACCTGTTCTGGTCGAGGACTCTCCTCCATCTCAGAAGCACTGTGTTCACCCGGTCTCTCAACCCAGCTTGGGTCTGTCACCTCATCATCCTCCGATCCCTCAGTCTGCTCCCCCCTCGGACTTCCTGCCCTGATAACAACTTCACCACTGTCTGACAACCGTTTCTCCTCATCGTCGGACACCTCTTTACACACTTCTTCCACTACGTCAAGAAGGTCATCATCACCCACAGACTGCGACTGGTGGAAAACCTGGGCATCGGAAAATTGCTCAGCAGCAACCGGACAAGTGGTTTGTGACTGTGGGAAGGGTCCAGAAAACAGTTCCTCAGAGTATGCCGGTTCAAATGCCAAATTTTCCTGGGAGGGGGCAGACTGGGGCGGAGGAGGCTGAGGTGCAGGAGCTGGAGGAGTGCCGATTTCGGTGACATGGGTGGACTGCGTGGAAGACTGACTGGTGGACAAATTGCTCGAAGCATTGTCGGCAATCCACGACATCACCTGTTCGCACTGTTCTGGCCTCAACAGTGCTCTACCACGAGTCCCAGTAACTTCAGACATGAACCTAGGGAGTGTAGCTCTGCGGCGTTCCCCTGCTCCCTCATCAGCAGGTGGTGTCTCACCACGGCCTCTGACCCCTGCAGTAGTTGGACGCCCACGTCCCCGCCCTCGTCCTCTACCCCTAGCCCTCGGGTTAAACATTTTGAAAATGAAAGTTATAACTTTAATTTTTTTTTTACTTTTTTTTGTGTTTTTTTGTGTTTTTTAGTTTTTTTTTTGTGTTTTTTAGTTTTTAAAACCAAACAATGCTATCCTATTGCTATGGCTAATTTCTAGCCAAGTATGAAAGCACACTGATGAGATGACGCTGAGTTATGAAAAAATAAACGTAAAATAAAAAGAAACTGCCAGACTGTGCCTATTTGAAATCCAACCCCTAATAAATTTTCCCACTTCGGTCTTTGCGATGGATATGTGCGTCACTAAGCGCTAAACACAGCGGTCGCAAGTCTCACTCCAAATTCCTGACAATTGGCTAGTATGTGCACTGCAGCAAGGACAGCCACCAGCAGATCAACCAGAAATAAAATATATAACGCTATTGTAGGCCTAAGTAAGCCGTTTGGATTCTCCTTTGGCTATTTTCTAGCCAAGTATGAAAGCACACTGATGAGATGACGCTGAGTTATGAAAAAATAAACGTAAAATAAAAAGTAAATGGCAGACTGTGCCTAATTGAAATCAAACCCCTAATAAATTTTCCCACTTTGGTGTTTGAGGTGGATATGTGTGTCACTAAGAGCTAAACACAACGGTAGCAAGTCCCCCTGCAAATTACTCACTATATGGTAATAGCTGCACTACTAGTGCCAGCAAGCCCAGCCACAAGCAAACAACAAAAAAAAAAGTATAACGTTATTGTAGCCCTAAGAAGGGCTGTTGGGTTCTTGTTGAATCACTCCTGCCTAACACTATTCTAATAGAACACCCTAACGCTTTCCCTGACCAGCAGCAGCTCTCTCCCTAGCGGCATCCAGACACAGAATGATCCGAGCAGCGCGGGCAGCGGCTAGTCTATCCCAGGGTCACCTGATCTGGCCAGCCAACCACTGCTATCGACGTGTAAGGGTACCACGTCATGCTGGGTGGAGTGCAGAGTCTCCTGGCTTGTGATTGGCTCTGTTTCTGGCCGCCAAAAAGCAAAACGGCGGGAGCTGCCATTTTCTCGAGCGGGCGAAGTATTCGTCCGAGCAACGAGCAGTTTCGAGTACGCTAATGCTCGAACGAGCATCAAGCTCGGACGAGTATGTTCGCTCATCTCTACTAGTGACCCAATGCCACTGGCATCCATGCACGTCCATGCCATCATTCTACCTCCACTGTGTATTACAGATGTGGTATGCTTTGTATCATGAGCTGTACCACGCCTGCCTTCTTCATACTTTTTCTAAGGTTGATCAAGGTTTTATCTGTCCAAAGAATGTTCAGAACTGTGCTCGTTTTTTTTTTTTTTTTTTTTTGCAAGTCCAATGTAGACTTTTATTCTTGAGGCTTACGAGTGTCTTTCTCAGTTTATTGAAGAACAAAATAACATTCACCACCGCGACCATACCTTTTTGGAAGGCCGGAGGCAAACCGGGCCCAGAATACTTGAGTGGTTGGCAAGAACGTCCTAGTGCACAGCATTGGTCATGTAACTTGGCATCAGGAGCAGAGGCCTCGTCCACATCCTGGCAGGTCTTCAGCAGGTGGTGTGTGCAAGAAAATGGAGGGAGAGGCTGACAGAGTAGGTTTCTCCCTGGGGCAATCCTTGTATGTAGAAAGGGATCAAAATAGCTCCCCAACTGACCTGGAAGCTGCCAGCCACAAGGGGCTTTAAAACCTCCCCCTGTAAGCTGGCAGCTCCCTTATACAGCTTGCTCCTACCATCACAGTAACACAGAACATACAATTGGACAATGAGATAAACCCTTGCTCCCAGGCAGTGGCTTGAGACGGCTGCATACTAGATTCCATGCTGGAGACGCCCTAGTGAGGTGATCAGCCTCACCAGGCAGCTCCTGACATGGAGAGGGACCAATTTCCATGTTTCTTTTGCTTGCATGTGTGTTTTTTCCCTAAGTATGCTATGCATGATTTTCATAGATTCTGGGGACATTTACCAGGACATGTAAATATTATAGCCCAGGAAAAGTGGCTTGTTAGCACCCCTCCATATCTAGGTGGTCCCTCTAGCACCCAGTTCACAGGTCTGGTCCATGAATTACATTTTCTCTTCCCTACTGAAGAGTAGCCTTTCCTTTAGGAGAGAAACCGTCCACCATGCAAACTGCTGGTAATACGTTACATAATAACATATCAGCAATACATTTCAACCAAATGGAATATCCAGGATTCCTTCTAAAGCTCTTCTAATTACACACAGACTCTCGAGTATGCTGCCAGAAAACTGGCGTAGAAGCTCTGAAATAATCTAATTCCCTCGTGACCACCTGGCATTGTGATTATTATCCCCATTACTCCAGTTCCACGCCAAGGCAGATATTCGCCTTGGTTTTTAGGCAACTACGCTGGCATGTGATAAATCTCCTCCATTGAATGAAACTATGCCCGCAGTCAAATCTTATTTTGAAAATTCAAATCATTTGAGTTTTGATTTTGTGGGTTTATAGGTGACTTGGTTTTGTTCCAGTATGACATCACATTTCAAGCCACAGGCCTTCCCTTTGAGAATCAACCCTTTCATCTGAGTCATGTTTCCTTGTTTGAACATGTGGTCTAAAACTATAGCTGACATTTTCCTCAGATAGTATAATTAATCTGATCCATAATATGGGTTTCACTTTTTAATTATATTGTGGAGCATTTGTTTTAATTAACGGGGCTGTCCAGGGGAGGTAAATCATGGCTGCTTACTTCCAAAAACAGCGCCAGACTCGACCGTGTTGGCACCAGTATTTCAGCTCATCTGTATAGAGATGGTTGTTTTTTTTTCGAAATATCACAAAGACGCCATTTTCCTTTTCAACCTCCGAACAACCCCTTTAAATCAGGAAGCCATAGAGAAGTTTAATCTCCAGTGTAGTGCTGATTTCCAACCTTTTTTTACAATTTTTTTTTTGTATCCTTAATGTGGTATTTGATAGTCCAAGGATCTTCATGTAGAAGAATATTTTATATACAGGTGAGCAGGTAATGTGAGCTGATGGTTTCTAATAGTAACCCGGTAACAGTAAATCCTGTAATTGCTTTCAATGAGATGAAAGTGCTAGTTATTAGAAGCCGGCTCCCTTCCGTCTCACACAGGGGGAGGCCTCTGCTGGATCCTGCGCTCTGGGACACGGATACTTTTACAAGTGTCAGCGAAAGTTGTGGAGGAATATGCTTAAACAGCCAAAGGCGACCACTATCCTAATACATAGCCCAGAGTTGCTTCTCTCACACAACTTTGCTTTCACAACTGCCATGTCAGCTGGGACCAAAAATTCTCCATGTAGCCTCTGACCCCGCTGGATATCAAGTGCTTGGACACATTTGCTAAGGGGGAATGACAGCAGGAGGGAGATCTTGGGAACATTCTCCGAGCTTGTGACATAGAACCTGGAAGGAATATCCATAAGTCTGAAACTACAGGGAAGACACTGAGACTTCAGATTTATTATCCTGCACCAGAGTTCAGCCCTCTAGAGGTTACGTCTTAAGGAGCTGAAGACTCCAACCTGGAAATGGGTTCTTTATGATCATCACCCAGTGGATCCACCTACAGGTAACACATCTTCCAATGCTTGTTGTGATACCTGAAACAGATGTCTAGCACTAACAAGATTTGTCTTTTGTATTATTACATGTTATTTATTGCTGTTGTTCATGTAGCACAGACATATTCTGCAGCGCAGTACAAAGATTGATGGCACCAATCCTACTGTCACAGCTTGCATGTCACTTTCTCTTCGATTGATCTGCATCAGAGAGTTCTGACCATAACACGTGGTAGAAATACTCTGGACATACTGCAAAATCCATAGAGGATGCGTCCAATGTCCTCAATCCTGACTTATCTTATTTCAGAAAATACTTATTCTTCTGTTACATGTCCAATAAGTTATTAACAAATGTTATAATGATATGTCACCATGAGGACCAGGATTTCTGTTCACCAACTACCAGCACTTTTTAATGTAACGTTTTTAGTAGGAAAAACAGAGGAACATCACAACCCAGAGTTATAAGGAAAGGTGTTATGAAATGGGGAATAGTATTTGGTTAAACAGAGATGACAAAAGAGGGGCAGCTCCTCATTGATCTGCTGCAATACTTGGAGTATACCAAAATAATAGGGGATTAGACATTTTGGATGTAGATATTATATGAAATATGAAAAAACTAGGAAGGGGAATATTTTCATTTAATCACAAATTCTAGAAGATACTTGGTTTGTAAAATAAAATATACTGGTACAGTTCAGCACTATGTAGTATGTTACATAATGATCAAGGACTATGGGACCCTCCATTGTAAACTGGTATTTTTGCAAAATGTACTAAATAAAAATTTTCAGGAAACCTTTATATATTCCTTCTATTATATATTTTTTTCAATTATTTCCTCAAGATTTAATAATTCCAGAGCAATGTTTACTCAATGAGAAATTGATACCTAAGTGTTGCCATTGTGGCATCCTCTGCATAGTCTGCATTAGTGAGAGGAATTGTAATAATAAGTTATCAGTTTATTCATAAACTTCAAGAAGTAATATATCCTCAAATCATATACTGGAGACTATATGAAGGAGACTGTGAAAGTGTTAAAGGGCATCTACCATCTGGATGAAGGACTGTATAATAAATAATAACAATTATTTATTTATATAGTGTACACAGCGCTGCACAAAACACGTCAAATTGGTCCCTGTCCCCAATGGGGTTCACAATCTAATCAACCTAACAGTATGTTTTTGGTGTGTGGGAGGAAACCGGAGGACCCGGAGGAAACCCATGCAAACAGGGAGAGAAAATACAAACTCTTTGCAGATGTTGACCTGGGTGGAATTCGAACCCAGGACCCCATATGCAAATGATCCTCAGGGGCTCCAGGCTCCATAGGTAGATCAGTAGATCATCAGTGAGGTTCTAACACCTGGGTTAGAGTGCCTGACCTATACAATGGATGGAGCAAAAGGCTATGTCCATTGTACAGTGGCCAAGACATGGAACTGCAGCATGTCTACTATTCACTTGAACAGGAACTTAGATGCAGTTCCTCTGCTTTACACTGGATTGATCCCTCGTCTACTGACCCCTGAAACAGCTGCACTGTGAATGGTTCTGGTGTAGGAACACCATCTGTGGTTAGATCATCAGAGTGAAGAATTCTCAGCAAGGAACTAGTGTTTTTAATAGCTGTGATGAAGGATACAATATTTTTAATGGTCTATAGTAATAAATAATAATGTGAATAGTAATGTAAATGCAGTTCTCAATTTCTACCACTTGAGGTCACTAGTATCCATGTGTCAGAGCGCCAGTTTTAAAGCGCCTTGTGGTCAGATATTGACAGCGTGACAAATTGTAACACATGGAGATCAGTGTCTGTTTCTGAATACGGTTTTATATACCATGAGTATCGCAATGTGACAAATGTGTTAAAATATGTCCTTTAATATTCTAAATTGGATATGTAACTGTATCTCATTCTATATAAATTAAATCTGCAGCTACTGACCTCTGCTAAATCATTTTTATGATAACAGGGAAGGGTTGATATGTATTGATGGTGTATTGCATTTGCATTGCATTTCAAAAATGGAAGTTTTCCTCAGTACAAGATGGTATTTATTGAACCCGACTCCACTTTAGAAAAGATTTTGCCATGTGGTTTGCTTTGTGCGTTCCAGAATCTCTGGAAAGCACTTTTTAAAATATTTAATATATAAAATATTTAAAAAAGTGCTTTCGTACAGTGAACCATGAAAAGCAGCGCCATCAGCCTTTAGGGCTCACACACATATTGTGTATTATGTAAAAAAAACCTGCAGCGTAATATAGTATCAGTGTAGAGTATGAAATTCATCTAAATCCCATACACGTACCTTACACAGGAAACAGCTTCCCGATGCGGATTTGTGATCCATAGCATCTCATTTATCCAGTGCGGAATTCAACCTATACAACGCCACTATAAAGTATTAATATAAATATATAGTTTATAAAAATACATTAAAAAATGCTTTAGGTCTAGTGCATTTGTGTAATTTATATGACTTTTTTGTGGAGTCTTGGTTGATAAATGGGGATAACAATTTCTTGATTGCTATTCTATTTATGACCTTTCCATGGATGCAGCGGTGGATTTGTGAATGATGATTTCAATATTATATCCAAAAACCTAGGAGTATTTAAAGAAGACCTGTCACCACAATTTTACTTCTCACACTAGTAATACCTGCTGGTAAAGGGTTAGAAGTCCTCCCCATATCATCTAAAATTATCTGCCACTGATGCACTGTATCTTAATTACAGTTTTTCTGATATGCAAATGAGTAGACAGGAGTCAACTTCTGAAGAGAAGAGTCATGTTTTCTCCAGGCTGCCAGTGAACCACACCTCCTTCTTTTGATTGACAGCTCAGTGTCTCTTCAGATCTTGACCTGAGCAGACCACTTCCACTTCCTGTCCTTGACAGGATGCGGTCCCTCTCACTGCATGGTCAAATTACCAGTGAGAAATGTGCGGGAAACTGCAGATAGCACCCTGCGATGGGTGAAACCAACATAGACAAGGCAATGGCAGAAAAAGTTTGGGTGCAACTACTGAAGGGAGAAGGCAGATTCAAGGCAGGGTGGGGGTGGGGGGGGGTAAGTTGTATTATTCCTGTTCTTCATGACAGGTTCCCCTTAATGGTTCCTATATAAAGAATATATCATATATAATATAGGACAGCTTTATTCTAATACACAGTGCTGTGACAGAGGTACACTAACTTTTGTATACTATTTCATTCACTGTCTCCTGTGTACTATGACTTAATACTCTAGGGGTGTGATATATTTGAGGAAGAGAAGACACTTCCCCCTGTGAGAGCCTGTGTGAAGGTGTCATCTTTATTACCCTCCATTACAGAATCCTTGGCATTAGAACATGTGGTATAATCCCAATGTGCTATATTTGCATAACCCACACACGCTTTAGGTTCACGTTGGAACCTGACATATGTCTTTATACTGTCTACATACTGATATTTGTGCTGATGATACACGTATGTGACTGCTGCACTGCTTGGCAGACATCACCTTCAGTCTTCTACTCGATTCATCTTGATTTTGAGTAAAGATTCTTGTCTTGTTTGTCCTTGTATGTTCTGCACCTTATAGGAAACCTGCCAGTTCCCAAATCGACCCATCAATAAAAGCAGATGTGTAGGGCATGTTATAAGCTTCAAAAGGGAACCTTTACTTAGTATTGTGTATTGTGGTCATTGATTGTCAGCGCTCATTGTTCTTTATACTCTTTAACTATTTCAGTTGTGTTATTAGTTTTGTGTTGTGTATTTTAAAGTTGTTTTGTTTAGCGGAAAAATAAAAATGTTTCTAAATCATGGCTTAAAATTATACAATATTATCCTTCATATACATAGAACTCCATACACTATGTAGAACACTAAATTGTATGATGCTTTTAGAATAATAAAATCCCTTTTTACATGATAGGTGAATGAGTTTTCTGCCTTTTGATAACTAGGGTCATGAGCTCAAACCCCTTTGTGAAATGAGCAGAAATCTGAGAAGCAGTGTGAGTGCTGACAGGAGACTGTTCCTGGGTACAGAGTTTTTGTCAACAAAGAAGAGGCAGAAAACCCATATAAAGTGTTCTATTCCATTACATGAGAAACAAATTTATTTGTCAGTAAGATATAAATAGAATTTTTATTCTTTCTGGAAACCCTCTTAAAGGAAACCTACCACTTGTAGTGGCAGGTTTCCGATGGCAATACCGAGCACCAGCTCAGGGTGAGCTGGTGCCGGAGCTTATTTTAGTTAGTGTTTTAAACCGCGGTATCGCGGTTTAAAACACTTTTTAAACTTTATAGCCGGCGCAGGGAGGTACGCGCTCGGCGCTTACCGTGCGCGCGGCTACATAGGAAGTGAATGAGAGCCGCGCGCATGGTAAGCGCCGAGCGCGTACCTCCCTGCACCGGCTATAAAGTTTAAAAAGTGTTTTAAACCGCAATACCGCGGTTTAAAACACTAACTAAAATAAGCTCCGGCACCAGCTCACCCTGAGCTGGTGCTCGGTATTGCCATCGGAAACCTGCCACTTCAAGTGGTAGGTTTCCTTTAAGCGTCATTCACACAATGTCGTGAGCTAACGGCACAAACTGTGGTAGGATAACGTACCCGTATGTTTCTGGTCATAGTGCGGTGCATGCGCCATGTCTCACTGCACTGTGCACTCACTGCCTGCTCACCCTGCCCATGTCACCCGGGCCACAAACAACATCATTAGGATAAGAGGTTCCTGGTCCACCATTGCATAAACTTAAAGGGGTTGTCCATGATGACGTCACTATGGCAGTGTGTGATGCAGTCTGTGGCAGAAGCACAGCTGTAGATGCCGTGTCACTGCTCGCCTCTGTATACAAACGGAAGCCTGCAGTGACAGGTGGCACCACGGCTGCATGAGTCTGAATCGCCACCAGAATGCCATTTTAGGTGCAGGATTTTGTGGCACTGCAGGCTCAATGCAGCCGCAACACAAAACTGGCGCAAACACTTCATAAATACATATGCCAGCAGTTTCACCCTCATCTGGAATACCTGTTGCCAGATTATTTCAGTTAGATTAACACCAATAAGTAGCAGATATCAAAAAGTGTTTTCTAATTTTGAACAGTGATCTTTAACGATGACCTAATTTACATTTTTATTCTGTGCTTTAGAATATGTAGAATTTATGAAAAAAGCTTAAAATACTGCTTTTCTATGCATTTTATAATATTTTATGATTCAGATGGGAATACATAATGGCCTTGACATTTAGGAAATAGTGTACTGTTCTCTCTTTGATCTCCAGTGTGTATATAAAGTAATTCTAATCTCAGACGACCTCTTTTATATTTTCTGTATTCTTATTTTTCTTTTTTTTATTTTAACAAAATTTTTCACATGATATAGCCTTCACCATAAACAACAAATCAGTGAGAATTTTTTCAAAAGAAACAGATGAAAATGATGAGGTTTCGGTCATCCCGACCTTTGTCAAGTTAGATCTGACTGCAAGTTGTCTACTACACAACTTGCAGTCAGATCTAACTTGACAAAGGTTGGGATGACCGAAACGTCGTCATTTTCATCTGTTTCTTTTGAAAAAATTCTCACTGATTTGTTGTTTATGGTGAAGGCTATATCATGTGAAAAATTTTCTTAAGAATAAAAAAAAGAGAAATAAGAATACAGAAAGTGTGTGCCATGTTTTCCGATTGGATACAGATTGGATTGAGAATCTCACATTGAGCTCCACCATTAGAAAAGAGTGTGCGGTTTCTATTGTCTTGGATATAGACCTCTTTTATATTGTCTGGAAAGCATAGAGTGTCTGTATTGTAGAAACAATAGACTTTTTAGAGTTAATAATAAAAGAAAACCAGCTCACCCACACAGTCCAAGATCCTCCCAGTATGAGCTCCGGTGCACGCAGCAAATAATCCATTGCCCTGGGCTCCAGACATTACAAAAAAAATGAAAAAAGCTTTGCACTCAGAGGGACCACCAGGGATCATAAAATTGTTTTTTCTTTATTAAAATCTCAGGAACATAACATAAAATCTGTGCTAGATCAACGCGTTTTGACGCAAAGTGTCTTAGTCATGATCAATGTGATTACCTATGAAATTAGAGATTGTAGTCATAACCTATGATATTAGAGATTGTAGTCATGATCGATGATGTTAGGATTGTAGTCATGATATATGATTGTAGTCATGATCTATGATATTAGATTTTAGTCATGAACTATGAAATTAGAGATTGTAGTCAAAACCTATGATATTAGAGATTGTAGTCACTACCTATGATATTAGAGATTGTAGTCATGATGATATTAGAGATTGTAGTCATGATCGATGATATTAGAGATTGTAGTCATGATCTATGATATTAGAGATTGTAGTCATGATCGATGATATTAGGAATTGTAGTCATGATCGATGATATTAGGGATTGTAGTCATGATGATATTAGAGATAGTAGTCATGATAGATGATATAAGAGATTGTAGTCATGATCTATGATATTAGAGATTTTAGTCATGATCGATGATATTAGGAATTGTAGTCATGATCGATGATATTAGGGATTGTAGTCACTACCTATGATATTAGAGATTGTAGTCATGATGATATTAGAGATTGTAGTCATGATCGATGATATTAGAGATTGTAGTCATGATCTATGATATTAGAGATTGTAGTCATGATCGATGATATTAGAGATTGTAGTCATGATCTATGATATTAGAAATTGTAGTCATGATCGATGATATTAGGAATTGTAGTCATGATCGATGATATTAGGGATTGTAGTCATGATGATATTAGAGATTGTAGTCATGATCTATGATATTAGAGATTTTAGTCATGATCGATGATATTAGGAATTGTAGTCATGATCGATGATATTAGGGATTGTAGTCACTACCTATGATATTAGAGATTGTAGTCATGATGATATTAGAGATTGTAGTCATGATCGATGATATTAGAGATTGTAGTCATGATCTATGATATTAGAGATTGTAGTCATGATCGATGATATTAGAGATTGTAGTCATGATCTATGATATTAGAGATTTTAGTCATGAACTATGATATTAGAGATTGTAGTCATGATCGATGATATTAGAGATTGTAGTCATGATCTATGATATTAGAGATTGTAGTCATGATCGATGATATTAGGAATTGTAGTCATGATCGATGATATTAGGGATTGTAGTCATGATGATATTAGGTATTGTAGTCATGATCGATGATATTAGGGATTGTAGTCATGATGATATTAGAGAGAGTAGTCATGATAGATGATATTAGAGATTGTAGTCATGATCTATGATATTAGAGATTTTAGTCATGATCGATGATATTAGGAATTGTAGTCATGATCGATGATATTAGGGATTGTAGTCACTACCTATGATATTAGAGATTGTAGTCATGATGATATTAGAGATTGTAGTCATGATCGATGATATTAGAGATTGTAGTCATGGTCGATGATATTAGAGATTGTAGTCATGATCTATGATATTAGAGATTGTAGTCATGATCGATGATATTAGGAATTGTAGTCATGATCGATGATATTAGGGATTGTAGTCATGATGATATTAGAGATAGTAGTCATGATAGATGATATTAGAGATTGTACTCATGATCTATGATATTAGAGATTTTAGTCATGAACTATGATATTAGAGATTGTAGTCATGATCGATGATATTAGGGATTGTAGTCATGATCGATGATATTAGGGATTGTAGTCATGATCAATGATATTAGGGATTGTAGTCATGATCTATGTTATTAGAGATTGTAGTCATGATCGATGATATTAGAGATTGTAGTCATGATCTATGATATTAGAAATTGTCATCATGATCTATGATATTAGAGATTGTAGTCATGATCTGTGATATTAGAGATTGTAGTCATGATCTATCATATTAGAGATTGTAGTCATGATCTATCATATTAGAGATTGTAGTCATGATCTATCATATTAGAGATTGTAGTCATGATCTATGACATTAGAGATTTTAGTCATGAACTATGATATTATAGATTGTAGTCATTCATGATCGATGATATTAGGGATTGTAGTCATGATCGATGATATTAGGGATTGTAGTCATGATCAATGATATTAGGGATTGTAGTCATGATCGATGATATTAGGGATTGTCGCCATGATCTATTATATTAGAAATTGTCGTCATGATCTATGATATTAGAGATTGTAGTCATGATCTGTGATATTAGAGATTGTAGTCATGATCGATGATATTAGAGATTGTAGTCATGATCTATGATATTAGAGATTGTAGTCATGATCGATGATATTAGGAATTGTAGTCATGATCGATGATATTAGGGATTGTAGTCATGATGATATTAGAGATAGTAGTCATGATAGATGATATTAGAGATTGTAGTCATGATCTATGATATTAGAGATTTTAGTCATGATCGATGATATTAGGAATTGTAGTCATGATCGATGATATTAGGGATTGTAGTCACTACCTATGATATTAGAGATTGTAGTCATGATGATATTAGAGATTGTAGTCATGATCGATGATATTAGAGATTGTAGTCATGATGTATGATATTAGAGATTGTAGTCATGATCGATGATATTAGAGATTGTAGTCATGATCGATGATATTAGAGATTTTAGTCATGAACTATGATATTATTGATTGTAGTCATTCATGATCGATGATATTAGGGATTGTAGTCATGATCGATGATATTAGGGATTGTAGTCATGATCAATGATATTAGGGATTGTAGTCATGATCGATGATATTAGGGATTGTCGCCATGATCTATTATATTAGAAATTGTCGTCATGATCTATGATATTAGAGATTGTAGTCATGATCTGTGATATTAGAGATTGTAGTCATGATCTGTGATATTAGAGATTGTAGTCATGATCGATGATATTAGAGATTGTAGTCATGATCTATGATATTAGAGATTGTAGTCATGATCGATGATATTAGGAATTGTAGTCATGATCGATGATATTAGGGATTGTAGTCATGATGATATTAGAGATAGTAGTCATGATAGATGATATTAGAGATTGTAGTCATGATCTATGATATTAGAGATTTTAGTCATGATCGATGATATTAGGAATTGTAGTCATGATCGATGATATTAGGGATTGTAGTCATGATGATATTAGAGATAGTAGTCATGATAGATGATATTAGAGATTGTACTCATGATCTATGATATTAGAGATTTTAGTCATGATCGATGATATTAGGGATTGTAGTCATGATGATATTAGAGATAGTAGTCATGATAGATGATATTAGAGATTGTACTCATGATCTATGATATTAGAGATTTTAGTCATGAACTATGATATTAGAGATTGTAGTCATGATCGATGATATTAGGGATTGTAGTCATGATCGATGATATTAGGGATTGTAGTCATGATCAATGATATTAGGGATTGTAGTCATGATCTATGTTATTAGAGATTGTAGTCATGATCGATGATATTAGAGATTGTAGTCATGATCTATGATATTAGAAATTGTCATCATGATCTATGATATTAGAGATTG